>NC_092710.1:78606067-79206067 GCF_047496885.1 Scyliorhinus torazame | reverse complement strand
GCTCCTTCACTCCCTCTCTCTGCTCCATCACTCCCTCTGTCTGCTCCTTCTCTCCCTCTCTCTGCTCCTTCACTCCCTCTCTCTGCTCCTTCACTCCCTCTCTCTGCTCCTTCACTCCCTCTCTCTGCTCTTTCACTCTCTCTCTCTGCTCCTTCACTCCCTCTTTTCCTTCACTCTCTCTCTCTGCTCCTTCACTCCCGCTTTCTGCTCCTTCACTCTCTCTCTCTGCTCCTTCACTCCCTCTCTCTGCTCCTTCGCCCCCTCTCCCTTCTCCTTCACTCCCTCTCTCTGCTCCTTCATTCCCTCTCTCTGCTCCTTCGCCCCCTCTCCCTGCTCCTTCTCTCTCTCTCTCTGCTCCTTCACTCCCTCTGCTCCTTCACTCTCTCTCTCTACTCCTTCACTCCCTCTCTCTGCTCCTTCACTCCCTCTCTCTGCTCCTTCACTCCCTCTCCCTGCTCCTACACTCTCTCACTCTGCTCCGTCCCTCTCTCTGCACCTTCACTCCCTCTGCTCCTTCATTCCCTCTCTCTGCTCCTTCACTCTCTCTCTCTGCTCCTTGACTCTCTCTCTGCTCCTTCACTCCCTCTCTCTGCTCCTTCACTCCCTCTATCTGCTCCTTCACTCTCTCTCTCTGCTTCTTCACTCTCTCTCTCTGCTCCTTCACTCTATCTCTCTGCTCCTTCACTCCCTCTCTCTGCTCCGTCACACTCTCTCTCTGCTCTTTCACTCTCTCTCTCTGCTCCTTCACTCCCTCTCTCTGCTCCTTCACTCTCTCTCTCTGCTCCTTCACTCTCTCTCTCTGCTCCTTCACTCTCTCTCTCTGCTCCTTCACTCCCTCTCTCTGCTCCTTCACTCCCTCTCTCTGCTCCTTCACTCCCTCTCTCTGCTCCTTCACTCACTCTCTCTGCTCCTTCACTCTCTCTCTCTGCTCCTTCACTTCCTCTCTCTGTTCCTTCACTCCCTCTCTCTGCTCCTTCACTCCCTCTCTCTGCTCCTTCACTCCCTCTCTCTGCTCCTTCACTCCCTCTCTCTGCTCCTTCACTCTCTCTCTCTGCTCCTTCACCCCCTCTCTCTGCTCCTTCACTCCCTCTCTCTGCTCCTTCACTCCCTCTCTCTGCTCCTTAACTCCCTGTCTCTGCTCCGGCACTCTCTATCTCTGCTCTTTCACTCTCTCTCTCTGCTTCTTTACTCTCTCTCTCTGCTCCTTCACTCGCTCTTTCTGCTCCTTCAATCTCTCTCTCTCCTCCTTCACTCTCTCTCCCTGCTCCTTCTCTCCCTCTCTCTGCTCCTTCAGTCTCTCTCTCTGCTCCTTCGCTCTCTCTCTCTGCTCCTTCACTCCCTCTCTCTGCTCCGTCACTCTCTCTCTCTGCTCTTTCACTCTCTCTCTCTGCTCCTTCACTCCCTCTCTCTGCTCCTTCACTCTCTCTCTCTGCTCCTTCACTCTCTCTCTCTGCTCCTTCACTCTCTCCCTCTGCTTCTTTACTCTCTCTCTCTGCTCCTTCACTCGCTCTTTCTGCTCCTTCAATCTCTCTCTCTCCTCCTTCACTCTCTCTCTCTGCTCCTTCTCTCCCTCTCTCTGCTCCTTCACGCTCTCTGCTCCTTCACTCCCTCGCTCTGCTCCTTCACTCCCTCTCTCTGCTCCTTCACTCGCTCTCTCTGCTCCTTCAGTCTCTCTCTCTGCTCCTTCGCTCTCTCTCTCTGCTCCTTCACTCCCTCTCTCTGCTCCTTCACTCCCTCTCTCTGCTCCTTCACTCTCTCTGTCTGCTCCTTCACTCTCTCTCTCTGCTCCTTCACTCTCTCTCTCTGCTCCTTCACTCTCTCTCTCTGCTCCTTCACTCTCTCTCTCTCTGCTCCTTGACTCTCTCTCTCTGCTCCTTCACTCTTTCTCTGCTCCTTCACTCTTTCTCTGCTCCTTCACTCTCTCTCTGCTCCTTCACTCCCTCTCTCTGCTCCTTCACTCCCTCTCTCTGCTCCTTCACTCTCTCTTTGCTCCTTCACTCTCTCTCTGCTCCTTCACTCCCTGTCTCTGCTCCTACACTTCCTCTCCCTGCTCCTTCACTCCCTCCCTCTGCTCCTTCATTCCCTCTGTCTGCTCCTTCACCCCCTCTCCCTGCTCCTTCTCTCTCTCTCTCTGCTCCTTCACTCCCTCTGCTCCTTCACTCTCTCTCTCTGCTCCTTCACTCCCTCTCTCCGCTCCTTCACTCCCTCTCTCCACTCCTTCACTCCCTCTCTCTGCTCCTTCACTCCCTCTCTCTGCTCCTTCACTCCCTCTCTCTGCTCCTTCACTCTCTCTCTGCTCCTTCACTCACTCTCTCTGCTCCTTCACTCCCTCTCTCTCCTCCGTCACTCTCTCTCTCTGCTCCGTCACTCTCTCTATCTTCTCTTTCACTCCCTCTCTCTGCTCCTTCACTCCCTCTCTCTGCTTTTCACTCACTGTCTCTGCTCCTTCAGCCTCTCTCTCTGCTCCTTCGCTCTCTCTCTCTGCTCCTTCACTCCCTCTCTCTGCTCCGTCACTCTCTCTCTCTGCTCCTTCACTCTCTCTCTCTGCTCCTTCACTCTCTCTCTCTGCTCCTTCACTATCTCTCTCTGCTCCTTCACTCCCTCTCTCTGCTCCTTCACTCCCTCTCTCTGCTCCTTCACTCCCTCTCTCTGCTCCTTCACTCCCTCTCTCTGCTCCTTCACTCTCTGTCTCTGCTCCTTCACTCCCTCTCTCTGTTCCTTCACTCCCTCTCTCTGCTCCTTCACTCCCTCTCTCTGCTCCTTCACTCCCTCTCTCTGCTCCTTCACTCTCTCTCTCTGCTCCTTCACTACCTCTCTCTGCTCCTTCACTCCCTCTCTCTGCTCCTTCACTCCCTCTCTCTGCTCCTTCACTCCCTCTCTCTGCTCCTTCACTCTCTCTCTCTGCTCCTTCACTCCCTCTCTCTGCTCCTTCACTCTCTCTCTCTGCTCCTTCACTCCCTCTCTCTGCTCCTTCACTCCCTCTCTCTGCTCCTTCATTCCCTCTCTCTGCTCCTTCACCCCCTCTCACTGCTCCTTTTCTCTCTCTCTCTCTGCTCCTTCACTCCCTCTGCTCCTTCACTCTCTCTATCTGCTCCTTCACTCCCTCTCTCTGCTCCTTCACTCCCTCTCTCTGCTCCTTCACTCCCTCTCTCTGCTCCGTCACTCACTCTCTCTGCTCCTTCACTCCCTCTCTCTGCTCCTACACTCTCTCACTCTGCTCCGTCACTCTCTCTGCTCCTTCACTCCCTCTCTCTGCTCCTTCACGCTCTCTGCTCCTTCACTCCCTCGCTCTGCTCCTTCACTCCCTCTCTCTGCTCCTTCACTCGCTCTCTCTGCTCCTTCAGTCTCTCTCTCTGCTCCTTCGCTCTCTCTCTCTGCTCCTTCACTCCCTCTCTCTGCTCCTTCACTCCCTCTCTCTGCTCCTTCACTCTCTCTCTCTGCTCCTTCACTCTCTCTCTCTGCTCCTTCACTCTCTCTCTCTGCTCCTTCACTCTCTCTCTCTGCTCCTTCACTCTCTCTCTCTGCTCCTTGACTCTCTCTCTCTGCTCCTTCACTCTTTCTCTGCATCTTCACTCTTTCTCTGCTCCTTCACTCTCTCTCTGCTCCTTCACTCCCTCTCTCTGCTCCTTCACTCCCTCTCTCTGCTCCTTCACTCTCTCTTTGCTCCTTCACTCTCTCTCTGCTCCTTCACTCCCTGTCTCTGCTCCTACACTTCCTCTCCCTGCTCCTTCACTCCCTCCCTCTGCTCCTTCATTCCCTCTGTCTGCTCCTTCACCCCCTCTCCCTGCTCCTTCTCTCTCTCTCTCTGCTCCTTCACTCCCTCTGCTCCTTCACTCTCTCTCTCTGCTCCTTCACTCCCTCTCTCCGCTCCTTCACTCCCTCTCTCCACTCCTTCACTCCCTCTCTCTGCTCCTTCACTCCCTCTCTCTGCTCCTTCACTCCCTCTCTCTGCTCCTTCACTCTCTCTCTGCTCCTTCACTCACTCTCTCTGCTCCTTCACTCCCTCTCTCTCCTCCGTCACTCTCTCTCTCTGCTCCGTCACTCTCTCTATCTTCTCTTTCACTCCCTCTCTCTGCTCCTTCACTCCCTCTCTCTGCTTTTCACTCACTCTCTCTGCTCCTTCAGCCTCTCTCTCTGCTCCTTCGCTCTCTCTCTCGGCTCCTTCACTCCCTCTCTCTGCTCCGTCACTCTCTCTCTCTGCTCTTTCACTCCCTCTCTCTGCTCCTTCACTCCCTCTCTCTGCTCCTTCACTCTCTCTCTCTGCTCCTTCACTCTCTCTCTCTGCTCCTTCACTCTCTCTCTCTTCTCCTTCACTATCTCTCTCTGCTCCTTCACTCCCTCTCTCTGCTCCTTCACTCCCTCTCTCTGCTCCTTCACTCCCTCTCTCTGCTCCTTCACTCCCTCTCTCTGCTCCTTCACTCCCTCTCTCTGCTCCTTCACTCTCTGTCTCTGCTCCTTCACTCCCTCTCTCTGTTCCTTCACTCCCTCTCTCTGCTCCTTCACTCCCTCTCTCTGCTCCTTCACTCCCTCTCTCTGCTCCTTCACTCTCTCTCTCTGCTCCTTCACTACCTCTCTCTGCTCCTTCACTCCCTCTCTCTGCTCCTTCACTCCCTCTCTCTGCTCCGGCACTCTCTATCTCTGCTCTTTCACTCTCTCTCTCTGCTCCTTCACTCTCTCTCTCTACTCCTTCACTCGCTCTTTCTGCTCCTTCAATCTCTCTCTCTCCTCCTTCACTCTCTCTCTCCGCTCCTTCACTCCCTCTCTCTGCTCCTTCAGTCTCTCTCTCTGCTCCTTCGCTCTCTTTCTCTGCTCCTTCACTCCCTCTCTCTGCTCCGTCACTCTCTCTCTCTGCTCTTTCACACTCTCTCTCTGCTCCTTCACTCCCTCTCTCTGCTCCTTCACTCTCTCTCTCTTCTCCTTCACTGTCTCTCTCTCTGCTCCTTCACTCTCTCTCTCTCTGCTCCTTCACTCCCTCTCTCTGCTCCTTCACTCCCTCTCTCTGCTCCTTCACTCACTCTCTCTGCTCCTTCACTCTCGCTCTCTGCTACTTCACTCCCTCTGTCTGCTCCTTCACTCTCTCTCTCTGCTCCTTCACTCCCTCTCTCTGCTCCTTCGCCCCCTCTCCCTGCTCCTTCACTCCCTCTCTCTGCTCCATCATTCCCTCTCTCTGCTCCTTCACCCCCTCTCACTGCTCCTTCTCTCTCTCTCTCTGCTCCTTTACTCCCTCTGCTCCTTCACTCTCTCTATCTGCTCCTTCACTCCCTCTCTCTGCTCCTTCACTCTCTCTCTCTGCTCCTTCACTCCCTCTCCCTGCTCCTTCACTCCCTCTCTCCGCTCCTTCACTCCCTCTCTCCACTCCTTCACTCCCTCTCTCTGCTCCTTCACTCCCTCTCTCTGCTCCTTCACTCCCTCTCTCTGCTCCTTCACTCTCTGTCTCTGCTCCTTCACTCCCTCTCTCTGTTCCTTCACTCCCTCTCTCTGCTCCTTCACTCCCTCTCTCTGCTCCTTCACTCCCTCTCTCTGCTCCTTCACTCTCTCTCTCTGCTCCTTCACTACCTCTCTCTGCTCCTTCACTCCCTCTCTCTGCTCCTTCACTCCCTCTCTCTGCTCCTTCACTCCCTCTCTCTGCTCCTTCACTCTCTCTCTCTGCTCCTTCACTCTCTCTCTCTGCTCCTTCACTCCCTCTCTCTGCTCCTTCACTCTCTCTCTCTGCTCCTTCACTCCCTCTCTCTGCTCCTTCACTCCCTCTCTCTGCTCCTTCATTCCCTCTCTCTGCTCCTTCACCCCCTCTCACTGCTCCTTTTCTCTCTCTCTCTCTGCTCCTTCACTCCCTCTGCTCCTTCACTCTCTCTATCTGCTCCTTCACTCCCTCTCTCTGCTCCTTCACTCCCTCTCTCTGCTCCTTCACTCCCTCTCTCTGCTCCGTCACTCACTCTCTCTGCTCCTTCACTCCCTCTCTCTGCTCCTACACTCTCTCACTCTGCTCCGTCACTCTCTCTGCTCCTTCACTCCCTCTCTCTGCTCCTTCACGCTCTCTGCTCCTTCACTCCCTCGCTCTGCTCCTTCACTCCCTCTCTCTGCTCCTTCACTCGCTCTCTCTGCTCCTTCAGTCTCTCTCTCTGCTCCTTCGCTCTCTCTCTCTGCTCCTTCACTCCCTCTCTCTGCTCCTTCACTCCCTCTCTCTGCTCCTTCACTCTCTCTCTCTGCTCCTTCACTCTCTCTCTCTGCTCCTTCACTCTCTCTCTCTGCTCCTTCACTCTCTCTCTCTGCTCCTTCACTCTTTCTCTGCATCTTCACTCTTTCTCTGCTCCTTCACTCTCTCTCTGCTCCTTCACTCCCTCTCTCTGCTCCTTCACTCCCTCTCTCTGCTCCTTCACTCTCTCTTTGCTCCTTCACTCTCTCTCTGCTCCTTCACTCCCTGTCTCTGCTCCTACACTTCCTCTCCCTGCTTCTTCACTCCCTCCCTCTGCTCCTTCATTCCCTCTGTCTGCTCCTTCACCCCCTCTCCCTGCTCCTTCTCTCTCTCTCTCTGCTCCTTCACTCCCTCTGCTCCTTCACTCTCTCTCTCTGCTCCTTCACTCCCTCTCTCCGCTCCTTCACTCCCTCTCTCCACTCCTTCACTCCCTCTCTCTGCTCCTTCACTCCCTCTCTCTGCTCCTTCACTCCCTCTCTCTGCTCCTTCACTCTCTCTCTGCTCCTTCACTCACTCTCTCTGCTCCTTCACTCCCTCTCTCTCCTCCGTCACTCTCTCTCTCTGCTCCGTCACTCTCTCTATCTTCTCTTTCACTCCCTCTCTCTGCTCCTTCACTCCCTCTCTCTGCTTTTCACTCACTCTCTCTGCTCCTTCAGCCTCTCTCTCTGCTCCTTCGCTCTCTCTCTCTGCTCCTTCACTCCCTCTCTCTGCTCCGTCACTCTCTCTCTCTGCTCTTTCACTCCCTCTCTCTGCTCCTTCACTCCCTCTCTCTGCTCCTTCACTCTCTCTCTCTGCTCCTTCACTCTCTCTCTCTGCTCCTTCACTCTCTCTCTCTTCTCCTTCACTATCTCTCTCTGCTCCTTCACGCCCTCTCTCTGCTCCTTCACTCCCTCTCTCTGCTCCTTCACTCCCTCTCTCTGCTCCTTCACTCCCTCTCTCTGCTCCTTCACTCCCTCTCTCTGCTCCTTCACTCTCTGTCTCTGCTCCTTCACTCCCTCTCTCTGTTCCTTCACTCCCTCTCTCTGCTCCTTCACTCCCTCTCTCTGCTCCTTCACTCCCTCTCTCTGCTCCTTCACTCTCTCTCTCTGCTCCTTCACTACCTCTCTCTGCTCCTTCACTCCCTCTCTCTGCTCCTTCACTCACTCTCCCTGCTCCTTCACTCTCTCTCTCTGCTCCTTCACACTCTCTCTGCTCCGTCACTCTCTCTCTCTGCTCCGTCACTCTCTCTATCTTCTCTTTCACTCCCTCTCTCTGCTCCTTCACTCCCTCTCTCTGCTTTTCACTCACTCGCTCTGCTCCTTCAGTCTCTCTCTCTGCTCCTTCGCTCTCTCTCTCTGCTCCTTCACTCCCTCTCTCTGCTCCGTCACTCTCTCTCTCTGCTCTTTCACTCTCTCTCTCTGCTCCTTCACTCCCTCTCTCTGCTCCTTCACTCTCTCTCTCTGCTCCTTCACTCTCTCTCTCTGCTCCTTCACTCTCTCTCTCTGCTCCTTCACTCCCTCTCTCTGCTCCTTCACTCCCTCTCTCTGCTCCTTCACTCCCTCTCTCTGCTCCTTCACTCCCTCTCTCTGCTCCTTCACTCTCTGTCTCTGCTCCTTCACTCCCTCTCTCTGTTCCTTCACTCCCTCTCTCTGCTCCTTCACTCCCTCTCTCTGCTCCTTCACTCCCTCTCTCTGCTCCTTCACTCTCTGTCTCTGCTCCTTCACTCCCTCTCTCTGTTCCTTCACTCCCTCTCTCTGCTCCTTCACTCCCTCTCTCTGCTCCTTCACTCCCTCTCTCTGCTCCTTCACTCTCTCTCTCTGCTCCTTCACTACCTCTCTCTGCTCCTTCACTCCCTCTCTCTGCTCCTTCACTCCCTCTCTCTGCTCCTTCACTCCCTCTCTCTGCTCCTTCACTCTCTCTCTCTGCTCCTTCACTCCCTCTCTCTGCTCCTTCACTCTCTCTCTCTGCTCCTTCACTCCCTCTCTCTGCTCCTTCACTCCCTCTCTCTGCTCCTTCATTCCCTCTCTCTGCTCCTTCACCCCCTCTCACTGCTCCTTTTCTCTCTCTCTCTCTGCTCCTTCACTCCCTCTGCTCCTTCACTCTCTCTATCTGCTCCTTCACTCCCTCTCTCTGCTCCTTCACTCCCTCTCTCTGCTCCTTCACTCCCTCTCTCTGCTCCGTCACTCACTCTCTCTGCTCCTTCACTCCCTCTCTCTGCTCCTACACTCTCTCACTCTGCTCCGTCACTCTCTCTGCTCCTTCACTCCCTCTCTCTGCTCCTTCACGCTCTCTGCTCCTTCACTCCCTCACTCTGCTCCTTCACTCCCTCTCTCTGCTCCTTCACTCGCTCTCTCTGCTCCTTCAGTCTCTCTCTCTGCTCCTTCGCTCTCTCTCTCTGCTCCTTCACTCCCTCTCTCTACTCCTTCACTCCCTCTCTCTGCTCCTTCACTCTCTCTCTCTGCTCCTTCACTCTCTCTCTCTGCTCCTTCACTCTCTCTCTCTGCTCCTTCACTCTCTCTCTCTGCTCCTTCACTCTCTCTCTCTGCTCCTTCACTCTCTCTCTCTGCTCCTTCACTCTTTCTCTGCATCTTCACTCTTTCTCTGCTCCTTCACTCTCTCTCTGCTCCTTCACTCCCTCTCTCTGCTCCTTCACTCCCTCTCTCTGCTCCTTCACTCTCTCTTTGCTCCTTCACTCTCTCTCTGCTCCTTCACTCCCTGTCTCTGCTCCTACACTTCCTCTCCCTGCTTCTTCACTCCCTCCCTCTGCTCCTTCATTCCCTCTGTCTGCTCCTTCACCCCCTCTCCCTGCTCCTTCTCTCTCTCTCTCTGCTCCTTCACTCCCTCTGCTCCTTCACTCTCTCTCTCTGCTCCTTCACTCCCTCTCTCCGCTCCTTCACTCCCTCTCTCCACTCCTTCACTCCCTCTCTCTGCTCCTTCACTCCCTCTCTCTGCTCCTTCACTCCCTCTCTCTGCTCCTTCACTCACTCTCTCTGCTCCTTCACTCACTCTCTCTGCTCCTTCACTCCCTCTCTCTCCTCCGTCACTCTCTCTCTCTGCTCCGTCACTCTCTCTATCTTCTCTTTCACTCCCTCTCTCTGCTCCTTCACTCCCTCTCTCTGCTTTTCACTCACTCTCTCTGCTCCTTCAGCCTCTCTCTCTGCTCCTTCGCTCTCTCTCTCTGCTCCTTCACTCCCTCTCTCTGCTCCGTCACTCTCTCTCTCTGCTCTTTCACTCCCTCTCTCTGCTCCTTCACTCCCTCTCTCTGCTCCTTCACTCTCTCTCTCTGCTCCTTCACTCTCTCTCTCTGCTCCTTCACTCTCTCTCTCTTCTCCTTCACTATCTCTCTCTGCTCCTTCACTCCCTCTCTCTGCTCCTTCACTCCCTCTCTCTGCTCCTTCACTCCCTCTCTCTGCTCCTTCACTCCCTCTCTCTGCTCCTTCACTCCCTCTCTCTGCTCCTTCACTCTCTGTCTCTGCTCCTTCACTCCCTCTCTCTGTTCCTTCACTCCCTCTCTCTGCTCCTTCACTCCCTCTCTCTGCTCCTTCACTCCCTCTCTCTGCTCCTTCACTCTCTCTCTCTGCTCCTTCACTACCTCTCTCTGCTCCTTCACTCCCTCTCTCTGCTCCTTCACTCCCTCTCTCTGCTCCGGCACTCTCTATCTCTGCTCTTTCACTCTCTCTCTCTGCTCCTTCACTCTCTCTCTCTACTCCTTCACTCGCTCTTTCTGCTCCTTCAATCTCTCTCTCTCCTCCTTCACTCTCTCTCTCCGCTCCTTCACTCCCTCTCTCTGCTCCTTCAGTCTCTCTCTCTGCTCCTTCGCTCTCTTTCTCTGCTCCTTCACTCCCTCTCTCTGCTCCGTCACTCTCTCTCTCTGCTCTTTCACACTCTCTCTCTGCTCCTTCACTCCCTCTCTCTGCTCCTTCACTCTCTCTCTCTTCTCCTTCACTGTCTCTCTCTCTGCTCCTTCACTCTCTCTCTCTCTGCTCCTTCACTCCCTCTCTCTGCTCCTTCACTCCCTCTCTCTGCTCCTTCACTCCCTCTCTCTGCTCCTTCACTCTCGCTCTCTGCTACTTCACTCCCTCTGTCTGCTCCTTCACTCTCTCTCTCTGCTCCTTCACTCCCTCTCTCTGCTCCTTCGCCCCCTCTCCCTGCTCCTTCACTCCCTCTCTCTGCTCCATCATTCCCTCTCTCTGCTCCTTCACCCCCTCTCACTGCTCCTTCTCTCTCTCTCTCTGCTCCTTCACTCCCTCTGCTCCTTCACTCTCTCTATCTGCTCCTTCACTCCCTCTCTCTGCTCCTTCACTCTCTCTCTCTGCTCCTTCACTCCCTCTCCCTGCTCCTTCACTCCCTCTCTCCGCTCCTTCACTCCCTCTCTCCACTCCTTCACTCCCTCTCTCTGCTCCTTCACTCCCTCTCTCTGCTCCTTCACTCCCTCTCTCTGCTCCTTCACTCTCTCTCTCTGCTCCTTCACTCACTCTCTCCGCTCCTTCACTCCCTCTCTCTGCTCCGTCACTCTCTCTCTCTGCTCCGTCACTCTCTCTATCTTCTCTTTCACTCCCTCTCTCTGCTCCTTCACTCCCTCTCTCTGCTTTTCACTCACTCGCTCTGCTCCTTCAGTCTCTCTCTCTGCTCCTTCGCTCTCTCTCTCTGCTCCTTCACTCCCTCGCTCTGCTCCTTCACTCCCTCTCTCTGCTCCTTCACTCGCTCTCTCTGCTCCTTCAGTCTCTCTCTCTGCTCCTTCGCTCTCTCTCTCTGCTCCTTCACTCCCTCTCTCTGCTCCTTCACTCCCTCTCTCTGCTCCTTCACTCTCTCTCTCTGCTCCTTCACTCTCTCTCTCTGCTCCTTCACTCTCTCTCTCTGCTCCTTCACTCTCTCTCTCTGCTCCTTCACTCTCTCTCTCTGCTCCTTCACTCTCTCTCTCTGCTCCTTCACTCTTTCTCTGCATCTTCACTCTTTCTCTGCTCCTTCACTCTCTCTCTGCTCCTTCACTCCCTCTCTCTGCTCCTTCACTCCCTCTCTCTGCTCCTTCACTCTCTCTTTGCTCCTTCACTCTCTCTCTGCTCCTTCACTCCCTGTCTCTGCTCCTACACTTCCTCTCCCTGCTTCTTCACTCCCTCCCTCTGCTCCTTCATTCCCTCTGTCTGCTCCTTCACCCCCTCTCCCTGCTCCTTCTCTCTCTCTCTCTGCTCCTTCACTCCCTCTGCTCCTTCACTCTCTCTCTCTGCTCCTTCACTCCCTCTCTCCGCTCCTTCACTCCCTCTCTCCACTCCTTCACTCCCTCTCTCTGCTCCTTCACTCCCTCTCTCTGCTCCTTCACTCCCTCTCTCTGCTCCTTCACTCACTCTCTCTGCTCCTTCACTCACTCTCTCTGCTCCTTCACTCCCTCTCTCTCCTCCGTCACTCTCTCTCTCTGCTCCGTCACTCTCTCTATCTTCTCTTTCACTCCCTCTCTCTGCTCCTTCACTCCCTCTCTCTGCTTTTCACTCACTCTCTCTGCTCCTTCAGCCTCTCTCTCTGCTCCTTCGCTCTCTCTCTCTGCTCCTTCACTCCCTCTCTCTGCTCCGTCACTCTCTCTCTCTGCTCTTTCACTCCCTCTCTCTGCTCCTTCACTCCCTCTCTCTGCTCCTTCACTCTCTCTCTCTGCTCCTTCACTCTCTCTCTCTGCTCCTTCACTCTCTCTCTCTTCTCCTTCACTATCTCTCTCTGCTCCTTCACTCCCTCTCTCTGCTCCTTCACTCCCTCTCTCTGCTCCTTCACTCCCTCTCTCTGCTCCTTCACTCCCTCTCTCTGCTCCTTCACTCCCTCTCTCTGCTCCTTCACTCTCTGTCTCTGCTCCTTCACTCCCTCTCTCTGTTCCTTCACTCCCTCTCTCTGCTCCTTCACTCCCTCTCTCTGCTCCTTCACTCCCTCTCTCTGCTCCTTCACTCTCTCTCTCTGCTCCTTCACTACCTCTCTCTGCTCCTTCACTCCCTCTCTCTGCTCCTTCACTCCCTCTCTCTGCTCCGGCACTCTCTATCTCTGCTCTTTCACTCTCTCTCTCTGCTCCTTCACTCTCTCTCTCTACTCCTTCACTCGCTCTTTCTGCTCCTTCAATCTCTCTCTCTCCTCCTTCACTCTCTCTCTCCGCTCCTTCACTCCCTCTCTCTGCTCCTTCAGTCTCTCTCTCTGCTCCTTCGCTCTCTTTCTCTGCTCCTTCACTCCCTCTCTCTGCTCCGTCACTCTCTCTCTCTGCTCTTTCACACTCTCTCTCTGCTCCTTCACTCCCTCTCTCTGCTCCTTCACTCTCTCTCTCTTCTCCTTCACTGTCTCTCTCTCTGCTCCTTCACTCTCTCTCTCTCTGCTCCTTCACTCCCTCTCTCTGCTCCTTCACTCTCGCTCTCTGCTACTTCACTCCCTCTGTCTGCTCCTTCACTCTCTCTCTCTGCTCCTTCACTCCCTCTCTCTGCTCCTTCGCCCCCTCTCCCTGCTCCTTCACTCCCTCTCTCTGCTCCATCATTCCCTCTCTCTGCTCCTTCACCCCCTCTCACTGCTCCTTCTCTCTCTCTCTCTGCTCCTTCACTCCCTCTGCTCCTTCACTCTCTCTATCTGCTCCTTCACTCCCTCTCTCTGCTCCTTCACTCTCTCTCTCTGCTCCTTCACTCCCTCTCCCTGCTCCTTCACTCCCTCTCTCCGCTCCTTCACTCCCTCTCTCCACTCCTTCACTCCCTCTCTCTGCTCCTTCACTCCCTCTCTCTGCTCCTTCACTCCCTCTCTCTGCTCCTTCACTCTCTCTCTCTGCTCCTTCACTCACTCTCTCCGCTCCTTCACTCCCTCTCTCTGCTCCGTCACTCCCTCTCTCTGCTCCTTCACTCTCTCTCTCTGCTCCTTCACTCTCTCTCTCTGCTCCTTCACTCTCTCTCTCTTCTCCTTCACTATCTCTCTCTGCTCCTTCACTCCCTCTCTCTGCTCCTTCACTCCCTCTCTCTGCTCCTTCACTCCCTCTCTCTGCTCCTTCACTCCCTCTCTCTGCTCCTTCACTCCCTCTCTCTGCTCCTTCACTCTCTGTCTCTGCTCCTTCACTCCCTCTCTCTGTTCCTTCACTCCCTCTCTCTGCTCCTTCACTCCCTCTCTCTGCTCCTTCACTCCCTCTCTCTGCTCCTTCACTCTCTCTCTCTGCTCCTTCACTACCTCTCTCTGCTCCTTCACTCCCTCTCTCTGCTCCTTCACTCCCTCTCTCTGCTCCGGCACTCTCTATCTCTGCTCTTTCACTCTCTCTCTCTGCTCCTTCACTCTCTCTCTCTACTCCTTCACTCGCTCTTTCTGCTCCTTCAATCTCTCTCTCTCCTCCTTCACTCTCTCTCTCCGCTCCTTCACTCCCTCTCTCTGCTCCTTCAGTCTCTCTCTCTGCTCCTTCGCTCTCTTTCTCTGCTCCTTCACTCCCTCTCTCTGCTCCGTCACTCTCTCTCTCTGCTCTTTCACACTCTCTCTCTGCTCCTTCACTCCCTCTCTCTGCTCCTTCACTCTCTCTCTCTTCTCCTTCACTGTCTCTCTCTCTGCTCCTTCACTCTCTCTCTCTCTGCTCCTTCACTCCCTCTCTCTGCTCCTTCACTCTCGCTCTCTGCTACTTCACTCCCTCTGTCTGCTCCTTCACTCTCTCTCTCTGCTCCTTCACTCCCTCTCTCTGCTCCTTCGCCCCCTCTCCCTGCTCCTTCACTCCCTCTCTCTGCTCCATCATTCCCTCTCTCTGCTCCTTCACCCCCTCTCACTGCTCCTTCTCTCTCTCTCTCTGCTCCTTCACTCCCTCTGCTCCTTCACTCTCTCTATCTGCTCCTTCACTCCCTCTCTCTGCTCCTTCACTCTCTCTCTCTGCTCCTTCACTCCCTCTCCCTGCTCCTTCACTCCCTCTCTCCGCTCCTTCACTCCCTCTCTCCACTCCTTCACTCCCTCTCTCTGCTCCTTCACTCCCTCTCTCTGCTCCTTCACTCCCTCTCTCTGCTCCTTCACTCTCTCTCTCTGCTCCTTCACTCACTCTCTCCGCTCCTTCACTCCCTCTCTCTGCTCCGTCACTCTCTCTCTCTGCTCCGTCACTCTCTCTATCTTCTCTTTCACTCCCTCTCTCTGCTCCTTCACTCCCTCTCTCTGCTTTTCACTCACTCGCTCTGCTCCTTCAGTCTCTCTCTCTGCTCCTTCGCTCTCTCTCTCTGCTCCTTCACTCCCTCTCTCTGCTCCGTCACTCTCTCTCTCTGCTCTTTCACTCTCTCTCTCTGCTCCTTCACTCCCTCTCTCTGCTCCTTCACTCTCTCTCTCTGCTCCTTCACTCTCTCTCTCTGCTCCTTCACTCTCTCTCTCTGCTCCTTCACTCCCTCTCTCTGCTCCTTCACTCCCTCTCTCTGCTCCTTCACTCCCTCTCTCTGCTCCTTCACTCCCTCTCTCTGCTCCTTCACTCTCTGTCTCTGCTCCTTCACTCCCTCTCTCTGTTCCTTCACTCCCTCTCTCTGCTCCTTCACTCCCTCTCTCTGCTCCTTCACTCCCTCTCTCTGCTCCTTCACTCTCTCTCTCTGCTCCTTCACTACCTCTCTCTGCTCCTTCACTCCCTCTCTCTGCTCCTTCACTCCCTCTCTCTGCTCCGGCACTCTCTATCTCTGCTCTTTCACTCTCTCTCTCTGCTCCTTCACTCTCTCTCTCTACTCCTTCACTCGCTCTTTCTGCTCCTTCAATCTCTCTCTCTCCTCCTTCACTCTCTCTCTTTGCTCCTTCACTCCCTCTCTCTGCTCCTTCAGTCTCTCTCTCTGCTCCTTCGCTCTCTCTCTCTGCTCCCTCACTCCCTCTCTCTGCTCCGTCACTCTCTCTCTCTGCTCTTTCACACTCTCTCTCTGCTCCTTCACTCCCTCTCTCTGCTCCTTCACTCTCTCTCTCTTCTCCTTCACTGTCTCTCTCTCTGCTCCTTCACTCTCTCTCTCTCTGCTCCTTCACTCCCTCTCTCTGCTCCTTCACTCCCTGTCTCTGCTCCTTCACTCCCTCTCTCTGCTCCTTCACTCTCGCTCTCTGCTCCTTCACTCCCTCTCTCTGCTCCTTCACTCTCTCTCTCTGCTCCTTCACTCCGTCTCTCTGCTCCTTCGCCCCCTCTCCCTGCTCCTTCACTCCCTCTCTCTGCTCCTTCATTCCCTCTCTCTGCTCCTTCACCCCCTCTCACTGCTCCTTCTCTCTCTCTCTCTGCTCCTTCACTCCCTCTGCTCCTTCACTCTCTCTATCTGCTCCTTCACTCCCTCTCTCTGCTCCTTCACTCCCTCTCTCTGCTCCTTCACTCCCTCTCTCTGCTCCTTATCTCCCTTTCTCAGCTCCGTCACTCACTCTCTCTGCTCCTTCACTCCCTCTCTCTGCTCCTTCACTCCCTCTGCTCCTTCAATCCCTCTCTCTGCTCCTTCACTCCCTCTCTCTGCTCCTTCACTCGCTCTCTCTGCTCCTTCACTCACTCTCTCTGCTCCTTCACTCTCTCTCTGCTCCTTCACTCCCTCTCTGTGCTCCTTCACTCCCTCTCTCTGCTCCTTCACTCTCTCTCTCTGCTCCTTCACTCACTCTCTCTGCTCCTTCACTCTCTCTCTGCTCCTTCACTCTCTCTCTCTGCTCCTTCACTCTCTCTCTGCTCCTTCACTCTTTCTCTGCTCCTTCACTCTCTCTCTGCTCCTTCACTCCCTCTCTCTGCTCCTTCACTCCCTCTCTCTGCTCCTTCACTCTCTCTCTGCTCTTTCACTCTCTCTCTGCTCCTTCACTCACTGTCTCTGCTCCTACACTCCCTCTCTCTGCTCCTTCACTCCCTGTCTCTGCACCTTCACTCTGTCTCTGCTCCTTCACTCCCTCTCTCTGCTCCTTCAATCTCTCTCTCTCCTCCATCACTCTCTCTCTCTGCTCCTTCACTCCCTCTCTCTGCTCCTTCAGTCTCTCTCTCTGCTCCTTCGCTCTCTCTCTCTGCTCCGTCACTCTCTCTCTCTGCTCTTTCACACTCTCTCTCTGCTCCTTCACTCCCTCTCTCTGCTCCTTCACTCTCTCTCCCTTCTCCTTCACTGTCTCTCTCTCTGCTCCTTCACTCTCTCTCTCTCTGCTCCTTCACTCCCTCTCTCTGCTCCTTCACTCCCTCTCTCTGCTCCTTCACTCCCTCTCTCTGCTCCTTCACTCTCGCTCTCTGCTCCTTCACTCCCTCTCTCTGCTCCTTCACTCTCTCTCTCTGCTCCTCCACTCCCTCTCTCTGCTCCTTCGCCCCCTCTCCCTGCTCCTTCACTCCCTCTCTCTGCTCCTTCATTCCCTCTCTCTGCTCCTTCACCCCCGCTCACTGCTCCTTCTCTCTCTCTCTCTGCTCCTTCACTCCCTCTGCTCCTTCACTCTCTCTATCTGCTCCTTCACTCCCTCTCTCTGCTCCTTCACTCTCTCTCTCTGCTCCTTCACTCCCTCTCCCTGCTCCTTCACTCCCTCTCTCCCCTCCTTCACTCCCTCTCTCCACTCCTTCACTCCCTCTCTCTGCTCCTTCACTCCCTCTCTCTGCTCCTTCACTCCCTCTCTCTGCTCCTTCACTCTCTCTCTCTGCTCCTTCACTCACTCTCTCTGCTCCTTCACTCCCTCTCTCTGCTCCGTCACTCTCTCTCTCTGCTCCGTCACTCTCTCTCTCTGCTCCTTCAGTCTCTCTCTCTGCTCATTCGCTCTCTCTCTCTGCTGCTTCACTCCCTCTCTCTGCTCCGTCACTCTCTCTCTCTGCTCCTTCACTCCCTCTCTCTGCTCCTTCACTCTCTCTCTCTGCTCCTTCACTCTCTCTCTCTGCTCCTTCACTCTCTCTCTCTGCTCCTTCACTCCCTCTCTCTGCTCCTTCACTCCCTCTCTCTGCTCCTTCACTCCCTCTCTCTGCTCCTTCACTCCCTCTCTCTGCTCCTTCACTCTCTGTCTCTGCTCCTTCACTCCCTCTCTCTGTTCCTTCACTCCCTCTCTCTGCTCCTTGTCTCCCTCTCTCTGCTCCTTCACTCCCTCTCTCTGCTCCTTCACTCTCTCTCTCTGCTCCTTCACTACCTCTCTCTGCTCCTTCACTCCCTCTCTCTGCTCCTTCACTCCCTCTCTCTGCTCCGGCACTCTCTATCTCTGCTCTTTCACTCTCTCTCTCTGCTCCTTCACTCTCTCTCTCTACTCCTTCACTCGCTCTTTCTGCTCCTTCAATCTCTCTCTCTCTCCTCCTTCACTCTCTCTCTCTGCTCCTTCACTCCCTCTCTCTGCTCCTTCAGTCTCTCTCTCTGCTCCTTCGCTCTCTCTCTCTGCTCCTTCACTCCCTCTCTCTGCTCCGTCACTCTCTCTCTCTGCTCTTTCACACTCTCTCTCTGCTCCTTCACTCCCTCTCTCTGCTCCTTCAGTCTCTCTCTCTTCTCCTTCACTGTCTCTCTCTCTGCTCCTTCACTCTCTCTCTCTCTGCTCCTTCACTCCCTCTCTCTGCTCCTTCACTCCCTCTCTCTGCTCCTTCACTCCCTCTCTCTGCTCCTTCACTCTCGCTCTCTGCTCCTTCACTCCCTCTCTCTGCTCCTTCGCCCCCTCTCCCTGCTCCTTCACTCCCTCTCTCTGCTCCTTCATTCCCTCTCTCTGCTCCTTCACCCCCTCTCACTGCTCCTTCTCTCTCTCTCTCTGCTCCTTCACTCCCTCTGCTCCTTCACTCTCTCTATCTGCTCCTTCACTCCCTCTCTCTGCTCCTTCACTCACTCTCTCTGCTCCTTCACTCCCTTTCTCTGCTCCGTCACTCACTCTCTCTGCTCCTTCACTCCCTCTCTCTGCTCCGGCACTCTCTATCTCTGCTCTTTCACTCTCTCTCTCTGCTCCTTCACTCCCTCTCTCTGCTCCTTCACTCTCTCTCTCTGCTCCTTCACTCACTCTCTCTGCTCCTTCACTCCCTCTCTCTGCTCCGTCACTCTCTCTCTCTGCTCCGTCACTCTCTCTATCTTCTCTTTCACTCCCTCTCTCTGCTCCTTCACTCCCTCTCTCTGCTTTTCACTCACTCTCTCTGCTCCTTCAGTCTCTCTCTCTGCTCCTTCGCTCTCTCTCTCTGCTCCTTCACTCCCTCTCTCTGCTCCGTCACTCTCTCTGTCTGCTCTTTCACTCTCTCTCTCTGCTCCTTCACTCCCTCTCTCTGCTCCTTCACTCTCTCTCTCTGCTCCTTCACTCTCTCTCTCTGCTCCTTCACTCTCTCTCTCTGCTCCTTCACTCTCTCTCTCTGCTCCTTCACTCCCTCTCTCTGCTCCTTCACTCCCTCTCTCTGCTCCTTCACTCCCTCTCTCTGCTCCTTCACTCCCTCTCTCTGCTCCTTCACTCTCTGTCTCTGCTCCTTCACTCCCTCTCTCTGTTCCTTCACTCCCTCTCTCTGCTCCTTCACTCCCTCTCTCTGCTCCTTCACTCCCTCTCTCTGCTCCTTCACTCTCTCTCTCTGCTCCTTCACTACCTCTCTCTGCTCCTTCACTCCCTCTCTCTGCTCCTTCACTCCCTCTCTCTGCTCCGGCACTCTCTATCTCTGCTCTTTCACTCTCTCTCTCTGCTCCTTCACTCTCTCTCTCTACTCCTTCACTCGCTCTTTCTGCTCCTTCAATCTCTCTCTCTCCTCCTTCACTCTCTCTCTTTGCTCCTTCACTCCCTCTCTCTGCTCCTTCAGTCTCTCTCTCTGCTCCTTCGCTCTCTCTCTCTGCTCCTTCACTCCCTCTCTCTGCTCCGTCACTCTCTCTCTCTGCTCTTTCACACTCTCTCTCTGCTCCTTCACTCCCTCTCTCTGCTCCTTCACTCTCTCTCTCTTCTCCTTCACTGTCTCTCTCTCTGCTCCTTCACTCTCTCTCTCTCTGCTCCTTCACTCCCTCTCTCTGCTCCTTCACTCCCTGTCTCTGCTCCTTCACTCCCTCTCTCTGCTCCTTCACTCTCGCTCTCTGCTCCTTCACTCCCTCTCTCTGCTCCTTCACTCTCTCTCTCTGCTCCTTCACTCCGTCTCTCTGCTCCTTCGCCCCCTCTCCCTGCTCCTTCACTCCCTCTCTCTGCTCCTTCATTCCCTCTCTCTGCTCCTTCACCCCCTCTCACTGCTCCTTCTCTCTCTCTCTCTGCTCCTTCACTCCCTCTGCTCCTTCACTCTCTCTATCTGCTCCTTCACTCCCTCTCTCTGCTCCTTCACTCCCTCTCTCTGCTCCTTCACTCCCTCTCTCTGCTCCTTCACTCCCTTTCTCAGCTCCGTCACTCACTCTCTCTGCTCCTTCACTCCCTCTCTCTGCTCCTTCACTCCCTCTGCTCCTTCAATCCCTCTCTCTGCTCCTTCACTCCCTCTCTCTGCTCCTTCACTCGCTCTCTCTGCTCCTTCACTCTCTCTCTGCTCCTTCGGTCTCTCTCTCTGCTCCTTCACTCCCTCTCTGTGCTCCTTCACTCCCTCTCTCTGCTCCTTCACTCACTCTCTCTGCTCCTTCACTCTCTCTCTGCTCCTTCACTCTCTCTGTCTGCTCCTTCACTCTCTCTCTGCTCCTTCACTCTTTCTCTGCTCCTTCACTCTCTCTCTGCTCCTTCACTCCCTCTCTCTGCTCCTTCACTCCCTCTCTCTGCTCCTTCACTCTCTCTCTGCTCTTTCACTCTCTCTCTGCTCCTTCACTCACTGTCTCTGCTCCTACACTCCCTCTCTCTGCTCCTTCACTCCCTGTCTCTGCACCTTCACTCTGTCTCTGCTCCTTCACTCCCTCTCTCTGCTCCTTCAATCTCTCTCTCTCCTCCATCACTCTCTCTCTCTGCTCCTTCACTCCCTCTCTCTGCTCCTTCAGTCTCTCTCTCTGCTCCTTCGCTCTCTCTCTCTGCTCCGTCACTCTCTCTCTCTGCTCTTTCACACTCTCTCTCTGCTCCTTCACTCCCTCTCTCTGCTCCTTCACTCTCTCTCCCTTCTCCTTCACTGTCTCTCTCTCTGCTCCTTCACTCTCTCTCTCTCTGCTCCTTCACTCCCTCTCTCTGCTCCTTCACTCCCTCTCTCTGCTCCTTCACTCCCTCTCTCTGCTCCTTCACTCTCGCTCTCTGCTCCTTCACTCCCTCTCTCTGCTCCTTCACTCTCTCTCTCTGCTCCTCCACTCCCTCTCTCTGCTCCTTCGCCCCCTCTCCCTGCTCCTTCACTCCCTCTCTCTGCTCCTTCATTCCCTCTCTCTGCTCCTTCACCCCCGCTCACTGCTCCTTCTCTCTCTCTCTCTGCTCCTTCACTCCCTCTGCTCCTTCACTCTCTCTATCTGCTCCTTCACTCCCTCTCTCTGCTCCTTCACTCTCTCTCTCTGCTCCTTCACTCCCTCTCCCTGCTCCTTCACTCCCTCTCTCCGCTCCTTCACTCCCTCTCTCCACTCCTTCACTCCCTCTCTCTGCTCCTTCACTCCCTCTCTCTGCTCCTTCACTCCCTCTCTCTGCTCCTTCACTCTCTCTCTCTGCTCCTTCACTCACTCTCTCTGCTCCTTCACTCCCTCTCTCTGCTCCGTCACTCTCTCTCTCTGCTCCGTCACTCTCTCTATCTTCTCTTTCACTCCCTCTCTCTGCTCCTTCACTCCCTCTCTCTGCTTTTCACTCACTCTCTCTGCTCCTTCAGTCTCTCTCTCTGCTCCTTCGCTCTCTCTCTCTGCTCCTTCACTCCCTCTCTCTGCTCCGTCACTCTCTCTCTCTGCTCCTTCACTCCCTCTCTCTGCTCCTTCACTCTCTCTCTCTGCTCCTTCACTCTCTCTCTCTGCTCCTTCACTCTCTCTCTCTGCTCCTTCACTCCGTCTCTCTGCTCCTTCACTCCCTCTCTCTGCTCCTTCACTCCCTCTCTCTGCTCCTTCACTCCCTCTCTCTGCTCCTTCACTCTCTGTCTCTGCTCCTTCACTCCCTCTCTCTGTTCCTTCACTCCCTCTCTCTGCTCCTTGTCTCCCTCTCTCTGCTCCTTCACTCCCTCTCTCTGCTCCTTCACTCTCTCTCTCTGCTCCTTCACTACCTCTCTCTGCTCCTTCACTCCCTCTCTCTGCTCCTTCACTCCCTCTCTCTGCTCCGGCACTCTCTATCTCTGCTCTTTCACTCTCTCTCTCTGCTCCTTCACTCTCTCTCTCTACTCCTTCACTCGCTCTTTCTGCTCCTTCAATCTCTCTCTCTCTCCTCCTTCACTCTCTCTCTCTGCTCCTTCACTCCCTCTCTCTGCTCCTTCAGTCTCTCTCTCTGCTCCTTCGCTCTCTCTCTCTGCTCCTTCACTCCCTCTCTCTGCTCCGTCACTCTCTCTCTCTGCTCTTTCACACTCTCTCTCTGCTCCTTCACTCCCTCTCTCTGCTCCTTCAGTCTCTCTCTCTTCTCCTTCACTGTCTCTCTCTCTGCTCCTTCACTCTCTCTCTCTCTGCTCCTTCACTCCCTCTCTCTGCTCCTTCACTCCCTCTCTCTGCTCCTTCACTCCCTCTCTCTGCTCCTTCACTCTCGCTCTCTGCTCCTTCACTCCCTCTCTCTGCTCCTTCGCCCCCTCTCCCTGCTCCTTCACTCCCTCT
Organism: Scyliorhinus torazame; assembly: GCF_047496885.1. Classification (NCBI taxonomy): domain Eukaryota; kingdom Metazoa; phylum Chordata; class Chondrichthyes; order Carcharhiniformes; family Scyliorhinidae; genus Scyliorhinus; species Scyliorhinus torazame. The sequence goes on along the minus strand of NC_092710.1, from coordinate 79,184,401 downwards.
CTCTGCTCCTTCATTCCCTCTCTCTGCTCCTTCACCCCCTCTCACTGCTCCTTCTCTCTCTCTCTCTGCTCCTTCACTCCCTCTGCTCCTTCACTCTCTCTATCTGCTCCTTCACTCCCTCTCTCTGCTCCTTCACTCACTCTCTCTGCTCCTTCACTCCCTTTCTCTGCTCCGTCACTCACTCTCTCTGCTCCTTCACTCCCTCTCTCTGCTCCTTCACTCCCTCTGCTCCTTCAATCCCTCTCTCTGCTCCTTCACTCCCTCTCTCTGCTCCTTCACTCGCTCTCTCTGCTCCTTCACTCTCTCTCTGCTCCTTCGCTCTCTCTCTCTGCTCCTTCACTCCCTCTCTGTGCTCCTTCACTCCCTCTCTCTGCTCCTTCACTCTCTCTCTCTGCTCCTTCACTCTCTCTCTCTGCTCCTTCACTCTCTCTCTGCTCCTTCACTCTCTCTCTCTGCTCCTTCACTCTCTCTCTGCTCCTTCACTCTTTCTCTGCTCCTTCACTCTCTCTCTGCTCCTTCACTCCCTCTCTCTGCTCCTTCACTCCCTCTCTCTGCTCCTTCACTCTCTCTCTGCTCTTTCACTCTCTCTCTGCTCCTTCACTCACTGTCTCTGCTCCTACACTCCCTCTCCCCGCTCCTTCACTCCCTGTCTCTGCACCTTCACTCTGTCTCTGCTCTTTCACTCCCTCTCTCTGCTCCGTCACTCTCTCTATCTTCTCCTTCACTCCCTCTCTCTGCTCCTTCACTCCCTCTCTCTGCTTTTCACTCACTCTCTCTGCTCCTTCAGTCTCTCTCTCTGCTCCTTCGCTCTCTCTCTCTGCTCCTTCACTCCCTCTCTCTGTTCCGTCACTCTCTCTCTCTGCTCTTTCACTCTCTCTCTCTGCTCCTTCACTCCCTCTCTCTGCTCCTTCACTCCCTCTCTCTGCTCCTTCACTCCCTCTCTCTGCTCCTTCACTCTCGCTCTCTGCTCCTTCACTCCCTCTCTCTGCTCCTTCACTCTCTCTCTCTGCTCCTCCACTCCCTCTCTCTGCTCCTTCGCCCCCTCTCCCTGCTCCTTCACTCCCTCTCTCTGCTCCTTCATTCCCTCTCTCTGCTCCTTCACCCCCGCTCACTGCTCCTTCTCTCTCTCTCTCTGCTCCTTCACTCCCTCTGCTCCTTCACTCTCTCTATCTGCTCCTTCACTCCCTCTCTCTGCTCCTTCACTCTCTCTCTCTGCTCCTTCACTCCCTCTCCCTGCTCCTTCACTCCCTCTCTCCGCTCCTTCACTCCCTCTCTCCACTCCTTCACTCCCTCTCTCTGCTCCTTCACTCCCTCTCTCTGCTCCTTCACTCCCTCTCTCTGCTCCTTCACTCTCTCTCTCTGCTCCTTCACTCACTCTCTCTGCTCCTTCACTCCCTCTCTCTGCTCCGTCACTCTCTCTCTCTGCTCCGTCACTCTCTCTATCTTCTCTTTCACTCCCTCTCTCTGCTCCTTCACTCCCTCTCTCTGCTTTTCACTCCCTCTCTCTGCTCCTTCACTCCCTCTCTCTGCTCCTTCACTCCCTCTCTCTGCTCCTTCACTCCCTCTCTCTGCTCCTTCACTCTCTGTCTCTGCTCCTTCACTCCCTCTCTCTGTTCCTTCACTCCCTCTCTCTGCTCCTTGTCTCCCTCTCTCTGCTCCTTCACTCCCTCTCTCTGCTCCTTCACTCTCTCTCTCTGCTCCTTCACTACCTCTCTCTGCTCCTTCACTCCCTCTCTCTGCTCCTTCACTCCCTCTCTCTGCTCCGGCACTCTCTATCTCTGCTCTTTCACTCTCTCTCTCTGCTCCTTCACTCTCTCTCTCTACTCCTTCACTCGCTCTTTCTGCTCCTTCAATCTCTCTCTCTCTCCTCCTTCACTCTCTCTCTCTGCTCCTTCACTCCCTCTCTCTGCTCCTTCAGTCTCTCTCTCTGCTCCTTCGCTCTCTCTCTCTGCTCCTTCACTCCCTCTCTCTGCTCCGTCACTCTCTCTCTCTGCTCTTTCACACTCTCTCTCTGCTCCTTCACTCCCTCTCTCTGCTCCTTCAGTCTCTCTCTCTTCTCCTTCACTGTCTCTCTCTCTGCTCCTTCACTCTCTCTCTCTCTGCTCCTTCACTCCCTCTCTCTGCTCCTTCACTCCCTCTCTCTGCTCCTTCACTCCCTCTCTCTGCTCCTTCACTCTCGCTCTCTGCTCCTTCACTCCCTCTCTCTGCTCCTTCGCCCCCTCTCCCTGCTCCTTCACTCCCTCTCTCTGCTCCTTCATTCCCTCTCTCTGCTCCTTCACCCCCTCTCACTGCTCCTTCTCTCTCTCTCTCTGCTCCTTCACTCCCTCTGCTCCTTCACTCTCTCTATCTGCTCCTTCACTCCCTCTCTCTGCTCCTTCACTCACTCTCTCTGCTCCTTCACTCCCTTTCTCTGCTCCGTCACTCACTCTCTCTGCTCCTTCACTCCCTCTCTCTGCTCCTTCACTCCCTCTGCTCCTTCAATCCCTCTCTCTGCTCCTTCACTCCCTCTCTCTGCTCCTTCACTCGCTCTCTCTGCTCCTTCACTCTCTCTCTGCTCCTTCGCTCTCTCTCTCTGCTCCTTCACTCCCTCTCTGTGCTCCTTCACTCCCTCTCTCTGCTCCTTCACTCTCTCTCTCTGCTCCTTCACTCTCTCTCTCTGCTCCTTCACTCTCTCTCTGCTCCTTCATTCTCTCTCTCTGCTCCTTCACTCTCTCTCTGCTCCTTCACTCTTTCTCTGCTCCTTCACTCTCTCTCTGCTCCTTCACTCCCTCTCTCTGCTCCTTCACTCCCTCTCTCTGCTCCTTCACTCTCTCTCTGCTCTTTCACTCTCTCTCTGCTCCTTCACTCACTGTCTCTGCTCCTACACTCCCTCTCCCCGCTCCTTCACTCCCTGTCTCTGCACCTTCACTCTGTCTCTGCTCTTTCACTCCCTCTCTCTGCTCCGTCACTCTCTCTATCTTCTCCTTCACTCCCTCTCTCTGCTCCTTCACTCCCTCTCTCTGCTTTTCACTCACTCTCTCTGCTCCTTCAGTCTCTCTCTCTGCTCCTTCGCTCTCTCTCTCTGCTCCTTCACTCCCTCTCTCTGTTCCGTCACTCTCTCTCTCTGCTCTTTCACTCTCTCTCTCTGCTCCTTCACTCCCTCTCTCTGCTCCGTCACTCTCTCTCTCTGCTCCTTCACTCTCTCTCTCTCTGCTCCTTCTCTCTCTCTCTCTGCTCCTTCGCTCCCTCTCTCTGCTCCTTCACTCCCTCTCTCTGCTCCTTCACTCCCTCTCTCTGTTCCTTCACTCCCTCTCTCTGCTCCTTCAGTCTCTCTCTCTCTGCTCCTTCACTCCCTCTCTCTGTTCCTTCACTCTCTCTCTCTGCTCATTCACTCCCTCTGCTCCTTCACTCTCTCTATCTGCTCCTTCACTCCCTCTCTCTGCTCCTTCACTCTCTCTCTCTGCTCCTTCACTCCCTCTCCCTGCTCCTTCACTCCCTCTCTCCGCTCCTTCACTCCCTCTCTCCACTCCTTCACTCCCTCTCTCTGCTCCTTCACTCCCTCTCTCTGCTCCTTCACTCTCTCTCTCTGCTCCTTCACTCACTCTCTCTGCTCCTTCACTCCCTCTCTCTGCTCCGTCACTCTCTCTCTCTGCTCCGTCACTCTCTCTATCTTCTCTTTCACTCCCTCTCTCTGCTCCTTCACTCCCTCTCTCTGCTTTTCACTCACTCTCTCTGCTCCTTCAGTCTCTCTCTCTGCTCCTTCGCTCTCTCTCTGCTCCTTCACTCCCTCTCTCTGCTCCGTCACTCTCTCTCTCTGCTCCTTCACTCCCTCTCTCTGCTCCTTCACTCTCTCTCTCTGCTCCTTCACTCTCTCTCTCTGCTCCTTCACTCTCTCTCTCTGCTCCTTCACTCCCTCTCTCTGCTCCTTCACTCCCTCTCTCTGCTCCTTCACTCCCTCTCTCTGCTCCTTCACTCCCTCTCTCTGCTCCTTCACTCCCTCTCTCTGCTCCTTCACGCCCTCTCTTTGCTCCTTCACTCCCTCTCTCTGCTCTTTCACTCCCTCTCTCTGCTCCTTCACTCCTTCTCTCTGCTCCTTCACTCTCTCTCTCTGCTCCTTCACTCCCTCTTTCTTCTCCTTCACTCTCTCTCTCTGCTCCTTCACTCCCTCTCTCTGCTCCTTCGCCCCCTCTCCCTGCTCCTTCCCTCCCTCTCTCTGCTCCTTCATTCCCTCTCTCTGCTCCTTCGCCCCCTCTCCCTGCTCCTTCTCTCACTCTGTCTGCTCTTTCACTCCCTCTGCTCCTTCACTCTCTCTCTCTGCTCCTTCACTCCCTCTCTCTGCTCTTTCACTCCCTCTCTCTGCTCCTTCACTCACTCTCTCTGCTCCGTCACTCACTCTCTCTGCTCCTTCACTCCCTCTCTCTGCTCCTACACTCTCTCACTCTGCTCCGTCACTCTCTGCTCCTTCACTCCCTCTCTCTGCTCCTTCGCTCCCTCTGCTCCTTCACTCCCTCTCTCTGCTCCTTCACTCCCTCTCTCTGCTCCTTCACTCTCTCTCTCTGCTCGCTCACTCTCTCTCTCTGCTCCGTCACTCTCTCTCTCTGCTCTTTCACTCTCTCTCTCTGCTCTTTCACTCCCTCTCTCTGCTCCTTCACTCTCTCTCTCTGCTCCTTCACTCCCTCTCTCTGCTCCTTCACTCTCTCTCTCTGCTCCTTCACTCCCTCTCTCTGCTCCTTCGCTCCCTCTCTCTGCTCCTTCACTCCCTCTCTCTGCTCCTTCACTCTCTCTCTCTGCTCCTTCACTCCCTCTCTCTGCTCCTTCGACCCTCTCCCTGCTCCTTCACTCCCTCTCTCTGCTCCTTCATTCCCTCTCTCTGCTCCTTCGCCCCCTCTCCCTGCTCCTTCTCTCTCTCTCTCTGCTCCTTCACTCCCTCTGCTCCTTCACTCTCTCTCTCTGCTCCTTCACTCGCTCTCTCTGCTCCTTCACTCCCTCTCTCTGCTCCTTCACTCCCACTCTCTGCTCCTTCACTCCCTCTCTCTGCTCCTTCACTCCCTCTCTCTGCTCCTTCACTCCCTCTCTCTGCTCCTACACTCTCTCACTCTGCTCCGTCACTCTCTCTGCTCCTTCACTCCCTCTCTCTGCTCCTTCACTCCCTCTGCTCCTTCACTCTCTCTCTCTGCTCCTTCACTCCCTCTCCCTGCTCCTTCACTCCCTCTCTCCGCTCCTTCACTCCCTCTCTCCACTCCTTCACTCCCTCTCTCTGCTCCTTCACTCCCTCTCTCTGCTCCTTCACTCCCTCTCTCTGCTCCTTCACTCCCTCTCTCTGCTCCGTCACTCTCTCTCTCTGCTCCGTCACTCTCTCTATCTTCTCTTTCACTCCCTCTCTCTGCTCCTTCACTCCCTCTCTCTGCTTTTCACTCACTCTCTCTGCTCCTTCAGTCTCTCTCTCTGCTCCTTCGCTCTCTCTCTCTGCTCCTTCACTCCCTCTCTCTGCTCCGTCACTCTCTCTCTCTGCTCTTTCACTCTCTCTCTCTGCTCCTTCACTCCCTCTCTCTGCTCCTTCACTCTCTCTCTCTGCTCCTTCACTCTCTCTCTCTGCTCCTTCACTCTCTCTCTCTGCTCCTTCACTCCCTCTCTCTGCTCCTTCACTCCCTCTCTCTGCTCCTTCACTCCCTCTCTCTGCTCCTTCACTCCCTCTCTCTGCTCCTTCACTCTCTGTCTCTGCTCCTTCACTCCCTCTCTCTGTTCCTTCACTCCCTCTCTCTGCTCCTTCACTCCCTCTCTCTGCTCCTTCACTCCCTCTCTCTGCTCCTTCACTCCCTCTCTCTGCTCCTTCACTCCCTCTCTCTGCTCCTTCACTCTCTCTCTCTGCTCCTTCACTACCTCTCTCTGCTCCTTCACTCCCTCTCTCTGCTCCTTCACTCCCTCTCTCTGCTCCGGCACTCTCTATCTCTGCTCTTTCACTCTCTCTCTCTGCTCCTTCACTCTCTCTCTCTACTCCTTCACTCGCTCTTTCTGCTCCTTCAATCTCTCTCTCTCCTCCTTCACTCTCTCTCTCTGCTCCTTCACTCCCTCTCTCTGCTCCTTCAGTCTCTCTCTCTGCTCCTTCAGTCTCTCTCTCTGCTCCTTCGCTCTCTCTCTCTGCTCCTTCACTCCCTCTCTCTGCTCCGTCACTATCTCTATCTGCTCTTTCACACTCTCTCTCTGCTCCTTCACTCCCTCTCTCTGCTCCTTCACTCTCTCTCTCTTCTCCTTCACTGTCTCTCTCTCTGCTCCTTCACTCTCTCTCTCTCTGCTCCTTCACTCCCTCTCTCTGCTCCTTCACTCCCTCTCTCTGCTCCTTCACTCCCTCTCTCTGCTCCTTCACTCTCGCTCTCTGCTCCTTCACTCCCTCTCTCTGCTCCTTCACTCTCTCTCTCTGCTCCTTCACTCCCTCTCTCTGCTCCTTCGCCCCCTCTCCCTGCTCCTTCACTCCCTCTCTCTGCTCCTTCATTCCCTCTCTCTGCTCCTTCACCCCCTCTCACTGCTCCTTCTCTCTCTCTCTCTGCTCCTTCACTCCCTCTGCTCCTTCACTCTCTCTATCTGCTCCTTCATTCCCTCTCTCTGCTACTTCACTCCCTCTCTCTGCTCCTTCACTCCCTTTCTCTGCTCCGTCACTCACTCTCTCTGCTCCTTCACTCCCTCTCTCTGCTCCTTCACTCTCTCTCTGCTCCTTCACTCTCTCACTGCTCCTTCACTCCCTGTCTCTGCTCCTACACACCCTCTCTCTGCTCCTTCACTCCCTCTCTCTGCTCCTTCACTCTCTCTCTGCTCCTTCACTCCCTCTGCTCCTTCACTCTCTCTCTCTGCTCCTTCACTCGCTCTCTCTGCTCCTTCACTCCCTCTCTCTGCTCCTTCACTCCTCTGCTCCTTCACTCCCTCTCTCTGCTCCTTCACTCCCTCTCTCTGCTCCTTCACTCCCTCTCTCTGCTCCTACACTCTCTCACTCTGCTCCGTCACTCTCTCTGCTCCTTCACTCCCTCTGCTCCTTCACTCTCTCTCTCTGCTCCTTCACTCCCTCTCTCTGCTCCTTCACTCCCTCTCTCTGCTCCTTCACTCCCTCTCTCTGCTCCTTCACTCTCTCTCTGCTCCTTCTCACTCCCTCTGCTCCTTCACTCTCTCTCTCTGCTCCTTCACTCGCTCTCTCTGCTCCTTCACTCCCTCTCTCTGCTCCTTCACTCCCACTCTCTGCTCCTTCACTCCCTCTCTCTGCTCCTTCACTCCCTCTCTCTGCTCCTTCACTCCCTCTCCCTGCTCCTTCTCTCACTCTGTCTGCTCCTTCACTCCCTCTCTCTGCTCCTTCACTCCCTCTCTCTGCTCCTTCACTCCCTCTCCCTGCTCCTTCTCTCCCTCTCTCTGCTCCTCCACTCCCTCTCTCTGCTCCTTCACTCCCTCTCTCTGCTCCTTCACTCTCGCTCTCTGCTCCTTCACTCCCTCTCTCTGCTCCTTCACTCTCTCTCTCTGCTCCTTCACTCCCTCTCTCTGCTCCTTCGCCCCCTCTCCCTGCTCCTTCACTCCCTCTCTCTGCTCCTTCATTCCCTCTCTCTGCTCCTTCACCCCCTCTCACTGCTCCTTCTCTCTCTCTCTCTGCTCCTTCACTCCCTCTGCTCCTTCACTCTCTCTATCTGCTCCTTCATTCCCTCTCTCTGCTACTTCACTCCCTCTCTCTGCTCCTTCACTCCCTTTCTCTGCTCCGTCACTCACTCTCTCTGCTCCTTCACTCCCTCTCTCTGCTCCTTCACTCTCTCTCTGCTCCTTCACTCTCTCACTGCTCCTTCACTCCCTGTCTCTGCTCCTACACTCCCTCTCTCTGCTCCTTCACTCCCTCTCTCTGCTCCTTCACTCTCTCTCTGCTCCTTCACTCCCTCTGCTCCTTCACTCTCTCTCTCTGCTCCTTCACTCGCTCTCTCTGCTCCTTCACTCCCTCTCTCTGCTCCTTCACTCCTCTGCTCCTTCACTCCCTCTCTCTGCTCCTTCACTCCCTCTCTCTGCTCCTTCACTCCCTCTCTCTGCTCCTACACTCTCTCACTCTGCTCCGTCACTCTCTCTGCTCCTTCACTCCCTCTGCTCCTTCACTCTCTCTCTCTGCTCCTTCACTCCCTCTCTCTGCTCCTTCACTCCCTCTCTCTGCTCCTTCACTCCCTCTCTCTGCTCCTTCACTCTCTCTCTGCTCCTTCTCACTCCCTCTGCTCCTTCACTCTCTCTCTCTGCTCCTTCACTCGCTCTCTCTGCTCCTTCACTCCCTCTCTCTGCTCCTTCACTCCCACTCTCTGCTCCTTCACTCCCTCTCTCTGCTCCTTCACTCCCTCTCTCTGCTCCTTCACTCCCTCTCCCTGCTCCTTCTCTCACTCTGTCTGCTCCTTCACTCCCTCTGCTCCTTCACTCTCTCTCTCTGCTCCTTCACTCCCTCTCTCTGCTCTTTCACTCCCTCTCTCTGCTCCTTCACTCCCTCTCTCTGCTCCGTCACTCACTCTCTCTGCTCCTTCACTCCCTCTCTCTGCTCCTACACTCTCTCACTCTGCTCCGTCACTCTCTGCTCCTTCACTCCCTCTCTCTGCTCCTTCGCTCCCTCTGCTCCTTCACTCCCTCTCTCTGCTCCTTCACTCCCTCTCTCTGCTCCTTCACTCTCTCTCTCTGCTCGCTCACTCTCTCTCTCTGCTCCGTCACTCTCTCTCTCTGCTCTTTCACTCTCTCTCTCTGCTCTTTCACTCCCTCTCTCTGCTCCTTCACTCTCTCTCTCTGCTCCTTCACTCCCTCTCTCTGCTCCTTCACTCTCTCTCTCTGCTCCTTCACTCCCTCTCTCTGCTCCTTTGCTCCCTCTCTCTGCTCCTTCACTCCCTCTCTCTGCTCCTTCACTCTCTCTCTCTGCTCCTTCACTCCCTCTCTCTGCTCCTTCGACCCTCTCCCTGATCCTTCACTCCCTCTCTCTGCTCCTTCATTCCCTCTCTCTGCTCCTTCGCCCCCTCTCCCTGCTCCTTCTCTCTCTCTCTCTGCTCCTTCACTCCCTCTGCTCCTTCACTCTCTCTCTCTGCTCCTTCACTCGCTCTCTCTGCTCCTTCACTCCCTCTCTCTGCTCCTTCGCCCCCTCTCCCTGCTCCTTCACTCCCTCTCTCTGCTCCTTCATTCCCTCTCTCTGCTCCTTCACCCCCTCTCACTGCTCCTTCTCTCTCTCTCTCTGCTCCTTCACTCCCTCTGCTCCTTCACTCTCTCTATCTGCTCCTTCATTCCCTCTCTCTGCTACTTCACTCCCTCTCTCTGCTCCTTCACTCCCTTTCTCTGCTCCGTCACTCACTCTCTCTGCTCCTTCACTCCCTCTCTCTGCTCCTTCACTCTCTCTCTGCTCCTTCACTCTCTCACTGCTCCTTCACTCCCTGTCTCTGCTCCTACACTCCCTCTCTCTGCTCCTTCACTCCCTCTCTCTGCTCCTTCACTCTCTCTCTGCTCCTTCACTCCCTCTGCTCCTTCACTCTCTCTCTCTGCTCCTTCACTCGCTCTCTCTGCTCCTTCACTCCCTCTCTCTGCTCCTTCACTCCTCTGCTCCTTCACTCCCTCTCTCTGCTCCTTCACTCCCTCTCTCTGCTCCTTCACTCCCTCTCTCTGCTCCTACACTCTCTCACTCTGCTCCGTCACTCTCTCTGCTCCTTCACTCCCTCTGCTCCTTCACTCTCTCTCTCTGCTCCTTCACTCCCTCTCTCTGCTCCTTCACTCCCTCTCTCTGCTCCTTCACTCCCTCTCTCTGCTCCTTCACTCTCTCTCTGCTCCTTCTCACTCCCTCTGCTCCTTCACTCTCTCTCTCTGCTCCTTCACTCGCTCTCTCTGCTCCTTCACTCCCTCTCTCTGCTCCTTCACTCCCACTCTCTGCTCCTTCACTCCCTCTCTCTGCTCCTTCACTCCCTCTCTCTGCTCCTTCACTCCCTCTCCCTGCTCCTTCTCTCACTCTGTCTGCTCCTTCACTCCCTCTCTCTGCTCCTTCACTCCCTCTCTCTGCTCCTTCACTCCCTCTCCCTGCTCCTTCTCTCCCTCTCTCTGCTCCTCCACTCCCTCTCTCTGCTCCTTCACTCCCTCTCTCTGCTCCTTCACTCTCGCTCTCTGCTCCTTCACTCCCTCTCTCTGCTCCTTCACTCTCTCTCTCTGCTCCTTCACTCCCTCTCTCTGCTCCTTCGCCCCCTCTCCCTGCTCCTTCACTCCCTCTCTCTGCTCCTTCATTCCCTCTCTCTGCTCCTTCACCCCCTCTCACTGCTCCTTCTCTCTCTCTCTCTGCTCCTTCACTCCCTCTGCTCCTTCACTCTCTCTATCTGCTCCTTCATTCCCTCTCTCTGCTACTTCACTCCCTCTCTCTGCTCCTTCACTCCCTTTCTCTGCTCCGTCACTCACTCTCTCTGCTCCTTCACTCCCTCTCTCTGCTCCTTCACTCTCTCTCTGCTCCTTCACTCTCTCACTGCTCCTTCACTCCCTGTCTCTGCTCCTACACTCCCTCTCTCTGCTCCTTCACTCCCTCTCTCTGCTCCTTCACTCTCTCTCTGCTCCTTCACTCCCTCTGCTCCTTCACTCTCTCTCTCTGCTCCTTCACTCGCTCTCTCTGCTCCTTCACTCCCTCTCTCTGCTCCTTCACTCCTCTGCTCCTTCACTCCCTCTCTCTGCTCCTTCACTCCCTCTCTCTGCTCCTTCACTCCCTCTCTCTGCTCCTACACTCTCTCACTCTGCTCCGTCACTCTCTCTGCTCCTTCACTCCCTCTGCTCCTTCACTCTCTCTCTCTGCTCCTTCACTCCCTCTCTCTGCTCCTTCACTCCCTCTCTCTGCTCCTTCACTCCCTCTCTCTGCTCCTTCACTCTCTCTCTGCTCCTTCTCACTCCCTCTGCTCCTTCACTCTCTCTCTCTGCTCCTTCACTCGCTCTCTCTGCTCCTTCACTCCCTCTCTCTGCTCCTTCACTCCCACTCTCTGCTCCTTCACTCCCTCTCTCTGCTCCTTCACTCCCTCTCTCTGCTCCTTCACTCCCTCTCCCTGCTCCTTCTCTCACTCTGTCTGCTCCTTCACTCCCTCTGCTCCTTCACTCTCTCTCTCTGCTCCTTCACTCCCTCTCTCTGCTCTTTCACTCCCTCTCTCTGCTCCTTCACTCCCTCTCTCTGCTCCGTCACTCACTCTCTCTGCTCCTTCACTCCCTCTCTCTGCTCCTACACTCTCTCACTCTGCTCCGTCACTCTCTGCTCCTTCACTCCCTCTCTCTGCTCCTTCGCTCCCTCTGCTCCTTCACTCCCTCTCTCTGCTCCTTCACTCCCTCTCTCTGCTCCTTCACTCTCTCTCTCTGCTCGCTCACTCTCTCTCTCTGCTCCGTCACTCTCTCTCTCTGCTCTTTCACTCTCTCTCTCTGCTCTTTCACTCCCTCTCTCTGCTCCTTCACTCTCTCTCTCTGCTCCTTCACTCCCTCTCTCTGCTCCTTCACTCTCTCTCTCTGCTCCTTCACTCCCTCTCTCTGCTCCTTCGCTCCCTCTCTCTGCTCCTTCACTCCCTCTCTCTGCTCCTTCACTCTCTCTCTCTGCTCCTTCACTCCCTCTCTCTGCTCCTTCGACCCTCTCCCTGATCCTTCACTCCCTCTCTCTGCTCCTTCATTCCCTCTCTCTGCTCCTTCGCCCCCTCTCCCTGCTCCTTCTCTCTCTCTCTCTGCTCCTTCACTCCCTCTGCTCCTTCACTCTCTCTCTCTGCTCCTTCACTCGCTCTCTCTGCTCCTTCACTCCCTCTCTCTGCTCCTTCACTCCCACTCTCTGCTCCTTCACTCCCTCTCTCTGCTCCTTCACTCCCTCTCTCTGCTCCTTCACTCCCTCTCTCTGCTCCTACACTCTCTCACTCTGCTCCGTCACTCTCTCTGCTCCTTCACTCCCTCTCTCTGCTCCTTCACTCCCTCTGCTCCTTCACTCTCTCTCTCTGCTCCTTCACTCCCTCTCCCTGCTCCTTCACTCCCTCTCTCCGCTCCTTCACTCCCTCTCTCCACTCCTTCACTCCCTCTCTCTGCTCCTTCACTCCCTCTCTCTGCTCCTTCACTCCCTCTCTCTGCTCCTTCACTCCCTCTCTCTGCTCCGTCACTCTCTCTCTCTGCTCCGTCACTCTCTCTATCTTCTCTTTCACTCCCTCTCTCTGCTCCTTCACTCCCTCTCTCTGCTTTTCACTCACTCTCTCTGCTCCTTCAGTCTCTCTCTCTGCTCCTTCGCTCTCTCTCTCTGCTCCTTCACTCCCTCTCTCTGCTCCGTCACTCTCTCTCTCTGCTCTTTCACTCTCTCTCTCTGCTCCTTCACTCCCTCTCTCTGCTCCTTCACTCTCTCTCTCTGCTCCTTCACTCTCTCTCTCTGCTCCTTCACTCTCTCTCTCTGCTCCTTCACTCCCTCTCTCTGCTCCTTCACTCCCTCTCTCTGCTCCTTCACTCCCTCTCTCTGCTCCTTCACTCCCTCTCTCTGCTCCTTCACTCTCTGTCTCTGCTCCTTCACTCCCTCTCTCTGTTCCTTCACTCCCTCTCTCTGCTCCTTCACTCCCTCTCTCTGCTCCTTCACTCCCTCTCTCTGCTCCTTCACTCTCTCTCTCTGCTCCTTCACTACCTCTCTCTGCTCCTTCACTCCCTCTCTCTGCTCCTTCACTCCCTCTCTCTGCTCCGGCACTCTCTATCTCTGCTCTTTCACTCTCTCTCTCTGCTCCTTCACTCTCTCTCTCTCTACTCCTTCACTCGCTCTTTCTGCTCCTTCAATCTCTCTCTCTCCTCCTTCACTCTCTCTCTCTGCTCCTTCACTCCCTCTCTCTGCTCCTTCAGTCTCTCTCTCTGCTCCTTCAGTCTCTCTCTCTGCTCCTTCGCTCTCTCTCTCTGCTCCTTCACTCCCTCTCTCTGCTCCGTCACTATCTCTATCTGCTCTTTCACACTCTCTCTCTGCTCCTTCACTCCCTCTCTCTGCTCCTTCACTCTCTCTCTCTTCTCCTTCACTGTCTCTCTCTCTGCTCCTTCACTCTCTCTCTCTCTGCTCCTTCACTCCCTCTCTCTGCTCCTTCACTCCCTCTCTCTGCTCCTTCACTCCCTCTCTCTGCTCCTTCACTCTCGCTCTCTGCTCCTTCACTCCCTCTCTCTGCTCCTTCACTCTCTCTCTCTGCTCCTTCACTCCCTCTCTCTGCTCCTTCGCCCCCTCTCCCTGCTCCTTCACTCCCTCTCTCTGCTCCTTCATTCCCTCTCTCTGCTCCTTCACCCCCTCTCACTGCTCCTTCTCTCTCTCTCTCTGCTCCTTCACTCCCTCTGCTCCTTCACTCTCTCTATCTGCTCCTTCATTCCCTCTCTCTGCCATTTCACTCACTCTCTCTGCTCCTTCACTCCCTTTCTCTGCTCCGTCACTCACTCTCTCTGCTCCTTCACTCCCTCTCTCTGCTCCTTCACTCTCTCTCTGCTCCTTCACTCTCTCACTGCTCCTTCACTCCCTGTCTCTGCTCCTACACTCCCTCTCTCTGCTCCTTCACTCCCTCTCTCTGCTCCTTCACTCTCTCTCTGCTCCTTCACTCCCTCTGCTCCTTCACTCTCTCTCTCTGCTCCTTCACTCGCTCTCTCTGCTCCTTCACTCCCTCTCTCTGCTCCTTCACTCCTCTGCTCCTTCTCTCCCTCTCTCTGCTCCTTCACTCCCTCTCTCTGCTCCTTCACTCCCTCTCTCTGCTCCTACACTCTCTCACTCTGCTCCGTCACTCTCTCTGCTCCTTCACTCCCTCTGCTCCTTCACTCTCTCTCTCTGCTCCTTCACTCCCTCTCTCTGCTCCTTCACTCCCTCTCTCTGCTCCTTCACTCCCTCTCTCTGCTCCTTCACTCTCTCTCTGCTCCTTCTCACTCCCTCTGCTCCTTCACTCTCTCTCTCTGCTCCTTCACTCGCTCTCTCTGCTCCTTCACTCCCTCTCTCTGCTCCTTCACTCCCACTCTCTGCTCCTTCACTCCCTCTCTCTGCTCCTTCACTCCCTCTCTCTGCTCCTTCACTCCCTCTCTCTGCTCCTACACTCTCTCACTCTGCTCCGTCACTCTCTCTGCTCCTTCACTCCCTCTGCTCCTTCACTCTCTCTCTCTGCTCCTTCACTCCCTCTCTCTGCTCCTTCACTCCCTCTCTCTGCTCCTTCACTCCCTCTCTCTGCTCCTTCACTCCCTCTCTCTGCTCCTTCATTCCCTCTCTCTGCTCCTTCACCCCCTCTCACTGCTCCTTCTCTCTCTCTCTCTGCTCCTTCACTCCTCTGCTCCTTCTCTCCCTCTCTCTGCTCCTTCACTCCCTCTCTCTGCTCCTTCACTCCCTCTCTCTGCTCCTACACTCTCTCACTCTGCTCCGTCACTCTCTCTGCTCCTTCACTCCCTCTGCTCCTTCACTCTCTCTCTCTGCTCCTTCACTCCCTCTCTCTGCTCCTTCACTCCCTCTCTCTGCTCCTTCACTCCCTCTCTCTGCTCCTTCACTCTCTCTCTGCTCCTTCTCACTCCCTCTGCTCCTTCACTCTCTCTCTCTGCTCCTTCACTCGCTCTCTCTGCTCCTTCACTCCCTCTCTCTGCTCCTTCACTCCCACTCTCTGCTCCTTCACTCCCTCTCTCTGCTCCGTCACTCACTCTCTCTGCTCCTTCACTCTTTCTCTGCTCCTTCACTCTCTCTCTGCTCCTTCACTCCCTCTCTCTGTTCCTTCACTCCCTCTCTCTGCTCCTTCACTCTCTCACTGCTCCTTCACTCACTGTCTCTGCTCCTACACTCCCTCTCTCTGCTCCTTCACTCCCTCTCTCTGCTCCTTCACTCTCTCTCTGCTCCTTCACTCTCTCACTGCTCCTTCACTCCCTGTCTCTGCTCCTACACTCCCTCTCTCTGCTCCTTCACTCCCTCTCTCTGCTCCTTCTCTCTCTCTCTGCTCCTTCACTACCTCTCTCTGCTCCTTCACTCTCTCTCTCTGCTCCTTCACTCCCTCTCCCTGCTCCTTCACTCTCTCACTCTGCTCCTTTACTCTCTCTCTCTGCTCCTTCACTCCCTCTCTCTGCTCCTTCACTACCTCTCCCTACTCCTTCACTCTCTCTCTCTGCTCCTTCACACTCTCTCTGCTCCTTCACTCCCTCTCTCTGCTCCTTCACTCCCTCTCTCTGCTCATTCACTCCCTCTCTCTGCTCCTTCACTCCCTCTCTCTGCTCCTTCACTCTCTCTCTCTGCTTCTTTACTCTCTCTCTGCTCCTTCACTCCCTCTCTCTGCTCCTTCACTCCCTCTCTCTGCTCCTTCACTCCCTCTCTCTGCTCCTTCACTCCCTCTCTCTGCTCTTTCACTCTCTCTCTCTGCTCCTTCACTCCCTCTCTCTGCTCCTTCGCTCTCTCTCTCTGCTCCTTCGCTCTCTCTCTGTGCTCCTTCACTCTCTCTCTGCTCCTTCACTCCCTCTCTCTGCTCCTTCACGCCCTCTCTTTGCTCCTTCACTCCCTCTCTCTGCTCTTTCACTCCCTCTCTCTGCTCCTTCACTCCTTCTCTCTGCTCCTTCACTCTCTCTCTCTGCTCCTTCACTCCCTCTTTCTTCTCCTTCACTCTCTCTCTCTGCTCCTTCACTCCCTCTCTCTGCTCCTTCGCCCCCTCTCCCTGCTCCTTCCCTCCCTCTCTCTGCTCCTTCATTCCCTCTCTCTGCTCCTTCGCCCCCTCTCCCTGCTCCTTCTCTCTCTCTCTCTGCTCCTTCACTCCCTCTGCTCCTTCACTCTCTCTCTCTGCTCCTTCACTCCCTCCCTCTGCTCTTTCACTCCCTCTCTCTGCTCCTTCACTCCCTCTCTCTGCTCCGTCACTCACTCTCTCTGCTCCTTCACTCCCTCTCTCTGCTGCTACACTCTCTCACTCTGCTCCGTCACTCTCTCTGCTCCTTCACTCCCTCTCTCTGCTCCTTCGCTCCCTCTGCTCCTTCACTCCCTCTCTCTGCTCCTTCACTCCCTCTCTCTGCTCCTTCACTCTCTCTCTCTGCTCGCTCACTCTCTCTCTCTGCTCCGTCACTCTCTCTCTCTGCTCTTTCACTCTCTCTCTCTGCTCTTTCACTCCCTCTCTCTGCTCCTTCACTCTCTCTCTCTGCTCCTTCACTCCCTCTCTCTGCTCCTTCACTCTCTCTCTCTGCTCCTTCACTCCCTCTCTCTGCTCCTTCGCTCCCTCTCTCTGCTCCTTCGCTCCCTCTCTCTGCTCCTTCACTCCCTCTCTCTGCTCCTTCACTCTCTCTCTCTGCTCCTTCACTCCCTCTCTCCGCTCCTTCGCCCCCTCTCCCTGCTCCTTCACTCCCTCTCTCTGCTCCTTCATTCCCTCTGTCTGCTCCTTCGCCCCCTCTCCCTGCTCCTTCTCTCTCTCTCTCTGCTCCTTCACTCCCTCTGCTCCTTCACTCTCTCTCTCTGCTCCTTCACTCGCTCTCTCTACTCCTTCACTCCCTCTCTCTGCTCCTTCACTCCCACTCTCTGCTCCTTCACTCCCTCTCTCTGCTCCTTCACTCCCTCTCTCTGCTCCTTCACTCCCTCTCTCTGCTCCTACACTCTCTCACAATGCTCCGTCACTCTCTCTGCTCCTTCACTCCCTCTCTCTGCTCCTTCACTCCCTCTGCTCCTTCACTCTCTCTCTCTGCTCCTTCACTCCCTCTCCCTGCTCCTTCACTCCCTCTCTCCGCTCCTTCACTCCCTCTCTCCACTCCTTCACTCCCTCTCCCTGCTCCTTCACTCCCTCTCTCCGCTCCTTCACTCCCTCTCTCCACTCCTTCACTCCCTCTCTCTGCTCCTTCACCCTCTCTCTGCTCCTTCACTCCCTCTCTCTGCTCCTTGACTCTCTCTCTCTGCTCCTTCACTCACTCTCTCTGCTCCTTCACTCCCTCTCTCTGCTCCGTCACTCTCTCTCTCTGCTCCGTCACTCTCTCTATCTTCTCTTTCACTCCCTCTCTCTGCTCCTTCACTCCCTCTCTCTGCTTTTCACTCACTCTCTCTGCTCCTTCAGTTTCTCTCTCTGCTCCTTCGCTCTCTCTCTGCTCCTTCACTCCCTCTCTCTGCTCCGTCACTCTCTCTCTCTGCTCTTTCACTCTCTCTCTCTGCTCCTTCACTCCCTCTCTCTGCTCCTTCACTCTCTCTCTCTGCTCCTTCACTCTCTCTCTCTGCTCCTTCACTCTCTCTCTCTGCTCCTTCACTCCCTCTCTCTGCTCCTTCACTCCCTCTCTCTGCTCCTTCACTCCCTCTCTCTGCTCCTTCACTCTCTGTCTCTGCTCCTTCACTCCCTCTCTCTGTTCCTTCACTCCCTCTCTCTGCTCCTTCACTCCCTCTCTCTGCTCCTTCACTCCCTCTCTCTGCTCCTTCACTCTCTCTCTCTGCTCCTTCACTACCTCTCTCTGCTCCTTCACTACCTCTCTCTGCTCCTTCACTCCCTCTCTCTGCTCCTTCACTCCCTCTCTCTGCTCCGGCACTCTCTATCTCTGCTCTTTCACTCTCTCTCTCTGCTCCTTCACTCTCTCTCTCTACTCCTTCACTCGCTCTTTCTGCTCCTTCAATCTCTCTCTCTCCTCCTTCACTCTCTCTCTCTGCTCCTTCACTCCCTCTCTCTGCTCCTTCAGTCTCTCTCTCTGCTCCTTCGCTCTCTCTCTCTGCTCCTTCACTCCCTCTCTCTGCTCCGTCACTATCTCTATCTGCTCTTTCACACTCTCTCTCTGCTCCTTCACTCCCTCTCTCTGCTCCTTCACTCTCTCTCTCTTCTCCTTCACTGTCTCTCTCTCTGCTCCTTCACTCTCTCTCTCTCTGCTCCTTCACTCCCTCTCTCTGCTCCTTCACTCCCTCTCTCTGCTCCTTCACTCCCTCTCTCTGCTCCTTTACTCTCGCTCTCTGCTCCCTCACTCCCTCTCTCTGCTCCTTCACTCTCTCTCTCTGCTCCTTCACTCCCTCTCTCTGCTCCTTCGCCCCCTCTCCCTGCTCCTTCACTTCCCCCTCTCACTGCTCCTTCTCTCTCTCTCTCTGCTCCTTCACTCCCTCTGCTCCTTCACTCTCTCTATCTGCTCCTTCACTCCCTCTCTCTGCTCCTTCACTCCCTCTCTCTGCTCCTTCACTCCCTTTCTCTGCTCCGTCACTCACCATCTCTGCTCCTTCACTCCCTCTCTCTGCTCCTTCACTCTCTCTCTGCTCCTTCACTCTCTCACTGCTCCTTCACTCCCTGTCTCTGCTCCTACACTCCCTCTCTCTGCTCCTTCACTCCCTCTCTCTGCTCCTTCACTCTCTCTCTGCTCCTTCACTCTCTCACTGCTCCTTCACTCCCTGTCTCTGCTCCTACACTCTCTCTCTCTGCTCCTTCACTCCCTCTCCCTGCTCCTTCACTCTCTCACTCTGCTCCTTTACTCTCTCTCTCTGCTCCTTCACTCCCTCTCTCTGCTCCTTCACTCCCTCTCCCTGCTCCTTCACTCTCTCTCTCTGCTCCTTCATACTCTCTCTGCTCCTTCACTCCCTCTCTCTGCTCCTTCACTCCCTCTCTCTGCTCATTCACTCCCTCTCTCTGCTCCTTCACTCCCTCTCTCTGCTCCTTCACTCTCTCTCTCTGCTTCTTCACTCTCTCTCTGCTCCTTCACTCCCTCTCTCTGCTCCTTCACTCCCTCTCTCTGCTCCTTCACTCCCTCTCTCTGCTCCTTCACTCCCTCTCTCTGCTCTTTCACTCTCTCTCTCTGCTCCTTCACTCCCTCTCTCTGCTCCTTCGCTCTCTCTCTCTGCTCCTTCGCTCTCTCTCTGTGCTCCTTCACTCTCTCTCTGCTCCTTCACTCCCTCTGTCTGCTCCTTCACGCCCTCTCTTTGCTCCTTCACTCCCTCTCTCTGCTCTTTCACTCCCTCTCTCTGCTCCTTCACTCCTTCTCTCTGCTCCTTCACTCTCTCTCTCTGCTCCTTCAGTCCCTCTTTCTTCTCCTTCACTCTCTCTCTCTGCTCCTTCACTCCCTCTCTCTGCTCCTTCGCCCCCTCTCCCTGCTCCTTCCCTCCCTCTCTCTGCTCCTTCATTCCCTCTCTCTGCTCCTTCGCCCCCTCTCCCTGCTCCTTCTCTCTCTCCCTCTGCTCCTTCACTCCCTCTGCTCCTTCACTCTCTCTCTCTGCTCCTTCACTCCCTCTCTCTGCTCTTTCACTCCCTCTCTCTGCTCCTTCACTCCCTCTCTCTGCTCCGTCACTCACTCTCTCTGCTCCTTCACTCCCTCTCTCTGCTCCTACACTCTCTCACTCTGCTCCGTCACTCTCTCTGCTCCTTCACTCCCTCTCTCTGCTCCTTCGCTCCCTCTGCTCCTTCACTCCCTCTCTCTGCTCCTTCACTCCCTCTCTCTGCTCCTTCACTCTCTCTCTCTGCTCGCTCACTCTCTCTCTCTGCTCCGTCACTCGCTCTCTCTGCTCTTTCACTCTCTCTCTCTGCTCTTTCACTCCCTCTCTCTGCTCCTTCACTCTCTCTCTCTGCTCCTTCACTCCCTATCTCTGCTCCTTAACTCTCTCTCTCTGCTCCTTCACTCCCTCTCTCTGCTCCTTAGCTCCCTCTCTCTGCTCCTTCACTCCCTCTCTCTGCTCCTTCACTCTCTCTCTCTGCTCCTTCACTCCCTCTCTCTGCTCCTTCGCCCCCTCTCCCTGCTCCTTCACTCCCTCTCTCTGCTCCTTCATTCCCTCTCTCTGCTCCTTCGCCCCCTCTCCCTGCTCCTTCTCTCTCTCTCTCTGCTCCTTCACTCCCTCTGCTCCTTCACTCCCTCTGCTCCTTCACTCTCTCTCTCTGCTCCATCACTCGCTCTCTCTGCTCCTTCACTCCCTCTCTCTGCTCCTTCACTCCCACTCTCTGCTCCTTCACTCCCTCTCTCTGCTCCTTCACTCCCTCTCTCTGCTCCTTCACTCCCTCTCTCTGCTCCTACACTCTCTCACTCTGCTCCGTCACTCTCTCTGCTCCATCACTCCCTCTCTCTGCTCCTTCACTCCCTCTGCTCCTTCACTCTCTCTCTCTGCTCCTTCACTCCCTCTCCCTGCTCCTTCACTCCCTCTCTCCGCTCCTTCACTCCCTCTCTCCACTCCTTCACTCCCTCTCTCTGCTCCTTCACTCCTTCTCTCTGCTCCTTCACTCCCTCTCTCTGCTCCTTCACTCTCTCTCTCTGCTCCTTCACTCACTCTCTCTGCTACTTCACTCCCTCTCTCTGCTCCGTCACTCTCTCTCTCTGCTCCGTCACTCTCTCTATCTTCTCTTTCACTCCCTCTCTCTGCTCCTTCACTCCCTCTCTCTGCTTTTCACTCACTCTCTCTGCTCCTTCAGTCTCTCTCTCTGCTCCTTCGCTCTCTCTCTCTGCTCCTTCACTCCTTCTCTCTGCTCCGTCTCTCTCTCTCTCTGCTCTTTCACTCTCTCTCTCTGCTCCTTCACTCCCTCTCTCTGCTCCTTCACTCTCTGTCTCTGCTCCTTCACTCCCTCTCTCTGTTCCTTCACTCCCTCTCTCTGCTCCTTCACTCCCTCTCTCTGCTCCTTCACTCCCTCTCTCTGCTCCTTCACTCTCTCTCTCTGCTCCTTCACTACCTCTCTCTGCTCCTTCACTCCCTCTCTCTGCTCCTTCACTCCCTCTCTCTGCTCCGGCACTCTCTATCTCTGCTCTTTCACTCTCTCTCTCTGCTCCTTCACTCTCTCTCTCTACTCCTTCACTCGCTCTTTCTGCTCCTTCAATCTCTCTCTCTCCTCCTTCACTCTCTCTCTCAGCTCCTTCACTCCCTCTCTCTGCTCCTTCAGTCTCTCTCTCTGCTCCTTCGCTCTCTCTCTCTGCTCCTTCACTCCCTCTCTCTGCTCCGTCACTCTCTCTCTCTGCTCTTTCACACTCTCTCTCTGCTCCTTCACTCCCTCTCTCTTCTCCTTCACTCTCTCTCTCTTCTCCTTCACTGTCTCTCTCTCTGCTCCTTCACTCTCTCTCTCTCTGCTCCTTCACTCCGTCTCTCTGCTCCTTCGCTCCCTCTCTCTGCTCCTTCACTCCCTCTCTCTGCTCCTTCACTCTCGCTCTCTGCTCCTTCACTCCCTCTCTCTGCTCCTTCACTCTCTCTCTCTGCTCCTTCACTCCCTCTCTCTGCTCCATCGCCCCCTCTCCCTGCTCCTTCACTCCCTCTCTCTGCTCCTTCATTCCCTCTCTCTGCTCCTTCACCCCCTCTCACTGCTCCTTCTCTCTCTCTCTCTGCTCCTTCACTCCCTCTGCTCCTTCACTCTCTCTATCTGCTCCTTCACTCCCTCTCTCTGCTCCTTCACTCCCTCTCTCTGCTCCTTCGCCCCCTCTCCCTGCTCCTTCTCTCTCTCTCTCTGCTCCTTCACTCCCTCTGCTCCTTCACTCTCTCTCTCTGCTCCTTCACTCGCTCTCTCTGCTCCTTCACTCCCTCTCTCTGCTCCTTCACTCCCACTCTCTGCTCCTTCACTCCCACTCTCTGCTCCTTCACTCCCTCTCTCTGCTCCTTCACTCCCTCTCTCTGCTCCTTCACTCCCTCTCTCTGCTCCTTCACTCCCTCTGCTCCTTCACTCTCTCTCTCTGCTCCTTCACTCCCTCACCCTGCTCCTTCACTCCCTCTCTCCGCTCCTTCACTCCCTCTCTCCACTCCTTCACTCCCTCTCTCTGCTCCTTCACTCCCTCTCTCTGCTCCTTCACTCCCTCTCTCTGCTCCTTCACTCTCTCTCTCTGCTCCTTCACTCACTCTCTCTGCTCCTTCACTCCCTCTCTCTGCTCCGTCACTCTCGCTCTCTGCTCCTTCACTCCCTCTCTCTGCTCCTTCACTCTCTCTCTCTGCTCCTTCACTCCCTCTCTCTGCTCCTTCGCCCCCTCTCCCTGCTCCTTCACTTCCCCCTCTCACTGCTCCTTCTCTCTCTCTCTCTGCTCCTTCACTCCCTCTGCTCCTTCACTCTCTCTATCTGCTCCTTCACTCCCTCTCTCTGCTCCTTCACTCCCTCTCTCTGCTCCTTCACTCCCTTTCTCTGCTCCGTCACTCACCATCTCTGCTCCTTCACTCCCTCTCTCTGCTCCTTCACTCTCTCTCTGCTCCTTCACTCTCTCACTGCTCCTTCACTCCCTGTCTCTGCTCCTACACTCCCTCTCTCTGCTCCTTCACTCACTCTCTCTGCTCCTTCACTCTCTCTCTGCTCCTTCACTCTCTCACTGCTCCTTCACTCCCTGTCTCTGCTCCTACACTCTCTCTCTCTGCTCCTTCACTCCCTCTCCCTGCTCCTTCACTCTCTCACTCTGCTCCTTTACTCTCTCTCTCTGCTCCTTCACTCCCTCTCTCTGCTCCTTCACTCCCTCTCCCTGCTCCTTCACTCTCTCTCTCTGCTCCTTCATACTCTCTCTGCTCCTTCACTCCCTCTCTCTGCTCCTTCACTCCCTCTCTCTGCTCATTCACTCGCTCTCTCTGCTCCTTCACTCCCTCTCTCTGCTCCTTCACTCTCTCTCTCTGCTTCTTCACTCTCTCTCTGCTCCTTCACTCCCTCTCTCTGCTCCTTCACTCCCTCTCTCTGCTCCTTCACTCCCTCTCTCTGCTCCTTCACTCCCTCTCTCTGCTCTTTCACTCTCTCTCTCTGCTCCTTCACTCCCTCTCTCTGCTCCTTCGCTCTCTCTCTCTGCTCCTTCGCTCTCTCTCTGTGCTCCTTCACTCTCTCTCTGCTCCTTCACTCCCTCTCTCTGCTCCTTCACGCCCTCTCTTTGCTCCTTCACTCCCTCTCTCTGCTCTTTCACTCCCTCTCTCTGCTCCTTCACTCCTTCTCTCTGCTCCTTCACTATCTCTCTCTGCTCCTTCAGTCCCTCTTTCTTCTCCTTCACTCTCTCTCTCTGCTCCTTCACTCCCTCTCTCTGCTCCTTCGCCCCCTCTCCCTGCTCCTTCCCTCCCTCTCTCTGCTCCTTCATTCCCTCTCTCTGCTCCTTCGCCCCCTCTCCCTGCTCCTTCTCTCTCTCCCTCTGCTCCTTCACTCCCTCTGCTCCTTCACTCTCTCTCTCTGCTCCTTCACTCCCTCTCTCTGCTCTTTCACTCCCTCTCTCTGCTCCTTCACTCCCTCTCTCTGCTCCGTCACTCACTCTCTCTGCTCCTTCACTCCCTCTCTCTGCTCCTACACTCTCTCACTCTGCTCCGTCACTCTCTCTGCTCCTTCACTCCCTCTCTCTGCTCCTTCGCTCCCTCTGCTCCTTCACTCCCTCTCTCTGCTCCTTCACTCCCTCTCTCTGCTCCTTCACTCTCTCTCTCTGCTCGCTCACTCTCTCTCTCTGCTCCGTCACTCGCTCTCTCTGCTCTTTCACTCTCTCTCTCTGCTCTTTCACTCCCTCTCTCTGCTCCTTCACTCTCTCTCTCTGCTCCTTCACTCCCTATCTCTGCTCCTTAACTCTCTCTCTCTGCTCCTTCACTCCCTCTCTCTGCTCCTTAGCTCCCTCTCTCTGCTCCTTCACTCCCTCTCTCTGCTCCTTCACTCTCTCTCTCTGCTCCTTCACTCCCTCTCTCTGCTCCTTCGCCCCCTCTCCCTGCTCCTTCACTCCCTCTCTCTGCTCCTTCATTCCCTCTCTCTGCTCCTTCGCCCCCTCTCCCTGCTCCTTCTCTCTCTCTCTCTGCTCCTTCACTCCCTCTGCTCCTTCACTCCCTCTGCTCCTTCACTCTCTCTCTCTGCTCCTTCACTCGCTCTCTCTGCTCCTTCACTCCCTCTCTCTGCTCCTTCACTCCCACTCTCTGCTCCTTCACTCCCTCTCTCTGCTCCTTCACTCCCTCTCTCTGCTCCTTCACTCCCTCTCTCTGCTCCTACACTCTCTCACTCTGCTCCGTCACTCTCTCTGCTCCATCACTCCCTCTCTCTGCTCCTTCACTCCCTCTGCTCCTTCACTCTCTCTCTCTGCTCCTTCACTCCCTCTCCCTGCTCCTTCACTCCCTCTCTCCGCTCCTTCACTCCCTCTCTCCACTCCTTCACTCCCTCTCTCTGCTCCTTCACTCCTTCTCTCTGCTCCTTCACTCCCTCTCTCTGCTCCTTCACTCTCTCTCTCTGCTCCTTCACTCACTCTCTCTGCTACTTCACTCCCTCTCTCTGCTCCGTCACTCTCTCTCTCTGCTCCGTCACTCTCTCTATCTTCTCTTTCACTCCCTCTCTCTGCTCCTTCACTCCCTCTCTCTGCTTTTCACTCACTCTCTCTGCTCCTTCAGTCTCTCTCTCTGCTCCTTCGCTCTCTCTCTCTGCTCCTTCACTCCTTCTCTCTGCTCCGTCTCTCTCTCTCTCTGCTCTTTCACTCTCTCTCTCTGCTCCTTCACTCCCTCTCTCTGCTCCTTCACTCTCTGTCTCTGCTCCTTCACTCCCTCTCTCTGTTCCTTCACTCCCTCTCTCTGCTCCTTCACTCCCTCTCTCTGCTCCTTCACTCCCTCTCTCTGCTCCTTCACTCTCTCTCTCTGCTCCTTCACTACCTCTCTCTGCTCCTTCACTCCCTCTCTCTGCTCCTTCACTCCCTCTCTCTGCTCCGGCACTCTCTATCTCTGCTCTTTCACTCTCTCTCTCTGCTCCTTCACTCTCTCTCTCTACTCCTTCACTCGCTCTTTCTGCTCCTTCAATCTCTCTCTCTCCTCCTTCACTCTCTCTCTCTGCTCCTTCACTCCCTCTCTCTGCTCCTTCAGTCTCTCTCTCTGCTCCTTCGCTCTCTCTCTCTGCTCCTTCACTCCCTCTCTCTGCTCCGTCACTCTCTCTCTCTGCTCTTTCACACTCTCTCTCTGCTCCTTCACTCCCTCTCTCTTCTCCTTCACTCTCTCTCTCTTCTTCTTCACTGTCTCTCTCTCTGCTCCTTCACTCTCTCTCTCTCTGCTCCTTCACTCCGTCTCTCTGCTCCTTCGCTCCCTCTCTCTGCTCCTTCACTCCCTCTCTCTGCTCCTTCACTCTCGCTCTCTGCTCCTTCACTCCCTCTCTCTGCTCCTTCACTCTCTCTCTCTGCTCCTTCACTCCCTCTCTCTGCTCCATCGCCCCCTCTCCCTGCTCCTTCACTCCCTCTCTCTGCTCCTTCATTCCCTCTCTCTGCTCCTTCACCCCCTCTCACTGCTCCTTCTCTCTCTCTCTCTGCTCCTTCACTCCCTCTGCTCCTTCACTCTCTCTATCTGCTCCTTCACTCCCTCTCTCTGCTCCTTCACTCCCTCTCTCTGCTCCTTCGCCCCCTCTCCCTGCTCCTTCTCTCTCTCTCTCTGCTCCTTCACTCCCTCTGCTCCTTCACTCTCTCTCTCTGCTCCTTCACTCGCTCTCTCTGCTCCTTCACTCCCTCTCTCTGCTCCTTCACTCCCACTCTCTGCTCCTTCACTCCCACTCTCTGCTCCTTCACTCCCTCTCTCTGCTCCTTCACTCCCTCTCTCTGCTCCTACACTCTCTCACTCTGCTCCGTCACTCTCTCTGCTCCTTCACTCCCTCTCTCTGCTCCTTCACTCCCTCTGCTCCTTCACTCTCTCTCTCTGCTCCTTCACTCCCTCTCCCTGCTCCTTCACTCCCTCTCTCCGCTCCTTCACTCCCTCTCTCCACTCCTTCACTCCCTCTCTCTGCTCCTTCACTCCCTCTCTCTGCTCCTTCACTCCCTCTCTCTGCTCCTTCACTCTCTCTCTCTGCTCCTTCACTCACTCTCTCTGCTCCTTCACTCCCTCTCTCTGCTCCGTCACTCTCTCTCTCTGCTCCGTCACTCTCTCTATCTTCTCTTTCACTCCCTCTCTCTGCTCCTTCACTCCCTCTCTCTGCTTTTCACTCACTCTCTCTGCTCCTTCAGTCTCTCTCTCTGCTCCTTCGCTCTCTCTCTCTGCTCCTTCACTCCCTCTCTCTGCTCCGTCACTCTCTCTCTCTGCTCTTTCACTCTCTCTCTCTGCTCCTTCACTCCCTCTCTCTGCTCCTTCACTCTCTCTCGCTGCTCCTTCACTCTCTCTCTCTGCTCCTTCACTCTCTCTCTCTGCTCCTTCACTCCCTCTCTCTGCTCCTTCACTCCCTCTCTCTGCTCCTTCACTCCCTCTCTCTGCTCCTTCACTCCCTCTCTCTGCTCCTTCACTCCCTCTCTCTGCTCCTTCACTCTCTGTCTCTGCTCCTTCACTCCCTCTCTCTGCTCCTTCACTCCCTCTCTCTGCTCCTTCACTCCCTCTCTCTGCTCCTTCACTCTCTCTCTCTGCTCCTTCACTACCTCTCTCTGCTCCTTCACTCACTCTCTCTGCTCCTTCACTCCCTCTCTCTGCTCCGTCACTCTCTCTCTCTGCTCCGTCACTCTCTCTATCTTCTCTTTCACTCCCTCTCTCTGCTCCTTCACTCCCTTTCTCTGCTTTTCACTCACTCTCTCTGCTCCTTCAGTCTCTCTCTCTGCTCCTTCGCTCTCTCTCTCTGCTCCTTCACTCCCTCTCTCTGCTCCGTCACTCTCTCTCTCTGCTCTTTCACTCTCTCTCTCTGCTCCTTCACTCCCTCTCTCTGCTCCTTCACTCTCTCTCGCTGCTCCTTCACTCTCTCTCTCTGCTCCTTCACTCTCTCTCTCTGCTCCTTCACTCTCTCTCTCTGCTCCTTCACTCCCTCTCTCTCCTCCTTCACTCCCTCTCTCTGCTCCTTCACTCCCTCTCTCTGCTCCTTCACTCTCTGTCTCTGCTCCTTCACTCCCTCTCTCTGCTCCTTCACTCCCTCTCTCTGCTCCTTCACTCCCTCTCTCTCCTCCTTCACTCTCTCTCTCTGCTCCTTCACTACCTCTCTCTGCTCCTTCACTCACTCTCTCTGCTCCTTCACTCCCTCTCTCTGCTCCGGCACTCTCTATCTCTGCTCTTTCACTCTCTCTCTCTGCTCCTTCACTCTCTCTCTCTACTCCTTCACTCGCTCTTTCTGCTCCTTCAATCTCTCTCTCTCCTCCTTCACTCTCTATCTCTGCTCCTTCACTCCCTCTCTCTGCTCCTTCAGTCTCTCTCTCTGCTCCTTCGCTCTCTCTCTCTGCTCCTTCACTCCCTCTCTCTGCTCCGTCACTCTCTCTCTCTGCTCTTTCACACTCTCTCTCTGCTCCTTCACTCCCTCTCTCTGCTCCTTCACTCTCTCTCGTTTCTCCTTCACTGTCTCTCTCTCTGCTCCTTCACTCTCTCTCTCTCTGCTCCTTCACTCCCTCTCTCTGCTCCTTCACTCCCTCTCTCTGCTCCTTCACTCCCTCTCTCTGCTCCTTCACTCTCGCTCTCTGCTCCTTCACTCCCTCTCTCTGCTCCTTCACTCTCTCTCTCTGCTCCTTCACTCCCTCTCTCTGCTCCTTCGCCCCCTCTCCCTGCTCCTTCACTCCCTCTCTCTGCTCCTTCATTCCCTCTCTCTGCTCCTTCACCCCCTCTCACTGCTCCTTCTCTCTGCTCCTTCACTCCCTCTGCTCCTTCACTCTCTCTATCTGCTCCTTCACTCCCTCTCTCTGCTCCTTCACTCCCTCTCTCTGCTCCTTCACTCCCTTTCTCTGCTCCGTCACTCACTCTCTCTGCTCCTTCACTCCCTCTCTCTGCTCCTTCACTCCCTCTGCTCCTTCAATCCCTCTCTCTGCTCCTTCACTCCCTCTCTCTGCTCCTTCGCTCTCTCTCTCTGCTCCTTCACTCCCTCTCTGTGCTCCTTCACTCCCTCTCTCTGCTCCTTCACTCTCTCTCTCTGCTCCTTCACTCTCTCTCTCTGCTCCTTCACTCTCTCTCTGCTCCTTCACTCTCTCTCTCTGCTCCTTCACTCTCTCTCTCTGCTCCTTGACTCTCTCTCTGCTCCTTCACTCTTTCTCTGCTCCTTCACTCTCTCTCTGCTCCTTCACACCCTCTCCCTGCTCCTTCACTCCCTCTCTCTGCTCCTTCACTCTCTCTCTGCTCTTTCACTCTCTCTCTGCTCCTTCACTCACTGTCTCTGCTCCTACACTCCCTCTCTCTGCTCCTTCACTCCCTGTCTCTGCACCTTCACTCTCTATCTGCTCCTTCACTCCCTCTCTCTGCTCCTTCACTCTCTCTCTCTGCTCCTTCACTCTCTCTCTCTGCTCCTTCACTCCCTCTCTCTGCTCCTTCGCCCCCTCTCCCTGCTCCTTCACTCCCTTTCTCTGCTCCTTCATTCCCTCTCTCTGCTCCTTCTCCCCCTCTCCCTGCTCCTTCTCTCTCTCTCTCTGCTCCTTCACTCCCTCTGCTCCTTCACTCTCACTCTCTGCTCCTTCACTCCCTCTCTCTTCTCCTTCACTCCCACTCTCTGCTTCGTCACTCACTCTCTCTGCTCCTTCACTCCCTCTTTCTGCTCCAACACTCTCTCACTCTGCTCCGTCGCTCTCTCTGCTCCTTCACTCCCTCTCTCTGCTCCTTCACTCCTTCTGCTCCTTCACTCTCTCTCTCTGCTCCTTCACTCCCTCTCCCTGCTCCTTCACTCCCTCTCTCCGCTCCTTCACTCCCTCTCTCCGCTCCTTCACTCCCTCTCTCCACTCCTTCACTCCCTCTCTCTGCTCCTTCACTCCCTCTCTCTGCTCCTTCACTCCCTCTCTCTGCTCCGTCACTCTCTCTATCTTCTCCTTCACACCCTCTCTCTGCTCCTTCACTCCCTCTCTCTGCTTTTCACTCACTCTCTCTGCTCCTTCAGTCTCTCTCTCTGCTCCTTCGCTCTCTCTCTGCTCCTTCACTCCCTCTCTCTTCTCCGTCACTCTCTCTCTCTGCTCTTTCACTCTCTCTCTCTGCTCCTTCACTCCCTCTCTCTGCTCCGTCACTCTCTCTCTCTGCTCCTTCACTCTCTCTCTCTCTGCTCCTTCTCTCTCTCTCTCTGCTCCTTCACTCCCTCTCTCTGCTCCTTCACTCCCTCTCTCTGCTCCTTCACTCCCTCTCTCTGCTCCTTCACTCCCTCTCTCTGCTCCTTCAGTCTCTCTCTCTGCTCCTTCACTCCCTCTCTCTGTTCCTTCACTCCCTCTCTCTGCTCCTTCACTCCCTCTCTCTGCTCCTTCACTCCCTCTCTCTGCTCCTTCACTGTCTCTCTGCTCCTTCACTCCGTCTCTCTGCTCCTTCACTCCCTCTCTCTGCTCCTTCACTCTCTCTATTTGCTCCTTCACTCCCTCTCTTTGCTCCTTCACTCTCTCTGCCTGCTCCTTCGCTCGCTCTCTCTGCTCCTTCACTCTCTCTCTCTGCTCCTTCACTCCCTCTCTCTGCTCCTTCACTCCCTCTGCTCCTTCAATCTCTCTCTCTGCTCCTTCACTCCCTCTCTCTGCTCCTTCACTCCCTCTCTCTGCTCCTTCACTCCCTCTCTCTGCTCCTTCATTCCCTCTCTCTGCTCCTTCACCCCCTCTCACTGCTCCTTCTCTCTCTCTCTCTGCTCCTTCACTCCCTCTGCTCCTTCACTCTCTCTATCTGCTCCTTCACTCCCTCTCTCTGCTCCTTCACTCCCTCTCTCTGCTCCGTCACTCACTCTCTCTGCTCCTTCACTCCCTCTCTTTGCTCCTTCACTCCCTCTGCTCCTTCAATCCCTCTCTCTGCTCCTTCACTCCCTCTCTCTGCTCCTTCACTCGCTCTCTCTGCTCCTTCACTCCCTCTCTCTGCTCCTTCGCTCTCTCTCTCTGCTCCTTCACTCCCTCTCTCTGCTCCTTCACTCCCTCTCTCTGCTCCTTCACTCTCTCTCTCTTCTCCTTCACTGTCTCTCTCTCTGCTCCTTCACTCTCTCTCTCTCTGCTCCTTCACTCCCTCTCTCTGCTCCTTCACTCCCTCTCTCTGCTCCTTCACTCCCTCTCTCTGCTCCTTCACTCTCGCTCTCTGCTCCTTCACTCCCTCTCTCTGCTCCTTCACTCTCTCTCTCTGCTCCTTCACTCCCTCTCTCTGCTCCTTCGCCCCCTCTCCCTGCTCCTTCACTCCCTCTCTCTGTTCCTTCATTCCCTCTCTCTGCTCCTTCACCCCCTCTCACTGCTCCTTCTCTCTCTCTCTCTGCTCCTTGACTCCTTCTGCTCCTTCACTCTCTCTATCTGCTCCTTCACTCCCTCTCTCTGCTCCTTCACTCCCTCTCTCTGCTCCTTCACTCCCTTTCTCTGCTCCGTCACTCACTCTCTCTGCTCCTTCACTCCCTCTGCTCCTTCAATCCCTCTCTCTGCTCCTTCACTCCCTCTCTCTGCTCCTTCACTCCCTCTCTCTGCTCCTTCACTCTCTCTCTGCTCCTTCGCTCTCTCTCTGCTCCTTCACTCCCTCTCTGTGCTCCTTCACTCCCACTCTCTGCTTCGTCACTCACTCTCTCTGCTCCTTCACTCCCTCTTTCTGCTCCAACACTCTCTCACTCTGCTCCGTCGCTCTCTCTGCTCCTTCACTCCCTCTCTCTGCTCCTTCACTCCTTCTGCTCCTTCACTCTCTCTCTCTGCTCCTTCACTCCCTCTCCCTGCTCCTTCACTCCCTCTCTCCGCTCCTTCACTCCCTCTCTCCGCTCCTTCACTCCCTCTCTCCACTCCTTCACTCCCTCTCTCTGCTCCTTCACTCCCTCTCTCTGCTCCTTCACTCCCTCTCTCTGCTCCGTCACTCTCTCTATCTTCTCCTTCACACCCTCTCTCAGCTCCTTCACTCCCTCTCTCTGCTTTTCACTCACTCTCTCTGCTCCTTCAGTCTCTCTCTCTGCTCCTTCGCTCTCTCTCTGCTCCTTCACTCCCTCTCTCTGCTCCGTCACTCTCTCTCTCTGCTCTTTCACTCTCTCTCTCTGCTCCTTCACTCCCTCTCTCTGCTCCGTCACTCTCTCTCTCTGCTCCTTCACTCTCTCTCTCTCTCTGCTCCTTCTCTCTCTCTCTCTGCTCCTTCACTCCCTCTCTCTGCACCTTCACTCCCTCTCTCTGCTCCTTCACTCCCTCTCTCTGCTCCTTCACTCCCTCTCTCTGCTCCTTCAGTCTCTCTCTCTGCTCCTTCACTCCCTCTCTCTGTTCCTTCACTCCCTCTCTCTGCTCCTTCACTCCCTCTCTCTGCTCCTTCACTCCCTCTCTCTGCTCCTTCACTGTCTCTCTGCTCCTTCACTCCCTCTCTCTGCTCCTTCACTCCCTCTCTCTGCTCCTTCACTCTCTCTATTTGCTCCTTCACTCCCTCTCTTTGCTCCTTCACTCTCTCTGCCTGCTCCTTCGCTCGCTCTCTCTGCTCCTTCACTCTCTCTCTCTGCTCCTTCACTCCCTCTCTCTGCTCCTTCACTCCCTCTGCTCCTTCACTCTCTCTCTCTGCTCCTTCACTCCCTCTCTCTGCTCCTTCACTCCCTCTCTCTGCTCCTTCACTCCCTCTCTCTGCTTCTTCATTCCCTCTCTCTGCTCCTTCACCCCCTCTCACTGCTCCTTCTCTCTCTCTCTCTGCTCCTTCACTCCCTCTGCTCCTTCACTCTCTCTATCTGCTCCTTCACTCCCTCTCTCTGCTCCTTCACTCCCTCTCTCTGCTCCGTCACTCACTCTCTCTGCTCCTTCACTCCCTCTCTTTGCTCCTTCACTCCCTCTGCTCCTTCAATCCCTCTCTCTGCTCCTTCACTCCCTCTCTCTGCTCCTTCACTCGCTCTCTCTGCTCCTTCACTCCCTCTCTCTGCTCCTTCGCTCCCTCTCTCTGCTCCTTCACTCCCTCTCTCTGCTCCTTCACTCCCTCTCTCTGCTCCTTCACTCTCTCTCTCTTCTCCTTCACTGTCTCTCTCTCTGCTCCTTCACTCTCTCTCTCTCTGCTCCTTCACTCCCTCTCTCTGCTCCTTCACTCCCTCTCTCTGCTCCTTCACTCCCTCTCTCTGCTCCTTCACTCTCGCTCTCTGCTCCTTCACTCCCTCTCTCTGCTCCTTCACTCTCTCTCTCTGCTCCTTCACTCCCTCTCTCTGCTCCTTCGCCCCCTCTCCCTGCTCCTTCACTCCCTCTCTCTGCTCCTTCATTCCCTCTCTCTGCTCCTTCACCCCCTCTCACTGCTCCTTCTCTCTCTCTCTCTGCTCCTTCACTCCTTCTGCTCCTTCACTCTCTCTATCTGCTCCTTCACTCCCTCTCTCTGCTCCTTCACTCCCTTTCTCTGCTCCTTCACTCCCTTTCTCTGCTCCGTCACTCACTCTCTCTGCTCCTTCACTCCCTCTCTCTGCTCCTTCACTCCCTCTGCTCCTTCAATCCCTCTCTCTGCTCCTTCACTCCCTCTCTCTGCTCCTTCACTCTCTCTCTGCTCCTTCGCTCTCTCTCTCTGCTCCTTCACTCCCTCTCTGTGCTCCTTCACTCCCTCTCTCTGCCTTTTCACTCTCTCTCTGCTCCCTCACTCTCTCTCTCTGCTCCTTCACTCTCTCTCTGCTCCTTCACTCTCTCTCTCTGCTCCTTCACTCTCTCTCTCTGCTCCTTGACTCTCTCTCTGCTCCTTCACTCTTTCTCTGCTCCTTCACTCTCTCTCTGCTCCTTCACTCCCTCTCTCTGCTCCTTCACTCCCTCTCTCTGCTCCTTCACTCACTCTCTGCTCTTTCACTCTCTCTCTGCTCCTTCACTCACTGTCTCTGCTCCTACACTCCCTCTCTCTGCTCCTTCACTCCCTGTCTCTGCACCTTCACTCTCTCTCTGCTCCTTCACTCCCTCTCTCTGCTCCTTCACTCTCTCTCTCTGCTCCTTCACTCTCTCTCTCTGCTCCTTCACTCCCTCTCTCTGCTCCTTCGCCCCCTCTCCCTGCTCCTTCACTCCCTCTCTCTGGTCCTTCATTCCCTCTCTCTGCTCCTTCGCCCCCTCTCCCTGCTCCTTCTCTCTCTCTCTCTGCTCATTCACTCCCTCTGCTCCTTCACTCTCTCTCTCTGCTCCTTCACTCCCTCTCTCTGCTCCTTCACTCCCTCTGTCTGCTCCTTCACTCCCACTCTCTGCTTCGTCAGTCACTCTCTCTGCTCCTTCACTCCCTCTTTCTGCTCCAACACTCTCTCACTCTGCTCCGTCGCTCTCTCTGCTCCTTCACTCCCTCTCTCTGCTCCTTCACTCCTTCTGCTCCTTCACTCTCTCTCTCTGCTCCTTCACTCCCTCTCCCTGCTCCTTCACTCCCTCTCTCCGCTCCTTCACTCCCTCTCTCCGCTCCTTCACTCCCTCTCTCCACTCCTTCACTCCCTCTCTCCACTCCTTCACTCCCTCTCTCTGCTCCTTCACTCCCTCTCTCTGCTCCGTCACTCTCTCTATCTTCTCCTTCACTCCCTCTCTCTGCTCCTTCACTCCCTCTCTCTGCTCCGTCACTCACTCTCTCTGCTCCTTCACTCCCTCTCTTTGCTCCTTCACTCCCTGTGCTCCTTCAATCCCTCTCTCTGCTCCTTCACTCCCTCTCTCTGCTCCTTCACTCGCTCTCTCTGCTCCTTCACTCCCTCTCTCTGCTCCTTCGCTCTCTCTCTCTGCTCCTTCACTCCCTCTCTCTGCTCCTTCACTCCCTCTCTCTGCTCCTTCACTCTCTCTCTCTTCTCCTTCACTGTCTCTCTCTCTGCTCCTTCACTCTCTCTCTCTGCTCCTTCACTCCCTCTCTCTGCTCCTTCACTCCCTCTCTCTGCTCCTTCACTCCCTCTCTCTGCTCCTTCACTCTCGCTCTCTGCTCCTTCACTCCCTCTCTCTGCTCCTTCACTCTCTCTCTCTGCTCCTTCAATCCCTCTCTCTGCTCCTTCGCCCCCTCTCCCTGCTCCTTCACTCCCTCTCTCTGCTCCTTCATTCCCTCTCTCTGCTCCTTCACCCCCTCTCACTGCTCCTTCTCTCTCTCTCTCTGCTCCTTCACTCCCTCTGCTCCTTCACTCTCTCTATCTGCTCCTTCACTCCCTCTCTCTGCTCCTTCACTCCCTCTCTCTGCTCCTTCACTCCCTTTCTCTGCTCCGTCACTCACTCTCTCTGCTCCTTCACTCCCTCTCTCTGCTCCTTCACTCCCTCTGCTCCTTCAATCCCTCTCTCTGCTCCTTCACTCCCTCTCTCTGCTCCTTCACTCGCTCTCTCTGCTCCTTCACTCTCTCTCTGCTCCTTCGCTCTCTCTCTCTGCTCCTTCACTCCCTCTCTGTGCTCCTTCACTCCCTCTCTCTGCTCCTTCACTCTCTCTCTCTGCTCCCTCACTCTCTCTCTCTGCTCCTTCACTCTCTCTCTGCTCCTTCACTCTCTCTCTCTGCTCCTTCACTCTCTCTCTGCTCCTTGACTCTCTCTCTGCTCCTTCACTCTTTCTCTGCTCCTTCACTCCCTCTCTCTGCTCCTTCACTCCCTCTCTCTGCTCCTTCACTCTCTCTCTGCTCTTTCACTCTCTCTCTGCTCCTTCACTCACTGTCTCTGCTCCTACACTCCCTCTCTCTGCTCCTTCACTCCCTGTCTCTGCACCTTCACTCTCTCTCTGCTCCTTCACTCCCTCTCTCTGCTCCTTCACTCTCTCTCTCTGCTCCTTCACTCTCTCTCTCTGCTCCTTCACTCCCTCTCTCTGCTCCTTCGCCCCCTCTCCCTGCTCCTTCACTCCCTCTCTCTGCTCCTTCATTCCCTCTCTCTGCTCCTTCGCCCCCTCTCCCTGCTCCTTCTCTCTCGCTCTCTGCTCATTCACTCCCTCTGCTCCTTCACTCTCTCTCTCTGCTCCTTCACTCCCTCTCTCTGCTCCTTCACTCCCTCTCTCTGCTCCTTCACTCCCACTCTCTGCTTCGTCAGTCACTCTCTCTGCTCCTTCACTCCCTCTTTCTGCTCCAACACTCTCTCACTCTGCTCCGTCGCTCTCTCTGCTCCTTCACTCCCTCTCTCTGCTCCTTCACTCCTTCTGCTCCTTCACTCTCTCTCTCTGCTCCTTCACTCCCCCTCCCTGCTCCTTCACTCCCTCTCTCCGTTCCTTCACTCCCTCTCTCCGCTCCTTCACTCCCTCTCTCCACTCCTTCACTCCCTCTCTCTGCTCCTTCACTCCCTCTCTCTGCTCCTTCACTCCCTCTCTCTGCTCCGTCACTCTCAATATCTTCTTCACACCCTCTCTCTGCTCCTTCACTCCCTCTCTCTGCTTTTCACTCACTCTCTCTGCTACTTCAGTGTCTCTCTCTGCTCCTTCGCTCTCTCTCTGCTCCTTCACTCCCTCTCTCTGCTCCGTCACTCTCTCTCTCTGCTCCTTCACTCTCTCTCTCTCTGCTCCTTCTCTCTCTCTCTCTGCTCCTTCACTCCCTCTCTCTGCTCCTTCACTCCCTCTCTCTGCTCCTTCACTCCCTCTCTCTGCTCCTTCACTCCCTCTCTCTGCTCCTTCAGTCTCTCTCTCTGCTCCTTCACTCCCTCTCTCTGTTCCTTCACTCCCTCTCTCTGCTCCTTCACTCCCTCTCTCTGCTCCTTCACTCCCTCTCTCTGCTCCTTCACTCTCTCTCTGCTCCTTCACTCCCTCTCTCTGCTCCTTCACTCCCTCTCTCTGCTCCTTCACTCTCTCTATTTGCTCCTTCACTCCCTCTCTTTGCTCCTTCACTCCCTCTGCCTGCTCCTTCGCTCGCTCTCTCTGCTCCTTCACTCTCTCTCTCTGCTCCTTCACTCCCTCTCTCTGCTCCTTCACTCCCTCTGCTCCTTCACTCTCTCTCTCTGCTCCTTCACTCCCTCTCTCTGCTCCTTCACTCCCTCTCTCTGCTCCTTCACTCCCTCTCTCTGCTCCTTCATTCCCTCTCTCTGCTCCTTCACCCCCTCTCACTGCTCCTTCTCTCTCTCTCTCTGCTCCTTCACTCCCTCTGCTCCTTCACTCTCTCTATCTGCTCCTTCACTCCCTCTCTCTGCTCCTTCACTCCCTCTCTCTGCTCCGTCACTCACTCTCTCTGCTCCTTCACTCCCTCTCTTTGCTCCTTCACTCCCTCTGCTCCTTCAATCCCTCTCTCTGCTCCTTCACTCCCTCTCTCTGCTCCTTCACTCGCTCTCTCTGCTCCTTCACTCCCTCTCTCTGCTCCTTCGCTCTCTCTCTCTGCTCCTTCACTCCCTCTCTGTGCTCCTTCACTCCCTCTCTCTGCTCCTTCACTCTCTCTCTCTGCTCCTTCACTCTCTCTCTCTGCTCCTTCGCTCTCTCTCTCTGCTCCTTCACTCTCTCTCTATGCTCCTTGACTCTCTCTCTGCTACTTCACTCTTTCTCTGCTCCTTCACTCTCTCTCTGCTCCTTCACTCCCTCTCTCTGCTCCTTCACTCCCTCTCTCTGCTCCTTCACTCTCTCTGCTCCTTCACTCTCTCTCTGCTCCTTCACTCACTGTCTCTGCTCCTACACTCCCTCTCTCTGCTCCTTCACTCCCTGTCTCTGCTCCTTCATATGCTTGCCTTCATTGGCCGGGGCATTGAGTATAAGAATTGGCAAGTCATGTTGCAGCTGTATAGAACCTTAGTTAGGCCACACTTGGAGTATAGTGTTCAATTCTGGTCGCCACACTATCAGAAGGATGTGGAGGCTTTAGAGAGGGTGCAGAAGAGATTTACCAGAATGTTGCCTGGTATGGAGGGCATAAGCTATGAGGAGCGATTGAATAAACTCGGTTTGTTCTCACTGGAACGAAGGAGGTTGAGAGGCGACCTGATAGAGGTATACAAAATTATGAGGGGCATAGACAGAGTGGATAGTCAGAGGCTTTTCCCCAGGGTAGAGGGGTCAATTACTAGGGGGCATAGGTTTAAAGTGAGAGGGGCAAAGTTTAGAGTAGATGTACGAGGCAAGTTTTTTACGCAGAGGGTAGTGGGTGCCTGGAACTCACTACCGGAGGAGGTAGTGGAGGCAGGGACGATAGGGACATTTAAGGGGCATCTTGACAAATATATGAATAGGATGGGAATAGAAGGATACGGACCCAGGAAGTGTAGAAGATTGTAGTTTAGTCGGGCAGTATGGTCGGCACGGGCTTGGAGGGCCGAAGGGCCTGTTCCTGTGCTGTACATTTCTTTGTTCTTTGTTCTTTGTTGTTCACTCTCTCTCTGCTCCTTCACTCCCTCTCTCTGCTCCTTCACTCTCTCTCTCTGCTCCTTCACTCTCTCTCTCTGCTCCTTCACTCCCTCTCTCTGCTCCTTCGCCCCCTCTCCCTGCTCCTTCACTCCCTCTCTCTGCTCCTTCATTCCCTCTCTCTGCTCCTTCGCCCCCTCTCCCTGCTCCTTCTCTCTCTCTCTCTGCTCCTTCACTCCCTCTGCTCCTTCACTCCCTCTCTCTGCTCCATCACTCCCACTCTCTGCTTCGTCACTCACTCTCTCTGCTCCTTCACTCCCTCTTTCTGCTCCTACACTCTCTCACTCTGCTCCGTCACTCTCTCTGCTCCTTCACTCCCTCTCTCTGCTCCTTCACTCCTTCTGCTCCTTCACTCTCTCTCTCTGCTCCTTCACTCCCTCTCCCTGCTCCTTCACTCCCTCTCTCCGCTCCTTCACTCCCTCTCTCCGCGCCTTCACTCCCTCTCTCCACTTCTTCCCTCCCTCTCTCTGCTCCTTCACTCCCTCTCTCTGCTCCTTCGCTCTCTCTCTCTGCTCCTTTACTCCCTCTCTGTGCTCCTTCACTCCCTCTCTCTGCTCCTTCACTCTCTCTCTGCTCCTTCACTCTCTCTCTCTGCTCCTTCAGTCTCTCTCTCTGCTCCTTCGCTCTCTCTCTCTGCTCCTTCACTCCCTCTCTCTGCTCCGTCACTCTCTCTCTCTGCTCTTTCACTCTCTCTCTCTCTGCTCCTTCACTCCCTCTCTCTGCTCCGTCACTCTCTCTCTCTGCTCCTTCACTCTCTCTCTCTGCTCCTTCTCTCTTTCTCTCTGCTCCTTCACTCACTCTCTCTGCTCCTTCACTCCCTCTCTCTGCTCCTTCGCTCCCTCTCTCTGCTCCTTCACTCCCTCTCTCCACTCCTTCACTCCCTCTCTCTGCTCCTTCACTCCCTCTCTCTGCTCCTTCACTCCCTCTCTCTGCTCCGTCACTCTCAATATCTTCTCCTTCACACCCTCTCTCTGCTCCTTCACTCCCTCTCTCTGCTTTTCACTCACTCTCTCTGCTACTTCAGTGTCTCTCTCTGCTCCTTCGCTCTCTCTCTGCTCCTTCACTCCCTCTCTCTGCTCCGTCACTCTCTCTCTCTGCTCCTTCACTCTCTCTCTCTCTGCTCCTTCTCTCTCTCTCTCTGCTCCTTCACTCCCTCTCTCTGCTCCTTCACTCCCTCTCTCTGCTCCTTCACTCCCTCTCTCTGCTCCTTCACTCCCTCTCTCTGCTCCTTCAGTCTCTCTCTCTGCTCCTTCACTCCCTCTCTCTGTTCCTTCACTCCCTCTCTCTGCTCCTTCACTCCCTCTCTCTGCTCCTTCACTCCCTCTCTCTGCTCCTTCACTCTCTCTCTGCTCCTTCACTCCCTCTCTCTGCTCCTTCACTCCCTCTCTCTGCTCCTTCACTCTCTCTATTTGCTCCTTCACTCCCTCTCTTTGCTCCTTCACTCCCTCTGCCTGCTCCTTCGCTCGCTCTCTCTGCTCCTTCACTCTCTCTCTCTGCTCCTTCACTCCCTCTCTCTGCTCCTTCACTCCCTCTGCTCCTTCACTCTCTCTCTCTGCTCCTTCACTCCCTCTCTCTGCTCCTTCACTCCCTCTCTCTGCTCCTTCACTCCCTCTCTCTGCTCCTTCATTCCCTCTCTCTGCTCCTTCACCCCCTCTCACTGCTCCTTCTCTCTCTCTCTCTGCTCCTTCACTCCCTCTGCTCCTTCACTCTCTCTATCTGCTCCTTCACTCCCTCTCTCTGCTCCTTCACTCCCTCTCTCTGCTCCGTCACTCACTCTCTCTGCTCCTTCACTCCCTCTCTTTGCTCCTTCACTCCCTCTGCTCCTTCAATCCCTCTCTCTGCTCCTTCACTCCCTCTCTCTGCTCCTTCACTCGCTCTCTCTGCTCCTTCACTCCCTCTCTCTGCTCCTTCGCTCTCTCTCTCTGCTCCTTCACTCCCTCTCTGTGCTCCTTCACTCCCTCTCTCTGCTCCTTCACTCTCTCTCTCTGCTCCTTCACTCTCTCTCTCTGCTCCTTCGCTCTCTCTCTCTGCTCCTTCACTCTCTCTCTATGCTCCTTGACTCTCTCTCTGCTACTTCACTCTTTCTCTGCTCCTTCACTCTCTCTCTGCTCCTTCACTCCCTCTCTCTGCTCCTTCACTCCCTCTCTCTGCTCCTTCACTCTCTCTGCTCCTTCACTCTCTCTCTGCTCCTTCACTCACTGTCTCTGCTCCTACACTCCCTCTCTCTGCTCCTTCACTCCCTGTCTCTGCTCCTTCACTCTCTCTCTGCTCCTTCACTCCCTCTCTCTGCTCCTTCACTCTCTCTCTCTGCTCCTTCACTCTCTCTCTCTGCTCCTTCACTCCCTCTCTCTGCTCCTTCGCCCCCTCTCCCTGCTCCTTCACTCCCTCTCTCTGCTCCTTCATTCCCTCTCTCTGCTCCTTCGCCCCCTCTCCCTGCTCCTTCTCTCTCTCTCTCTGCTCCTTCACTCCCTCTGCTCCTTCACTCCCTCTCTCTGCTCCTTCACTCCCACTCTCTGCTTCGTCACTCACTCTCTCTGCTCCTTCACTCCCTCTTTCTGCTCCTACACTCTCTCACTCTGCTCCGTCACTCTCTCTGCTCCTTCACTCCCTCTCTCTGCTCCTTCACTCCTTCTGCTCCTTCACTCTCTCTCTCTGCTCCTTCACTCCCTCTCCCTGCTCCTTCACTCCCTCTCTCCGCTCCTTCACTCCCTCTCTCCGCGCCTTCACTCCCTCTCTCCACTTCTTCCCTCCCTCTCTCTGCTCCTTCACTCCCTCTCTCTGCTCCTTCGCTCTCTCTCTCTGCTCCTTTACTCCCTCTCTGTGCTCCTTCACTCCCTCTCTCTGCTCCTTCACTCTCTCTCTGCTCCTTCACTCTCTCTCTCTGCTCCTTCAGTCTCTCTCTCTGCTCCTTCGCTCTCTCTCTCTGCTCCTTCACTCCCTCTCTCTGCTCCGTCACTCTCTCTCTCTGCTCTTTCACTCTCTCTCTCTGCTCCTTCACTCCCTCTCTCTGCTCCGTCACTCTCTCTCTCTGCTCCTTCACTCTCTCTCTCTGCTCCTTCTCTCTTTCTCTCTGCTCCTTCACTCACTCTCTCTGCTCCTTCACTCCCTCTCTCTGCTCCTTCACTCCCTCTCTCTGCTCCTTCACTCCCTCTCTCTGCTCCTTCACTCACTCTCTCTGCTCCTTCACTCCCTCTCTCTGCTCCGTCACTCTCTCTCTCTGCCTCGTCACTCTCTCTATCTGCTCCTTCACTCCCTCTCTCTGCTCCTTCACTCCATCTCTCTGCTCCTTCACTCCCTCTCTCCGCTCCTTCACTCACTCTCTCCACTCCTTCACTCCCTCTCTCTGCTCCTTCACTCCCTCTCTCTGCTCCTTCACTCCCTCTCTCTGCTCCTTCACTCTCTCTCTCCGCTCCTTCACTCACTCTCTCTGCTCCTTCACTCCCTCTCTCTGCTCCGTCACTCTCTCTCTCTGCTTCGTCACTCTCTCTATCTGCTCCTTCACTCCCTCTCTCTGCTCCTTCACTCCATCTCTCTGCTTTTCACTCACTCTCTCTGCTCCTTCAGTCTCTCTCTCTCTGCTCCTTCGCTCTCGCTCTCTGCTCCTTCACTCCCTCTCTCTGCTCCATCACTCTCTCTCTCTGCTCTTTCACTCTCTCTCTCTGCTCCTTCACTCCCTCTCTCTGCTCCTTCACTCCCTCTCTCTGCTCCTTCACTCCCACTCTCTGCTCCGTCACTCACTCTCTCTGCTCCATCACTCTCTCTCTCTGCTCTTTCACTCTCTCTCTCTGCTCCTTCACTCCCTCTCTCTGCTCCTTCACTCCCTCTCTCTGCTCCTTCACTCCCACTCTCTGCTCCTTCGCTCTCTCTCTCTGCTCCTTCGCTCTCTCTCTCTGCTCCTTCACTCCCTCTCTCTGCTCCGTCACTCTCTCTCTCTGCTCTTTCACTCTCTCTCTCTGCTCCTTCACTCCCTCTCTCTGCTCCTTCACTCCCTCTCTCTGCTCCTTCACTCCCACTCTCTGCTCCGTCACTCACTCTCTCTGCTCCTTCACTCCCTCTCTCTGCTCCTTCACTCTCTCTCTCTGCTCCTTCACTCCCTCTCTCTGCACCTTCACTCCCTCTCTCTGCTCCTTCACTCCCTCTCTCTGCTCCTTCACTCCCTCTCTCTGTTCCTTCACTTCCTCTCTCTGCTCCTTCACTCCCTCTCTCTGCTCCTTCACTCCCACTCTCTGCTCCTTCACTCTCTCTGCTCCTTCACTAACTCTCTCTGCTCCTTCACTCCCTCTCTCTGCTCCTTCACTCTCTCGCTCTGCTCCTTCACTCTCTCTCTGCTCCTTCACTCCCTCTCTCTGCTCCTTCACTCCCTCTCTCTGCTCCTTTACTCCCTCTCTCTGCTTCTTCACTCCCTCTCTCTGCTCCTTCACTCCCTCTGTCTGCTCCTTCACTCCCTCTCTTTGCTCCTTCACTCTCTCTATCTGCTACTTCACTCCCTCTCTTTGCTCCTTCACTCTCTCTGTCTGCTCCTTCACTCGCTCTCTCTGCTCCTTCACTCTCTCTCTCTGCTCCTTCACTCCCTCTCTCTGCTCCTTCACTCCCTCTCTCTGCTACTTCACTCCCTCTCTCTGCTCCTTCACTCTCTCTCTCTGCTCCTTCACTATCTCTCTCTGCTCCTTCACTCCCTCTCTCTGCACCTTCACTCCCTCTCTTTGCTCATTCACTCTCTCTATCTGCTACTTCACTCCCTCTCTCTGCTCCTTCACTCTCTCTCTCTGCTCCTTCACTATCTCTCTCTGCTCCTTCACTCCCTCTCTCTGCACCTTCACTCCCTCTCTTTGCTCATTCACTCTCTCTATCTGCTCCTTCACTCCCTCTCTTTGCTCCTTCACTCTCTCTCTCTGCTCCTTCACTCCCTCTCTCTGCTCCTTCACTCCCTCTTTCTGCTACTTCACTCCCTCTCTCTGCCCCTTCACTCTCACTCTCTCTGCTCCTTCACTCACTTTCTCTTCACCTTCACTCCCTCTCTCTGCTCCTTCACTACCTCTCTCTGCTCCTTCACTCCCTCTCTCTGCTCGTTCACTCCCTCTCTGCTCCTTCACTCCCTCTCTCTGCTCCTTCACTCTCTCTCTCTGCTCCTTCACTCCCTCTCTCTGCTTCTTCACTCTCTCTCTCTGCTCCTTCACTCTCTCTTTCTGCTCCTTCACTCCCTGTCTCTGCTCCTTCACTCTCTCTGCTCCCTCACTCCCTCTCTCTGCTCCTTCACTCCCTCTCTCTGCTCCTTCACTCTCTCTCTCTGCTCCGTCACTCCCTCTCTCTGCTCCTTCACTCCCTCTCCCTGCTCCTTCGCTTCCTCTCTCTGCTCCTTCATTCTCTCTTGCTCCTTCACTCCCTCTCTCTGCTCCTTCACTCTCTCTGCTCCTTCACTCCCTCTCTCTGCTCATTCACTCCCTCTCTCTGCTCCTTAACTCCCTCATTCTGCTCCTTCACTCTCTCTCTCTGCTCCTTCACTCCCTCTCTCTGCTCCTTCACTCCCTCTCTCTGCTCCTTCACTCACTCGCTCTGCTCCTTCACTCACTCGCTCTGCTCCTTCACTCTCTCTCTCTGCTCCTTCACTCCCTATCTCTGCTCCTTCACTCCCTCTCTCTGCTCCTTCACTCCCTCTCTCTGCTCCTTCACTCCCTCTCCCTGCTCCTTCACTCCCTCTCTCTGCTCCTTCACTCTCTCTCTCTGTTCATTCACTCCCTCTCTCTGCTCCTTCACTCTCTCTCTCTATTCCTTCACTCTCACTCTCTTGGGGAGACTGTGTGTCAGTGGGATTGACGGATTGGGGAGAAGGTGGGTTAGTTGGCTTGGAGAGAAGGTGGGTCAGTGGGATTGAGTGATTGGGGAGAAGGTGGGTCAGTGGGATTGAGGGATTGGGGAGAAGGTGAGTCAGTGGGATTGGGGAGAAGGTGGGTGAGTGGGAGTGAGGGATTGGGAAGTTGGTGGGTCAGTGGATATTGAGGAGAAGGTGGGTCAGTGGGATTGAGGGATTGAGGAGAAGGTGGGTCAGTGGGATTGAGTGATTCGGGAGAAGGTGGGTCAGTGGGATTGGGGAGAAGGTGGGTTAGTGGGATTGAGGTATTGGGGAGAATGCGGGTCAGTGAGATTGAGAGATCGTGGAGAAGGTGGGTCGGTGGGATTGGGGAGAAGGTGTGTCTGTGGCATTGAGGGATTGTGGAGAAGATGGGTCAGTGGGATTGGGGAGAAGATGGGTCGGTGGGATTGGGGAGAAGGTGGGTCAGTGGGTATGAGGGATTAGGGAGAAGGTGGGTCACTGGGATTGAGGGATTGGGGAGAAGGTGGGTCAGTGGGAATGGGGGGAAGGTGGGTCAGTGGGACTGAGGGATTGGGGAGAAGGTGGATCAGTGGGATTGAGAGATTGGGGTGAAGTTGGGTCAGTGGGATTGAGGGATTGGGGAGAAGGTGGGTTAGTGGGATTGACGGATTGGAGAGAAGGTGGTTTAGTGGGATTGAGGGATTGGAGAGAAGGTGGGTCGGTGGGATTGAGGAGAAGGTGGGTCAGTAGGATTGAGGGATTGGGGAGAAGGTGGGTCAGTGGGATTGAGGGATTGGGGAGAAGGTGGGTCAGTGGGATTGGGGAGAAGGTGGGTCAGTGGGATTGATGGATTGGGGAGAATGTGGGTCGGTGGGATAGGGGAGAAGGGTTAGTGGGATTGAGGGATTGGGGAGAAGGTGGGTCGGTGGGATTGAGGGATTGGGGAGAAGGTGGGTCGGTGGGATAGGGGAGATGGTGGGTCAGTGACATTGAGGGATTGGGGAGAAGGTGGGTCAGTGGGATTGAGAGATTCGGGAGAAGGTGGGTCGGAGGGATTGTTGAGAAGGTGGGTCACTGGGATTGAGGGATTGGGGAGAAGGTGCGTCAGTGGGATTGAAGGATGGGGAGAAGGTGGGTCAGTGTGATTGGGGAGAAGGTGGGTCAGTGGGATTGAGGGATTGGGGAGAAGATGGGTCAGTGGGATTGGGAGAAGGTGGGTCAGTGGGATTGGGGAGAAGGTCGGTCAGTGGGACTGGGGAGAAGGTGGGTCAGTGTGTTTGGGAGTTGTGGAGAAGGTGGGTCAGTGAGATTGAGGGATTAGGGAGAATGCGGGACAGTGGGATTGGGGAGAAGGTGGGTCAGTGGGATTGAGGGATTGGGGAAAAGGTGGGTCAGTGGGATTGGGTAGAAGGTGGGTCAGTGGGAATGAGGGATTGGGGAGAAGGTGGGTTAGTGGGATTGGGGAGATGGTGGGTCAGTGGGATTGAGATTTGAGGAGAAGGTGAGTCAGTGGGTTTGGGGAGAAGGTGGGTCAGTGGGACTGAGCGATTGGGGAGAAGGTGGGTCAGTGGGATTGAGGGATTGGGCAGAAGGAGGGTCAGTGGGATTGAGGGATTGGGGAGGTGAGTCAGTGGGATTGGGGAGAAGGTGGATCAGTGAGGTGGAGGGATTCAGGAGAAGGTGGGTCAGTGGGATTGAGGAGAAGGTGGGTCAGTGGGATTGAGGGATTGGGGAGAAGGTGGGTCAGTCGGATTGGGGAGAAGGTGGGTCAGTGGGATTGAGGAATTGAGGAGAAGGTGGATCAGTGGGTTTGAGTGATTGGGGGAAGGTGGGTCAGTGGGATTGAGGGAT
This sequence comes from Scyliorhinus torazame, assembly GCF_047496885.1. NCBI lineage: Eukaryota > Metazoa > Chordata > Chondrichthyes > Carcharhiniformes > Scyliorhinidae > Scyliorhinus > Scyliorhinus torazame. Next base: position 79,139,930 of record NC_092710.1, on the reverse strand, counting down.
TGGAGAGAAGGTGGGTCGGTGGGATTGAGGAGAAGGTGGGTCAGTAGGATTGAGGAAATGGGGAGAAGGTGGGACAGTGGGATTGAGAGATTGGGGCGTCGGTGGGTCAGTGGGATTGAGGGATTGGGGAGAAGGTGGGTCGGTGGTATTGGGGAGAAGGTGGGTCAGTAGGATTGCGGGATTGGGGAGAAGTTGGGTCAGTGGGATTGAGGAGAAGGTGGGTCAGTGGGATTGGGGCGAAGATGGGTCAGTGGGATTGAGGGATTGGGCAAAAGGTGGGTCAGTGGGATTGGGGAGAAGGGTTAGTGGGATTGAGGGATTGGGGAGAAGGCGGGTCGGTGGGATAGGGGAGAAGGGTTAGTGGGATTGAGGGATTGGGGAGAAGGGGGTTCAGATTGATTGGGGAGAACGTTGGTCAGTGGGATTTAGGGATTGGGGAGAAGGTGGGTCAGTGGGATTGAGGGATTGGGGAGAAGGTGGTTCGGTGGGATAGGGGAGATGGTGGGTCAGAGGGATTGAGGGATTGGGAAGAAGGTGGGTCAGTGGGATTGAGATATTCGGGAGAAGGTGGGTCGGTGGGATTGTTGAGAAGGTGGGTCACTGGGATTGAGGGTTGGGGAGAAGGTGGGTCAGTGGGATTCAGGGATTGGGGAGAAGGTAGGTCAGTGGGATTGGGGAGATGGTGGGTCAGTGGGATTGAGGGATTGGGGAGAAGGTGGGTCAGTGGGATTGGGGAGAAGTTGGGTCAGTGGGATTGGGGAGAAGGTGGGTCAGTGGGACTGGGGAGAAGGTGGGTCAGTGTGTTTGGGGGTTGTGGAGAAGGTGGGTCAGTGAGATTGAGGGATTCGGGAGAATGCGGGACAGTGGGATTGGGGAGAAGGTGGGTCAGTGGGATTGAGGTATTGGGGAGAAGGTGGGTCAGTGGGATTGGGTAGAAGATGGGTCAGTGGGAATGAGGGATTGGGGAGAAGGTGCGTCAGTGGGATTGGGGAGATGGTTGGTCAGTGGGATTGAGGGATTGAGGAGAAGGTGAGTCAGTGGGATTGGGGAGAAGGTGGGTCAGTGGGATTGAGCGATTGGGGAGAACGTGGGTCAGTGGGATTGAGGGATTGAGGAGATGGTGGGTTAGTGGGATTGAGGGATTGGGGAGGTGAGTCAGTGGGATTGGGGAGAAGGTGGGTCAGTGACATTGAGGGATTGGGGAGAAGGTGGGTCACTCGGATTGGGGAGAAGGTGGGTCAGTGGGATTGAGGAATTGAGGAGCAGGTGGATCAGTGGGATTGAGTGATTGGGGGAAGGTGGGTCAGTGGGATTGGGGAGAAGGGTCAGTGGGATTGAGGGATTGGGGAGAAGGTGGGTGAGTGGGATTGGGGTGAAGGTGGGTCGGTGGTATTGGGGAGGTGGGTCAGTGGCACTGAGGGGGAGGTGGGTCAGTGGCATTGAGGGGAAGGTGGGTCAGTGGGATTGAGGAGAAGGTGGGTCAGTGGGATTGGGGAGAAGGTGGGGCAGTGGGATGGGGGAGAAGGTGGGTCAGTGGGAATTGGGAGAAGGTGGGTCGGTGGGATTGGGGACAATCTGGGTCACTGGGATTGAGGGATTGTGGAGAAGGTGGATCAGTGGGAATGAGGGATTGGGGAGAAGGTGGGTCAGTGGGATTGAGGGATTGGGGAGGAAGTGGGTCAGTGGGATTGGGGAGAAGGATGATCAGTGGGATTGAGGGATTGGGGAAAAGTTGTGTCAGTGGGGTTGAGGGATTGGGGAGAAGGTGGGTCAGTGGGATTGGGGAGAAGGTGGGTCAGTGGGATTGAGGGATTGGGGAGAAGGTGGGTCAGTGGGATTGAGGGATTGGGGAGGAGGTGGGTCGGTGGGATTGAGGGATTGGAGAGAAGGTGGGTCAGTGGGATAGGAGAGAATGTGAGTCAGTGGGATTGAGGGATTGGGGAGAAGGTGGGTCAGTGGGATTGAGGGATTGAGGAGAAGGTGGGTCGGTGGGATTGGCTAGAATGTGTGTCAGTGGGATTGGGGAGAAGGGTCTGTCTGATTGAGGGATTGGGGAGGAGGTGGGTCAGTGGGATTGGCGAGATGGTGGGTCAGTGGGATTGAGGGATTGGGGAGAAGGTCGGTCAGTGGGATTGAGGGATTGGGGAGAAGGTGGGTCAGTGGGATTGAGGAGAAGGTGGGTCAGTAGGATTGAGGGATTGGGGAGAAGTTGGGTCAGTGTGATTGAGGGATTGGGGAGAAGGTGAGTCAGTGGGATTGAGGGATTGGGGTGAAGTTGGGTCAGTGGGATTGAGGGATTGGTGAGAATGTCGGTCGGCGGGATTGGGGTGAAGGTGGGTATGTAGGATTGAGGGATTGGGGAGAAGGTGGGTCAGTGGGATTGAGGGTTTGGGGAGAAGATGGCTCAGTGGGATTGATGGATTGGGGAGAAGGTGGGTCAGTGGGATTGAGGGATTGGGGTGAAGTTGCGTCAGAGGGATTGAGGAATTGGGGAGAATGTCGGTCGGTGGGATTGGGGAGAAGCTGGGTCAGTAGGATTGAGGGATTGGGGAGAAGGTGGGTCAGTGGGATTGAAATATCGGGGAGAAAGTGGGTCGGTGCGATTGGGGAGAAGGTGGGCCAGTAGAATTGAGGGACTGGGGAGAAGGTGGGTCAGTGGGATTGGGGAGGAGGTGGGTCAGTAGGTTTGAGGGATTGGGGAGATGGTGGTTCAGTGGGATTGGGGAGAAAGGTCAGTGGGATTGAGGGATTGGGGAGAAGGTGGGTCAGTGGGATTGAGGGATTGGGGAGAAGGTGGGTCTGTGGGATTGCGGGATTGGGGAGGAGGTGGGTCAGTGGGATTGAGGGTTTGGGGAGATGGTGTGTCGGTGGGATTGGGGAGAAGGGGGGTCAGTAGGATTGAGGGATTGGGAGACAGTGGGTCATTGTGATTGAGGGATTGGGGAGAAGGTGGGTCAGTGGGATTGTGGAGAAGGTGGGTCGGTGGGATTGAGGGATTGGGGAGAAGGCGGGTCTGTGGGATTGAAGGATTGGGGAGAAGGTGGGTCAGTGGGATTTGGGATGAGGTGGGTCAGTGGGATTGAGGAGAAGGTGGGTCAGTGGCATTGAGGGATTGGGGAGTAAGTGTTGATTCCCAAATTTCTTTCTCTGTCAGTCTGGCCTCAATAAAAGTTGAGATGGATTCGCACGTAAAAAGAAGTTATTTATTAGCTTGCAAGCTTGATTCATTTCATAGAAATATAAGAGACATCCTGTTTCCTATATCCCAGAAAGCGAATGAACAAAGAAACAAAGGGATCTCTGCAAATCAATTCAAATGGTATCAAGTTTCACATACTCGACGTCCATAAGTCAGCCTATATCCCTCCTGACCTGTTTGATCTATTCTGATTGGCTCACTTCCAATCCCTTTCTCTGGCCCCTATCAATGCAGCATCACTCTCATAGACACACCTCTTCCTGCTTTTTCCATGCGGTCTCAAATCCCTTTCTCCCTAACTGCCAGAATCAAAGTGGCTTATTTATACATTACATTAACTAGTATCTCTAAAGTAACTATTTTATATCACATTCGTCATTCCCTCCTTTTATCATTCCATGATAACCGAACTATCCAATCCATAGCTACGGTTCCTCATCTAAAAGATCCGTCGCTGCATTTCCAATTCCTGTCTGAGTCCAGCCCGGTAGTTATGTCATGGTCAAAAATTGGACTAGGAAGGGGTCGGAGCCGCGATGGGACGGGCCCTTCCAAATTCTCCTTACCACCCCCACAGCAGTTAAAGTGGAGGGGTGAAGTGCTTGGGTCCACCTACATCACTGTAAATTGAGTCCATCTCCACTACTGTAAAAGTTCGGATACTAACCTGCCTCCCTTCTCCAGTGCTATTTTACAGGTGTGGAGCATGATGGAGTGGCTACGCATCGTCTGTCTGATATTTGGCCTCACTTCATCTGCCTCACCCTCATGGATTTTAACAGTTAAATTTTTTTTCGGTGATTGGGGCGGTGATCTGATCCAGTGCACCCCGCATTCTACCCATCACACATTTAAGGATGGCCAGGCCCACAAAGATGCAGCCGATAGCTACCACTAGATACATGGCCATATTTATCAACCAGTCCTTCCATCCTCCAAATCCCCAGTTACCCCAAGTGCCAGGATCCTGCATCCCGTCCAAGTGATCCCGTATGCGATCCATAAATTTAGTGATGTTAGCGGTCAAGTCCTGAACTCCCATGATACACTTGCCCTGCACTATGGCGCATACCCCACCCTCACGGGCCAGAAGATAGTCAAGAGCATACCGGTTCTGCATTGCAAACAACCGTAGCTGAGACAACTCCTTGGTTATTGCCCCGAGGGCTCCCAAGGTTTACTACCCGGGTTTTCCTCAGTTTGGCCTTTAACTAACTTAAGTGTATCTCCCGGTAACCTACGTTCTAGCTGTACTTCCCTTCTCATACGCCCCGTCCTCTCTCTAGTCCCTTTCTCTTTCTCATAGCCTCTTCCTACACTCTTCTGACAGCCTGATTTTACCTTTATTGTACCACTCTTAACACATCCAAAATCAAATTTACATGTATTCCAAAAACAAGGCAATGTCCATGTAATGTTCCCTTCCTATCGCCGGGACCGGTGCAACTGCTTCATGACTCCTGCATTCTCCTTAACTTTGATGACCTTCCATGAGTCGATACCATGTCCTCGTATATGGGGGCAGCGAAGAACATCACCTTTGCATAGGTGATGTATCCTTGTAGATTGGTTGGGGCTACACAGATACATAATATTCCCCTTTTCCATGTCCATCGCCAATAACACGCCAAGCGAAGTGAGGCCAAATATCAGACAGACGATGCGTAGCCACTCCATCATGCTCCACACCTGTAAAATAGCACTGGAGAAGGGAGGCAGGTTAGTATCCGACCTTTTACAGTAGTGGAGATGGACTCAATTTACAGTGATGTAGGTGGACCCAAGCACTTCGCCCCTCCACTTTAACTGCTGTGGGGGTGGTAAGGAGAACTTGGAAGGGCCCGTCCCATCGCGGCTCCGACCCCTTCCTAGTCCAATTTTTGACCATGACATAACTACCGGGCTGGACTGAAAGTGAGCTAGGTACTGGGGCAATGGCTGGTGAGCCACGCGGACTTGGCCATGGAGTTCCTTGAGCACTTGCGTAAGGGCTAGAACATAGGCGGTCATTTCTTCAGTCATCTAATGAAACTGAACCAGTCTGGGAACCTGCAGGCTCCAGGGAGTTCTAAGAGGCCTGCCATAAAGAATCTCGGCGGGAGAGAGCCGGGCCGGTCCCGCAGGTGTAACCCGCAGCTGGAAGAGGGCAACGGGGAGCAACTTAAGCCATGTCAGTCCCGTGTCTGCTCTTAATTTAGCCAATTTAGTTTTGAGGGTCTGATTGTGTCTCTCAACCAACCCGGCCGCCTGCGGTCTGTAAGCACAGTGTAACTGCTGGCGTATGCCCAACTGGGAGCAAAACTCCTTGTTAATTTGTCCAATAAAATGAGGCCCATTATCAGAACTTAACTGAGCTGGTATACCGTACCGGGGAATGATTTCCCTCATCAAGACTTTAACCACAGTAGCAGCTTTATTATCGATAGTCGGATACGCCTCGACCCATCTGCTGAACACATCCACAATGACCAAAACATATTTGTAACATTGACACCTTTCCAACTCAATGTAATCCATTTGGAGCGTCTCAAAGGGACCACTGGGCAACGGGGTTTGCCCCATCCCACAAGGGATACCTTTGCCGGTGTTATATTGCTGACAAATCAAACACCGATTACTGATACTTTGGGCCAACCCCTGCATTTTAGGGTGCCACCAAGTGTCCAGCAACAAATCACTAGTCCCTCGAGCCCCACAATGAGTTGCAAAGTGTACACATTCAATGACCCATAAAGCCAGCACATCAGACATACAAGTCTGATGTGCAGGCGTGGTCCATAAAGAGGAAACAGAATCATATGTACAACCTAACCGTTTCCACATTTGTTTATCACTCTCAGGAGCGTCCTCCTGTAACCTTATGACATCTTGGATGGTTGGCATTGACTTGTCAGAAGCAGACATATTTATAGTAGATCGTTTAGTCTGACTTAACATCTTAGGCACCATCACTTGCTGAATCTGCTCGTTCATTACCAACGTCAACTGGGGTTGTACCATTCATGTGGGCAGCGCATTTAATAACGGAAATATGCGCGGGCATAAGGAGGGCCTGCAGTAGGTCATTGACTAAACCTCGGTGGGATATTTGACCACACATAATCATGTCAGGTTGTTCTGACGAAATGTCACTCAAATCGCCCCTTATTGTGGTAGTTTCCTGAATCAAGGCTAAACAGTCGTGGCCAGGTGCGTCTTCATGGGCAGGGGGACCACTAAGAAAACAGGCTGGATTGATAGTGGTACAGTATTTAAACGTCAGACGTGGATTGTTCAAAAGGTATAGCTCATACCTATTCTGACGAGCTGCGGTAAGATGCTGAGTCTGCAGTTGCCTCAGTAGTGCGATGACCGAGTGGGAGCTATACACCGTAATATCCTGTTGGAGGGTGAGAGCATGTAATGGCTATGCGATGGCATTAATTGAACGTAAATCCTGTACTAATCGGTACTGGTCTGGTTTGGCTGGTTTAGGCACAGCAAGTATGGGGGTGTTACATTCTGATTGGCAAGGGACCAAAATACCCTCTTTCAACAGCTCTTGAATTAATTTATCTATTGATCTATTAGAAGGATACGGACCCAGGAAGTGTAGAAGATTGTAGTTTAGTCGGGCAGTATGGTCGGCACGGGCTTGGAGGGCCGAAGGGCCTGTTCCTGTGCTGTACATTTCTTTGTTCTTTGTTCTTTGTTCTTTGATGGAGCAGCTTGAGATTTCAGGGGGTATTGTCGAATGGAAGGTAGCTTTACATGATCCTTAATCATCACCTTAATAGGTGTAACATTTGTCTTTCCCACTTGTGATGGGTATTCCGCCCAGACCTGTGGATTGACACATTCCAACACATCATGTCCCCTGTGATGCTGCAGTCGAGTGTTAATCGTTTCAGGGACCTCAAAATATTTTATGGTAGTGCCGTCCGGCATGACTTGAAGTGCGTACTCTGTTGGATCCGAATGATCCACTGCCCTCCTGACCATTCGCCCCATATCCCTGGCATGGTACTGGTCATGGACCTGACGTGTAATATGAGGGCTTACCGAAGCTGACCGTGGCCATAAATGTGGTGATATTGTAACAAAATTGGCTGTACCTTCTTTTCCCGTGACTGTGGCTGTAACCTTGACTGGCCATTCGGTCTCAAGTAATGGCCGGTATTTGTCCTCCAACTCCCTGTTTCGTCCAGTTCTGTCATAGGCCAGGGTAACGTGATGCAGTGACTGTTCAACATCTAACGTCCACCACTGGGGGGTGATAGAAATATAGCACTGTTGTCTCATCCTCCTCTTCGCTGATCCACCCACCCAAAGTCACTATATTGGAGCTCCTGCTGGTAAACTACCATTTCTGCCGCTTGTTGGGTCGCAGATCATCCTTTTTCATTACATACTCAGTCTTAACCTTTGTAACTGAGCCTCCTTCTTGGCCTACACCCTCCTTCCAGTAAAATCTGACTGCCCTTGCCATCTGGGAAGGGTCGTTCTCTGTCCAATTCATGTTATTACATTTCACAGCAGTAACCACAGAAGGTGGTAGGCAATGCATTAACATAGCACAGTATTGAGGGGAATTCTGACCATTTTGATACAGCAAATCGCCTGACTGCCCCCGGTAGATTTCATTAAAACGCTCCAGAAATTCCTCTGGCTCTTCAATCTTCCTAGGTTTAAGGTCTAAGATAACAGAAAGATTTATGGGCCTTTGAAATGTGCTATTCAACGCATTCAAGATCTGTGTCCTTTTCTCTATTTGCTCTCTTTTTTTTTAAACTTAAAAATGTTTGAAAATTCAAATTGAATTACTGCAACTTGCAAGCTTAGCTCTGATCTCAACTCAGAACTAAATTTACAATTTGCTTAACACAAACTTGTATAACATTTACAACTTAATTATTTCTTGATCTTAACAATTTTTCTTTTAGCAAGTTTTTTTTTTCTTTTACATACACATAAGTATTAGCAAAATCAACTATCATCTCCAGATTGACACTTTTTAAAATGGTGTCCATGATCTTCTTTAAGTTTCTATTAATCTCCAGATAAAATGAGATAAACCTTATTTCAAGTAAGTAAAACTTAAGATTCTGGCAATTTCAATCAATTGCTTTCGAAAAAAATAATAACTTTTATCAAAGAGGTGGAGAAACCCACTGGTTTCCTTTAATTAATTCAAAACGTAATTTTGCTGGTGTTCACTGACTCAAAGGAAAGGTATCCGATTACACTACGGCTGCTGCTGTTATCTCAAAGCCTGAGTGAGAAGCACTGTCTGTTTTCAACTTCGCCTGCTGCTGTTAACCCTTTGAGAGACTTCTGCTTCAACCAATATGCAGCATTCCTCACAATCTCAACTAGACCTCGGAACTGCGTTTTCCGCCAATACAGTCCAAGGAGACAATTTTAGCTTAATCAACTATATATTTAAAACACTCACACATAGAGTTGAACCATCTTCAGATTTAAAAACAGTTATACTGGACTGAACCTTCATTAATGAAGTCACATCAGCCCCTGAACCCATATAATAGACTGAACCTTCATTAATGAAGTCACATCAGCCTCTGAACCCATATAATAGACTGAACCTTCATTAATGAAGTCACATCAGCCTCTGAACCCTTATACTTGGAATTGAATCATCATTTGAGATGTCCCATCAACCCAAAACCCTAACCCAAGCCGAAACAACAATATGAAATCCCATCAATTAAATTGCTAATCCCCAGACTGACCTGTGATTTCGTCGAGGCGGTCTTTCTGTGCCAATCGCGAGTGACCAGACTAATCAGACGATAAGAAGAGGGGAACAATCAATGCGCGGTCGTTTTCCAGTTCTACATTGAGGGCCCTTTGTTCCCCATCCTCCTGTTCATAATCAGTCTAATTCTGATTTCGCAGTTGGATCAGGATCGCCCTGAGAAATTCCGGGTTTCGGCACCAAATGTTGATTCCCAAATTTCTTTCTCTGTCAGTCTGGCCTCAATAAAAGTTGAGATGGATTCGCACGTAAAAAGAAGTTATTTATTTAGCTTGCAAGCTTGATTCATTTCATAGAAATATAAGAGACATCCAGTTTCCTATATCCCAGAAAGCGAATGAACAAAGAAACAAAGGGATCTCTGCAAATCAATTCAAATGGTATCAAGTTTCACATACTCGACATCCATAGGTCAGCCTATATCCCTCCTGACCTGTTTGATCTATTCTGATTGGCTCACTTCCAATCCCTTTCTCTGGCCCCTATCAATGCAGCATCACTCTCATAGACACACCTCTTCCTGCTTTTTCCATGCGGTCTCAAATCCCTTTCTCCCTAACTGCCAGAATCAAAGTGGCTTATTTATACATTACATTAACTAGTATCTCTAAAGTAACTATTTTATATCACATTCGTCATAGGTAGGTCAGTGGGATTCAGGGATTGGGGAGAAGGTAGGTCAGTGGGATTGAGGGATTGAGGAGAAGGTAGGTCAGTGGGATTGAGGAGAAGGTTGGTCAGTGGGTTTGAGGGATTGGGGAGAAGGTGGGTCAGTGGGATTGGGTAGAAGGTGGGTCAGTGGGATAGGGGAGAATGTGTGTCAGTGGGATTGGGGAGAATGTGGGTCAGTGGGATTGTGTGATTGTGGAGAAGGTCGGTCAGTCGGATTGTGGGATTGGGGAGAAGATGGGTCATTGGGATTGCGGGATTGTGGTGAAGGTGGGTCAGTGAGATTGAGGGATTAGGAGAAGGTGGGACAGTGGGATTGTGGGATTGGGGAGAAGGTGGGTCAGTGGGATTGGGGAGAAGGTGGGTCAGTGGGATTGGGGAGAAGGTGGGTCAGTGGGATTGAGGGATTGGGGAGAAAGTGGGTCAGTGGGATTGAGGGATTGGGGAGAAGGTGGGTCAGTGGGATTGAGGGTTTGCGGAGAAGGTGAATCAGTGGGATTGGGGAGAAGGTGGGTCTGTGGGATTGAGGGATTGGGGAGAAGGTGGATCAGTGGGATTGAGGGATTGGGGAGTAGGTTGGTCAGTGGGATTGAGGGATTGAGGACAAAGTGGGTCAGTGGGATTGAGGGACTGGGGAGGAGGTGAGTCAGTGGGATTGGGGAGAAGGTGGGTCAGTGAGATTGAGGGATTGGGGAGAAAGGTGGGCCAGTGGGATTGGGGAGAAAGGTGGGTCAGTGGGATTGGGGAGAATGTGGGTCAGTGGGATTGACGGATTAGGGAGAAGGTGGGTCAGTGGGATTGGGGAGAAGGTGGGTCAGTGGGATTGAGGGATTGAGGAGAAGGTGGGTCAGTGGGATTGAGTGATGGGGAGAAGGTGGGTCAGTGGGTTTGAGGGATTGGGGAGAAGGTGGGTCAGTGGGATTGGGTAGAAGGTGGGTCAGTGGGATTGGGGAGAATGTGTGTCAGTGGGATTGGGGAGAATGTGGGTCAGTGGGATTGTGTGATTGTGGAGAAGGTCGGTCAGTCGGATTGTGGGATTGGGGAGAAGATGGGTCATTGGGATTGCGGGATTGTGGTGAAGGTGGGTCAGTGAGATTGAGGGATTAGGAGAAGGTGGGACAGTGGGATTGTGGGATTGGGGAGAAGGTGGGTCAGTGGGATTGGGGAGAAGGTGGGTCAGTGGGATTGGGGAGAAGGTGGGTCAGTGGGATTGAGGGATTGGGGAGAAAGTGGGTCAGTGGGATTGAGGGATTGGGGAGAAGGTGGGTCAGTGGGATTGAGGGTTTGCGGAGAAGGTGAATCAGTGGGATTGGGGAGAAGGTGGGTCTGTGGGATTGAGGGATTGGGGAGAAGGTGGATCAGTGGGATTGAGGGATTGGGGAGTAGGTTGGTCAGTGGGATTGAGGGATTGAGGACAAAGTGGGTCAGTGGGATTGAGGGACTGGGGAGGAGGTGAGTCAGTGGGATTGGGGAGAAGGTGGGTCAGTGAGATTGAGGGATTGGGGAGAAAGGTGGGCCAGTGGGATTGGGGAGAAAGGTGGGTCAGTGGGATTGGGGAGAATGTGGGTCAGTGGGATTGACGGATTAGGGAGAAGGTGGGTCAGTGGGATTGGGGAGAAGGTGGGTCAGTGGGATTGAGGGATTGAGGAGAAGGTGGGTCAGTGGGATTGAGTGATGGGGAGAAGGTGGGTCAGTGAGATTGAGGGATTGGGGAGAAGGTGGGACAGTGGGTTTGAGGGATTGGGAGAAGGTGGGTCTGTGGGATTGAGGGATTGGGGAGACGGTGGGTCAGTGGGATTGAGGGATTGGGGAGAAGGTGGGTCTCTGGGATTGTGGGATTGGGGAGACGGTGGGTCAGTGGGATTGAGGGATTGGGGAGAAAATGGGTTAGTTGGCTTGGAGAGAAGGTGGGTCAGTGGGATTGAGTGATTGGGGAGAAGTTGGGTCAGTGGGATTGAGGGATTGGAGAGAAGGTGAGTCAGTGGGATTGGGGAGAAGGTGGGTGAGTGGGAGTGAGGGATTGGGAAGTTGGTGGGTCAGTGGATGTTGAGGAGAAGGTGGGTCAGTGGGATTGAGGGGTTGGGGAGAAGGTGGGTCAGTGGGATTGGGGAGAAGGTGGATCAGTGGGATTGAGGGATTGGGGAGAAGGCGGGTCAGTGGGATTGAGAGATCGTGGAGAAGGTGGGTCGGTGGGATTGGGGAGAAGGTGTGTCTGTGGTATTGAGGGATTGTGGAGAAGATGGGTCAGTGGAATTGGGGAGAAGGTGGGGAGGCATGCTTGCCTTCATTGGCCGGGGCATTGAGTATAAGAATTGGCAAGTCATGTTGCAGCTGTATAGAACCTTAGTTAGGCCACACTTGGAGTATAGTGTTCAATTCTGGTCGCCACACTACCAGAAGGATGTGGAGGCTTTAGAGAGGGTGCAGAAGAGATTTACCAGAATGTTGCCTGGTATGGAGGGCATTAGCTATGAGGAGCGGTTGAATAAACTTGGTTTGTTCTCACTGGAACGAAGGAGGTTGAGGGGAGACCTGATAGAGGTATACAAAATTATGAGGGGCATAGACAGAGTGGATAGTCAGAGGCTTTTCCCCAGGGTAGAGGGGTCAATTACTAGGGGGCATAGGTTTAAGGTGAGAGGGGCAAGGTTTAGAGTAGATGTACGAGGCAAGTTTTTTACGCAGAGGGTAGTGGGTGCCTGGAACTCGCTACCGGAGGAAGTGGTGGAAGCAGGGACGATAGTGACAGATAAGGGGCATCTTGACAAATACATGAATAGGATGGGAATAGAGGGATACGGACCCAGGAAGTGTAGAAGATTGTAGATTAGTCGGGCAGCATGGTCGGCACGGGCTTGGAAGGCCGAAGGGCCTGTTCCTGTGCTGTACATTTCTTTGTTCTTTGTTCTTTGTGGGTCGGTGGGATTGGGGAGAAGGTGGGTCAGTGGGATTGAGGCATTGGGGAGAAGGTGGGTCACTGGGATTGAGGGATTGGGGAGAAGGTGGGTCAGTGGGATTCAGGTATTGGGGAGAAGGTGGGTCAGTGGGATTGAGTGATGGGGAGAAGGTGGGTCAGTGGGTTTGAGGGATTGGGGAGAAGGTGGGTCAGTGGGATTGGGTAGAAGGTGGGTCAGTGGGATTGGGGAGAATGTGTGTCAGTGGGATTGGGGAGAATGTGGGTCAGTGGGATTGTGTGATTGTGGAGAAGGTCGGTCAGTCGGATTGTGGGATTGGGGAGAAGATGGGTCATTGGGATTGCGGGATTGTGGTGAAGGTGGGTCAGTGAGATTGAGGGATTAGGAGAAGGTGGGACAGTGGGATTGTGGGATTGGGGAGAAGGTGGGTCAGTGGGATTGGGGAGAAGGTGGGTCAGTGGGATTGGGGAGAAGGTGGGTCAGTGGGATTGAGGGATTGGGGAGAAAGTGGGTCAGTGGGATTGAGGGATTGGGGAGAAGGTGGGTCAGTGGGATTGAGGGTTTGCGGAGAAGGTGAATCAGTGGGATTGGGGAGAAGGTGGGTCTGTGGGATTGAGGGATTGGGGAGAAGGTGGATCAGTGGGATTGAGGGATTGGGGAGTAGGTTGGTCAGTGGGATTGAGGGATTGAGGACAAAGTGGGTCAGTGGGATTGAGGGACTGGGGAGGAGGTGAGTCAGTGGGATTGGGGAGAAGGTGGGTCAGTGAGATTGAGGGATTGGGGAGAAAGGTGGGCCAGTGGGATTGGGGAGAAAGGTGGGTCAGTGGGATTGGGGAGAATGTGGGTCAGTGGGATTGACGGATTAGGGAGAAGGTGGGTCAGTGGGATTGGGGAGAAGGTGGGTCAGTGGGATTGAGGGATTGAGGAGAAGGTGGGTCAGTGGGATTGAGTGATGGGGAGAAGGTGGGTCAGTGAGAATGAGGGATTGGGGAGAAGGTGGGACAGTGGGTTTGAGGGATTGGGAGAAGGTGGGTCTGTGGGATTGAGGGATTGGGGAGACGGTGGGTCAGTGGGATTGAGGGATTGGGGAGAAGGTGGGTCTCTGGGATTGTGGGATTGGGGAGACGGTGGGTCAGTGGGATTGAGGGATTGGGGAGAAAATGGGTTAGTTGGCTTGGCGAGAAGGTGGGTCAGTGGGATTGAGTGATTGGGGAGAAGTTGGGTCAGTGGGATTGAGGGATTGGAGAGAAGGTGAGTCAGTGGGATTGGGGAGAAGGTGGGTGAGTGGGAGTGAGGGATTGGGAAGTTGGTGGGTCAGTGGATGTTGAGGAGAAGGTGGGTCAGTGGGATTGAGGGGTTGGGGAGAAGGTGGGTCAGTGGGATTGGGGAGAAGGTGGATCAGTGGGATTGAGGGATTGGGGAGAAGGCGGGTCAGTGGGATTGAGAGATCGTGGAGAAGGTGGGTCGGTGGGATTGGGGAGAAGGTGTGTCTGTGGTATTGAGGGATTGTGGAGAAGATGGGTCAGTGGAATTGGGGAGAAGGTGGGGAGGCATGCTTGCCTTCATTGGCCGGGGCATTGAGTATAAGAATTGGCAAGTCATGTTGCAGCTGTATAGAACCTTAGTTAGGCCACACTTGGAGTATAGTGTTCAATTCTGGTCGCCACACTACCAGAAGGATGTGGAGGCTTTAGAGAGGGTGCAGAAGAGATTTACCAGAATGTTGCCTGGTATGGAGGGCATTAGCTATGAGGAGCGGTTGAATAAACTTGGTTTGTTCTCACTGGAACGAAGGAGGTTGAGGGGAGACCTGATAGAGGTATACAAAATTATGAGGGGCATAGACAGAGTGGATAGTCAGAGGCTTTTCCCCAGGGTAGAGGGGTCAATTACTAGGGGGCATAGGTTTAAGGTGAGAGGGGCAAGGTTTAGAGTAGATGTACGAGGCAAGTTTTTTACGCAGAGGGTAGTGGGTGCCTGGAACTCGCTACCGGAGGAAGTGGTGGAAGCAGGGACGATAGTGACAGATAAGGGGCATCTTGACAAATACATGAATAGGATGGGAATAGAGGGATACGGACCCAGGAAGTGTAGAAGATTGTAGATTAGTCGGGCAGCATGGTCGGCACGGGCTTGGAAGGCCGAAGGGCCTGTTCCTGTGCTGTACATTTCTTTGTTCTTTGTTCTTTGTGGGTCGGTGGGATTGGGGAGAAGGTGGGTCAGTGGGATTGAGGCATTGGGGAGAAGGTGGGTCACTGGGATTGAGGGATTGGGGAGAAGGTGGGTCAGTGGGATTCAGGTATTGGGGAGAAGGTGGGTCAGTGGGATTGGGGAGAAGGTGGGTCAGTGGGATTGAGGGATTGGGGAGTAGGTGGATCAGTGGGATTGAGGGATTGGGGAGAAGGTGGGTCAGTGGGATTGGGGGGAAGGTGGGTCAGTGGGACTGAGGGATTGGGGACAAGGTGGGTCAGTGGGATTGAGAGATTGGGGTGAAGTGGGGTCAGTGGGATTGAGGGATTGGGGAGAAGGTCGGTCGATGGGATTGGGGAGAAGGTGGGTAAACAGGATTGAGGGATGTGGGAGAAGGTGGGTTAGTGGGATTGAGGGATTGGAGAGAAGGTGGGTCGGTGGGATTGAGGAGAAGGTGGGTCAGTAGGATTGAGGGATTGGGGAGAAGGTGGGTCAGTGGCATTGAGGGATTGGGGAGAAGGGTCAGTGGGATTGAAGGATTGGGGAGAAATTGGGTCAGTGGGATTGACGGATTGGGGAGAATGTGGGTCTGTGGTATTGAGGGATTGGGGCGTAGGTGGGTCAGTGGGATTGAGGGATTGGGGAGAAGGTGGGTCGTTGGGATTGGGGAGAAGGTGGGTCAGTAGGATTGCGGGATTGTTGAGGTTGGGTCAGTGGGATTGAGGAGAAGGTGGGTCAGTGGGATTGAGGGATTGGGGCGAAGATGGGTCAGTGGGATTGAGGGATTGGGGAGAATGTGGGTCAGTGGGATTGGGGAGAAGTTTTAGTAGGATTGCGGGATTGGGGAGAAGGTGGGTCAGTGGGATTGGGGAGAAGGTGGGTCAGGGGGATTGATGGATTGAGGAGAAGAATGGTCAGTGGGATTGAGGGATTGAGGAGAATGTGGGTCGGTGGGATAGGGGAGATGGTGGGTCAGTGGTATTGAGGGATTGGGGAGAAGGTGGGTCAGTGGGATTGAGAGATTGGGGAGAAGGTGGGTCGGTGAGATTGTTGAGAAGGTGGGTCACTGGGATTGAGGGATTGGGGAGAAGGTGGGTCAGTGGGATTCAGGGCTTGGGTAGAAGGTGGGTCAGTGGGATTGGGGAGAAGGTGGGTCAGTGGGATTGAGGAGAAGGTGGGTCAGTGGGATTGAGGGATTGAGGAGAAGGTGGGTCTGTGGGATTGAGGGATTGGGGAGGAGGTGGGTCAGTGGGATTGAGGGATTGGGGAGATGGTGGGTCGGTGGGATTGGGGAGAAGGGGGGTCAGTAGGATTGAGGGATTGGGAGACAGTGGGTTATTGGGATTGAGGGATTGGGGAGAAGGTGGGTCAGTGGGATTGTGGAGAAGGTGGGTCAGTGGGATTGAGGGATTGGGGAGAAGGCGGGTCTGTGGGATTGAGGGATTAGGGAGAAGGTGGGTCAGTGGGATTGGGGATAAAGTGGGTCAGTGGGATTGAGGAGAAGCTGGGTCAGTGGCATTGAGGCATTGGGGAGTAGGTAGGTCAGTGGGATTCAGGGATTGGGGAGAAGGTGGGTCAGTGGGATTGAGGAGAAGGTTGGTCAGTTGGTTTGAGGGATTGGGGAGAAGGTGGGTCAGTGGTATTGGGGAGAAGGTGTGTCAGTGGGATTGGGGAGAATGTGGGTCAGTGGGATTGTGTGATTGTGGAGAAGGTCGGTGAGTGGGATTGTGGGATTGGGGAGAAGATGGGTCATTGGGATTGAGGGATTGTGGTGAAGGTGGGTCAGTGAGATTGCGGGATTAGGAGAAGGTGGGACAGTGGGATTGTGGGATTGGGGAGAAGGTGGGTCAGTGGGATTGGGGAGAAGATGTGTCAGTGGGATTGTGGAGAAGGTGGGTCAGTGGGATTGAGGGATTGGGGAGAAAGTGGGTCAGTGGGATTGAGGGATTGGGGAGAAGGTGGGTCAGTGGGATTGAGGGTTTGCGGAGAAGGTGAATCAGTGGGATTGGGGAGAAGGTGGGTCTGTGGGATTGAGGGATTGGGGAGAAGGTGGATCAGTGGGATTGAGAGATTGGGGAGTAGGTGGGTCAGTGGGATTGAGGGAATGGGGTGAAGGTGGGTCAGTGGGATTGAGGGATTGGGGAGAAGGTGTGTCAGTGGGATTGGGGAGAAGGTGGGTCAGTGAGATTGAGGGATTGGGGAGAAAGGTGGGTCAGTGGGATTGGGGAGAATGTGGGTCAGCGGGATTGACGGATTGGGGAGAAGGTGGGTCAGTGGGATTGGGGAGAAGGTGGGTCAGTGGGATTGAGGGATTGGGAAGAAGGTGGGTCAGTGGGATTGAGTGATGGGGAGGAGGTGGGTCAGTGAGATTGAGGGATTGGGGAGAAGGTGGGACAGTGGGTTTTAGGGATTGGGAGAAGGTGGGTCTGTGGGATTGAGGGATTGGGAAGACGGTGGGTCAGTGGGATTGAGGGATTGGGGAGAAGGTGTGTTAGTTGGCTTGGAGAGAAGGTGGGTCAGTAGGATTGAGTGATTGGGGAGAAGGTGGGTCAGTGGGATTGAGGGATTGGGCAGAAGGTGAGTCAGTGGGATTGGGGAGAAGGTGGGTGAGTGGGAGTGAGGGATTGGGGAGAAAGGTTGGTCAGTGGAATTGGGGTGAATGTGGGTCAGCGGGGTTGACGGATTGGGGAGAAGGTGGGTCAGTGGGATTGGGGAGAAGGTGGGTCAGTGGGATTGAGAGATTGAGGAGAAGGTGGGTCAGTGGGATTGAGTGATGGGGAGAAGGTGGGTCAGTGAGATTGAGGGATTGGGGAGAAGGTGGGACAGTGGGTTTGAGGGATTGGGAGAAGGTGGGTCTGTGGGATTGAGGGATTGGGGAGACGGTGGGTCAGTGGGACTGAGGGATTGGGGAGCAGGTGGGTTAGTTGGCTTGGAGAGAAGGTGGGTCAGTGGGATTGAGGGATTGGGGAGAAGGTGAGTCAGTGGGATTGGGGAGAATGTGGGTGAGTGGGAGTGAGGGATTGGGAAGTTGGTGGGGCAGTGGATATTGAGGAGATGGTGGGTCAGTGGGATTGAGGGCTTGGGGAGAAGGTGGGTCAGTGGGATTGGGGAGAAGGTGGGTCAGTGGGATTGACGGATTGAGGAGAAGGTGGGTCAGTGGGATTGAGTGATTGGGGAGAAGGTGGGTCAGTTAGATTGGGGAGAATGTGGGTCAGTGGGATTGAGGGATTGGGGAGACGGTGGGTCAGTGGGATTGGGGAGAAGGTATGTCAGTGGGATTGAGAGATCGTGGAGAAGGTGGGTCGGTGGGGTTGGGGAGAAGGTGTGTCTGTGGCATTGAGGGTTTGTGGAGAAGATGGGTCAGTGGGATTGGGAGGAAGTTGGGTCGGTGGGATTGGGGAGAACGTGGGTCAGTGGGATTGAGGGATTGGGGAGAAGGTGGGTCACTGGGTTTGAGGGATTGGGGAGAAGGTGGGTCAGTGGGATTCAGGGCTTGGGGAGAAGATGATTCAGTGGGATTGGGGAGAAGGTGGGTCAGTGGGATTGAGGGATTGAGGAGAAGGTGGGTCAGTGGGATTGAGGGATTGGGGAGTAGGTGGGTCTGTGGGATTGAGGGATTGGGGAGATGGTGGGTCGGTGGGATTGGGGAGAAGGGAGGTCAGTAGGATTGAGGGATTGGGAGACAGTGGGTCATTGGGATTGAGGGATTGGGGAGAAGGTGGGTCAGTGGGATTGTGGAGATGGTGGATCGGTGGGATTGAGGGATTGGGGAGAAGGCGGGTCTGTGGGATTGAGGGATTGGGGAGAAGGTGGGTCAGTGGGATTGGGGATAAGGTGGGTCAGTGGGATTGAGGAGAAGGTGGGTCAGTGGCATTGAGGGATTGGTGTGTAGGTAGGTCAGAGGGATTCAGGGATTGGGGAGAAGGTAGGTCAGTGGGATTGAGGTATTGAGGAGAAGGTAGGTCAGTGGGATTGAGGTGATGGTTTGTCAGTGGGTTTGAGGGATTGGGGAGAAGGTGGGTCAGTGGGATTGGGGAGAAGGTGGGTCAGTGGGATTGGGGAGAATGTGGGTCAGCGGGATTGGGGAGAAGGTGGGTCAGTGGGATTGAGAGATTGGGGAGAAAGTGGGTCAGTGGGATTGAGGGATTGGGGAGAAGGTGGGTCAGTGGGATTGAGTGATTGGGGAGAAGGTGGGTCAGTGGGATTGAGGGATTGGGGAGAAGGTGAGTCAGTGGGATTGGGGAGAAGGTGGGTGAGTGGGAGTGAGGGTTTGGGGAGAAAGGCTGGTCAGTGGGATTGGGGAAAATGTGGGTCAGCGGGATTGACGGATTGGGGAGAATGTGGGTCGGTGGGATTGGGGAAAAGGTGGGTCAGTGGGATTGTGGGATTGAGGAGAAGGTGGGTCAGTGGGATTGAGTGATGGGGAGAAGGTGGGTCAGTGAGATTGAGGGATTGGGGAGAAGGTGGGACAGTGTGTTTGAGGGATTGGGACAAGGTGGGTCTGTGGGATTGAGGGATTAGGGAGATGGTGGGTCTGTGGGATTGAGGCATTGGGGAGATGGTGGGTCAGTGGGATTGAGGGATGGGGAGAAGGTGGGTCTGTGGGATTGAGGGATTGGGGAGACGGTGGGTCAGTGAAATTGAGGGATTGGGGAGAAGGTGGGTCTGTGGGATTGAGGGATTGGGGAGACGGTGGGTCAGTAAAATTGAGGGATTGGGGAGAAGGTGGGTCAGTGGGACTGAGCGATTGGGGAGAAGGTGGGTTAGTTGGCTGGGAGAGAAGGTGGGTCAGTGGGATTGAGTGATTGGGGAGAAGGTGGGGCTGTGGGATTGAGGGATTGGGGAGAAGGTGAGTCAGTGGGATTGGGGAGAAGGTGGGTGAGTGGGAGTGAGGGATTGGGAAGTTGGTGGGTCAGTGGATATTGAGGAGACGGTGGGTCAGTGGGATTGAGGGCTTGGGGAGAAGGTGGGTCAGTGTAATTGGGGAGAAGGTGGGTCAGTGGGATTGAGGTGAAGGTGGGTCAGTGGGATTGAGTGATTGGGGAGAAGGTGGGTCAGTGGGATTGGGGAGAATGTGGGTCAGTGGGATTGAGGGATTGGGGAGATGGTGGGTCAGTGGGATTGGGGAGAAGGTGTGTCAGTGGGATTGAGAGATCGTGGAGAAGGTGGGTCGGTGGGATTGGGGAGAAGGTGTGTCTGTGGCATTGAGGGTTTGTGGAGAAGATGGGTCAGTGGGATTGGGAAGAAGGTGGGTCGGTGGGATTGGGGAGAAGGTGGGTCAGTGGGATTGAGGGATTGGGGAGAAGGTGGGTCAGTGGGATTGGGGAGAAGGTGGGTCAGTGGGATAGAGGGATTGGGGAGAAGGTGGATCAGTGGGATTGAGGGATTGGGGAGAAGGTGGGTCAGTGGGATTGGGGGGAAGGTGGGTCAGTGGGACTGAGGGATTGGGGAGAAGGTGGATCAGTGGGATTGAGAGATTGGGGTGAAGTTGGGTCAGTGGGATTGAGGGATTGGGGAGAAGGTCGGTCGATGGGATTGCGGAGAAGGTGGGTCAGTAGGATTGAGGGATGTGGGAGAAGGTGGGTTAGTGGGATTGAGGGATTGGAGAGAAGGTGGGTCGGTGGGATTGAGGAGAAGGTGGGTCAGTAGGATTGAGGGATTGGGGAGAAGGTGGGTCAGTGGGATTGAGGGATTGGGGAGAAGGTGGGTCAGTGGGATTGAGGGATTGGGGAGAATGTGGGTCTGTGCTATTGAGGGATAGGGGCGTAGGTGGGTCAGTGGGATTGAGGGATTGGGGAGAAAGTGGTTCTGTGGGATTGGGGAGAACGTGGGTCAGTAGGATTGCGGGATTGGGGAGAAGTTGGGTCAGTGGGATTGAGGAGAAGGTGGGTCAGTGGGATAGAGGGATTGGGGTGAAAATGGGTCAGTGGGATTGAGGGATTGGGGAGAAGGTGGGTCAGTGGGATTGGGGAGAAGGAGGGTCAGTGGGATTGATGGATTGAGGAGAAGAATGGTCAGTGGGATTGAGGGATTGGGGAGAAGATGGGTCAGTGGGATTGAGGTATAGAGGAGAAGGTGGGTCGGTGGGATTGGGGAGATGGTGGGTCAGTGGCATTGAGGGATTGGGGAGAAGGTGGGTCAGTGGGATTGAGAGATTGGGGAGAAGGTTATTCGGTGGGATTGTTGAGAAGGTGGGTCACTGGGATTGAGGGATTGGGGAGAAGGTGGGTCAGTGGGATTCAGGGCTTGGGGAGAAGATGATTCAGTGGGATTGGGGAGAAGGTGGGTCAGTGGGATTGAGGGATTGAGGAGAAGGTGGGTCAGTGGGATTGAGGGATTGGGGAGAAGGTGGGTCTGTGGGATTCAGGGATTGGGGAGATGGTGGGTCGGTGGGATTGGGGAGAAGGGGGGTCAGTAGGATTGAGGGATTGGGAGACAGTGGGTAATTGGGATTGAGGGATTGGGGAGAAGGTTGGTCAGTGGGATTGTCGAGAAGGTGGGTCGGTGGGATTGAGGAATTGGGGAGAAGGCGGGTCTGTGGGATTGAGGGATTGGGGAGAAGGTGGGTCAGTGGGATTGGGGAGAAGGTGGGTCAGTGGGATTGAGGAGAAGGTTGGTCAGTGGCATTGTGGGATTGGTGAGTAGGTAGGTCAGTGGGATTCAGGGATTGGGGACAAGGTAGGTCAGTGGGATTGAGGGATTGAGGAGAAGGTAGGTCAGTGGGATTGAGGAGATGGTTGGTCAGTGGGTTTGAGGGATTGTGGAGAAGGTGGGTCAGTGGGATTGGGGAGAAGGTGGGTCAGTGTGTTTGGGGAGAAGGTGGGTCAGTGGGATTGGGGAGAATGTGGGTCAGTGGGATTGTGTGATTGTGGAGAAGGTCTGTCAGTGGGATTGTGGGATTGGGGAGAAGATGGGTCATTGGGATTGAGGGATTGTGGTGAAGGTGGGTCAGTGAGATTGAGGGATTAGGAGAAGGTGGGACAGTGGGATTGTGGGATTAGGGAGAAGGTGGGTCAGTGGGATTGGGGAGAAGGTGGGTCAGCGGGATTGGGGAGAAGGTGGGTCAGTGAGATTGAGGGATTGGGGAGAAAGTGTGTCAGTGGGATTGAGGGATTGGGGAGAAGGTGGGTCAGTGGGATTGAGAGATTGTGGAGAAGGTGGATCAGTGGGATTGAGGGATTGGGGAGAAGGTGAGTCAGTGGGATTGGGGAGAAGATGGTTCAGTGAAATTGAGGGATTGGGGAGAAAGGTGGGTCAGTGGGATTGGGGAGAATATAGGTCAGCGGGATTGACGGATTGGGGAGAAGGTGGGTCAGTGGGATTGGGGAGAAGGTGGATCAGTGGGATTGAGGGATTGAGGAGAAGTTGCGTCAGTGAGATTGAGGGATTGGGGAGAAGATGGGACAGTGGGTTTGAGGGATTGGGAGAAGGTGGGTCTGTGGGATTGAGTGATTGGGGAGACGGTGGGTCAGTGGGATTGAGGGATTGGGGAGAAGGAGGGTTAGTTGGCTTGGAGAGAAGGTGGGTCAGTGGGATTGAGTGATTGGGGAGAAGGTGGGTCAGTGGGATTGAGGGATTGGGGAGAATGTGAGTCAGTGGGACTGGGGAGAAGGTGGGTGAGTGGGATTGAGGGATTGGGGAGACGGTGGGTCAGTGGGATTGAGGGATTGGGGAGAAGGTGGGTCTGTGGGATTGAGTGATTGGGGAGACGGTGGGTCAGTGGGATTGAGGGATTGGGGTGAAGGAGGGTTAGTTGGCTTGGAGAGAAGGTGGGTCAGTGGGATTGAGGGATTGGGGAGAATGTGAGTCGGTGGGACTGGGGAGAAGGTGGGTGAGTGGGAGTGAGGGTTTGGGAAGTTGGTGGGTCAATGGATATTGAGGAGAAGGTGGGTCATTGGGATTGAGGGCTTGGGGAGAAGGTGGGTCAGTGGGATTTAGTAATTGGGGAGAAGGTGGGTCAGTGGGATTGGGGAGAAGGTGGGTCAGTGGGATTGAGAGATTGGAGAGAAGGTGGGTCTGTGGGATTGGGGAGAAGGTGGGTCAGTGGGATTGAGGGATTGGGGAGAAGGTGGATCAGTGGGATTGAGGGATTGGGGAGAAGGTGGGTCAGTGCGATTGGGGGAAAGGTGGGTCAGTGGGACTGAGGGATTGGGGAGAAGCTGGGTCAGTGGGATTGAGAGAATTGGGTGAAGTTGGGTCAGTGGGATTGAGGGATTGGGGAGAAGGTGGGCCGGTGGGATTGAGGAGAATGTGTGTCAGTAGGATTGAGGGTTTGGGGAGAAGGTGGGTCAGTGGGATTGAGGGATTGGGGAGAAGGTGGGTCAGTGGGATTGGGGAGAAGGTGTGTCAGTGGGATTGAGAGATCGTGGAGAAGGTGGGTCGGTGGGGTTGGGGAGAAGGTGTGACTGTGGCATTGAGGGTTTGTGGAGAAGATGGGTCAGTGGGATTGGGAGGAAGGTGGGTCGGTGGGATTGGGGAGAACGTGGGTCAGTGGGATTGAGGGATTGGGGAGAAGGTGGGTCACTGGGATTGAGGGATTGGGGAGAAGGTGGGTCAGTGGGATTCAGGTATTGGGGAGAAGGTTGGTCAGTGGGATTGAGAGACTGGAGAGAAGGTGGGTCAGTGGGATTGGGGAGAAGGTGGGTCAATGGGATTGAGGGATTGGGGAGAAGGTGGATCAGTGGGATTGAGGGATTGGGGAGAAGGTGGGTCACTGGGATTGGGGGTAAGGTGGGTCAGTGGGACTGAGTGATTGGGAAGAAGGTGGATCAGTGGGATTGAGAGATTGGGGTGAAGTTGGGTCAGTGGGATTGAGGGATTGGGGAGAAGGTCGGTCGATGGGATTGGGGAGAAGGTGGGTCAGTAGAATTGAGGGATGTGGGAGAAGGTGGGTTAGTGGGATTGAGGGATTGGTGAGAAGGTGGGTCGGTGGGATTGAGGAGAAGTTGGCTCAGTAGGATTGAGGGATTGGGGAGAAGGTGGGTCAGTGGGATTGAGGGATTGGGGAGAAGGTGGGTCTGTGGGATTGAGGGATTGGGGAGAAGGGTCAGTGGGATTGAGGGATTGGGGAGAATGTGGGTCTGTGGTATTGAGGGATTGGGGCGTAGGTGGGTCAGTGGGATTGAGGTATTGGGGAGAAGATGGGTCGGTGGGATTGGGGAGAAGGTGGGTCAGTATGATTGCGGGATTGGGGAGAAGTTGTGTCAGTGGGATTGAGGAGAAGGTGGGTCAGTGGGATTGAGGGATTGGGGCGAAGATGGGTCAGTGGGATTGAGGGATAGGGGAGAAGGTGGGTCAGTGGGATTGGGGAGAAGTGTTAGTGGGATTGAGGGATTGGGGAGAAGGTGGGTCAGTGGGATTGGGGAGAAGGTTGGTCAGTGGGATTGATGGATTGAGGAGAAGAATCGTCAGTGGGATTGAGGGATTGGGGAGAAGGTGGGTCAGTGGGATTGAGGAATTGGGGAGAAGGGTCAGTGGGATTGAGGGATTGGGCAGAAATTGGGTCAGTGGGATTGAGGGATTGGGGAGAATGTGGGTCTGTGTTATTGAGGGATTGGGGCGTAGGTAGGTCAGTGGGATTGAGGGATTGGGGAGAAGGTGGGTCGGTGGGATTGGGGAGGAGGTGGGTCAGTAGGATTGCGGGATTGGGGAGAAATTGCGTCAGTGGGATTGAGGAGAATGTGGGTCAGTGGGATTAAGGGATTGGGGAGAAAATGGGTCTGTGGGATTGAGGGATTGGGGAGAAGGGTCAGTGGGATTGAGGGATTGGGGAGAAATTGGGTCAGTGGGATTGAGGGATTGGGGAGAATGTGGGTCTGTGTTATTGAGGGATTGGGGCGTAGGTGGGTCAGTGGGATTGAGGGATTGGGGAGAAGGTGGGTCGGTGGGATTGGGGAGAAGGTGGGTCAGTAGGATTGCGAGATTGGGGCGAAATTGGGTCAGTGGGATTGAGGAGAATGTGGGTCAGTAGGATTGAGGGATTGGGGCGAAGATGGGTCAGTGGGATTGAGGGATTGGGGAGAAGGTGGGTCAGTGTGATTGGGCAAAAGGTGGGTCAGTGGGATTGATTGATTGAGGAGAAGAATGGTCAGTGGGATTGAGGGATTGTGGAGAAGGTGGGTCAGTGGGATTGACGGATTGAGGAGAAGGTGGGTCAGTGGGATTGAGTGATTGGGGAGAAGGTGGGTCAGTGGGATTGGGGAGAATGTGGGTCAGTGGGATTGAGGGATTGGGGAGAAGGTGGGTCAGTGGGATTGGGGAGAAGGTGTGTCAGTGGGATTGAGAGATCGTGGAGAAGGTGGGTCGGTGGGGTTGGGGAGAAGGTGTGACTGTGGCATTGAGGGTTTGTGGAGAAGATGGGTCAGTGGGATTGGGAGGAAGGTGGGTCGGTGGGATTGGGGAGAACGTGGGTCAGTGGGATTGAGGGATTGGGGAGAAGGTGGGTCACTGGGATTGAGGGATTGGGGAGAAGGTGGGTCAGTGGGATTCAGGTATTGGGGAGAAGGTTGGTCAGTGGGATTGAGAGATTGGAGAGAAGGTGGGTCAGTGGGATTGGGGAGAAGGTGGGTCAGTGGGATTGAGGGATTTGGGAGAAGGTGGATAAGTGGGATTGAGGGATTGGGGAGAAGGTGGGTCACTGGGATTGGGGGTAAGGTGGGTCAGTGGGACTGAGTGATTGGGGAGAAGGTGGATCAGTGGGATTGAGAGATTGAGGTGAAGTTGGGTCAGTGGAATTGAGGGATTGGGGAGAAGGTCGGTCGATGGGATTGGGGAGAAGGCGGGTCAGTAGAATTGAGGGATGTGGGAGAAGGTGGGTCAGTGGGATTGAGGGATTGGAGAGAAGGTGGGTCGGTGGGATTGAGGAGAAGTTGGCTCAGTAGGATTGAGGGATTGGGGAGAAGGTGGGTCAGTGGGATTGAGGGATTGGGGAGAAGGTGGGTCTGTGGGATTGAGGGATTGGGGAGAAGGGTCAGTGGGATTGAAGCATTGGGGAGGAATTGTGTCAGTGGGATTGAGGGATTGGGGAGAATGTGGGTCTGTGGTATTGAGGGATTGGGGCGTAGGTGGGTCAGTGGGATTGAGGTATTGGGGAGAAGATGGGTCGGTGGGATTGGGGAGAAGGTGGGTCAGTAGGATTGCGGGATTGGGGAGAAGTTGGGTCAGTGGGATTGAGGAAAAGGTGGGTCCGTGGGATAGATGTATTGAGGAGAAGAATGGTCAGTGGGGTTGAGGGATTGGGGAGAAGGTGGGTCAGTGGGATTGAGGGATAGAGGAGAAGGTGGGTCGGTGGGATAGGGGAGATGGTGGGTCAGTGGGTTTGAGAGATTGGGGAGATGATTATTCGGTGGGATTGTTGAGAAGGTGGGTCACTGGGATTGAGGGATTGGGGAGATGGTGGGTCAGTGGGATTCAGGGCTTGGGGAGAAGATGATTCAGTGGGATTGGGGAGAAGGTGGGTCAGTGGGATTGAGGGATTGAGGAGAAGGTGGGTCAGTGGGATTGAGGGCTTGGGGAGAAGGTGGGTCTGTGAGATTGAGGGATTGGGGAGATGGTGGGTCGGTGGGATTGGGGAGAAGGGCGGTCAGTAGGATTGAGGGATTGGGAGACAGTGGGTCATTGGGATTGAGGGATTGGGGAGAAGGTGGGTCAGTGGGATTGTGGAGAAGGTGGGTCGGTGGGATTGAGGGATTGGGGAGAAGGCGGGTCTGTGGGATTGAGGGATTGGGGAGAAGGTGGGTCAGTGGGATTGGGGATAAGGTGGGTCAGTGGGATTGAGGAGAAGGTGGGTCAGTGGCATTGAGGGATTGGTGAGTAGGTAGGTCAGTGGGATTCAGGGATTGGGGAGAAGGTAGGTCAGTGGGATTGAGGGATTGAGGAGAAGGTAGGTCAGTGGGATTGAGGAGATGGTTGGTCAGTGGGTTTGAGGGATTGGGGAGAAGGTGGGTCAGTGGGATTGGGGAGAAGGTGGGTCAGTGGGATTGGGGAGAAGGTGGGTCAGCGGGATTGGGGAGAAGGTGGGTCAGTGGGATTGAGGGATTGGGGAGAAAGTGGGTCAGTGGGAATGAGGAATTGGGGAGAAGGTGGGTCAGTGGGATTGAGTGATTGGGGAGAAGTTGGGTCAGTGGGATTGAGGGATTGGGGAGAAGGTGAGTCAGTGGGATTGGGGAGAATGTGGGTGAGTGGGAGTGAGGGATTGGGGAGAAAGGCTGGTCAGTGGGATTGGGGAGAATGTGGGTCAGCGGGATTGACGGATTGGGGAGAAGGTGGGTCAGTGGGATTGAGGAAAAGGTGGGTCAGTGGGATTGTGGGATTGAGGAGAAGGTGGGACAGTGGGATTGAGTGATGGGGAGAAGGTGTGTCAGTGAGATTGAGGGATTGGGGAGAAGGTGGGACAGTGGGTTTGAGGGATTGGGACAAGGTCGGTCTGTGGGATTGAGGGATTGGGGAGACGGTGGGTCAGTGAAATTGAGGGATTGGGGAGAAGGTGGGTCTGTGGGATTGAGGGATTGGGGAGATGGTGGGTCAGTGGGACTGAGCGATTGGGGAGAAGGTGGATCAGTGGGATTGAGAGATTGAGGTGAAGTTGGGTCAGTGGAATTGAGGGATTGGGGAGAAGGTCGGTCGATGGGATTGGGGAGAAGGCGGGTCAGTAGAATTGAGGGATGTGGGAGAAGGTGGGTCAGTGGGATTGAGGGATTGGAGAGAAGGTGGGTCGGTGGGATTGAGGAGAAGTTGGCTCAGTAGGATTGAGGGATTGGGGAGAAGGTGGGTCAGTGGGATTGAGGGATTGGGGAGAAGGTGGGTCTGTGGGATTGAGGGATTGGGGAGAAGGGTCAGTGGGATTGAAGCATTGGGGAGGAATTGTGTCAGTGGGATTGAGGGATTGGGGAGAATGTGGGTCTGTGGTATTGAGGGATTGGGGCGTAGGTGGGTCAGTGGGATTGAGGTATTGGGGAGAAGATGGGTCGGTGGGATTGGGGAGAAGGTGGGTCAGTAGGATTGCGGGATTGGGGAGAAGTTGGGTCAGTGGGATTGAGGAAAAGGTGGGTCCGTGGGATAGATGTATTGAGGAGAAGAATGGTCAGTGGGGTTGAGGGATTGGGGAGAAGGTGGGTCAGTGGGATTGAGGGATAGAGGAGAAGGTGGGTCGGTGGGATAGGGGAGATGGTGGGTCAGTGGGTTTGAGAGATTGGGGAGATGATTATTCGGTGGGATTGTTGAGAAGGTGGGTCACTGGGATTGAGGGATTGGGGAGATGGTGGGTCAGTGGGATTCAGGGCTTGGGGAGAAGATGATTCAGTGGGATTGGGGAGAAGGTGGGTCAGTGGGATTGAGGGATTGAGGAGAAGGTGGGTCAGTGGGATTGAGGGCTTGGGGAGAAGGTGGGTCGGTGGGATTGGGGAGAAGGGCGGTCAGTAGGATTGAGGGATTGGGAGACAGTGGGTCATTGGGATTGAGGGATTGGGGAGAAGGTGGGTCAGTGGGATTGTGGAGAAGGTGGGTCGGTGGGATTGAGGGATTGGGGAGAAGGCGGGTCTGTGGGATTGAGGGATTGGGGAGAAGGTGGGTCAGTGGGATTGGGGATAAGGTGGGTCAGTGGGATTGAGGAGAAGGTGGGTCAGTGGCATTGAGGGATTGGTGAGTAGGTAGGTCAGTGGGATTCAGGGATTGGGGAGAAGGTAGGTCAGTGGGATTGAGGGATTGAGGAGAAGGTAGGTCAGTGGGATTGAGGAGATGGTTGGTCAGTGGGTTTGAGGGATTGGGGAGAAGGTGGGTCAGTGGGATTGGGGAGAAGGTGGGTCAGTGGGATTGGGGAGAAGGTGGGTCAGCGGGATTGGGGAGAAGGTGGGTCAGTGGGATTGAGGGATTGGGGAGAAAGTGGGTCAGTGGGAATGAGGGATTGGGGAGAAGGTGGGTCAGTGGGATTGAGTGATTGGGGAGAAGTTGGGTCAGTGGGATTGAGGGATTGGGGAGAAGGTGAGTCAGTGGGATTGGGGAGAATGTGGGTGAGTGGGAGTGAGGGATTGGGGAGAAAGGCTGGTCAGTGGGATTGGGGAGAATGTGGGTCAGCGGGATTGACGGATTGGGGAGAAGGTGGGTCAGTGGGATTGAGGAAAAGGTGGGTCAGTGGGATTGTGGGATTGAGGAGAAGGTGGGACAGTGGGATTGAGTGATGGGGAGAAGGTGTGTCAGTGAGATTGAGGGATTGGGGAGAAGGTGGGACAGTGGGTTTGAGGGATTGGGACAAGGTCGGTCTGTGGGATTGAGGGATTGGGGAGACGGTGGGTCAGTGAAATTGAGGGATTGGGGAGAAGGTGGGTCTGTGGGATTGAGGGATTGGGGAGATGGTGGGTCAGTGGGACTGAGCGATTGGGGAGAAGGTGGGTTAGTTGGCTTGGAGAGAAGGTGGGTCAGTGGGATTGAGTGATTGGGGAGAAGGTGGGGCAGTGGGATTGAGGGATTGGGGAGAAGGTGAGTCAGTGGGATTGGGGAGAAGGTGGGTGAGTGGGAGTGAGGGATTGGGAAGTTGGTGGGTCAGTGGATATTGAGGAGACGGTGGGTCAGTGGGATTGAGGGCTTGGGGAGAAGGTGGGTCAGTGTGATTGGGGAGAAGGTGGGTCAGTGGGATTGAGGAGAAGGTGGGTCAGTGGGATTGAGTGATTGGGGAGAAGGTGGGTCAGTGGGATTGGGGAGAATGTGGGTCAGTGGGATTGAGGGATTGGGGAGATGGTGGGTCAGTGGGATTGGGGAGAAGGTGTGTCATTGGGATTGAGAGATCGTGGAGAAGGTGGGTCGGTGGGATTGGTAAGAAGGTGGGTCGGTGGGGTTGGGGAGAAGGTGGGTCAGTGGGATTGAGGGATTGGGGAGAAGGTGGGTCAGTGGGATTGGGGGGAAGGTGGATCAGTGGGATTGAGAGATTGGGGTGAATTTGGGTCAGTGGGATTGAGTGATTGGTGAGAAGGTCGGTCGATGGGATTGGGGAGAAGGTGGGTCAGTAGGATTGAGGGATGTGGGAGAAGGTGGGTTAGTGGGATTGAGGGATTGGAGAGAAGGTGGGTCGGTGGGATTGAGGAGAAGGTGGGTCAGTAGGATTGAGGGATTGGGGAGAAGGTGGGTCAGTGGGATTGAGGGATTGGGGAGAAGTTGGGTCAGTGGGATTGAGGGATTGGGGAGAAGGGTCAGTGGGATTGAAGGATTGGGGAGAAATTGGGTCAGTGGGATTGAGGGATTGGGGAGAAGATGGGTCAGTGGGATTGAGGTATAGAGGTGGGTCGGTGGGATAGGGGAGATGGTGGGTCAGTGGCATTGAGGGATTGGGGAGAAGGTGGGTCAGTGGGATTGAGAGATTGGGGAGAAGGTTATTCGGTGGGATTGTTGAAAAGGTGGGTCACTGGGATTGAGGTATTGGGGAGAAGGTGGGTCAGTGGGATTGAGGGATTGTGGAGAAGGTGGTTCAGTGGGATTCAGGGCTTGGGGAGAAGATGATTCAGTGGGATTTGGAAGAAGGTGGGACAGGGGGATTGAGGGATTGAGGAGAAGGTGGGTCAGTGGGATTGAGGGATTGGGGAGATGGTGGGTCGGTGGGATTGGGGAGAAGGGGGGTCAGTAGGATTGAGGGATTGGGAGACAGTGGGTCATTGGGATTGTGGGATTGGGGAGAAGGTGGGTCAGTGGGATTGTGGAGAAGGTGGGTCGGTGGGATTGAGGTATTGGGGAGAAGGCGGGTCTGTGGGATTGAGGGATAGGGGAGAAGGTGGGTCAGTGGGATTGGGGATAAGGTGGGTCAGTGGGATTGAGGAGAAGGTGGGTCAGTGGCATTGAGGGATTGGTGAGTAGGTAGGTCAGTGGGATTCAGGGATTGGGGACAAGGTAGGTCAGTGGGATTGAGGGATTGAGGAGAAGGTAGGTCAGTGGGATTGAGGAGATGGTTGGTCAGTGTGTTTGAGGGATTGGGGAGAAGGTGGGTCAGTGGGATTGGGGAGAAGGTGGGTCAGTGGGATTGGGGAGAAGGTGGGTCAGTGGGATTGGGGAGAATGTGGGTCAGTGGGATTGTGGGTTTGGGGAGAAAATGGGTCATTGGGATTGAGGGATTGTGGTGAAGGTGGGTCAGTGAGATTGAGGGATCAGGAGAAGGTGGGACAGTGGGATTGTGGGATTAGGGAGAAGGTGGGTCAGTGGGATTGGGGAGAAGGTGGGTCAGCGGGATTGGGGAGAAGGTGGATAAGTGGGATTGAGGGATTTAGGAGAAATTGGGTCAGTGAGATTGAGGGATTGGGGAGAAGATGGGACAGTGGGTTTGAGGGATTGGGAGAAGGTTGGTCTGTGGGATTGAGGGATTGGGGAGAAGGTGGGTCAGTGGGATTGAGGGATTGTGGAGAAGGTGGATCAGTGGGATTGAGGGATTGGGGAGAAGGTGAGTCAGTGGGATTGGGGAGAAGATGGTTCAGTGAGATTGAGGGATTGGGGAGAAAGGTGGGTCAGTGGGATTGGGGAGAATGTAGGTCAGCGTGATTGACGGATTGGGGAGAATGTGGGTCAGTGGGATTGGGGAGAAGGTGGATCAGTGGGATTGAGGGATTGAGGAGAAGTTGGGTCAGTGAGATTGAGGGATTGGGGAGAAGATGGGACAGTGGGTTTGAGGGATTGGGAGAAGGTTGGTCTGTGGGATTGAGGGATTGGGGAGACGGTGCGTCAGTGGGATTGAGGGATTGGGGAGAAGGTGGGTCTGTGGGATTGAGTGATTGGGGAGACGGTGGGTCAGTGGGATTGAGGGATTGGGGAGAAGGAGTGTTAGTTGGCTTGCAGAGAAGGTGGGTCAGTGGGATTGAGTGATTGGGGAGAAGGTGGGTCAGTGGGATTGAGGGATTGGGGAGAATGTGAGTCAGTGGGAATGGGGAGAATGTGGGTGAGTGGGAGTGAGGGATTGGGAAGTTGGTGGGTCAGTGGATATTGAGGAGAAGGTGGGTCATTGGGATTGAGGGCTTGGGGAGAAGGTGGGTCAGTGGGATTTAGTAATTGGGGAGGAGGTGGGTCAGTGGGATTGGGGAGAAGGTGGGATTGAGGTATTGGGGAGAAGGCGGGTCAGTGTGATTAAGAGATCGTGGAGAAGGTGGGTCGGTGGGATTGGGGAGAATGTGGGTCGGTGGGATTGGGGAGAAGGTGGGTCAGTGGGATTGAGGGATTGGGGAGAAGGTGGGTCACTGGGATTGAGGGATTGGGGAGAAGGTGGGTCTGTGCGATTCAGGTATTGTGGAGAAGGTGGGTCAGTGGGATTGAGAGATTGGAGAGAAGGTGAGTCAGTGGGATTGGGGAGAAGGTGGGTCAGTGCGATTGGGGGGAAGGTGGGTCAGTGGGACTGAGGGATTGGGGAGAAGCTGGGTCAGTGGGATTGAGAGAATTGGGTGAAGTTGGGCCAGTGGGATTGAGGGATTGGGGTGAAGGTCGGTCGATGGGATTGGGGAGAAGGTGGGTCAGTAGGATTGAGGGATGTGGGAGAAGGTGGGTTAGTGGGATTGAGGGATTGGAGAGAAGGTGGGTCGGTAGGATTGAGGAGAAGGTGTGTCAGTAGGATTGAGGGATTGGGGAGAAGGTGGGTCAGTGGGATTGAGGGATTGGGGAGAAGGTGGGGCAGTGGGATTGAGGGATTGGGGAGAAGAGTCAGTGGGATTGAAGCATTGGGGAGAAATTGCGTCAGTGGGATTGAGGGGTTGGGGAGAATGTGGGTCTGTGGTATTGAGGAATTGGGGAGTAGGTGGGTCAGTGGGATTGAGGGATTGGGGAGAAGGTGGGTCGGTGGGATTGGGGAGAAGGTGGATCAGTATGATTGCGGGACTGGGGAGAAGTTGGGTCAGTGGGATTGAGGAGAAGGTGGGTCAGTGGGATTGAGGGATTGGGGCGAAGATGGGTCAGTGGGATTGAGGGATAGGGGAGAAGGTGGGTCAGTGGGATTGGGGAGAAGTGTTAGTGGGATTGAGGCATTGGGGAGAAGGTGGGTCAGTGGGATTGGGGAGAAGGTGGGTCAGTGGGATTGATGGATTGAGGAGAAGAATGGTCAGTGGGATTGAGGGATTGGGGAGAAGGTGGGTCAGTGGGAGTGAGGAATTGGGGAGAAGGGTCAGTGGAATTGATGGATTGGGCAGAAATTGGGTCAGTGGGATTGAGGGATTGGGGAGAATGTTGGTCTGTGTTATTGAGGGATTGGGGCGTAGGTGGGTCAGTGGGATTGAGGGATTGGGGCGAAGATGGGTCAGTGGGATTGAGTGATAGGGGAGAAGGTGGGTCAGTGGGATTGGGGAGAAGTGTTAGTGGGATTGAGGGATTGGGGAGAAGGTGGGTCAGTGGAATTGGGGAGAAGGTGGGTCAGTGGGATTGATGCATTGAGGAGAAGAATGGTCAGTGGGATTGAGGGATTGGGGAGAAGGTGGGTCAGTGGGATTGAGGAATTGGGGAGAAGGGTCAGTGGAATTGATGGATTGGGCAGAAATTGGGTCAGTGGGATTGAGGGATTGGGGAGAATGTTGGTCTGTGTTATTGAGGGATTGGGGCGTAGGTGGGTCAGTGGTATTGAGGGATTGGGGAGAAGGTGGGTCGGTGGGATTGGGGAGAAGGTGGGTCAGTAGGATTGCGGGATTGGGGAGAAATTGGGTCAGTGTGATTGAGTAGAATGTGGGTCGGTGGAAATGAGGGATTGGGGCGAAGATGGGTCAGTGGGATTGAGGGATTGGGGAGAAGGCGGGTCAGTGGGATTGGGGAGAAGTGTTAGTGGGATTCAGGGATTGTGGAGAAGGAGGGTCAGTGTGATTGGGCAGAAGGTGGCTCAGTGGGATTGATGGATTGAGAAGAAGAATGGTCAGTGGGATTGAGGGATTGTGGAGAAGGTGGGTCAGTTGGATTGAGGGATTGAGGAGAAGGTGGGTCGGTGGGATAGGGGAGATGGTGGGTCAGTGGCATTGAGGGATTGGGGAGAGGGTGGGTCAGTGGGATTGAGAGATTGGGGAGAAGGTGGGTCGGTGGGATTGTTGAGAAGGTGGGTCACTGGAATTGAGGGATTTGGGAGAAGGTGGGTCAGTGGGATTGGGGAGAAGGTGGGTCAGTGGGATTGGGGAGAAGGTTGGTCAGTGGGATTGAGGGATTGGGGAGAAGGTGGGTCAGTGGGATTGAGGGATTGGGGAGAAGGTGGGTCAGTGGGATTGGGGAGAAGGTGGGTCAGTGGGCATGGGGAGAAGGTGGGTCAGTGTGATTGTGGGATTGTGGAGAAGGTGGGTCAGTGAGATTGAGGGATTAGGGAGAATGCGGGACAGTGGGTTTGGGGAGAATGGGGTCAGTGGGATTGAGGGATTGGGGAGAAGATGGGTCAGTGGGATTGGGTAGAAGGTGGGTCAGTGGGAATGAGGGATTGGGGAGAAGGTAGGTCAGTGTGATTGGGCAGAAGGTGGGTCAGTGGGATTGATGGATTGAGGAGAAGAATGGTCAGTGGGATTGAGGGATTGTGGAGAAGGTGGGTCAGTGGGATTGAGGGATTGAGGAGAAGGTGGGTCGGTGGGATAGGGGAGATGGTGGGTCAGTGGCATTGAGGGATTGGGGAGAGGGTGGGTCAGTGGGATTGAGAGATTGGGGAGAAGGTGGGTCGGTGGGATTGTTGAGAAGGTGGGTCACTGGAATTGAGGGATTTGGGAGAAGGTGGGTCAGTGGGATTGGGGAGAAGGTGGGTCAGTGGGATTGGGGAGAAGGTTGGTTAATGGGATTGAGGGATTGGGGAGAAGGTGGGTCAGTGGGATTGGGGAGAAGGTGGGTCAGTGGGCATGGGGAGAAGGTGGGTCAGTGTGATTGTGGGATTGTGGAGAAGGTGGGTCAGTGAGATTGAGGGATTAGGGAGAATGCGGGACAGTGGGTTTGGGGAGAATGGGGTCAGTGGGATTGAGGGATTGGGGAGAAGATGGGTCAGTGGGATTGGGTAGAAGGTGGGTCAGTGGGAATGAGGGATTGGGGAGAAGGTAGGTCAGTGGGATTGGGGAGCTGGTGGGTCAGTGGGATTGAGGAGAAGGTGAGTGAGTGGGATTGGGGAGAAGGTGGGTCAGTGGGATTGAGCGATTGGGGAGAGGGTGGGTCAGTGGGATTGAGGAGCAGGTGGGTCAGTGGGATTGAGGGATTGGGGAGAAGGTGGGTCAGTCGGATTGGGGGAAGGTGGGTCAGTGGGATTGGGGAGAAGGATGATCAGTGGGATTGAGGAATTGAGGAGAAGGTGGGTCGGTGGGATAGGTGAGATGGTGGGTCAGTGGCATTGAGGGATTGGGGAGAGGGTGGGTCAGTGGGATTGAGGGATTGGGGAGAAGGTGGGTCAGTCGGATTGGGGAAAAGGTGGGTCAGTGGGATTGAGGGTTTGGGGAGAAGGTGGGTCAGTGGGATTGGGGAGAAGGTGGGTCAGTGGGATTGAGGGATTGGGGAGAAGGTGGGTCAGTGGGATTGGGTAGAAGGTGGGTCGGTGGGATTGAGGGATTGGAGAGAAGGTGGGTCAGTGGGATTGGAGAGAAGTTGGGTCAGTGGGATTGAGGGATTGGGGAGAAGGTGGGTCAGTGGGATTGAGGGATTGAGGAGAAGGTGGGTCAGTGAGATTGAGGAGAAGGTTGGTCAGTGGGATTGAGGGATTGGGGAGAAGCTGGGACAGTGGGATTGTGGGATTGGGGTGAAGGTGGGTCGGTGGGATTGGGGAGAATGTGTGTCAGTGGGATTGGGGATAAGGGTCTGTGGGATTGAGGGATTGGGGAGTAGGTGGAATGGTGCGATTGAGGGATTGGGGAGAAGGTGGGTCAGTGGGATTGGGGAGAAGGTGGGTCAGTGGGATTGAGGTATTGGGGAGAAGGTGGGTCAGGGGGATTGAGGCATTGGAGTGAATTTGGGTCAGTGGGATTGAGGAATTGGGGAGAAGGTCGGTTGGTGGGATTGGGGAGAAGCTGGGTCAGTAGGATTGAGTGATTGGGGAGAAGGTGGGTCAGTGGGATTGAGGGATCGGGGAGAAGGTGGGTCGGTGGGATTGGGGAGAAGGTGGGTCAGTAGGATTGAGGGATTGGGGAGAATGTGTGTCAGTGGAATTGAGGGATTGGAGAGAAGGTGGGTCAGTGGAATTGGGGAGAAGGTGGGTCAGTAGGTTTGAGGGATTGGGTAG
This sequence comes from Scyliorhinus torazame, assembly GCF_047496885.1. Lineage (NCBI taxonomy): Eukaryota > Metazoa > Chordata > Chondrichthyes > Carcharhiniformes > Scyliorhinidae > Scyliorhinus > Scyliorhinus torazame. The sequence continues at coordinate 79,104,036 of NC_092710.1, read as the reverse complement.
AAAGGTCAGTGGGATTGAGGGATTGGGGAGAAGGTGGGTCAGTGGGATTGAGGGATTGGGGAGAAGGTGGGTCTGTGGGATTGAGGGATTGGGGAGGAGGTGGGTCAGTGGGATTGAGGGATTGGGGAGATGGTGGGTCGGTGGGATTGGGGAGAAGGTGGGTCAGTAGGATTGAAGGATTGGGAGACAGTGGGTCATTGGGATTGAGGGATTGGGGAGAAGGCGAGTCAGTGGGGTTGGGGAGAAGGTGGGTTGGTGGGATTGCGGGATTGGGGAGAAGGCAGGTCTGTGGGATTGAGGGATTGGGGAGAAGGTGGGTCAGTGGGATTGGGGATACGGTGGGTCAGTGGGATTGAGGAGAAGGTGGGTCAGTGGCATTGAGGGATTGGGGAGTAGGTAGGTCAGTGGGATTCAGGGATTGGGGAGAAGGTGGGTCTGTGGGATTGGGGAGAAGGTGGGTCGGTGGGATTGAGGGATTGGGGATGAGGTGGGCAGTGGGTTTGAGGGATTTTGGAGAAGTTGGGTCAGTGAGATTGAGGCATTGGGGAGTAGGTGGTCAGTGGGATTGAGGGATTGGGGAGAAGTTGGTTCGGTGGGATTGGGGAGAAGGTGGGTCAGTAGAATTGAGGGATTGAGGGATGGTGGGTCAGTGGGATTGAGTGATTGGGGAGATGGTGGGTCAGTGGGATTGGGGAGAAAGTGGGTCGGTGTGATTGAGGGATTGGGGAGAACGTGGGTCGGTTGGATTGAGGGATTGGGGAGAAGGTGGGTCCATGGAATTGGGGAGAAGGTGGGTCAGTGGGATGGAGGGATTGGGGAGAAGGTGGGTCAGTGGGATTGAGGGATTGGGGAGAAGGTGGGTCAGTGGGATTGAGGGATTGGGAGAAGGTGGGTCAGTGGGATTGGGGAGAAACTGGGTCTGTGGGATTGAGGGATTGGGGAGAAGGTGGGTCAGTGGGATTGAGGGATCGGGGAGAAGGTGGGTCGGTGGGATTGGGGAGAAGGTGGGTCAGTAGGATTGAGGGATTGGGGAGAATGTGTGTCAGTGGAATTGAGGGATTGGAGAGAAGGTGGGTCAGTGGAATTGGGGAGAAGGTGGGTCAGTAGGTTTGAGGGATTGGGTAGAAAGGTCAGTGGGATTGAGGGATTGGGGAGAAGGTGGGTCAGTGGGATTGAGGGATTGGGGAGAAGGTGGGTCTGTGGGATTGAGGGATTGGGGAGGAGGTGGGTCAGTGGGATTGAGGGATTGGGGAGATGGTGGGTCGGTGGGATTGGGGAGAAGGTGGGTCAGTAGGATTGAAGGATTGGGAGACAGTGGGTCATTGGGATTGAGGGATTGGGGAGAAGGCGAGTCAGTGGGGTTGGGGATAAGGTGGGTCGGTGGGATTGCGGGATTGGGGAGAAGGCAGGTCTGTGGGATTGAGGGATTGGGGAGAAGGTGGGTCAGTGGGATTGGGGATACGGTGGGTCAGTGGGATTGAGGAGAAGGTGGGTCAGTGGCATTGAGGGATTGGGGAGTAGGTAGGTCAGTGGGATTCAGGGATTGGGGAGAAGGTGGGTCTGTGGGATTGGGGAGAAGGTGGGTCGGTGGGATTGAGGGATTGGGGATGAGGTGGGCAGTGGGTTTGAGGGATTTTGGAGAAGTTGGGTCAGTGGGATTGAGGCATTGGGGAGTAGGTGGTCAGTGGGATTGAGGGATTGGGGAGAAGTTGGTTCGGTGGGATTGGGGAGAAGGTGGGTCAGTAGAATTGAGGGATTGAGGGATGGTGGGTCAGTGGGATTGAGTGATTGGGGAGATGGTGGGTCAGTGGGATTGGGGAGAAAGTGGGTCGGTGTGATTGAGGGATTGGGGAGAAGGTGGGTCGGTTGGATTGAGGGATTGGGGAGAAGGTGGGTCCATGGAATTGGGGAGAAGGTGGGTCAGTGGGATGGAGGGATTGGGGAGAAGGTGGGTCAGAGGGATTGAGGGATTGGGGAGAAGGTGCGTCAGTGGGATTGAGGGATTGGGAGAAGGTGGGTCAGTGGGATTGGGGAGAAGCTGGGTCTGTGGGATTGAGGGATTGGGGAGAAGGTGGGGGAGTGGGTTTGAGGGATTGGGGAGAAGGTGGGTCAGTGGGATTGAGGGATTGGGGAGAAGCTGGGTCGGTGGGATTGAGGGGTTGGGGAGAAGGTGGGCAGTGGATTTGAGGGATTGGGGAGAAGGTGGGTCAGTGGGATTGAGGGATTGGGGAGTAGGTGGGTCAGTGGGATACAGGGATTGTGGAGAAGGTGGGTTGGTGGGATTGGGGAGAACGTGGGTCAGTAGGATTGAAGGATTGGGAGATGGTGGGTCAGTGGGATTGAGGGATTGAGGAGAAGGTGGGTTAGTGGGATTGTGGAGAGGTTGGGTCGGTGGGATTGAGGGATTGGGGAGAAGGTGGGTCGGTGGGATTGAGGGATTGGGGAGAAGGTGGGTCAGTGGGATTGGGGAGAAGGTGGGTCGGTGGGATTGAGGGATTGGGGAGAAGGCGGGTCTGTGGGATTGGGGATAAGGTGGGTCAGTGGGATTGAGGAGTAGGTAGGTCAGTGGGATTCAGGGATTGGGGAGAAGGTGGGTCTGTGGGATTGGGGAGAAGGTGGGTCGGTGGGATTGAGGGATTGGGGAGAAGGTGGGCAGTGGGTTTGAGGGATTGTGGAGAAGGTGGGTCAGTGGGATTGAGGCATTGGGGAGTAGGTGGTCAGTGGGATTGAGGGATTGGGGAGAAGTTGGTTCGGTGGGATTGGGGAGAAGGTGGGTCAGTAGGATTGAGGGATTGGGGGATGGTGGGTCAGTGGGATTGAGTGATTGGGGAGATGGTGGGTCAGTGGGATTGGGGAGAAAGTGGGTCGGTGGGATTGAGGGATTGGGGAGAAGGAGGGTCGGTGGGATTGAGGGATTGGGGAGAAGGTGGGTCGGTGGGATTGGGGAGAAGGTGGATCAGTATGATTGCGGGACTGGGGAGAAGTTGGGTCAGTGGGATTGAGGAGAAGGTGGGTCAGTGGGATTGAGGGATTGGGGCGAAGATGGGTCAGTGGGATTGAGGGATTGGGGAGAATGTTGGTCTGTGTTATTGAGGGATTGGGGCGTAGGTGGGTCAGTGGGATTGAGGGATTGGGGCGAAGATGGGTCAGTGGGATTGAGTGATAGGGGAGAAGGTGGGTCAGTGGGATTGGCGAGAAGTGTTAGTGGGATTGAGGGATTGGGGAGAAGGTGGGTCAGTGGAATTGGGGAGAAGGTGGGTCAGTGGGATTGATGCATTGAGGAGAAGAATGGTCAGTGGGATTGAGGGATTGGGGAGAAGGTGGGTCAGTGGGATTGAGGAATTGGGGAGAAGGGTCAGTGGAATTGATGGATTGGGCAGAAATTGGGTCAGTGGGATTGAGGGATTGGGGAGAATGTTGGTCTGTGTTATTGAGGGATTGGGGCGTAGGTGGGTCAGTGGTATTGAGGGATTGGGGAGAAGGTGGGTCGGTGGGATTGGGGAGAAGGTGGGTCAGTAGGATTGCGGGATTGGGGAGAAATTGGGTCAGTGTGATTGAGTAGAATGTGGGTCGGTGGAAATGAGGGATTGGGGCGAAGATGGGTCAGTGGGATTGAGGGATTGGGGAGAAGGCGGGTCAGTGGGATTGGGGAGAAGTGTTAGTGGGATTCAGGGATTGTGGAGAAGGTGGGTCAGTGTGATTGGGCAGAAGGTGGCTCAGTGGGATTGATGGATTGAGAAGAAGAATGGTCAGTGGGATTGAGGGATTGTGGAGAAGGTGGGTCAGTTGGATTGAGGGATTGAGGAGAAGGTGGGTCGGTGGGATAGGGGAGATGGTGGGTCAGTGGCATTGAGGGATTGGGGAGAGGGTGGGTCAGTGGGATTGAGAGATTGGGGAGAAGGTGGGTCGGTGGGATTGTTGAGAAGGTGGGTCACTGGAATTGAGGGATTTGGGAGAAGGTGGGTCAGTGGGATTGGGGAGAAGGTGGGTCAGTGGGATTGGGGAGAAGGTTGGTCAGTGGGATTGAGGGATTGGGGAGAAGGTGGGTCAGTGGGATTGAGGGATTGGGGAGAAGGTGGGTCAGTGGGATTGGGGAGAAGGTGGGTCAGTGGGCATGGGGAGAAGGTGGGTCAGTGTGATTGTGGGATTGTGGAGAAGGTGGGTCAGTGAGATTGAGGGATTAGGGAGAATGCGGGACAGTGGGTTTGGGGAGAATGGGGTCAGTGGGATTGAGGGATTGGGGAGAAGATGGGTCAGTGGGATTGGGTAGAAGGTGGGTCAGAGGGAATGAGGGATTGGGGAGAAGGTAGGTCAGTGTGATTGGGCAGAAGGTGGGTCAGTGGGATTGATGGATTGAGGAGAAGAATGGTCAGTGGGATTGAGGGATTGTGGAGAAGGTGGGTCAGTGGGATTGAGGGATTGAGGAGAAGGTGGGTCGGTGGGATAGGGGAGATGGTGGGTCAGTGGCATTGAGGGATTGGGGAGAGGGTGGGTCAGTGGGATTGAGAGATTGGGGAGAAGGTGGGTCGGTGGGATTGTTGAGAAGGTGGGTCACTGGAATTGAGGGATTTGGGAGAAGGTGGGTCAGTGGGATTGGGGAGAAGGTGGGTCAGTGGGATTGGGGAGAAGGTTGGTCAGTGGGATTGAGGGATTGGGGAGAAGGTGGGTCAGTGGGATTGGGGAGAAGGTGGGTCAGTGGGCATGGGGAGAAGGTGGGTCAGTGTGATTGTGGGATTGTGGAGAAGGTGGGTCAGTGAGATTGAGGGATTAGGGAGAATGCGGGACAGTGGGTTTGGGGAGAATGGGGTCAGTGGGATTGAGGGATTGGGGAGAAGATGGGTCAGTGGGATTGGGTAGAAGGTGGGTCAGTGGGAATGAGGGATTGGGGAGAAGGTAGGTCAGTGGGATTGGGGAGCTGGTGGGTCAGTGGGATTGAGGAGAAGGTGAGTGAGTGGGATTGGGGAGAAGGTGGGTCAGTGGGATTGAGCGATTGGGGAGAGGGTGGGTCAGTGGGATTGAGGAGCAGGTGGGTCAGTGGGATTGAGGGATTGGGGAGAAGGTGGGTCAGTCGGATTGGGGGAAGGTGGGTCAGTGGGATTGGGGAGAAGGATGATCAGTGGGATTGAGGAATTGAGGAGAAGGTGGGTCGGTGGGATAGGTGAGATGGTGGGTCAGTGGCATTGAGGGATTGGGGAGAGGGTGGGTCAGTGGGATTGAGGGATTGGGGAGAAGGTGGGTCAGTCGGATTGGGGAAAAGGTGGGTCAGTGGGATTGAGGGTTTGGGGAGAAGGTGGGTCAGTGGGATTGGGGAGAAGGTGGCTCAGTGGGATTGAGGGATTGGGGAGAAGGTGGGTCAGTGGGATTGGGTAGAAGGTCGGTCGGTGGGATTGAGGGATTGGAGAGAAGGTGGGTCAGTGGGATTGGAGAGAAGTTGGGTCAGTGGGATTGAGGGATTGGGGAGAAGGTGGGTCAGTGGGATTGAGGGATTGAGGAGAAGGTGGGTCAGTGAGATTGAGGAGAAGGTTGGTCAGTGGGATTGAGTGATTGGGGAGAAGCTGGGACAGTGGGATTGTGGGATTGGGGTGAAGGTGGGTCGGTGGGATTGGGGAGAATGTGTGTCAGTGGGATTGGGGATAAGGGTCTGTGGGATTGAGGGATTGGGGAGTAGGTGGAATGGTGCGATTGAGGGATTGGGGAGAAGGTGGGTCAGTGGGATTGGGGAGAAGGTGGGTCAGTGGGATTGAGGTATTGGGGAGAAGGTGGGTCAGGGGGATTGAGGCATTGGAGTGAATTTGGGTCAGTGGGATTGAGGAATTGGGGAGAAGGTCGGTTGGTGGGATTGGGGAGAAGCTGGGTCAGTAGGATTGAGTGATTGGGGAGAAGGTGGGTCAGTGGGATTGAGGGATCGGGGAGAAGGTGGGTCGGTGGGATTGGGGAGAAGGTGGGTCAGTAGGATTGAGGGATTGGGGAGAATGTGTGTCAGTGGAATTGAGGGATTGGAGAGAAGGTGGGTCAGTGGAATTGGGGAGAAGGTGGGTCAGTAGGTTTGAGGGATTGGGTAGAAAGGTCAGTGGGATTGAGGGATTGGGGAGAAGGTGGATCAGTGGGATTGAGGGATTGGGGAGAAGGTGGGTCTGTGGGATTGAGGGATTGGGGAGGAGGTGGGTCAGTGGGATTGACGGATTGGGGAGATGGTGGGTCGGTGGGATTGGGGAGAAGGTGGGTCAGTAGGATTGAAGGATTGGGAGACAGTGGGTCATTGGGATTGAGGGATTGGGGAGAAGGCGAGTCAGTGGGGTTGGGGAGAAGGTGGGTTGGTGGGATTGCGGGATTGGGGAGAAGGCAGGTCTGTGGGATTGAGGGATTGGGGAGAAGGTGGGTCAGTGGGATTGGGGATACGGTGGGTCAGTGGGATTGAGGAGAAGGTGGGTCAGTGGCATTGAGGGATTGGGGAGTAGGTAGGTCAGTGGGATTCAGGGATTGGGGAGAAGGTGGGTCTGTGGGATTGGGGAGAAGGTGGGTCGGTGGGATTGAGGGATTGGGGATGAGGTGGGCAGTGGGTTTGAGGGATTTTGGAGAAGTTGGGTCAGTGAGATTGAGGCATTGGGGAGTAGGTGGTCAGTGGGATTGAGGGATTGGGGAGAAGTTGGTTCGGTGGGATTGGGGAGAAGGTGGGTCAGTAGAATTGAGGGATTGAGGGATGGTGGGTCAGTGGGATTGAGTGATTGGGGAGATGGTGGGTCAGTGGGATTGGGGAGAAAGTGGGTCGGTGTGATTGAGGGATTGGGGAGAACGTGTGTCGGTTGGATTGAGGGATTGGGGAGAAGGTGGGTCCATGGAATTGGGGAGAAGGTGGGTCAGTGGGATGGAGGGATTGGGGAGAAGGTGGGTCAGTGGGATTGAGGGATTGGCAGAAGGTGGGTCAGTGGGATTGGGGAGAAGCTGGGTCTGTGGGATTGAGGGATTGGGGAGAAGGTGGGTCAGTGGGATTGAGGGATCGGGGAGAAGGTGGGTCGGTGGGATTGGGGAGAAGGTGGGTCAGTAGGATTGAGGGATTGGGGAGAATGTGTGTCAGTGGAATTGAGGGATTGGAGAGAAGGTGGGTCAGTGGAATTGGGGAGAAGGTGGGTCAGTAGGTTTGAGGGATTGGGTAGAAAGGTCAGTGGGATTGAGGGATTGGGGAGAAGGTGGGTCAGTGGGATTGAGGGATTGGGGAGAAGGTGGGTCTGTGGGATTGAGGGATTGGGGAGGAGGTGGGTCAGTGGGATTGAGGGATTGGGGAGAAGGTGGGTCTGTGGGATTGGGGAGAAGGTGGGTCGGTGGGATTGAGGGATTGGGGATGAGGTGGGCAGTGGGTTTGAGGGATTTTGGAGAAGTTGGGAAGGTGGGTCGGTGGGATTGGGGATACGGTGGGTCAGTGGGATTGAGGAGAAGGTGGGTCAGTGGCATTGAGGGATTGGTGAGTAGGTAGGTCAGTGGGATTCAGGGATTGGGGAGAAGGTGGGTCTGTGGGATTGAGGGATTTTGGAGAAGTTGGGTCAGTGGGATTGAGGCATTGGGGAGTAGGTGGTCAGTGGGATTGAGGGATTGGGGAGAAGTTGGTTCGGTGGGATTGGGGAGAAGGTGGGTCAGTAGAATTGAGGGATTGAGGGATGGTGGGTCAGTGGGATTGAGTGATTGGGGAGATGGTGGGTCAGTGGGATTGGGGAGAAAGTGGGTCGGTGTGATTGAGGGATTGGGGAGAAGGTGGGTCGGTTGGATTGAGGGATTGGGGAGAAGGTGGGTCCATGGAATTGGGGAGAAGGTGGGTCAGTGGGATGGAGGGATTGGGGAGAAGGTGGGTCAGAGGGATTGAGGGATTGGGGAGAAGGTGCGTCAGTGGGATTGAGGGATTGGGAGAAGGTGGGTCAGTGGGATTGGGGAGAAGCTGGGTCTGTGGGATTGAGGGATTGGGGAGAAGGTGGGGGAGTGGGTTTGAGGGATTGGGGAGAAGGTGGGTCAGTGGGATTGAGGGATTGGGGAGAAGCTGGGTCGGTGGGATTGAGGGGTTGGGGAGAAGGTGGGCAGTGGATTTGAGGGATTGGGGAGAAGGTGGGTCAGTGGGATTGAGGGATTGGGGAGTAGGTGGGTCAGTGGGATTCAGGGATTGTGGAGAAGGTGGGTTGGTGGGATTGGGGAGAACGTGGGTCAGTAGGATTGAAGGATTGGGAGATGGTGGGTCAGTGGGATTGAGGGATTGAGGAGAAGGTGGGTTAGTGGGATTGTGGAGAGGTTGGGTCGGTGGGATTGAGGGATCGGGGAGAAGGTGGGTCGGTGGGATTGAGGGATTGGGGAGAAGGTGGGTCAGTGGGATTGGGGAGAAGGTGGGTCGGTGGGATTGAGGGATTGGGGAGAAGGCGGGTCTGTGGGATTGGGGATAAGGTGGGTCAGTGGGATTGAGGAGTAGGTTGGTCAGTGGGATTCAGGGATTGGGGAGAAGGTGGGTCTGTGGGATTGGGGAGAAGGTGGGTCGGTGGGATTGAGGGATTGGGGAGAAGGTGGGCAGTGGGTTTGAGGGATTGTGGAGAAGGTGGGTCAGTGGGATTGAGGCATTGGGGAGTAGGTGGTCAGTGGGATTGAGGGATTGGGGAGAAGTTGGTTCGGTGGGATTGGGGAGAAGGTGGGTCAGTAGGATTGAGGGATAGGGGGATGGTGGGTCAGTGGGATTGAGTGATTGGGGAGATGGTGGGTCAATGGGATTGGGGAGAAAGTGGGTCGGTGGGATTGAGGGATTGGGGAGAAGGTGGGTCCATGGAAATGGGGAGAAGGTGGGTCAGTGGGATGGAGGGATTGGGGAGAAGGTTGGTCAGTGGGATTGAGGGATTGGGGAGAAGGTGGGTCAGTGGGATTGAGGGATTGGGGAGAAGGTGGGTCAGTGGGATTGGGGAGAAGGTGGGTCGGTGGGATTGAGGGATTGGGGAGAAGGTGGGGAGTGGGTTTGAGGGATTGGGGAGAAGGTGGGTCAGTGGGATTGAGGGATTGGGGAGAAGGTGGGTCGGTGGGATTGTGGAGAGGTTGGGTCGGTGGGATTGAGGGATTGGGGAGAAGGTGGGTCGGTGGGATTGAGGGATTGGGGAGAAGGTGGGTCAGTGGGATTGGGGAGAAGGTGGGTCGGTGGGATTGAGGGATTGGGGAGAAGGCGGGTCTGTGGGATTGGGGATAAGGTGGGTCAGTGGGATTGAGGAGTAGGTAGGTCAGTGGGATTCAGGGATTGGGGAGAAGGTGGGTCTGTGGGATTGGGGAGAAGGTGGGTCGGTGGGATTGAGGGATTGGGGAGAAGGTGGGCAGTGGGTTTGAGGGATTGTGGAGAAGGTGGGTCAGTGGGATTGAGGCATTGGGGAGTAGGTGGTCAGTGGGATTGAGGGATTGGGGAGAAGTTGGTTCGGTGGGATTGGGGAGAAGGTGGGTCAGTAGGATTGAGGGATAGGGGGATGGTGGGTCAGTGGGATTGAGTGATTGGGGAGATGGTGGGTCAATGGGATTGGGGAGAAAGTGGGTCGGTGGGATTGAGGGATTGGGGAGAAGGTGGGTCCATGGAAATGGGGAGAAGGTGGGTCAGTGGGATGGAGGGATTGGGGAGAAGGTTGGTCAGTGGGATTGAGGGATTGGGGAGAAGGTGGGTCAGTGGGATTGAGGGATTGGGGAGAAGGTGGGTCAGTGGGATTGGGGAGAAGGTGGGTCGGTGGGATTGAGGGATTGGGGAGAAGGTGGGGAGTGGGTTTGAGGGATTGGGGAGAAGGTGGGTCAGTGGGATTGAGGGATTGGGGAGAAGGTGGGTCGGTGGGATTGAGGGATTGGGGAGAAGGTGGGCAGTGGATCTGAGGGATTGGGGAGAAGGTGGGTCAGTGGGATTGAGGGATTGGGGAGTAGGTGGGTCAGTGGGATTCAGGGATTGTGGAGAAGGTGGGTTGGTGGGATTGGGGAGAACGTGGGTCAGTTGGATTGAAGGATTGGGAGATGGTGGGTCAGTGGGATTGAGGGATTGGGGAGAAGGTGGGTCAGTGGGATTGTGGAGAGGTTGGGTCGGTGGGATTGAGGGATGGGGAGAAGGTGGGTCAGTGGGATTGAGTGATTGGGGAGAAGCTGGGTCAGTGGGATTGTGGAGAAGGTGGGTCGGTGCGATTATGGGATTGGGGAGAAGGTGGGTCAAAGGGATTGGGGAGAAGGTTGGTCGGTGGGATTGAGGGAATAGGGAGAATGTGGGTCAAAGGGTTTGTGGAGAAGGTGGGTCAGAGGGATTGAGGGATTGGGGAGAAGGTGGGTCGGTGGGATTGAGGGATTGGGGAGAAGGTGGGTCAGTGGGATTGAGGGATTGGGGAGAAGATGGGTCAATGGGATTGACGTATTGTGGAGGAGATGGGAAGGTGGGATTGAGGGATTGGGGAGAATGTGGGTCAGTGGGATTGAGGGATTGGGGAGTAGGCGGGTCGGTGGGATTGGGGAGAAGGTGGGTCAGTGGGATTATGAGGTTGGGAGATGGTGGGTCAGTGGGATTGTAGGTTAGAGGGGATTATGGGATTAGGATGAAGGCCTGCTCCTGATTAATAACCTTTGACAGATAGCTGGTGGCATTTGGAAGCTCTTTCCATAAACTCCGAGAGAGCGAGATTGAAACACCAGAGATTGAATTGTGGTTGTAGTTGTGGACCTTTAATTGTGGTTTCAAAAAAAAGCTCAACATGATTGGGGAAGGGTGTTGGGAGACAGGAAGGGAACATGTAGGGTCTGAACACGGTTATAGGTGAGGAAGAACTCCAGTGAGGAATTACGGCGTGATGTGTTTGCGGAATTGACTCGTGCAGAGTGGGGTGGGGGCAGGGTTGAGGGGAGAGGATAGTCTGGAAGCCACAGCATGTGGGAACAAATTGCTTATCGCTGTCTGCCGACGGCACTCCGAGGGTCTGCTAGCTGAATGGGTGCTTCATCGAGATCAATAGGAACAGATGCCTCCTGAAAGATAGCATAAAACCATCAATTAGGTGGACCATATGGACATTGGGTTTCCCTTCCTCCACCGTAGCTCCTTGGCTGCTGAATCCCACTCATCCATGAGAGGCATAGGCCATGGGCCAGGATTTCGTAAACTCCAAAGTGTATCATGGAGTTTACCTGACCTAAAACTTTTAATAGATTTTGGTTATGGGGAGCACAAGGGCCCACTCTACAGGTCTGATGCAACAGAGACACCAAAACAATGTTTATTCTATGAATTTAGTTAACATTTTATAAACACACAATAAACATTTTATCAACTACCAACACAACTACCCCCGACAGATACAGTACTCTATACGTAACCCGTAATAACTTTCCTAACAACATCCATAAGCCAAACCCCCTTTTTAACAAAGCAGTAGGTATAAATTCTTTAAACAAGACAGTTATCACTTTTAAATTATCAAGTGATCTGGACACCTTTTAACATACAGAGAGAGAGACAAAATGAACCTTCCTTGTCTGAATTCAGCTTTCAACTGCCTAAAACAAAAGCAAAACACAAAGCCACAAACAGCTTCCAGCTCAAAACGAAAGTAAAAGCCAGAGAGACAATCCAGCTCCACCCCCACAATGACATCCCTGCAGCTATTTGATAAACGCCCATTTCTTAAAGGTACACTCCCATGACACATACAAATGAGCAAGAAAAAGCAATAGACCTGAGGATTGCAAACAGTTTAAAATTCAGCAAAGGCGGACCAAGGGATTGATTGAGAAGGGACAATACAATATGAAAGTAAATTAGCGGGGAACATAAAAACTGACTGTAAAAGTGATATGTAAAGAGAAAAAGATTGATTAAAAACTAATGTCGGCCCCTGACAGTCAGAAACGGGGGAATTCATAACCAGGAACAAAGAAATGGGCGAGGAACTAAATACATACTTTGCTTCTGTATTCACAAAGGAAGACATGAATAATGTACCGGAAGTTCTGAGAAGCACAAGGTTTAGTGAGGAGCTGAAGGAAATTAGTATTAGTAGAGAAATGGTTTTGGAGAAATTAATGGGATTGAAGGTGGATAAATCTCCAGGGCCTGACAATCTTCATCCCAGAGTACTTTAGGTAGTGGCCCTAGATGTAGTAGCTCCATTGGTGGTCATTTTCCAAACTTTTTTGGACTCCGGAATGATTCCTCCATATTGGAGGGTAGCGAGTGTAACCCCACTATTCAAAAACGGAGGCAGAGAGAAAACAGGGAACTATAGACCAGTGAGCCTAACGTCAATAGTAGGGAAGTTGCCGGAGTCCATTATGAAGGATTTCATACCACAGCATTTGGAAAGTAGTTCTGTAATCAGACAAAGTCAGCATGGATTTACGAAAGGAAAATCATGTTTGACAAATCAAATGGAATTCTTTGAAGACGTAACTAGTAGAGTTGACCAGGGAGAAATGGTGGATGTGGTTTACTTAGACTTTCAGAAGGCTTTCGACAAGGTCGCACATCGGGATGAATGGGCAAAGTTAAAGTCCATGGGATTGCAGGTAGTGTCTTTAGATGTAGAGAAAGCTGGTTAGCAGACGGGATGCAGTGGCGTAGTGAATTGTCACTGAAGTAGTAATCCAGAAACCCAGTGTAATGTTCTGGGGACCCGAGTTCGAATCCCGCACATGGCAGGTGGTAGAATTTGAATTTAATAAAAATCTGGAATTAAAAGTCTAACGATGAGCATGAAACCATTGTTGATCGTCATAAAAAACCCTCTGGTTCACTAATGTCCATTAGGGAAGGAAATCTGCCATCCTTACCTGGTCTGGCCTACATGTGACTCCAGATCCACAGCAATGTGGCTGACTCTTAAATGCCCTCGGGGATGGGCAATAAATGCTGGCCCGGCCAGCGGGGCCCACATCCCAGGAACAAATAAAGAAAAAAACACACAGGAAGCAAAAATTTGGAATAAATTTGTCTTTTTCTGATTGGCAGGCAGTGACTAGTGAGGTACTGCAGGGGGTTGTGCTCGGACCTCAATTGTTCATAATATATATTAATGATTTGGATGAGGGAACTAAATGTATTATCTCCAAGTTTACAGATGATACAAAGTTGAGTGGGAAGGTGAGCTGTGAGAAGCATGCAGAGATCCTTCAGTACTGAGGTGAGAAACTTCTTCACCCAGAGAGTGGTGAATCTGTGGAATTCAACAGAAAGTAGTTGAGGCCAAAACATTGTGTAATTTCAAGAAGGAATTAGATATAGCTCCTGGGGCTAAAGAGATCAAGGGATATGGAGTGGGGAGGGTGGAGGAGGTGGGATCAGGGTATTGAACTTGATGATCAGCCATGATCATAATACATACATAGATATATAGAAGATAGGAGCAGGAGGCCTTTTGGCCCTTCGAGCCTGCTCCGCCATTCATCACGATCAGGGCTGATCATCCAACTCAATAGTCTAATCCTGCTTTCTCCCCATAGCCTTTGATCCAATTCACCCCAAGTGCTATATCCAGCCGCCTCTTGAATATATTCAAAGTTTTAGCATCAACTACTTCCTGTGGTGATGAATTCCACAGGCTCACCACTCTTTGTGTGAAGAAATGTCTCCTTATCTCGGTCTGAAATGGTTTACCCTGAATCCTCAGACTGTGACCCCTGGTTCTGGACACACCATCATTGGTGACATCTTCCCTGCATCTACCCTGTCTAGTCCTGTTAGAATTTTATAAGTGTCTCTGAGATCCCCCCTCATTCTTCTGAACTCCAGTGAGAACAATCCCAACCTAGTCAATCTCTCCTCATATGACAGTCCCGCCATCCCTGGAATCAGTCTGGTAAACCTTCGCTGCACTCCCTCGAGAGCAAGAACATGCCAGAATGGCCTCCTTGTGCTTCTATTTTCTATGTATGTTTAGTTTCCATCTGAACAAAGTCATGCGGCATTTGAGGCTTTTTACAGGAATCTTTATGGGTCGGAGCCATCAATTGAGGGGCGGGGGAGGAGGGGGGTGCAACACCTTCCTCACGAAGGTGATTGTGGAGGATCAGACAGGCTGTGTCAAGGGCTGTTGAGTGTGGTTATCTCGCCCCGCCTGAGGAGCCCGTGCCGGAGCTGGTTGTGTCTTTTGATGCCCCAAAGGCATTCAGCAGGGTGGAGAGGTTTGTCCTCGGGTTGATGTATGGGGCTCCCTTGGTTAGTGTTCGTATTAATACCTTGAATTTGGGGTACTTCCATTTGAAAAGGGAGGGGGCTAGACCGGGATGTCCAATGTCTCCCCCCTTACTCGCGTTATCGATTGAGCCCTTAGCCATAGCTTTGAGGGCTTCGTGTATGTGGAAAGGGATAAAGAGAGGAGGGGTGTAGAACAGGGTGTCCCTATATGCTGATGATCTGTTGCTTTATGTTATGGACCCGGTCCTCATTATGGGTGAAATAATGGAGCTCCTGGGAGCTCTGGTTCTTTTTCCAATTGCACGCTGAATCTGGAAAAGAGTGAATATTTTCCTGTTAACCCCCCGGGAATGAGAGCCAACTTGGGGCTGTTGCCTTTTCGCTTGGCCAGCTCTAACTTCAAGTATCTGGCTGTCCGGGTGACCCACGATTGGGCCCAGCTTCATACATTGAACCTCGCAAGTCTGGTGGACAACCTTCCTCGGTCCCCGGCAGGCAGAGTCCAGTCTTATCAAAATGAATATTCGTCCAAGGTTTTTATAATATAACAGTAATCTTCATTGTCACAAGCAGGCTTACATTAACACTGCAATGAAGTTACTGTGAAAGGCCCCTAGTCGCCACACTCCGGCACCTGTTCGGATACACGGAGGGAGAATTCAGAATGTCCAATTCACCATGCTGAGATGGTGTTGGGGTGGGGCAGTGACCTAGATGCCACATGGAGAAGATCAAGGTGAGGTCCTGTCGGGGGGTATAGTCTGGGGACGGCCTTGCTTCCATTTTCTCCGGCTAGGTACTCCTCGAACCCGTTGGTCGTGCCCACTTTAAGGATATGGAGACCCTTCAGGCCGAACTTTAAGCTTGGAACTGTGTCAAAGCTGGCCGCCATCTGTGGTAATTATTTATTTGAAAGGCTGAGATTGGACGCTACACTCGAGGTGTGGGATGGAAAGGGTCTGGAGAGATTCGGGGATTTGTTAATAGAATGTCGGTTTGCCAGCTTGGAGTTGTCGGGGGAGATTGGGCGGGGGAGGGCGGACTCGTTCAGGTAGTTCCGCGTGAGGAATTTTGTGGGGGTGGCCTTCTCAACTTGTCCCGCGACACAGCGGGTGCCTCTGTTGGGAATGATATTTTCGCTGGAGGGGTCGGAAGAGGGTACCACGTCTGGGCAAATTGTGTCTGAGGACTCGGGTTTGGCAGATGGAGTGAAGGCGAAGTGGGAGAGGGAGCTGTGGCCGACAGTGGATGATGAGGTGTGGAGTGAGGCTCACTGCAGGGTGAACTTCCCATCTTCCTCTGTGCAGCTTGATCGAATCCAGTTCAAGGTGTTGCACAGGCCGCTCCTGACAAAAACTAGGTTGAGTGTTTTTTCTTTCCGGACTTCGGAGACAGAAGTGAGTGGCATTCCGGGGAGCCGACCTGTCACTCGCATATCTTCAGGTCATGCCCCAAACTGATAAACCTTTGGGTCTTCAACGCTATGTTGAATATTGATCCAGAATCTTGTCCTCTGGGGGCCATTTTAGGATATCGGACTCGCCGGGGCTATGGGCAGATGTCCTTGCCTTCATAGAATAGATTTAAATAGAATTTACAGTGCAGAAGGAGGCCATTCGCCCCATCATGTCTGCACAGGCCCCTGAAAGAGCATCCTACCTAAACCCACACCTCCACCCTATCCCATTAATCCAGTAACCCCACCCAAGTTTTGGTCACTTAAGGGGCAATTTAGCATGACCAATTTACCTAACGTGTTAGGTACACTGGTCTAACACTGGCTGCAACTGGATGCAGCTTAGATCAGAAAGATACTCCAGACCTTGAAGTTAGTTCAATCAGGTTTATTGAACTAATAGCACAGTAAGCACAGTTCCCTGTGAGTTCGACTCTCTGCTAACTTAAGTGTGGTTACTCTGTCTGACTGAACCAGACTAGCTCTTAGCCACATGGTGGGGGTGTGAGATTGTAACAACACCCTTGACTGACTCTCTAGATGTTCATCAGTGGAAAGAGGTGGAGTGTGAGTGCCTCGTGTCTTTTATAGTCAGATCCCACCCCTGAGTGTCCTGCCTGCTTATTGGTCATGTCCTGTTCTCTGTGTCCATTAGCTGCTTGTCTGTATATCATTATGTGTGTCTGCATATCATGACATCTCCCCTTTTTTTAATGTTTGGATGACATATGTGAACGTATTTACAAGAATAGGCCAATATTAACATATATACATGCAGTGGATGTTAACATATGTACATGTGAAGACAGCTGTCTAATGCGAGAACACAGAACATAGCAAACAGAACAAATGTTCATAAATCCAGTCTCTGGGGCTTGCATCTGATCCTGGTCGACCGCCGGAGAGGTGGTGGTGGGGACGACAGCGCCTTGATGGGCGGGATTGAAGTCTGACTGGTGGCCTCGTGAGTCGAGGTATCAGGAAGTGGCAAAACAACAGATGGAAACGGGAAAGAATGTGGTTGCGGGCAGGCAACTTTGCGCAGTGCCCGTCTGTTTTGTCGCACAACAGAACCATCAGCCAGACGCACAACATACGAGCGGGGGGCAGCCTGTCGAACAACGACAGCTGGAGCTGACCAGCCTCCATCAGGGATCTTGACTCGAACAGTGTCTGACGGGGATAACACGGGCAAATCGGTGGCATGAGCATCATAGCCCTGTTTTTGCCGGTCTCGGAGTTGCTGCACCTTCTGCAGCACCGGGAGGTGATCCAGGTTGGGCACATGTATGGCTGGAAGTGTCGTTCGCAGGTCCCAGTTCATCAGGAGTTGAGCCGGTGACATGCCAGTGGACAGTGGGGTTGCCCTGTACTCAAGCAGCACAAGGTGAATGTCAGACGCAGAATCCGCGGCCTTGCAGATGAGCTGCTTCACTATGTGCACCCCTTTCTCAACTTTTCCGTTTGACTGCGGATAGTGTGGGCTGGAAGTGACGTGTGTGAACTGATACGACTGGGCAAACAGAGACCACTCGTGGATGCTGAAGCACGGGCCATTGTCACTCATGACAGTGAGTGGGATACCATGCCTGGAGAACGTCTCCTTACAGGCCTTGATGACGGTCCGAGATGTGAGGTCTGAGAGCTTCACGACTTCAGGGTAATTGGAACAGTAATCAATGATTAACACGTAATCACGACCATTTGCATTAAAGAGGTCCATGCCAACCTTGGACCACGGAGAGGTTTCGATTTCATGCTGCTGGAGCGTCTCCTTGCTCTGCGCTGGCTGGAAGCATTGACAGGTCGCACAGTTAAGGTCCATGTCCGCGATGTCCTGGCTGATCCCGGGCCAGTAGACAGCCTGCCTGGCTCTGCGTCCGCACTTTTCCACACCCAGGTGGCCCTCATGGATTTGACGGTGCACCAAGCTCTGGAGACTGTGTGGAATTACAATCCGGTCCAGTTTGAGGAGGATACCATCAACCACCGTCAGGTTGTCCTTTACATTGAAAGTTTGAGGGCACTGCCCTTTCTGCCAGCCATTGGCTAGGTGTTGCAAGAGGGGGTCTTTGGCTGTCTCCTCACGGATACGAATCACCTTCTCATCAGATGCCGGGAGGGTGCTAGCACACAGCTGCACCTGTGACTCAACCTGTGACTCAATTTGCCGGCTGACGTTCGGTGGTTCACGAGGCACGGTGATGGAGCGGGACAGCGTATCGGCAATGGTGAGCTCCTTGCCAGGCATGTAGACCAGGTCAAAGTCGTACCTTCTGAGTTTGGGGAGGATGCGTTGCAACCGAGGCGTCATGTCATTAAGGTCCTTGTGGATAATGTGGACCAGGGGCCTGTGATCCGTCTCGACTGTGAATGTTGTCAGGCCGTAGACATAGTCGTGAAACCTGAGAATGCAAGTGAGAAGGCCCAGGCATTCCTTCTCGATTTGTGCATACGTTTGTTTGGTGGGCGTCATTGCCCTTGATGCGTAGGCAACCGGTGCCCAGGATGAAGTGTCATTGCGTTGCAGCAGGACCGCACCGATGCCATCCTGGCTCGCATCTGCCAAGACTTTCGTTTCCCTGTCTGGGTCGAAAAATGCCAATACGGGTGCAGTGGTGAGCTTGGCTTTCAGCTCCAACCACTCTGCCTGATGGGCCGCCTTCCACTCGAAGGCAGTGGACTTCTTCACTAGGTTTCGTAGGGCCGTGGTGTGTGAGCCCATGTTTGGGATGAAATTGCCCAGAAAATTGACCAGGCCCAGGAAGCGCAATACCGCCTTCTTGACTTCCAGGACCTTCATGGCTGCGATGGCCTTGACCTTGTCTGTGTCGGGGCACACGCCCTGCTGAGAGATCTGGTCACCTCGGAACTTGAGTGTCGACATGCCAAAGCAACATTTGGCCCTGTTCCGCTTCAGGCCATTGGCGTGGACACGACGGAATACCTGCTGGAGATGGGAAATATGCTCCTTGGGGGTCGTGGACCATATGATGACGTTGTCCACGTACACACGAACCCCTTCGATGCCCTCCATCATCTGCTCCATGATGCGATGAAATATCTTCGGTGCCGAGACGATGCCGAACGGCATACGGTTATAGCAGTATCTGCCAAACGGTGTGTTGAAGGTGCAGAGCCTTCTGCTGGACTCATCCAGCTGGATTTGCCAGAATCCATGTGACACATCTAACTTCATGAAAAACCTTGCATGTGCCATCTCACTGGTGAGTTCCTCCCGCTTCGGGATGGGGTAGTGTTCATGCATTATATTCTGGTTGAGACCCTTGGGATCAATGCAGATGCGCAGGTCTCCAGAGGGTTTTTTAACCACCACCATCGAGCTGACCCAGTCAGTCGGTTCGGTTACCCTGGAAATGATCCCCTGCTGCTGCAGCACCTTGAGCTGTTCCTTCAGGCACTCCTTCAGCGGAGCCAGGACCCGGCGTGGTGCATGGACCACAGGCTTGGCATCAGGTCGCAGTAAGATTTTGTACCGATATGGCAAAGTGCCCATCCCGTCAAACACATCTGGATACTGAGCGAGGATGTCGTCAATGCCAGCTTGAAGATCCACGTTGGAGGATGACGTTGAATAAACCCGCTGCACCAGGTTTAGCTTTTTGCAGGCATGCGCGCCCAGAAGGGATGCCCTGTCCAGCTTGACAATTTCAAACCTTAGCCGTGCATGGGTACTCCGGTTGGAGACGAGTAGATGGCAGGTCCCAGTGCCGTGCTGGCATTACCATTATAATCCAGGAGCTGGCAGGCTGCTGGAAGGACCTTGGGGGGCTTCTTGATGCGTTTGAAGTCTGCCTGTGAGAGGAGGTTGGCAGAAGCACCTGCGTCCAGCTTGAACTGGATGGAGCAGCGGTTGACCTCCATCACCGCACGTCATTCGTCCTCCGAATCCACAGCGAGGATGGACTGAATGCGAGATGAGTTAGGTGTGGCACGTTCACGTGTGGTAATGATGCCCACTCGGCAGGCGGACTCCAGGCACTCGTCCTCTGGATCCGTTGTACTGCCAGGATCAGAATCCTGGAATCGTCGTTGCACATTCTGGACGCGCAGTCGTCGGAATTGGGAGCACTGGCCTCTGACCTGCACAAGGCTGCATAGTGTCCAGGCATCCCGCAGTTTAAACATCGCCTGCCTCTTGCAGGGCAGTGCCCCTGAAGTGGGCATTGCCACAGTTCGGGCACATCATGACGTCGCCGTTGCCACAGTTCGGGCACGTCATGACATCGGCGTTGTGACGCCGTGTACATCGTCGCACATGCGCAGTGCGGTCGGCAGACGCCTGCACCTGCGCAGTGTGGGCGTCGGCCGCTTCGTTATCCAGGTCGCATCGCGCATGCGTGGGGCTCCTGGAAAAGCGCATGAGGTGGGCGCTGTCTTCAATGCTGAGGAGCTGCATCTGGGAGATGGCCTGCACACTCACTGCCTCGTAGGAGGCAAGTTTCTCATTTCCAGCTGATTTGTATTGGGAATACCGATTTTTTGCGTGTTCATGCACTGTACATGTTTCAATCGCGACTGGTAGGGTCATATGTTTGATTTTTAAGAGCTGATCTCTCAGAGGATCAGAGTGAACTCCAAACATGATTTGGTCTCTGATCATGGAGTCAGCAATATCACCAAAGTTGCAGGACAGCGCGAGCAGGCGGAGGATAGTTAAGAAGGCATTGAAAGCTTCATCTTTACCTTGAAGACGTTATTTGAATATGTAGCGCTCAAAAGATTTCATTGGTGTCCACTTCACAATGACTATCGAACTTGTCCAGGATGGTCTGAAACTTTGTCTTGTCCTGGCCTTCGGTGAAGTTAAACGACTTGAAGAGTTCGATGGCTTGATCACCCGCTGTTGAGAGGAGAAGCGTGATCTTTCTTGCACCAGACGCCCCCTCGAGGTCTGACGCTTCGATGTACAGCAGAAACTTTTGCTTGAATATCCACCAGTCAGCACTGAGATTGCCGGAGGTCCTGAGTTGGTGAGGAGCCTGAATCTTCTCCATGGTGCCGGGATACATTTTGCTGGTCGTCACGGAACGGACTGAGGTAAGCCACCTTAAATTAGTAGTCTCCTGGTATCATGTCGTAATAGGTACACTGGTCTAACACTGGCTGCAACTGGATGCAGCTTAGATCAGAAAGATACTCCAGACATTGAAGTCAGTTCAATCAGGTTTATTGAACTAATAGCACAGTAAGCACAGTTCTCTGTGAGTTCGACTCTCTGCTAACTTAAGTGTGGTTACTCTGTCTGACTGAACCAGACTAGCTCTTAGCCACATGCTGGAGGTGAGATACTGTATATACACCCTTGACTGACTCTCTAGATGTTCATCAGTGGAAAGAGGCAGAGTGTGAGTGCCTCGTGTCTTTTACAGTCAGATCCCACCCGAGTGTCCTGCCTGCTTATTGGTCATGTCCTGTTCTCTGTGTCCATTAGCTGCTTGTCTGTATATCATTATGTGTGTGCCTGCATATCATGACAACCTGCACATCTTTGGACTGTGGGTGGAAACCGGAGCACCCGGAGGAAACCCACGCAGACACGGGGAGAACGTGCAGACACTGCACAGACAGTGACCCAGCGGGGAATCGAACCTGGGACCCTGGAGCTGTGAGGCAACTGTGGTAGCCACTGTGCAGCCGTGCCGCCCTTTGCCTTGCTGATTGCCTTGAGGCGAGCCTGCGGGGTTGGAGGTCACCGTCTCTGCCCAGTGTCTCAGTGTGGTTGGGTGACCTAATGGAATTATAATACCTGAAGAAAGGTACACCCTCGGGGGTTGGGTGAGGGCCCGACCGGAGATGGCAGCCTTTCATTAGCTACTTTAAGGAATTAGTCACCGTCAGTTGCTGGGGGATACGGTTTGGAATTTAGTTTGTTTGTTTTTTCGGTTGTCTTTTTTTATCTTGGTGGATGGGGTGGGCCAGATTAATCAGGATCTTCGTTCTGTTGAGTTTTGTGTTCAGTTCACTTCAACCCTGGGATACAGATCGTGCTCACATGTGATGCTTGTCCTGGTTCAGCCAGGTCTTTGACAAGGTACCGCATGGTAGGTTGTTGCAAAAGGTTAAATCTCACGGAATCCCGCGTGAGGTAGCCAATTGGATACAAAATTGGCTGGACGACAGAAGACAGAGGGTGGTTGTGGAGGGTTGTTACAAACTGGAGGCCTGTGACCAGCGGTGTGCCTCAGGGATCGGCGCTGGGTCCACTGTTGTTTGTTATATATATTAATGATTTGGATGAGAATGTAGGAGGCCTGGTTAGTAAGTTTGCAGATGACACCAAGATTGGTGGCACAGTGGATAGTGAAGAAGGTTATATAAGATTGCAACAGGAATACAGGTTCATAGCTCCTTGAAGGTGGAGAGGCAGATGGTCAGGGTGGTGAAGAAGGCATTCGGCAATACAGGAGTTGGGACGCCTTGTTGAAGTTGTACAAGACATTGATAAGACCAGACATGGAATACGGTGTTCAGTTCTGGTCACCCTATTATAGGAAGGATATTGTTAAACTAGAATGAGTGCAGATGAAATTTACAAGGATGCTACCAGGACTTAATGGTCTGAGTTATAAGGAGAGGCTGGATAGGCTGGGACTTTTTCCCTGGAGCGTAGGAGGCTTAGGGGTGATCTTATAGATGTCTATAAAATAATGAGCAGCATCGATAAGGTAGATAGTCAACATCTTTCCCCAAAGGTAGAGGAGTCTGGAGCTAGAGGGCGCAGGTTTAAGTGAGAGGGGAGAGATACAAAAGAGACCAGAGGGGTAATTTCTTCACACAGAGGGTGGTGTGTGTCTGGAACGAGCTGCCAGAGGCAGTGGTAGAGGCGGGTACGGTTTTGTCTTTAAAAAGCAGTTAGACAGTTACGTGGGCAGGGTGGGTATAGAGGGGTATGGGCCAAATGTGGGCAAGTGGGACTAGCTTAGTGATAGAATCTGGGCGGCATGGACAAGCTGGGCCGAAGGGCCTGTTTCCATGCTGTAAACATCTATGACTCTGTGATCTGTGGGAATATGGATTTAGTTGTAAAATTTATAGGAAAATCTTTTTTGAAAACCCTCCCTTTCTTTGTAACCTCTTCGAGCCCCGACAAACCTCCCTATCTCTGTTACCACGTCCAGTCCCCAAAACCCTCCCTATCTCTGAAACCTCCTCCAGCCCCTACAACCCTCCCTATCTCTGTAACCTCCAACAGCCCCTACAACTCTCCCTATCTCTGAAACCTCCTCCAGTCCCTTCAACCCTCCCTATCTCTGTTACCTGCTCCAAACCTTACAACCCTCCCGATCTCTGTTATCTCCCCCAGCCCCTACAACCCTCACTTTCTCTGAAACCTTCTCCAGACCCTACAACCCTCCCTATCTCTGTAACCCCCTCCAGCTCCGCACCCTCCCCCATCTCTGTGAACTCCTCCAGCCCCTACAACGCTCCCGATCTCTGTAACCTCCTCCAGCCCCTAAAACTCTCCCTGTCTCTGTAACCTTCTCCAGCCCCTACAATCCTCCCTATCTCTGAACCTCCTCGCCTCTACAACCCTCCCTATCTCTGTAACCTTCTCCAGCCCCTACAATCTTCCCTATCTCTGTAACCTCCTCCAGTCCCTATAACCCTCCCTATCTCTGTAACTTTCTCCAGCCGCGACAACCCTCCTATCTCTGTAACCTCCTCCAGCCCCTACAACCCTCCCTATCTCTGTAACCTCCTCCAGCCCCTACAACCCTCCCTATCTCTGTACCCTCCTCCAGACCCGACAACCGTTCCTATCTCTGTAACCTCCCTGAGTCCCTACAACCCTCCCTATCTCTGTAACTTTCTCCAGCCGTGACAACCCTCCTATCTCTGTAACCTCCTCCAGCCCCTACAACCCTCCCGATCTCTGTAACCTCCTCCAGCCCCTACAACCCTCCCTATCTCTGTAACATCCTCCAGCCCCTACAGCCCTCCCTATCTCTTTAACCTCCTCCAGCCCCTACAACTCTCCAAGATATCTGTGCTCCTCCAATTCCAGCCTCTTGCCCATCCCCTGAATCCCATCCCTCCACACTGGCAGCTGTTCCTTCAGATGTCTGGACCCAAAGCTCTGAAATTCACTGTCAAAATCTCTCCCTCTTTCTTTGTCTCTCTCTCCCAATCCTCCGTTAAGACTCCCTGAATCCTCTCGCTTTGGCTGAACTTTCGATCATTTCATCCTCATCCTGGCTCAGTGTCGATATCAGTTTGAAAACACTGCTCTGAAGTGTCTTGGGATGGTAGGTCATGTGTGAGGGGCTCTGGAAATCCAATGTGTTGTCACGGCAAAGAGCTATCAATACCACAAAGGGTAAAAGGACATTTGGGGCCACCAGCCCCCTGACACCAAGAGCGGGCCAGTGTCAGACAGCTCAGTCACAAGGTGAGGATGAAGCCCAGGTCCCCCGACATGTTGAGAGTGAGTGACCCAGTGTGTGCTCCAGGAGGGAGAATCTCACCTGGTTTTCCTGGGCAGCTCTCCATTGCTGCCTCCTGTTCTCCCAGTGCAGGCACAGGACAAGACCAAAGAGAATGAGCAGAATCAAAGCCATTGCCAGGGCAACAGTGACAGCAGCGGCGAGAGTGTTCTCGTGTTGCTCAACTGAAAATCAAAGGGACAGTCAGCAGGAGGAAAGCAACAAGAACCAACACACTGATTCAATCAGAGGACAAGGTAAAACTCCACAATGGACACACGCACTCACACTTGGCGATGAGAGTGAGTCTGCTCAAAATGCTTCATGTTCACACCCACTGTACACAATCCCAATGGACCCAAACCCCTTCACATTCACTCCCACTACACAATCCCAATGGACACAAACCGCTTCCCATTCACTCCCATTGTACACAATCCCAATGGACCCAAACCCCTTCACATTCACTCCCACTACACAATCCCAATGGAACAAACCGCTTCCCATTCACTCCCATTGTACACAATCCCAATGGACCCAAACCCCTTCCATTCACTCCACTGTCCACAATCCCAATGGACCGAAACCCATTCCCATTCACTCCCACTGGACAATCCCAATGGACCCAAACCCCTTCCCATTCACGTCCACTGTACACAATCCCAATGGACACAAACCCCTTCCATTCACTCCACTGTACACAATCCCAATGGACACAAACCCCTTACCATTCACTCTCACTGTACACAATCCCAATGGACCAAAACCTCTTCCCATTCACTCCCACTGTACACAATCCCAATGGATCCAAACCCCTTCCGATTCACTCCCACTGTACACAATCCCAATGGACACAAAACGCTTCCCATTCAATCCCACTGTACACAATCCCAATGGACCCAAACCCCTTCCCATTCACTCCCACTGAACACAATCCCAATGGATCCAAAGCACCTTCCCATTCATTCCCACTCTACACAATCCCAATGGAACCAAACCACTTCCCATTCACTCTCATTGTCCACAAACCCAATAGATCCAAACCCCATCCCGTTCACCCCCACTGTACACAATCCCAATGGACCCAAAGCCCTTCCCATTCACTTCCACTGTACACAATACCAATGGTCTCAAACCCCTTCGATTCACTCCACTGTGCACAATCCCAATGGACCCAAACACCTTCCCATTCACTCCCACTGTACACAGTCAAAATGGACCCAAACCCCTTCCGATTCACTCCCACTGTACACAATCCCAATGGACACAAACCCCTTACCATTCACTCTCACTGTACACAAACCCAATGGACCCAAACCTCTTCCCGTTCACTCCCACTGTACACCATTCCAATGGACCCAATCCCCTTCCCGTTTGCTCCCATTACACATAATCAGAATGGACCAAAAACCCTTCCTGTTCACTCCAACTGTTCAATCCCAATGGACCGAAACCCCTTCTCGTTCTCTCCCACTGTATAGAATCCCAATGTACTCAAACCCCTTCCATTAACTCCCACTGTACATAATCCCTACAGACTCAAAACCCTTCCCGTTCACTCCCACTGTACACAATTCCAATGGACCCAAACCCCCTCCCAATCACTCGCACTGTACACAATCCCAATGGACCCAAACCTTTTCCCATTCACTCGCTCTGTACACAATCCCAATGGATCCAAACCCCTTCCCATTCATTCCCACTCTACACAATCCCAATGGTCGCAAACTACTTCCCATTCACTCCCATTGTCCACAAACCCAATGGATCGAAACTCCTTCCCATTCACTCCCACTGTACACAATACCAATGGACCCAAACCCCTTCCGATTCATTCCCACTGTACACAATCCCAATGGACACCAACCCCTTCCCATTCATTTCCACTGCACACTACCCCAATGGACCCAAAGCCCTTCCCGTTCACTCGCACTGTACACAATTCAAATGGACCCAAACCCCTTCCCATTCACTCTCACTGTACACAATCTCAATGGACGCAAACCTCTTCCCAT
Source organism: Scyliorhinus torazame (assembly GCF_047496885.1). NCBI lineage: Eukaryota > Metazoa > Chordata > Chondrichthyes > Carcharhiniformes > Scyliorhinidae > Scyliorhinus > Scyliorhinus torazame. The sequence goes on along the minus strand of NC_092710.1, from coordinate 79,077,966 downwards.
TCACGCCTACAGAACACAATCCCAATGGATCCAAACCACCTTACCATTCATTCCCACTCTACACCCTCCCAATGGAACCAAACCACTTCCCATTCACTCTCATTGTCCACAAACCCAATGGATACAAACCCCTTCCCATTCACTCCCACTGTACACAATCCCAATGGACCCAAACCTCTTCCCGTTCGCTCCCACTACACATATTTAGAATGGGCACAAACCCCTTCCTGTTCACTCCAACTGTACAATCCCAATGGACCCAACCCCCTTCCCGTTCGCTCCCACTGTACACAATCCCAATGGACACAGATCCCTTCCATTCACTCCCACTGTACATAATGCCTACGGACCCAAAACCCTTCCCGTTCACTCCCACTGTACACAATTCCAATGGACCCACAGCCCTTCCTGTTCACTCCCACTGTACACAATTCCAATGGACCCAAACCCCCTCCCATTCACTCTCACTGTACACAATCCCAATGGAACCAAGCCCCTTCCCATTCACTCCCAGTGTACACAATCCCAAGGGACCCAAAGTTCTTTCCATTACCTTCCAGTGTACACAATCCCAATGGATCCAAACCCCTTCCCATTCACTCTCACTGGACACAATCTCAATGGGCCCAACCCCCTTCCCATTTACTCCCACTGTACACAGTTTCAATGGACCCAAAACCCTTCTCATTCACTCCCACTGTACACAATCCCAATGGGTCCATGCCCCTTCCCATTCACTCCCACTGTACACAATTCCAATGGACCCAAACCCCTTCCCATTCACTCCCACTGTACACAATCCCAATGGACCCCAAACCGCATTGCAATTCACTCCCAATGCACACAATTTCAATGGACATAAACCCCTTGCCATTCACTCCCACTCTACACAATCCCAATGCACCCAAACCGCTTCCCATTCTCTCTCACATTACACAATCCCAATGGACCCAAATCCCTTCCCATTCCCTACCACTGTACACAATCCCAAGGGACCCAAACTTCTTTCCATTCCCTCCAACTCTACACAATCCCAATGGATCCTAACCCTTTCCATTCACTCTCACTCTACACAATCCAAATGGACCCAAACCCCTTCCCATTCCCTCCCATTGTACACAATTTCAATGGACCCAAACCGCTTCCCACACACTCCCATTGCACACAATCCCAATGGACACAAACCCCTTACCATTCACTCTCACTGTACACAAACCCAATGGACCCAAACCTCTTCCCGTTCACTCCCACTGTACACCATTCCAATGGACCCAATCGCCTTCCCGTTTGCTCCCATTACACATAATCAGAATGGACCGAAACCCCTTCCTGTTCACTCCAACTGTACAATCCCAATGGACCAAAACCTCTTCTCGTTCTCTCCCACTGTATAGAATCCCAATGTACACAAACCCCTTCCATTAACTCCCACTGTACATAATCCCTACAGACTCAAAACCCTTCCCGTTCACTCCCATTGTACACAATTCCAATGGACCCAAACCCCCTCCCAATCACTCGCACTGTACACAATCCCAATGGACCCAAACCTTTTCCCATTCACTCGCTCTGTACACAATCCCAATGGATCCAAACCCCTACCCATTCATTCCCACTCTACACAATCCCAATGGACCCAAACTACTTCCCATTCACTCCCATTGTCCACAAACCCAATGGATCGAAACTCCTTCCCATTCACTCCCACTGTACACAATACCAATGGACCCAAACCCCTTCCGATTCATTCCCACTGTACACAATCCCAATGGACACCAACCCCTTCCCATTCATTTCCACTGCACACTACCCCAATGGACCCAAAGCCCTTCCCGTTCACTCGCACTGTACACAATTCAAATGGACCCAAACCCCTTCCCATTCACTCTCACTGTACACAATCTCAATGGACCCAAACCTCATCCCATTCACGCCCACAGAACACAATGCCAATGGATCCAAACCACCTTACCATTCATTCCCACTCTACACCCTCCCAATGGAACCAAACCACTTCCCATTCACTCTCATTGTCCACAAACCCAATGGATACAAACCCCTTCCCATTCACTCCCACTGTACACAATCCCAATGGACCCAAACCTCTTCCCGTTCGCTCCCACGACACATAATTAGAATGGGCACAAACCCCTTCCTGTTCACTCCAACTGTACAATCCCAATGGACCCAAACCCCTTCCCATTCCCTCCCACTGTGCACAATCTCACTCGACCCAAACCCTTCCCATTCACTCGCTCTGTACAAAATCCCAATCGACCCAAACCCCTCCCCATTCACTCGCACTGTACACAATCCCAATCGAACCAAACACCTCCCCATCCACTCACACTGTACTCAATACCAATGGACTCAAACCACTTTGCATACATTCCCACTGTACACAATCCCAATAGTCCCAAACCCTTCCCGTTCAGTCCCACTACACAAACCGAATGGACCCAAACCCCTTCCCATTTACTCGCACTACACTCAATCCCAATGGACCCAAATCCCTTCCCGTTCACTCCCACTCTACGCAATCCCAATGGACCCAACACCCTTCGCGTTCCCTCCCACTAAGTAATCCCAATTGACCCATCCCCTTCACATTCACTTGCACTGCGCACAATCCCAATGGACCCAAAGAACTTCCCGTTCACTCCCACTCGACACAATCCCAATAGACCCCATCCCATTCACTCCCACCGTCCCACCGTACACAATCACCCTGGACCCAAACTCCATCCCATTCACTCCCACTGTACACCATCCCAATAGACCCAAACCCCATCCCATTCACTCTCCCCGTACACAATCCCAGTGGACCCCAAACCCCATTGCAATTCACTCCCACTGTACACAATCCCAATGGAGCCAACTTTTCCCATTCACTCACACTACACACAATCCCAATGGACCCAAACCCCTTCCCGTTTGCTCCCACTACACAATCCAAATGGACCCATCCTCTTCCCATTCACTCCCACAATACACAATCCTAATGCACCCAAACTTCTTTCCATTCCCTCCCAGTGGACACATTCCCAATGGATCCAAACCTCTTCACATTCACTCCCATTGTACACAATCCCAATGGATCAAAACCCCTTCCCGTTCACTCCCACTGTACCCAACCCAATGGACCCAAATCCTTTCCCATTCACTCCCACTGTACACAATCCCAATGGACCCAAATCCCTTCCCATTCACTCTCACTGTATACAATCCCAAGGGACCCAAAGTTTTATCCATTCCCTCCCAGTGTACACAATCCCAATGGATCCAAACCCCTTCCCATTCACTCCCACAGTTCACAATTCCAATGGACGAAACCCCTTCCCATTCACTCTCACTGTACACAATCCCAAGGGACCAAAAGTTCTTTCCATTCCCTCCCAGTGTACACGCTGCCAATGGAAACAAACCCCTTCCCATTCACTCTCACTGGACACAATCCCAATGGACCCAACCCCCTTCCCATTCACTCCCACTGTACACAATTTCAATGGACCCAAACCCCTTCCGATTCACTCCCACTCTACACAATCCCAATGCACCCAAACCGCTTCCCATTCACTCTCACATTACACAATCCCAATGGACCTAAACCCTTTCCCATTCCCTCCCACTGTACACAATCCCAAAGAACCGAAACCCCTTCCCATTCCCTCCCATTGTACACAATTTAAATGGACCAAAACCACTTCCCATTGACTCCCACTGGACACAATCCCAACGGACCCAAACCCATTCCCATTCCGTCCTACTTTACACAATCCCAAGGGACCCAAACCCCTTCCCATTCCCTCCCATTGTACACAATTTCAATGGACCCAAGCCGCTTCCCATTCACTCCCACTGCACACAATCCCAATGGACCCAAACCCCTTCCCATTCCCTCCCACTGTGCACAATCTCACTAGACCCTAACCCTTCCCATTCACTCGCTCTGTACACAATCCCAATCGACCCAAACCCCTCCCCATTCACTCGCACTGTACACAATCCCAATCGAACCAAACACCTCCCCATTCACTCGCACTGCGCAGAATCCCAATGGACCCAAACCCCTTCCCATTCGCTCCCACAGTACACAATCCCAATGGACCCAAACCCCTTCCCATTCAGTCCCACTGTGCACAATCCCAATGGACCCAAACCCCTTCCCATTCACTCCCACTGTACAAAATCCCAATAGACCCAACCCCCATCGCATTCACTCCCACTGTACACAATCCCAATGGATCCAAACGCCTTCCCATTCACTCCCACTGTACACAATCCAAATGGCCCAAACCCCTTCCCATTCACTCCAACTGTACAATCCCAATGGAACCAAATCCCTTCCCATTCCTCCCACTGTACACAATACCAATGGAATCAAACCCCTTCGCATTCACTCCCACTGTACACAATCCCAATGGTCCCAAATCCTTCTCGTTCAGTCCCACTACACAACCCGAATGGACCCAAACCCCTTCCCATTTACTCGCACTACACTCAATCCCAATGGATCCAAACCCCTTCCGGTTCACTCCCACTCTACGCCATCCCAATGGACCCAACACCCTTCGCGTACCCTCCCTCTACGTAATCCCAATTGACCCATCCCCTTCCCATTCACTTGCACTGCACACAATCCCAATGGACCCAAAGAACTTTCCGTTCACTCCCACTCGACACAATCCCAATAGACCCAAATCTCTTTCCATTCACCCGCACTGTACACAATCCCAATAGACTCAACCCCATCCCATTCACTCCTACCGTCCCACCGTACACAATCACAATAGACCCAAACTCCATCCCATTCACTCCCAATGTACACAATCCCAATAGACCCAAACCCCATCCCATTCACTCTCACCGTACACAATCCCAATGGACCCCAAACCCCATTGCAATTCGCTCCCACTGTGCACAATTCCAATGGACCCAACCCCTTCCCGTTCGCTCCGATGACACAATCCCAATGGAGCCAACCCTCCCATTCACTCGCACTACACACAATCCCAATGGACCCAAACCCCTTCCCTTTCACTCCCAATCGACACAGTCCCAATTGACCCAAACCCCTTTCCGTTTGCTCCCACTTCACAATCCCAATGGACCCATCCTCTTCCCATTCACTCCCACAATACACAATCCCAATGGACCCAACCTCTTTCCATTCCGTACCAGTGTACACAATCCCAATGGATCCAAACCTCTTCACATTCACTCCCACTGTACACAATCCCAATGGATCCAAACCCCTTCCCATTCACTCCCACTATACACAATCCCAATGGACCCAAATCCCTTCCCATTCACTCTCACTCTACACATTCCCAATGGACCCAAACCCCTTCCCATTCCCTCCCACTGTACAATATTTCAATGGACCGAAACAGCTTCCCATTAATTCTCACTGCACACAATCCCAATAGACCCAAACCCCTTCCCATTCACTCGCACGGTACACAATCCCAATACACCCAACCCCCATCCCAATCACTCCTACCGTCCCACCGAACACAATCACAATAGACCCGAACTGCATGCCATTCACTCCCACTGTACACAATCCGAATAGAACGAAACCCCATCCCATTCACTCTCACCGTACACAATCCCAATAGACCCAAACCCCATCCCATTCTCTCCTACCGTCCCACCGAACACAATCCCAATAAACCCGAACTGCATGCCATTCACTCCCACTGTACACAATCCCAATAGACCGAAACCCCATCCCATTCACTCTCACCGTACACACTCCCAATAGACCCAACCCCAATCCCATTCACTCCCACTGTACACAATCCCAATAGACCCAACCCCCAACGCATTCACTCTCACGGGACACAATTCCAATGGACCCAACCCCCTTCCCATTCACTCCCACTCGACAACAATCCCAATAGACCCAAATCTATTTCCATTCACCCGCACTGTACACAATCCCAATAGACCCAACCCCCATCCCATTCACTCCTACCGTCCCACCGAACACAATCACAATAGACCCGAACTGCATGCCATTCACTCCCACTGTACACAATTCCAATAGACCGAAACCCCATCGCATTCACTCTCACTGTACACAATTCCAATAGACGCAAACCCCTTCCCATTCACTCCCACTGTACACAATCCCAATAGACACAACCCCCATCGCATTCACTCTCACTGTACACAATTCCAATGGACACAAACTCCTTCCCATTCACTGCCACCGTACACAATTCCAATGGAGCCAAAGCCCTTCCTGTTCACTCCCACTGTACACATTCTCAATAGACACAAACCCCATCGCATTCACTCTCACTGTACACAATTCCAATAGACCCAAACCCCTTCCCATTCACTCTCACTGTACACAATCCCAATGGACCACAAACCCCATCCCATTGACTCCCACTGTACACAATTCCAATGGAGCCAAAGCCCTTCCTGTTCACTCCCACTGTACACAATTCCAATGGACCCAAACCGCTTCCCATTCACTCTCACTGTACACAATCCCAATGGACCCAAACCTCTTCCCATTCACTCCCACTGTGCACAGTCCCAATGGATCCAAACCCCTTCCCATTCATTCCCATTGTCCATAAACCCAATGGATCCAAATCCCTTCCCATTGACTCCCACTGTACACAATTCCAATGGGCCCAAACCCCTTCCCGTTCGCTCCCACTGTGCACAATCACAATGGACCCAAGCCCCTTCCTGTTCACTCCAACTGTAGAATCCCGATGGACCCAAACCCCTTCTCTTCCATTCACTCCCACTGTACACAATCCCAATAGACCCAAACCCCTTCCCATTCATTCCCACTGTGCACAATCCCAATGGACACAAACCCTTTCCCATTCACTTCCAGTGTACACAATCCCAATGGAGCCAAACCACTTCCGATTCACTCCCAATGTACACAATCCCAATGGGCCCAAACCCTTCCCGTTCGGTCCCACTACACACCCCTAATGGACCCAAACCCCTTCCCATTTACTCGCTATACACACAATCCCAATGGACCCAACACCTTTCCCGTTCACTCCCACTCGACACAATCCCAATAGACCCAAACCTCTTTCCATTCACCCGCACTGTACACAATCCCAATAGACCCAAAGCCGATCCCATTCACTCCTACCGTCCCACCGTACACAATCACAATAGACCCAAACCCCATCCCATTCACTCTCACCGTACACAATCCCAATGGACCCCAAACCCCATTGCAATTCACTCCCACTGTGCACAATTCCATTGGTCCCAAACCCCTTCCCGTTCGCTACTATCACACAATCCCAATGTAGCCAACCCTTCCCATTCACCCGCACTACACACAATCCCAATGGACCCAAACCCCTTCCCATTCCTTCCCATTGTACACAATTTTAATGGACCCAAACCGCTTCCCATTCATTCCGCTGCACACAAACCCAATGGACCCAAACCCCTTCCCATTCCCTCCCATTGTGCACAATCTCACTAGACCCAAACCCTTCCCATTCACTCGCACTGTGCACAAACCCAATCAACCCAAACCCCTCCCCATTCACTCACACTGTACACAACACCAATGGACGCAAACCCCTTCCCATTTACTCGCACTGTACACAATCCCAATGGACCCAAACCCCATCCCATTCACTCCCACTGTGCACAATCACAAAAGACCCAGACCACTTCACATTCTCTCCCACTGTACACAATCCCAATGGAACCAAACCCCTTCCCATTCTCTACCACTGTGCACAATCCCAATGGACACAAACCCCTTCCCATTCACTTCCAGTGTACACAATCCCAATGGACCCAAACCCCTTCACATTCATTCTCACTCTACACAATCCAAGTGGGCCCAAACCCCTTCCTGTTCACTACAACTGTACAATCCCAATGGACCCAAACCCCTTCCCATTCACTCCCACTGTACACTATCCCAATGGACCCAAATCCCTTCCCATTCACTCTCACTCTATACAATCCCAAGGGACCCAAAGTTCATTCCATTCCCTCCAAGTGTGCACAATCCCAATGGATCCAAACCCCTTCCCATTCACGCCCACTGTACAGAATTCCAATGGACCAATCCCCTTCCCATTCTCTCCCACTGTACACAATCCCAGGGGACCCAAAGTTCTTTCCATTCCCTCCCAGTGTACACAATCCCAAAGGATCCAAACCCCTTCCCATTCACTCTCACTAGACACAATCCCAATGGACCCAGCCCCCTTCTCATTCCCTCCCACTGTACACAATTTCAATGGACCCAAACCCCTTCCCATTCACTCCCACTGTACACAGCCCCAAGGGACCCAAACTTCTTTCCATTCCATCCCAGTGTACACAATCCCAATGGTTCCAAACCCCTTCCTGTCCACTCCCAATGTACACAATTTCAATGGACCCAAACCCCTTCCCATTCACTCCCACTCTACACAAACCCAATCGACCCAAACCCCTTCCAATTCACTCCCACTTTACACAATCCCAATGGACCCAAACCCCATCCCATTCACTCCCACTGTGCACAATCACAATAGACCCAAACCACTTCCTATTCACTCCCACTGTACACAATCCCAATGGACCCAAACCCCTTCCCATTCACTCCTACTGTGCACAATCCCAATGGACACAGGCCCCTTCCCATTCACTTCCAGTGTACACAATCCCAATGGACCCAAACCACCTTCCATTCACTCCCAATGTACACAATCTCAATGGATCCAAACCCCTTCACATTCATTCTCACTCTACACAATACCAATGGGCCCAAACCCCTTCCTGTTCACTCCAACTGTACAATCCCAATGGACCCAAACACCTTCCCGTTCGCTCCCTCTACACAATTCCAATGGAACCAAACCCCATCCAATTCCTCCCACTGTGCACAATCCCAATGGACCAAACCCCCTTCCCATTCCCTGCCACTGTACAGAATTCCAATGGACCCAAACCCCTTCCCATTTACTCCCACTGTACATAATCCCAAGGGACCCAAACTACTTTCCATTCCCTCCCAGTGTACACAATCCCAATGGTTCTAAACACCTTCCCATTCACTCCCACTCTACACAATCGCAATGGACACAAACCGCTTCCCATTCACTCTCACTCGACACAATCCCAATGGACCCAAACCCCTTCCCATTCCCTCCCATTGTACACAATTTTAATGGATCCAAACCGCTGCCCATTCATTCCGCTGCACACAATCCCAATGGACCCAAACCCCTTCCCATTCCCTCCCATTGTGCACAATCTCACTCGACCCAAACCCTTCCCATTCACTCGCACTGTACACAAACCCAATCGACCCGAACCCCTTCCCATTCAGTCCGATTGTACACAATCCCAATTGACCCAAACCCCTCCCCATTCACTCACACTGTACACAACACCAATGGACCCAAACCCCTTCGCATTTACTCGCACTGTACACAATCCCAATCGACCCTAACCCCTCCCCATTCACTCACACTGTACACAACACCAATGGACCCAAACCCCTTCGCATTTACTCGCACTGTACACAATCCCAATCGACCCTAACCCCTCCCCATTCACTCACACTGTACACAACACCAATGGATCCAAACCCCTTCCCATTCACTCCCACTGTGCACAATCACAATAGACCCAAACCACTTCCCATTCACTCCCACTGTACACAATCCCAATGGAACCAAACCCCTTCCCATTCTCTACCACTGTGCACAATCCCAATGGACACAAACCCCTTCCCATTCACTTCCAGTGTACACAATCCCAATGGACCCAAACCACTTCCCATTCACTCCCAAAGTACACAATCTCAATGGATCCAAACCCCTTCACATTCATTCTCACTCTACACAATCCAAGTGGGCCCAAACCACTTCCTGTTCACTACAACTGTACAATCCCAATGGACCCAAACCCCTTCCAACTCGCTCCCACTACACAATTCCAATGGAACCAAACCCCTTCCAATTCCTCCCACTGTGCACAATACCAATGGACCCAAACCCCTTTGCATTCACTTCCACTGTACACAATCCCAAAGGTCCCAAAACCTTCCCGTTCGGTCGCACGAAACAACCCTAATGGACCCAAACCCCTTCCCATTTACTCGCACTACACACAATCCCAATGGACCCAAATCCCTTCCCATTCACTCCCACTGTACACAGCCCCAAGGGACCCAAACTTCTTTCCATTCCCTCCCAGTGTACACAATCCCAATGGTTCCAAACCCCTTCCTGTCCACTCCCAATTTACACAATTTCAATGGACCCAAACCCCTTCCCATTCACTCCCACTCTACACAATCCCAACGCACCCAAACCGCTTCCCATTCACTCTCGCATTACACAATCCCAATGGACCCAACCCCCTTCCCATTCCCTCCCACTGTACAGAAATCCATTGGACCCAAACCCCTTCCCATTCGCTCCTATTACACAATCCCAATGGAGCCAACCCTTCCCATTCACTCGCACTACACACAATCCCAATGGACCCAAAGTCCTTCCCATTCACTCCCACTGTACACTATCCCAATGGACCCAAATCCCTTCCCATTCACTCTCACTCTATACAATCCCAAGGGACCCAAAGGTCATTCCCTCCCAGTGTACACAATCCCAATGGATCCAAACCCCTTCCCATTCACTCCCACTGTACACAATTCCAATGGACCAAATCCCTTCCCATTCACTCTCACTCTATACAATCCCAAGGGACCCAAAGTTCATTCCATTCCCTCCAAGTGTACACAATCCCAATGGATCCAAACCCCTTCCCATTCACGCCCACTGTACAGAATTCCAATGGACCAATCCCCTCCCCATTCTCTCCCACTGTACACAATCCCAGGGGACCCAAAGTTCTTTCCATTCCCTCCCAGTGTACACAATCCCAAAGGATCCAAAACCCTTCCCATTCACTCTCACTGGACACAATCCCAATGGACCCAGCCCCCTTCTCATTCCCTCCCACTGTACACAATTTCAATGGACCCAAACCCCTTCCCATTCACTCCCACTGTACACAGCCCCAAGGGACCCAAACTTCTTTCCATTCCATCCCAGTGTACACAATCCCAATGGTTCCAAACCCCTTCCTGTCCACTCCCAATGTACACAATTTCAATGGACCCAAAGCCCTTCCCATTCACTCCCACTCTACACAAACCCAATCGACCCAAACCCCTTCCCATTCACTCCCACTGTACACAATCCCAATGGTTCCAAACCCCTTCCTGTCCACTCCCAATGTACACAATTTCAATGGACCCAAAGCCCTTCCCATTCACTCCCACTCTACACAAACCCAATCGACCCAAACCCCATCCCATTCACTCCCACTGTGCACAATCACAATAGACCCAAACCACTTCCCATTCACTCCCACTGTACCCAATCCCAATGGACCCAAACCCCTTCCCATTCACTCCCACTGTGCACAATCCCAATGGACACAGAGCCCTTCCCATTCACTCCCAGTGTACACAATCCCAATGGACACAAACCACTTCCCATTCACTCCCAATGTACACAATCTCAATGTATCCAAACCCCTTCACATTCATTCTCACTCTACACAATCCCAATGGGCCCAAACCCCTTCCTGTTCACTCCAACTGTACAATCCCAATGGACCCAAACCCATTCCCGTTCGCTCCCACTACACAATTCCAATGGAACCAAACCCCATCCAATTCCTCCCACTGTGCATAATCCCAATGGACCCAACCCCCTTCCTATTCCCTCCCACTGTACAGAATTCCAATGGACCCAAACCCCTTCCCATTCACTCCCACTGTACATAATCCCAAGGGACCCAAACTTCTTTACATTCCCTCCCAGTGTACACAATCCCAATGGTTCTAAACACCTTCCCATTCACTCCCACTCTACACAATCACAATGGACACAAACCCCTTCCCTTTCACTCTCACTCTACACAATTCCAATGGACCAAAACCCCTTCCCATTCCTTCCCATTGTACATAATTTTAATGGACCCAAACCGCTTCCCATTCATTCCGCTGCACACAAACCCAATGGACCCAAACCCCTTCCCATTCCCTCCCATTGTGCACAATCTCACTAGACCCAAACCCTTCCCATTCACTCGCACTGTGCACAAACCCAATCAACCCGAACCCCTTCCCATTCACTCCCACAGTACACAATCCCAATCGACCCAAACCCCTCCCCATTCACTCACACTGTACACAACACCAATGGACGCAAACCCCTTCCCATTTACTCGCACTGTACACAATCCCAATGGACCCAAACCACATCCCATTCACTCCCACTGTGCACAATCACAAAAGACCCAGACCACTTTACATTCTCTCCCACTGTACACAATCCCAATGGAACCAAACCCCTTCCCATTCTCTACCACTGTGCACGATCCCAATGGACACAAACCCCTTCCCATTCACTTCCAGTGTACACAATCCCAATGGACCCAAACCACTTCCCATTCACTCCCAATGTACACAATCTCAATGGATCCAAACCCCTTCACATTCATTCTCACTCTACACAATCCAAGTGGGCCCAAACCCCTTCCTGTTCACTACAACTGTACAATCCCAATGGACCCAAACCCCTTCCCACTCGCTCCCACTACACAATTCCAATGGAACCAAACCCCTTCCAATTCCTCCCACTGTGCACAATACCAATGGACCCAAACCCCTTCGCATTCACTTCCACTGTACACAATCCCAAAGGTCCCAAAACCTTCCCGTTCGGTCCCACTAAACAACCCTAATGGACCCAAACCCCTTCCCATTTACTCGCACTACACACAATCCCAATGGACCCAAATCCCTTCCCATTCACTCCCACTGTACATAGCCCCAAGGGACCCAAACTTCTTTCCATTCCCTCCCAGTGTACACAATCCCAATGGTTCCAAACCCCTTCCTGTCCACTCCCAATTTACACAATTTCAATGGACCCAAACCCCTTTCCATTCACTCCCACTCTACACAATCCCAACGCACCCAAACCGCTTCCCATTCACTCTCGCATTACACAATCCCAATGGACCCAACCCCCTTCCCATTCCCTCCCACTGTACAGAATTCCATTGGACCTAAACCCCTTCCCATTCGCTCCTATTACACAATCCCAATGGAGCCAACCCTTCCCATTCACTCGCACTACACACAATCCCAATGGACCCAAAGCCCTTCCCATTCACTCCCACTGTACACTATCCCAATGGACCCAAATCCCTTCCCATTCACTCTCACTCTATACAATCCCAAGGGACCCAAATGTCATTCCCTCCCAGTGTACACAATCCCAATGGATCCAAACCCCTTCCCATTCACTCCCACTGTACACAATTCCAATGGACCAAACCCCTTCCCATTCACTCCCACTGTACACAATCCCAGGGGACCCAAATTTCTTTCCATTCCCTCCCACTGTACACAATCCCAATGGACCCAACCCCTTTCCCATTCACTCCCACTGTACAGAATTCCAATGGACCCAAACCCCTTCCCATTCACTCCCACTGTACATAATCCCAAGGGACCCAAACGTCTTTCCATTCCCTCCCAGTGTACACAATCGCAATGGTTCAAAACACCTTCCCATTCACTCCCACTCTACACAATCGCAGTGGACACAAACCCCTTCCCATTCACTCCCACTCCACACAATCCCAATCGACCCAAATCCGTTCCGATTCACTCACACTGTACACAACACCAATGGACCCAAACCCCTTCCCATTTACTCGCACTGTACACAATCCCAATGGACCCAAACCCCATTCCATTCACTCCCACTGTGCACAATCACAATGCACCCAAAACACTTCCCATTCACTCCCACTGTACACAATCCCAATGGACCCAAACCACTTCCCATTCACTCCCACTGTGCACAATCCCAATGGACACAAACCCCTTCCCATTCACTTCCAGTGTACACAATCCCAATGGACCCAAACCCCTTCCCATTCACTCCCAATGAACACAATCTCAGTGTATCCAAACCCCTTCACATTCATTCTCACTCTACACAATCCCAATTGGCAAAAAACCCCTTCGCATTCACTTCCACTGTACACAATCCCAATGGTCCCAAATCCTTCCCGTTCGGTCCCGCTACACAACCCTAATGGACCCAAACCCCTTCCCATTTACTCGCACTACACACAATCCCAATGGACCCAAACCCCATCCCGTTCACACCCACTCTACGCAATCCCAATGGACCCAACACCTTTCCCGTTCATTCCCACTCGACACAATCCCAATAGACCCAAACCTATTTCCTTTCACCCGCACTGTACACAATCCCAATAGACACAAAGCCGATCCCATTCACTCCTACCGTCCCACTGTACACAATCCCAATAGACCTAAACCCCACCCCATTTACTCTGACCGTACACAATCCCAATGGCGCCCAAACCCCATTGCAATTCACTCCCACTGTGCACAATTCCATTGGACCCAAACCCCTTCCCATTCGCTCCTATTACACAGTCCCAATGGAGCCGTCCCTTCCCATTCAATCGCACTACACACAATCCCAATGGACCCAAACCCCTTCCCATCCACTCCCACTGTACACTATCCCAATGGAACCAAATCCCTTCCCATTCACTCTCACTCTATACAATCCCAAGGGACCCAAAGGTCATTCCCTCCCAGTGTACACAATCCCAATGGATCCAAACCCCTTCCCATTCACTCCCACTGTACACAATTCCAATGGACCAAACCCCTTCCCATTCACTCCCAATGTACACAATCCCAGGGGACCCAAAGTTCTTTCCATTCCCTCCCAGTGTACACAATCCCAATGGATCCAAACCCCATCCCATTCACTCTCACTGGACACAATCCCAATGGACCCAACCCCCTTCTCATTCCCTCCCACTGTACACAATTTCAATGTACCCAAACCCCTTCTCATTCACTCCCACTGTACACAATCCCAATGCACCCAAACCGCTTCCCATTCACTCTCGCATTACACAATCCCAATGGACCCAACCCCTTTCCCATTCCCTCCCACTGTACAGAATTCCAATGGCCCGAAACCCCTTCCCATTCACTCCCACTGTACATAATCCCAAGGGACCCAAACGTCTTTTCATTCCCTCCCATTGTACACAATCCCAATGGACCCAAACCCCTTCCCATTTACTCGCACTGTACACAATCCCAATGGACCCAAACCCCATCCCATTCACTCCCACTGTGCACAATCACAATACACCCAAACCACTTCCCATTCACTCCCACTGTACACAATCCCAATGGACCCAAACCCCTTCCCATTCACTCCCACTGTGCACAATCCCAATGGACACAAACCCCTTCCCATTCACTTCCAGTGTACACAATCCCAATGGACCCAAACCACTTCCCATTCACTCCCAATGTACACAATCTCAGTGGATCCAAACCCCTTCACATTCATTCTCACTCTACACAATCCCAATGGGCCCAAACCCCTTCCTGTTCACTCCAACTGTACAATCCCAATGGACCCAAACCCCTTCCCATTCACCCGCACCGTACACAATCACAATAGACCCAAACCCCATCCCATTCAGTCTCACCGTACACAATCCCAATGGACCCCAAACCCCATTGCAATTCACACCCACTGTGCACAATTCCAATGGACCCAACCCTTGACATTCACTCGCACTACACACAATCCCAATGGACCAAAACCCTCCCCTTTCACTCCCACCCTACACAGTCCCAACAGACCCAAACTTCTTTCCATTTCCTTCCAGTGTACACAATCCCAATGGATCCAAACCCCTTCCCATTCACTCCCACTGTACACAATCCCAATGGACCCAAGACCCTTCCCATTCACTCCCACTGTACACTATCCCAATGGACCCAAATCCCTTCCCATTCACTCTCACTCTATACAATCCCAAGGGACCCAAAGTTCTTTCCATTCCCTCCCAGTGTACACCATCCCAACGGATCCAAACCCCTTCCCATTCACTCCCACTGTTCACAATTCCAATGGACCAAACCCCTTCCCATTGACTCCCACTGTACACAATCCCAGGGGACCCAAAGTTCTTTCCATTCCCTCCCAGTGTACACAATCCCAATGGATCGAAACCCCTTTCCATTCACTCTCACTGGACACAATCCCAATGGACCCAACCCCCTTCTCATTCCCTCCCACTGTACACAATTTCAATGGACCCAAATCCCTTCCCATTCACTCCCACTGTACACAATCCCAATGGACCCAAACCCCTTCCCATTCACTCCTATTGTACACAATCCCAATGGATCCATTCCCCTTCCCATTCACTCCCACTCTAAACAATCCCAATGCACCCAAACCGCTTCCCATTCACTCTCGCATTACACAATACCAATGGACCCAACCCCTTTGCCATTCCCTCCCACTGTACAGAATTCCAATGGACCCGAACCCCTTCCCATTCACTCCCACTATACATAATCCCAAGGGACCCAAACGTCTTTTCATTCCCTCCCAGTGTACACAATCCCAATGGTTCAAAACACCTTCCCATTCACTCTCACTCTACACAATCCCAATCGACCCAAATCGCTTCCCATTCACTCACACTGGACACAACACCAATGGACCCAAACCCCTTCCCATTTACTCGCTCTGTACACAATCCCAATGGACCCAAACCCCATCCCATTCACTCCCACTGTGCACAAACACAATACACCCAAACCACTTCCCATTCACTCCCACTGTACACAATCCCAATGGACCCAAACCCCTTCCCATTCACTCCCACTGTGCACAATCCCAATGGACACAAACCCCTTCCCATTCACTTCCAGTGTACACAATCCCAATGGACTCAACCCACTTCCCATTCACTCCCAATGTACACAATCTCAGTGGATCCAAACCCCTTCACATTCATTCTCACTGTACATAATCCCTAGGGGCCCAAACCTCTTCCTGTTCACTCCAACTGTACAATCCCAATGGACCCAAACCCCTTCCCATTCACTCCCACTGTACATAATCCCAAGGGGCCCAAACTTATTTCCATTCCCTCCCAGTGTACACATTCCCAATGGTTCTAAACACCTTCCCATTCACTCCCAATCTACACAATCGCAATGGACACAAACCCCTTCCCATTCACTCTCAGTCTACACAATCCCAATGGACCCAAACCCCTTCCCATTCCCTCCCATTGTACACAATTTTAATGGACCCAAACCGCTTCCCATTCATTCCGCTACACACAATCCCAATGGACCCAAACCCCTTCCCATTCCCTCCCACTGTACACAATCCCAATGGACCCAAACCCCTTCCCATTCCCTCCCACTGTGCACAATCTCACTAGACCCAAACCCTTCCCATTCACTCGTACTGCACACAAACCCAATCGACCCAAACCCCTTCCCATTCACTCGCACTGTACACAATCCCAATCGACCCAAACCCCTTCCCATTCACTCCCACTGTGCACAATCCCAATGGACGCCAAACCCCTTCCCTTTCACTCACATTGTACACAATCACAATAGACCCAAACCCCTTCCCATTCACTCCCACTGTGCACAATCTCAATGGAACCAAACCCCTTCACATTCATTCTCACTCTACACAATCCCAATGGGCCCAAAACCCCTTCCTGTTCACTCCAACTGTACAATCCCAATGGACCCAAACCCCTTCCCGTTCGCTCCCACTACACAACCCTAATGGACCAAAACTCCTTCCCATTTACTCGCACTACACACAATCCAAATGGACCCAACCCCATCCCGTTCACTCCCACTCTACGCAATCCCAATGGACCCAACACCTTTCCCGTTCACTCCCACTCGACACAATCCCAATAGACCCAAACCTCTTTCCATTCACCCGCACCGTACACAATCACAATAGACCCAAACCCCATCCCATTCAGTCTCACCGTACACAATCCCAATGGACCCCGAACCCCATTGCAATTCACTCCCACTGTGCACAATTCCAATGGACCCAACCTCTTCCCGTTCGCTCCGATGGCACCATCCCAATGGAGCCAACCCTTCACAGTCACTCGCACTACACACAATCCCAATGGACCCAAACCCCTTCCCTTTCACTCCCACCCTACACAGTCCCAACAGACCCAAATTTCTTTCCATTTCCTTCCAGTGTACACAATCCCAATGGATCCAAACCCCTTCCCATTCACTCCCACTGTACACAATCCCAATGGACCCAAGACCCTTCCCATTCACTCCCACTGTACACTATCCCAATGGACCCAAAACCCTTCCCATTCACTCTCACTCTATACAATCCCAAGGGACCCAAACTTCTTTCCATTCCCTCCCACTGTACACAATCCCAACGGATCCAAACCCCTTCCCATTCACTCCCACTGTACACAATTCCAATGGACCAAACCCCTTCCCATTGACTCCCACTGTACACAATCCCAGGGGACCCAAAGTTCTTTCCATTCCCTCCCAGTGTACACAATCCCAATGGATCCAAACCCCTTTCCATTCACTCTCACTGGACACAATCCCAATGGACCCAAACCCCTTCCCATTCACTCCTATTGTACACAATCCCAATGGATCCAAACCCCTTTCCATTCACTCTCACTGGCACAATCCCAATGGACCCAACCCCCTTCTCATTCCCTCCCACTGTACACAATTTCAATGGACCCAAATCCCTTCCCATTCACTCCCACTGTACACAATCCCAATGGACCCAAACCCCTTCCCATTCACTCCTATTGTACACAATCCCAATGGATCCATTCCCCTTCCCATTCACTCCCACTCTACACAATCCCAATGCACCCAAACCGCTTCCCATTCACTCTCGCATTACACAATCCCAATGGACCCAACCCCTTTCCCATTCCCTCCCACTGTACACAATCCCAATGGACCCAACCCCTTTCCCATTCCCTCCCACTGTACAGAATTCCAATGGACCCAAACCCCTTCCCAATCACTCCCACTGTACATAATCCCAAGGGACCCAAACGTCTTTTCATTCCCTCCCAGTGTACACAATCCCAATGGTTCAAAACACCTTCCCATTCACTCTCACTCTACACAATCCCAATGGACCCAAACCCCTTCCCATTTACTCGCTCTGTACACAATCCCAATGGACCCAAACCCCATCCCATTCACTCCCACTGTGCACAATCACAATACACCCAAACCACTTCCCATTCACTCCCACTGTACACAATCCCAATGGACCCAAACCCCTTCCCATTTACTCGCTCTGTACACAATCCCAATGGACCCAAACCCCATCCCATTCACTCCCACTGTGCACAATCACAATACACCCAAACCACTTCCCATTCACTCCCACTGTACACAATCCCAATGGACCCAAACCCCTTCCCATTCACTCCCACTGTGCACAATCCCAATGGACACAAACCCCTTCCCATTCACTTCCAGTGTACACAATCCCAATGGACCCAACCCACTTCCCATTCACTCCCAATGTACACAATCTCAGTGGATCCAAACCCCTTCACATTCATTCTCACTCTACACAATCCCAATGGGCCCAAACCTCTTCCTGTTCACTCCAACTGTACAATCCCAATGTACCCAAACCCCTTCCCATTCACTCCCACTGTACATAATCCCAAGGGGCCCAAACTTATTTCCATTCCCTCCCAGTGTACACAATCCCAATGGTTCTAAACACCTTCCCATTCACTCCCAATCTACACAATCGCAATGGACACAAACCCCTTCCCATTCACTCTCAGTCTACACAATCCCAATGGACCCAAACCCCTTCCCATTCCCTCCCATTGTACACAATTTTAATGGACCCAAACCGCTTCCCATTCATTCCGCTGCACACAATCCCAATGGACCCAAACCCCTTCCCATTCACTCCCACTGTACACAATCCCAATAGACCCAAACGACTTCCCATTCACTCCCACTGTACACAATCCCAATGGACCCAAACCCCTTCCCATTCCCTCCCATTGTACACAATTTTAATGGACCCAAACCGCTTCCCATTCATTCCGCTGCACACAATCCCAATGGACCCAAACCCCTTCCCATTCACTTCCACTGTACACAATCCCAATGGAACCAAATCCCTTCACGTTCATTCTCACTCTACACAATCCCAATGGGCCCAAAACCCCTTCCTGTTCACTCCAACTGTACAATCCCAATGGACCCAAACCCCTTCCCGTTCGCTCCCACTACACAACCCTAATGGACCAAAACCCCTTCCCATTTACTCGCACTACACACAATCCCAATGGACCCAATCCCATCCCGTTCACTCCCACTCTACGCAATCCCAATGGACCCAACACCTTTCCCGTTCACTCCCACTCGACACAATCCCAATAGACCCAAACCTCTTTCCATTCACCCGCACCGTACACAATCACAATAGACCCAAACCCCATCCCATTCAGTCTCACCGTACACAATCCCAATGGACCCCAAACCCCATTGCAATTCACTCCCACTGTGCACAATTCCAATGGACCCAACCTCTTCCCGTTCGCTCCGATGGCACCATCCCAATGGAGCCAACCCTTCACATTCACTCGCACTACACACAATCCCAATGGACCCAAACCCCTTCCCTTTCATTCCCACCCTACACAGTCCCAACAGACCCAAACTTCTTTCCATTTCCTTCCAGTGTACACAATCCCAATGGACCGAAATCCCTTCCCATTCACTCCCACTGTACACAATCCCAATGGACCCAAACCCCTTCCCATTCACTCCTATTGTACAAAATCCCAATGGATCCATTCCCCTTCCATTCACTCCCACTCTACACAATCCCAATGCACCCAAACCGCTTCCCATTCACTCTCGCATTACACAATCCCAATGGACCCAACCCCTTTCCCATTCCCTCCCAGTGTACACAATCCCAATGGTTCAAAACACCTTCCCATTCACTCTCACTCTACACAATCCCAATCGACCCAAATCGCTTCCCATTCACTCACACTGGACACAACACCAATGGACCCAAACCCCTTCCCATTTACTCGCTCTGTACACAATCCCAATAGACCCAAACCCCATCCCATTCACTCCCACTGTGCACAATCACAATACACCCAAACCACTTCCCATTCACTACCACTGTACACAATCCCAATGGACCCAAACCCCTTCCCATTCACTCCCACTGTGCACAATCCCAATGGACACAAACCCCTTCCCATTCACTTCCAGTGTACACAATCCCAATGGACCCAACCCACTTCCCATTCACTCCCAACGTACACAATCTCAGTGGATCCAAACCCCTTCACATTCATTCTCACTCTACACAATCCCAATGGGCCCAAACCTCTTCCTGTTCACTCCAACTGTACAATCCCAATGGACCCAAACCCCTTCCCATTCACTCCCACTGTACATAATCCCAAGGGGCCCAAACTTATTTCCATTCCCTCCCAGTGTACACAATCCCAATGGTTCTAAACACCTTCCCATTCACTCCCAATCTACACAATCGCAATGGACACAAACCCCTTCCCATTCACTCTCAGTCTACACAATTCCAATGGACCCAAACCCCTTCCCATTCCCTCCCATTTTACACAATTTTAATGGACCCAAACCGCTTCCCATTCATTCCGCTGCACACAATCCCAATGGACCCAAACCCCTTCCCATTCCCTCCCACTGTGCACAATCTCACTAGACCCAAACCCTTCCCATTCACTCCCACTGTACACAATCCCAATAGACCCAAACCCCTTCCCATTCACTCCCACTGTACACAATCCCAATGGATCCAAACCCCTTCGCTTTCACTCCCACTGTGCACAATCTCAATGGAACCAAACCCCTTCACATTCATTCTCACTCTACACAATCCCAATGGGCCCAAAACCCCTTCCTGTTCACTCCAACTGTACAATCCCAATGGACCCACACCCCTTCCCGTTCGCTCCCACTACACAACCCTAATGGACCAAAACCCCTTCCCATTTACTCGCACTACACACAATCCCAATGGACCCAATCCCATCCCGTTCACTCCCACTCTACGCAATCCCAATGGACCCAACACCTTTCCCGTTCACTCCCACTCGACACAATCCCAATAGACCCAAACCTCTTTCCATTCACCCGCACCGTACACAATCACAATAGACCCAAACCCCATCCCATTCAGTCTCACCGTACACAATCCCAATGGACCCCAAACCCCATTGCAATTCACTCCCACTGTGCACAATTCCAATGGACCCAACCTCTTCCCGTTCGCTCCGATGGCACCATCCCAATGGAGCCAACCCTTCACATTCACTCGCACTACACACAATCCCAATGGACCCAAACCCCTTCCCTTTCACTCCCACCCTACACAGTCTCAACAGACCCAAACTTCTTTCCATTTCCTTCCAGTGTACACAATCCCAATGGATCCAAACCCCTTCCCATTCACTCCCACTGTATACAATCCCAATGGACCCAAGACCCTTCCCATTCACTCCCACTCTATACAATCCCAAGGGACCCAAAGTTTTTTCCATTCCCTCCCAGTGTACACAATCCCAACAGATCCAAACCCCTTTCCATTCACTCTCACTGGACACAATCCCAATGGGCCCAACCCCCTTCTCATTCCCTCCCACTGTACATAATTTCAATGGACCCAAATCCCTTCCCATTCACTCCCACTGTACACAATCCCAATGGACCCAAACCCCTTCCCATTCACTCCCATTGTACACAATCCCAATGGATCCATACCCCTTCCCATTCACTCCCACTCTACACAATCCCAATGCACCCAATCCGCTTCCCATTCACTCTCGCATTACACAATCCCAATGGACCCAACCCCCTTCCCATTCCCTCCCACTGTACAGAATTCCAATGGACCCAAACCCCTTCCCGTTCACTCGCACTGTACATAATCCCAAGGGACGTAGACTTCTTTCCATTCCCTGCCAGTGTACACAATCCCAATGGTTATAAACACCTTCCCATTCACTCACACTCTACACAATCGCAATGGACTCAAACACCTTCCCATTCACTCCCATTGTACACAATTTTAATGGACCCAAACCGCTTGACATTCACTCCCGCTGCACACAATCCCAATGGACCAAAACCCCTTCCCATTCCATCCCACTGTGCACAATCTCACAAGACTCAAACCCTTCCCATTCACTCCCACTGTACACAATCCCAATCGACCCAAAACCCTCCCCACTCACTCACACTGTAGACAACGCCAATGGACCCAAACCCCTACCCATTTACTCGCACTGTACACAATCCCAATGGACCCAAACCCCATCCCATTCACTCCCACTGTGCACAATCACAATAGACCCAAACCACTTCCCATTCACTCCCACTGTACACAATCCCAAAGGACCCAAACCCATTCCCATTCACTCCAACTGTACAATCCCAATGGCCCCAAACCCCTGCCCGTTAGCTCCCACTACACAATCCCAATGGCACCAAAACGCCTTCCCATTCCTCCCACTGTACACAATACCAATGGACCAAAGCCCCTCCCCATTCACTCGCATTGTACACAATCCCAATAGGCCAAAATCCCATCCCATTCACTCTCACCGTACACAATCCCAATGGACCCCTTTGCAATTCACTCCCACTGTGCACAATTCCATTGGACCCAAACCCCTTCCCGTTCGCTCCTCTTCCACAATCCCAATGGAGCCAACCCTTCCCATTCACTCGCACTACACATAATCGCAATGGACCCAAACCCTTTCCCTTTCACTCCCACCCGACACAGTCCCAACAGACCCAAACTTCTTTCCATTTCCTCCCAGTGTACACAATCCCAATGGATCCAAACCCCTTCCCATTCACTCCCACTGTACACAATTCCAATGGACCCAAGTCCCTTCCCATTCACTCTCATTCTATACAATCCCAAGGGACCCAAAGTTCTTTCCATTCCCTCCCAGTTTACACAATCCCAATGGACCCGAACCCCTTCCCATTCCCTCCCACTGTACACAATCCCAAGGGACCCAAACCCCTTCCCATTCCCTCCCATTGTACACAATTTCAATGGACCCAAACCACTTCCCATTTACTCCCACTGCACACAATCCCAATGGACCAAAACCCCTTCCCATTCCCTCCTACTGTACACAATCCCAAGGGACCCAAACTTCTTTCCATTCCCTCCCAGTGTACACAATCCCAATGGTTCTAAACACCTTCCCATTGACTCCCACTGTACGCCATCCCAATGGACACAACACCCATCGCGTTCCCTCCCACTACGTAATCCCAATTGACCCATCCCCTTCCCATTCACTTGCACTGCACACAATCCGAATGGACCCAACGAACTTCCCGTTCACTCCCACTCGACACAATCCCAATAGAACCAAATCTCTTTCCATTCACCCGCACTGTACACAATCCCAATAGACCCAACCCCATCCCATTCACTCCTACCGTCTCACCGTACACAATCACAATTGACCCAAACTCCATCCCATTCACTCCCACTGTACACAATCCCAATAGACCGAAAGTCCATCCCATTCACTCTCACCGTACACAATCCCAATGGACCCCAAACACCATTGCAATTCAGTCCCACTGTGCACAATTCCAATGGACCCAACCCCTTGCCGTTCGCTCCGATGACACAATCCCAATGGAGCCAAACCTTCCCATTCACTCGCACTACACACAATCCCAATGGACAAAAACCCCTTCCCTTTCACTCCCACTGTACACAATCCCAATGAACCCAAACCCCATCGCATTCACTCACACTGTACACAATCCCAATTGACCCAACCCCCATCGCATTCACTCTCACTGTACACAATGCCAAAAGACCCAACCCCCATCGCATTCACTCTCACTGTACACAATCCCAATAGACCCAACGCCCATCGCATTCACTCTCACGGGACACAATTCCAATAGACCCAAACACCTTTCCATTCACTCTCACTGTACACAATCCCAATAGACCCAACGCCCATCGCATTCACTCTCACGGGACACAATTCCAATGGACCCAAACATCTTCCCATTCACTCTCACTGTACACAATCCCAATGGACAACAAACCCCATCCCATTGACACCCACTGTACAAAATTCCAATGGAGCCAAACCCCATCGCATTCACTCTCACTGTACACAATTCCAATGGACCCAAACCCCTTCCCATTCACTCTCACTGTACACAATCCCAATGGACAACAAACCCCATCCCATTGACTCCCACTGTACAAAATTCCAATGGAGCCAAAGCCCTTCCTGTTCACTCCGACTGTACATAATTCCAATGGACCCAAAAACCTTCCCATTCACTCTCACTGTACACAATCCTAATGGACCCAAACCTCTTCCCATTCACTCCCACTGTACACAATCCCAATGGACCCAAACCCCTTCCCATTCACTCCCACTGTGCACAATCCCAATGGACACAAACCCCTTCCCATTCACTTCCAGTGTACACAATCCCAATGGACCCAACCCACTTCCCATTCACTCCCAATGTACACAATCTCAGTGGATCCAAACCCCTTCACATTCATTCTCACTCTACACAATCCCAATGGGCCCAAACCTCTTCCTGTTCACTCCAACTGTACAATCCCAATGGACCCAAACCCCTTCCCATTCACTCCCACTGTACATAATCCCAAGGGGCCCAAACTTATTTCCATTCCCTCCCAGTGTACACAATCCCAATGGTTCTAAACACCTTCCCATTCACTCCCAATCTACACAATCGCAATGGACACAAACCCCTTCCCATTCACTCTCAGTCTACACAATTCCAATGGACCCAAACCCCTTCCCATTCCCTCCCATTTTACACAATTTTAATGGACCCAAACCGCTTCCCATTCATTCCGCTGCACACAATCCCAATGGACCCAAACCCCTTCCCATTCCCTCCCACTGTGCACAATCTCACTAGACCCAAACCCTTCCCATTCACTCCCACTGTACACAATCCCAATAGACCCAAACCCCTTCCCATTCACTCCCACTGTACACAATCCCAATGGATCCAAACCCCTTCGCTTTCACTCCCACTGTGCACAATCTCAATGGAACCAAACCCCTTCACATTCATTCTCACTCTACACAATCCCAATGGGCCCAAAACCCCTTCCTGTTCACTCCAACTGTACAATCCCAATGGACCCACACCCCTTCCCGTTCGCTCCCACTACACAACCCTAATGGACCAAAACCCCTTCCCATTTACTCGCACTACACACAATCCCAATGGACCCAATCCCATCCCGTTCACTCCCACTCTACGCAATCCCAATGGACCCAACACCTTTCCCGTTCACTCCCACTCGACACAATCCCAATAGACCCAAACCTCTTTCCATTCACCCGCACCGTACACAATCACAATAGACCCAAACCCCATCCCATTCAGTCTCACCGTACACAATCCCAATGGACCCCAAACCCCATTGCAATTCACTCCCACTGTGCACAATTCCAATGGACCCAACCTCTTCCCGTTCGCTCCGATGGCACCATCCCAATGGAGCCAACCCTTCACATTCACTCGCACTACACACAATCCCAATGGACCCAAACCCCTTCCCTTTCACTCCCACCCTACACAGTCTCAACAGACCCAAACTTCTTTCCATTTCCTTCCAGTGTACACAATCCCAATGGATCCAAACCCCTTCCCATTCACTCCCACTGTATACAATCCCAATGGACCCAAGACCCTTCCCATTCACTCCCACTCTATACAATCCCAAGGGACCCAAAGTTTTTTCCATTCCCTCCCAGTGTACACAATCCCAACAGATCCAAACCCCTTTCCATTCACTCTCACTGGACACAATCCCAATGGGCCCAACCCCCTTCTCATTCCCTCCCACTGTACATAATTTCAATGGACCCAAATCCCTTCCCATTCACTCCCACTGTACACAATCCCAATGGACCCAAACCCCTTCCCATTCACTCCCATTGTACACAATCCCAATGGATCCATACCCCTTCCCATTCACTCCCACTCTACACAATCCCAATGCACCCAATCCGCTTCCCATTCACTCTCGCATTACACAATCCCAATGGACCCAACCCCCTTCCCATTCCCTCCCACTGTACAGAATTCCAATGGACCCAAACCCCTTCCCGTTCACTCGCACTGTACATAATCCCAAGGGACGTAGACTTCTTTCCATTCCCTGCCAGTGTACACAATCCCAATGGTTATAAACACCTTCCCATTCACTCACACTCTACACAATCGCAATGGACTCAAACACCTTCCCATTCACTCCCATTGTACACAATTTTAATGGACCCAAACCGCTTGACATTCACTCCCGCTGCACACAATCCCAATGGACCAAAACCCCTTCCCATTCCATCCCACTGTGCACAATCTCACAAGACTCAAACCCTTCCCATTCACTCCCACTGTACACAATCCCAATCGACCCAAAACCCTCCCCACTCACTCACACTGTAGACAACGCCAATGGACCCAAACCCCTACCCATTTACTCGCACTGTACACAATCCCAATGGACCCAAACCCCATCCCATTCACTCCCACTGTGCACAATCACAATAGACCCAAACCACTTCCCATTCACTCCCACTGTACACAATCCCAAAGGACCCAAACCCATTCCCATTCACTCCAACTGTACAATCCCAATGGCCCCAAACCCCTGCCCGTTAGCTCCCACTACACAATCCCAATGGCACCAAAACGCCTTCCCATTCCTCCCACTGTACACAATACCAATGGACCAAAGCCCCTCCCCATTCACTCGCATTGTACACAATCCCAATAGGCCAAAATCCCATCCCATTCACTCTCACCGTACACAATCCCAATGGACCCCTTTGCAATTCACTCCCACTGTGCACAATTCCATTGGACCCAAACCCCTTCCCGTTCGCTCCTCTTCCACAATCCCAATGGAGCCAACCCTTCCCATTCACTCGCACTACACATAATCGCAATGGACCCAAACCCTTTCCCTTTCACTCCCACCCGACACAGTCCCAACAGACCCAAACTTCTTTCCATTTCCTCCCAGTGTACACAATCCCAATGGATCCAAACCCCTTCCCATTCACTCCCACTGTACACAATTCCAATGGACCCAAGTCCCTTCCCATTCACTCTCATTCTATACAATCCCAAGGGACCCAAAGTTCTTTCCATTCCCTCCCAGTTTACACAATCCCAATGGACCCGAACCCCTTCCCATTCCCTCCCACTGTACACAATCCCAAGGGACCCAAACCCCTTCCCATTCCCTCCCATTGTACACAATTTCAATGGACCCAAACCACTTCCCATTTACTCCCACTGCACACAATCCCAATGGACCAAAACCCCTTCCCATTCCCTCCTACTGTACACAATCCCAAGGGACCCAAACTTCTTTCCATTCCCTCCCAGTGTACACAATCCCAATGGTTCTAAACACCTTCCCATTGACTCCCACTGTACGCCATCCCAATGGACACAACACCCATCGCGTTCCCTCCCACTACGTAATCCCAATTGACCCATCCCCTTCCCATTCACTTGCACTGCACACAATCCGAATGGACCCAACGAACTTCCCGTTCACTCCCACTCGACACAATCCCAATAGAACCAAATCTCTTTCCATTCACCCGCACTGTACACAATCCCAATAGACCCAACCCCATCCCATTCACTCCTACCGTCTCACCGTACACAATCACAATTGACCCAAACTCCATCCCATTCACTCCCACTGTACACAATCCCAATAGACCGAAAGTCCATCCCATTCACTCTCACCGTACACAATCCCAATGGACCCCAAACACCATTGCAATTCAGTCCCACTGTGCACAATTCCAATGGACCCAACCCCTTGCCGTTCGCTCCGATGACACAATCCCAATGGAGCCAAACCTTCCCATTCACTCGCACTACACACAATCCCAATGGACAAAAACCCCTTCCCTTTCACTCCCACTGTACACAATCCCAATGAACCCAAACCCCATCGCATTCACTCACACTGTACACAATCCCAATTGACCCAACCCCCATCGCATTCACTCTCACTGTACACAATGCCAAAAGACCCAACCCCCATCGCATTCACTCTCACTGTACACAATCCCAATAGACCCAACGCCCATCGCATTCACTCTCACGGGACACAATTCCAATAGACCCAAACACCTTTCCATTCACTCTCACTGTACACAATCCCAATAGACCCAACGCCCATCGCATTCACTCTCACGGGACACAATTCCAATGGACCCAAACATCTTCCCATTCACTCTCACTGTACACAATCCCAATGGACAACAAACCCCATCCCATTGACACCCACTGTACAAAATTCCAATGGAGCCAAACCCCATCGCATTCACTCTCACTGTACACAATTCCAATGGACCCAAACCCCTTCCCATTCACTCTCACTGTACACAATCCCAATGGACAACAAACCCCATCCCATTGACTCCCACTGTACAAAATTCCAATGGAGCCAAAGCCCTTCCTGTTCACTCCGACTGTACATAATTCCAATGGACCCAAACACCTTCCCATTCACTCTCACTGTACACAATCCTAATGGACCCAAACCTCTTCCCATTCACTCCCACTGTACACAATCCCAATGGACCCAAACCCCTTCCCATTCACTCCCACTGTGCACAATCCCAATGGACACAAACCCCTTCCCATTCACTTCCAGTGTACACAATCCCAATGGACCCAACCCACTTCCCATTCACTCCCAATGTACACAATCTCAGTGGATCCAAACCCCTTCACATTCATTCTCACTCTACACAATCCCAATGGGCCCAAACCTCTTCCTGTTCACTCCAACTGTACAATCCCAATGGACCCAAACTCCTTCCCATTCACTCCCACTGTACATAATCCCAAGGGGCCCAAACTTATTTCCATTCCCTCCCAGTGTACACAATCCCAATGGTTCTAAACACCTTCCCATTCACTCCCAATCTACACAATCGCAATGGACACAAACCCCTTCCCATTCACTCTCAGTCTACACAATCCCAATGGACCCAAACCCCTTCCCATTCCCTCCCATTGTACACATTTTTAATGGACCCAAACCGCTTCCCATTCATTCCGCTGCACACAATCCCAATGGACCCAAACCCCTTCCCATTCCCTCCCACTGTGCACAATCTCACTAGACCCAAACCCTTTCCATTCACTCGTACTGCACACAAACCCAATCGACCCAAACCCCTTCACATTCACTCGCACTACACACAATCCCAATGGACCCAAACCCCTTCCCTTTCATTCCCACCCTACACAGTCCCAACAGACCCAAACTTCTTTCCATTTCCTTCCAGTGTACACAATCCCAATGGATCCAAACCCCTTCCCATTCACTCCCACTGTACACAATCCCAATGGACCCAAGACCCTTCCCATTCACTCCCATTGTACACTATCACAATGGACCCAAATCCCTTCCCATTCACTCTCACTCTATACAATCCCAAGGGACCCAAAGTTTTTTCCATTCCCTCCCAGTGTACACAATCCCAACGGATCCAAACCCCTTTCCATTCACTCTCACTGGACACAATCCCAATGGGCCCAACCCCCTTCTCATTCCCTCCCACTGTACACAATTTCAATGGACCCAAATCCCTTCCCATTCACTCCCACTGTACACAATCCCAATGGACCCAAACCCCTTCCCATTCACTCCCATTGTACACAATCCCAATGGATCCATACCCCTTCCCATTCACTCCCACTCTACACAATCCCAATGCACCCAAACCGCTTCCCATTCACTCTCGCATTACACAATCCCAATGGACCCAACCCCCTTCCCATTCCCTCCCACTGTACAGAATTCCAATGGACCCAAACCCCTTCCCGTTCACTCCCACTGTACATAATCCCAAGGGACGTAGACTTCTTTCCATTCCCTCCCAGTGTACACAATCCCAATGGTTATAAACACCTTCCCATTCACTCACACTCTACACAATCGCAATGGACTCAAACACCTTCCCATTCACTCCCATTGTACACAATTTTAATGGACACAAACCGCTTGTCATTCACTCCCGCTGCACACAATCACAATGGACGAAAACCCCTTCCCATTCCATCCCACTGTGCACAATCTCACAAGACTCAAACCCTTCCCATTCACTCCCACTGTACACAATCCCAATCGACCCAAAACCCTCCCCATTCACTCACACTGTAGACAACGCCAATGGACCCAAACCCCTTCCCATTTACTCGCACTGTACACAATCCCAATGGACCCAAAACCCATCCCATTCACTCCCACTGTACACAATCCCAAAGGACCCAAACCCATTCCTATTCACTCCAACTGTACAATCCCAATGGCCCCAAACCCCTGCCCGTTAGCTCCCACTACACAATCCCAATGGCACCAAAACGCCTTCCCATTCCTCCCACTGTACACAATACCAATGGACCCAAACCCCTCCCCATTCACTCGCATTGTACACAATCCCAATAGGCCAAAATCCCATCCCATTCACTCTCACCGTACACAATCCCAATGGACCTCTTTGCAATTCACTCCCAGTGTGCACAATTCCATTGGACCCAAACCCCTTCCCGTTCGCTCCTCTTCCACAATCCCAATGGAGCCAACCCTTCCCATTCACTCGCACTACACATAATCGCAATGGACCCAAACCCTTTCCCTTTCACTCCCACCCGACACAGTCCCAACAGACCCAAACTTCTTTCCATTTCCTCCCAGTGTACACAATCCCAATGGATCCAAACCCCTTCCCATTCACTCCCACTGTACACAATTCCAATGGACCCAAGTCCCTTCCCATTCACTCTCATTCTATACAATCCCAAGGGACCCAAAGTTCTTTCCATTCCCTCCCAGTTTACACAATCCCAATGGACCCGAACCCCTTCCCATTCCCTCCCACTGTACACAATCCCAAGGGACCCAAACCCCTTCCCATTCCCTCCCATTGTACACAATTTCAATGGACCCAAACCACTTCCCATTTACTCCCACTGCACACAATCCCAATGGACCAAAACCCCTTCCCATTCCCTCCTACTGTACACAATCCCAAGGGACCCAAACTTCTTTCCATTCCCTCCCAGTGTACACAATCCCAATGGTTCTAAACACCTTCCCATTGACTCCCACTGTACGCCATCCCAAGGGACCCAACACCCTTCGCGTTCCCTCCCACTACGTAATCCCAATTGACCCATCCCCTTCCCATTCACTTGCACTGCACACAATCCGAATGGACCCAACGAACTTCCCGTTCACTCCCACTCGACACAATCCCAATAGAACCAAATCTCTTTCCATTCACCCGCACTGTACACAATCCCAATAGACCCAACCCCATCCCATTCACTCCTACCGTCTCACCGTACACAATCACAATTGACCCAAACTCCATCCCATTCACTCCCACTGTACACAATCCCAATAGACCGAAAGTCCATCCCATTCACTCTCACCGTACACAATCCCAATGGACCCCAAACACCATTGCAATTCAGTCCCACTGTGCACAATTCCAATGGACCCAACCCCTTGCCGTTCGCTCCGATGGCACAATCCCAATGGAGCCAAACCTTCCCATTCACTCGCACTACACACAATCCCAATGGACCCAAACCCCTTCCCTTTCACTCCCACTGTACACAATCCCAATGAGCCCAACCCCCATCGCATTCGCTCACACTGTACAGAATCCCAATAGACCCAACCCCCATCGCATTCATTCTCACTGTACACAATCCCAATAGACCCAACCACCATCGCATTCACTCTCACTGTACACAATGCCAAAAGACCCAACCCCCATCGCATTCACTCTCACTGTAGACAATCCCAATAGACCCAACGCCCATCGCATTCACTCTCACGGGACACAATTCCAATAGACCCAAACACCTTTCCATTCACTCTCACTGTACACAATCCCCATCGCATTCACTCTCACGGGACACAATTCCAATGGACCCAAACACCTTCCCATTCACTCTCACTGTACACAATCCCAATGGACAACAAACCCCATCCCATTGACACCCACTGTACAAAATTCCAATGGAGCCAAACCCCATCGCATTCACTCTCACTGTACACAATTCCAATGGACCCAAACCCCTTCCCATTCACTCTCACTGTACACAATCCCAATGGACAACAAACCCCATCCCATTGACTCCCACTGTACACAATTCCAATGGAGCCAAAGCCCTTCCTGTTCACTCCGACTGTACACAATTCCAATGGACCCAAACACCTTCCCATTCACTCTCACTGTACACAATCCTAATGGACCCAAACGTCTTCCCATTCACTCCCACTCTACACAATCCCAATGGATCCAAACCCCTTCCCATTGACTCCCACTGTACACAATCCCAATGGACCCCAAATCCCGTCCCATTCACTCCCACTGTACACAATCCCAATGGACCCAAACCCCTTCCCATTCACTCCCACTGTGCACAATCCCAATGGACACAAACCCCTTCCATTCACTTCCAGTGTACACAATCCCAATGGACCCAAAGCACTTCCCATTCACTCCCAAAGTACACAATCCCAATGGATCCAAACCCCTTCACATTCATTCTCACTCTACACAATCCCAATGGGCCCAAACCCCTTCCTGTTCACTCCAACTGTACAATCCTAATGGACCCAAACGCCTTCCCGTTCACTCCCACGACACAATTCCAATGGAACCAAACCCCTTCCAATTCCTCCCACTGTGCACAATACCAATGGACCCAAACCCCTTCGCATTCACTTCCACTGTACACAATCCCAATGGTCCCAAGCCCTTCCCGTTCGGTCCCATTACACAACCCTAATGGACCCAAACCCCTTCCCATTTACTCGCACTACATACAATCCCAATGGACCCAAACCCCACCCCGTTCACTCACACGCTACGCAATCCCAATGGACCCAACACCTTTCCCGTTCACTCCCACTCGACACAATCCCAATAGACCCAAGCCTCTTTCCATTCACCCGCACTGTACACAATCCCAATAGACCCAAAGCCGATCCCATTCACTCCTACCGTCTCACCGTACACAATCACAATAGACCCAAACCCCATCCCATTCACTCCCACTGTACACAATCACAATTGACCCAAACTCCATCCCATTCACTCCCACTGTACACAATTCCAATGGACCCAAACCCCTTCCCATTCACTCCCACTGTACACAATCCCAATAGACCCAACCCCCATCGCATTCACTCTCACTGTCCACAATCCCAATGGATCCAAACCCCTTCCCATTCACTCCCACTGTACACAATCACAATGGCCCCAAACCCCTTCGCATTCACTCCCACTGTACACAATCCCATTAGACCCAACCCCCATCGCATTCACTCTCACTGTACACAATCCCAATAGACCCAACCCCCATCGCATTCACTCTCACTGTACACAATCCCAATAGACCCAACCCCCATCACATTCACTCCCACTGTGCACAATCCCAATGGACACAAACCCCTTCCATTCACTTCCAGTGTACACAATCCCAATGGACCCAAAGCACTTCCCATTCACTCCCAATGTACACAATCCCAATGGATCCAAACCCCTTCACATTCATTCTCACTCTACACAATCCCAATGGGCCCAAACCCCTTCCTGTTCACTCCAACTGTACAATCCTAATGGACCCAAACCCCTTCCCGTTCACTCCCACGACACAATTCCAATGGAACCAAACCCCTTCCAATTCCTCCCACTGTGCACAATACCAATGGACCCAAACCCCTTCGCATTCACTTCCATTGTACACAATCCCAATGGTCCCAAGCCCTTCCCGTTCGGTCCCATTACACAACCCTAATGGACCCAAACCCCTTCCCATTTACTCGCACTACATACAATCCCAATGGACCCAAACCCCACCCCGTTCACTCACACGCTACGCAATCCCAATGGACCCAACACCTTTCCCGTTCACTCCCACTCGACACAATCCCAATAGACCCAAGCCTCTTTCCATTCACCCGCACTGTACACAATCCCAATAGACCCAAAGCCGATCCCATTCACTCCTACCGTCTCACCGTACACAATCACAATAGACCCAAACCCCATCCCATTCACTCCCACTGTACACAATCACAATTGACCCAAACTCCATCCCATTCACTCCCACTGTACACAATTCCAATGGACCCAAACCCCTTCCCATTCACTCACAGTGTACACAATCCCAATAGACCCAACCCCCATCGCATTCACTCTCACTGTCCACAATCCCAATGGATCCAAACCCCTTCCCATTCACTCCCACTGTACACAATCACAATGGCCCCAAACCCCTTCGCATTCACTCCCACTGTACACAATCCCATTAGACCCAACCCCCATCGCATTCACTCTCACTGTACACAATCCCAATAGACCCAACCCCCATCGCATTCACTCTCACTGTACACAATCCCAATAGACCCAACCCCCATCACATTCACTCTCACTGTACACAATCCCAATAGACCCAAACCCCTTCCCATTCACTCCCACTGTACACAATCCCAATGGACCCAACCCCCATCGCATTCACTCTAACTGTACACAATCCCAATAGACCCAACCCCCATCGCATTCACTCCCACTGTACACAATCCCAATAGACCCAACCCCCATCGCATTCACTCTCACTGTACACAATCCCAATAGACCCATACCCCTTTCCATTCACTCCCACTGTACACAATCCCAATAGACCCAACCCCCATCGCATTCACTCTCACTGTACACAATCCCAATAGACCCAACCCCCATCGCATTCACTCCCACTGTACACAATCCCAATAGACCCAACCCCTTCCCATTCACTCCCACTGTACACAATCCCAATAGACCCAAACCCCGTCCCATTCACTCCCACTGTACACAATCCCAATGGACCCAACCCCCATCGCATTCACTCTCACTGTACACAATCCCAATCTACCCAAACCCCTTCCCATTCACTCCCACTGCACACAATCCCAATAGACACAACCCCCATCGCATTCACTCTCACTGTACACAATCCCAATAGACCCAACGCCCATCGTATTCACTCTCATGGGACACATTTCCAATGGACCCAACCCCCATCGCATTCACTCTCACTGTACACAATCCCAATAGACCCAAATCCCTTCCCATTCACTCCCACTGCACACAATCCCAATAGACACAACCCCCATCGCATTCACTCTCACTGTACACAATCCCAATAGACCCACGCCCATCGCATTCACTCTCACGGGACACATTTCCAATGGACCCAAACACCTTTCCATTCACTCCCACTGTACACAATCCCAATTGACCCAACCCCCATTGCATTCTCTCTCACGGGACACAATTCCAATGGACTCAAACACCTTCCCATTCACTCTCACTGTACACAATTCCAATAGATCCAAACCCCATTGCATTCACTCTCACTGTACACAATTCCAATGGACCCAAACCCCTTCCCATTCACTCTCACTGTACACAATCCCAATGGACAACAAACCCCATCCCATTGACTCCCACTGTACAAAATTCCAATGGAGCCAAAGCCCTTCTTGTTCACTCCGACTGTACACAATTCCAATGGACCCAAACACCTTCCCATTCACTCTCACTGTACACAATCCCAATGGACCCAAACCTCTTCCCATTCATTCCCACTCTACAAAATCTCAATGGACCCAAACCACTTCCCATTCACTCCCATTGTCCATAAACCCAATGGATCCAAACCCCTTCCCATTGACTCCCACTGTACACAATCCCAATGGACCCAAACCCCTTCCCATTCACTCCCACTGTGCACAATACCAATGGACACAAACTCCTTCCATTCACTTCTAGTGTACACAATCCCAATGGACACAAAGCATTTCCCATTCACTCCCAATGTACACAATCTCAATGGATCCAAACCCCTTCACATTCATTCGCACTCTACACAATCCCAATGGGCCCAAACCCCTTCCTGTTCACTCCAACTGTATAATCCCAATGGACCCAAACCCCTTCCCGTTCGCTCCCACTACACAATTCCAATGGAACCAAACCCCTTCCAATTCCTCCCACTGTGCACAATACCAATGGACCCAAACCCCTTCGCATTCACTTCCACTGTACACAATCCCAATGGTCCCAAACCCTTCCCGTTCGGTCCCATTACACAACCCTAATGGACCCAAACCCCTTCCCATTTACTCGCACTACATACAATCCCAATGGACCCAAACCCCATCCCGTTCACTCCCACGCTACGCAATCCCAATGGACCCAACACCTTTCCCGTTCACTCCCACTCGACACAATCCCAATAGACCCAAACCTCTTTCCATTCACCCGCACTGTACACAATCCCAATAGACCCAAAGCCGATCCCATTCACTCCTACCGTCCCACCGTACACAATCACAATAGACCCAAACTCCATCCATTCACTCCCTCTGTACACAATCCCAATAGACCCAATCCCCATCCCATTCACTCACACCATACACAATCCCAATGGACCCCAAACCCCATTGCAATTCACTCCCACTGTGCACAATTCCATTGGACCAAAAATCCCTTCCCGTTCGCTCCTATTACACAATCCCAATGGAGCCAACCCTTCCCATTCACTCGCACTACACACAATCCCAATGGACCCAAACCCCTTCCCTTTCACTCCCACCCTACACAGTCCCAACAGACCCAAACTTCTTTCCATTTCCTCCCAGTGTACACAATCCCAATGGATCCAAACCCCTTCCCATTCACTCCCACTGTACACAATTCCAATGGACCAAACCCCTTCCCATTCACTCCCACTGTACACAATCCCAGGGGACCCAAAGTTATTTCCATTCCCTCCCAGTGTACACCATCCCAATGGATCGAAACCCCTTCCCATTCACTCTCACTGGACACAATCCCAATGGACCCAATCCCCTTCTCATTCCCACGCACTGTACACAATTTCTATGGACCCAAACCCCTTCCCATTCACTCCCACTGTACGCAATCCCAATGGACACAAACCCCTTCCCATTCACTCCCATTGTACACAATCCCAATGGATCCATACCCCTTCCCATTCACTCCCACTGTACACAATTCCAATGGACCCAAACCCCTCCCCATTCACTCGCACTGTGCAAAATTCCACTCGACCCAAACTTCTTTCCATTCCCTCCCAGTGAACACAATCCCAATGGTCCCAAACCCCTTCCTGTCCACTCCCAATGTACACAATCCCAATCGACCCAGAAACCTCCCCATTCACTCGCACTGTACTCAATGCCAATGGACTCAAACCTCTTCGCATTCATTTCCACTGTACACAATCCCATTAGTCCCAAACCCTTCCAATTCAGTCCCACTACACAACCCTAATGGACCCAAACCCCTTCCCATTTACTCGCACTACACTTAATCCCAATGGACGCAAACCTCTTCCCGTTCATTCACACTCTACGCAATCCCAATGGACCCAACACCCTTCGCGTTTCCTCCCACGACGTAATCCCAATTGAACCATTCCCTTCCCATTCACTTGCTCTGCACACAATCCCAATGGACCCAAAGAACTTTCCGTTCACTCCCACTCGACACAATCCCAATCGACACCATCCCATTCACTCCTACAGTCCTACCGTACACAATCACCCTAGACCCAAACTCCATCCCATTCACTCCCACTGTACACAATCCCAATAGACCCAAACACCATCCTATTCACTCTCACCGTACACAATCCCAATGGACCCCAAACCCCATTGCAATTCACTCCCACTGTACACAATCCCAATAGAGCCAACCTTTCCCATTCACTCACACTACACACAATCCCAATGGATCCAAACCCCTTCCCGCTTGCTCCCACTACACAATCCCAATGGACCCATCCTCTTCCCATTCACTCCCACAATACACAATCCAAATACACCCAAACATCTTTCCATTCCCTCCCAGTGTACACATTCCCAATGGATCCAAACCTCTTCAAATTCACTCCAATTGTACACAAACCCAATGGATCCAAACCCCTTCCGGTTCACTCCCACTGTACACAATCCCAATGGACCCAAATCCTTTCCCATTTACTCCCACTGTACACAATCCTAAGGGACCCAATGTTCTTTCCATTCACTTCCAGTGTACACAATCCGAATGGATCCAAACCCCTTCCCATTCACTCCCACTGTACACAATTCCAATGGACGAAACCCCTTCCCATTCACTCTCACTGTACATAATCCCAAGGGACCCAAAGTTCTTTCCAATCCCTTCCAGTGTGCACACTGCCAATGGAACCAAACCCCTTCCCATTCACTCTCACTGGACACAATCCCAATGGACCCAAACCCCTTCCCATTCCATCCCACTGTACACAATCCCAAGGGACACAAACCCCTTCCCATTCCCTCCCATTGTACACAATTTCAATGGACCCAAACCACTTCCCATTCACTCCCACTGCACAGAATCCCAATGGACCCAAACCCCTTCCCATTCACTCTCACTCTACTCAATCCCAATGGAACCAAACCCCTTCCCATTCCCTCCCACTGCACACAATCCCAATGGACCCAAACCCCTTCCCATTCCCTCCCACAGTGCACAATCTCACGAGACCCAAACCCTTCCTATTCACTCGCTCTGTACACAATCCCAATCGACCCAAACACCTCCTCATTCACTCGCACTGTACACAATCCCAATCGACCCAAACACCTCCCCATTCACGCGCACTGCGCACAATCCCAATGGACCCAAACCCCATCCCATTCACTCCCACCGTGCACAATCACAATAGACCCAAACCCCTTACCATTCACTCCCACTGTACACAATCCCAATGGACCCAAACCCCTTCCCGTTCGCTCACACTACACAATCCCAATGGAACCAAACCCCTTCCCATTCCTCCCACTGTACACAATACCAATGGACTCAAACCCCTTCGCATTCACTCCCACTGTACACAATCCCAATGGACCCAAACCCCTTCCCATTCCCTCCCACTGTACACAATTTCAATGTACCCAAACCGCTTCCCATTCACTCCCACTGCACACAATCTCAATGGACCCAAACCCCTTCCCATTCCCTCCCACAGTGCACAATCTCACTAGACGCAAAACCCTTCCCATTCACTCGCTCTGTACACATTCCCAATCGACCCAAACACCTCCCCATTCACTCGCACTGTACACAATCCCAATCGACCCAAACACCTCCCCATTCACTCGCACTGCGCACAATCCCAATGGACCCAACCCCCTTCTCATTCCCTCCCACTGTACACAATTTCAATGGACCCAAACCCCTTCCCATTCACTCCCACTGTACACAATCCCAATGGACCCAAACACCTTCCCATTCATTCCCACTGTACACAATCCCAATGGATCCATACCCCTTCCCATTCACTCCCACTGTACACAATTCCAATGGAGCCAAACCCCTTCCCATTCACTCGCACTGTACACAATACCAATCGACCCAAACACCTCCCCATTCACGCGCACTGCGCACAATCCCAATGGACCCAAACCCCATCCCATTCACTCCCACCGTGCACAATCACAATAGACCCAAACCCCTTACCATTCACTCCCACTGTACACAATCCCAATGGACCCAAACCCCTTCACGTTCGCTCACACTACACAATCCCAATGGAACCAAACCCCTTCCCATTCCTCCCACTGTACACAATACCAATGGACTCAAACCCCTTCGCATTCACTCCCACTGTACACAATCCCAATGGACCCAAACCCCTTCCCATTCACTCCCACTGTACACAATCCCAATAGACCCAACCCCCATCGCATTCACTCTCACTGTCCACAATCCCAATGGATCCAAACCCCTTCCCATTCACTCCCACTGTACACAATCACAATGGCCCCAAACCCCTTCGCATTCACTCCCACTGTACACAATCCCATTAGACCCAACCCCCATCGCATTCACTCTCACTGTACACAATCCCAATAGACCCAACCCCCATCGCATTCACTCTCACTGTACACAATCCCAATAGACCCAACCCCCATCACATTCACTCTCACTGTACACAATCCCAATAGACCCAAACCCCTTCCCATTCACTCCCACTGTACACAATCCCAATGGACCCAACCCCCATCGCATTCACTCTAACTGTACACAATCCCAATAGACCCAACCCCCATCGCATTCACTCCCACTGTACACAATCCCAATAGACCCAACCCCCATCGCATTCACTCTCACTGTACACAATCCCAATAGACCCATACCCCTTTCCATTCACTCCCACTGTACACAATCCCAATAGACCCAACCCCCATCGCATTCACTCTCACTGTACACAATCCCAATAGACCCAACCCCCATCGCATTCACTCCCACTGTACACAATCCCAATAGACCCAACCCCTTCCCATTCACTCCCACTGTACACAATCCCAATAGACCCAAACCCCGTCCCATTCACTCCCACTGTACACAATCCCAATGGACCCAACCCCCATCGCATTCACTCTCACTGTACACAATCCCAATCTACCCAAACCCCTTCCCATTCACTCCCACTGCACACAATCCCAATAGACACAACCCCCATCGCATTCACTCTCACTGTACACAATCCCAATAGACCCAACGCCCATCGTATTCACTCTCATGGGACACATTTCCAATGGACCCAACCCCCATCGCATTCACTCTCACTGTACACAATCCCAATAGACCCAAATCCCTTCCCATTCACTCCCACTGCACACAATCCCAATAGACACAACCCCCATCGCATTCACTCTCACTGTACACAATCCCAATAGACCCACGCCCATCGCATTCACTCTCACGGGACACATTTCCAATGGACCCAAACACCTTTCCATTCACTCCCACTGTACACAATCCCAATTGACCCAACCCCCATTGCATTCTCTCTCACGGGACACAATTCCAATGGACTCAAACACCTTCCCATTCACTCTCACTGTACACAATTCCAATAGATCCAAACCCCATTGCATTCACTCTCACTGTACACAATTCCAATGGACCCAAACCCCTTCCCATTCACTCTCACTGTACACAATCCCAATGGACAACAAACCCCATCCCATTGACTCCCACTGTACAAAATTCCAATGGAGCCAAAGCCCTTCTTGTTCACTCCGACTGTACACAATTCCAATGGACCCAAACCTCTTCCCATTCATTCCCACTCTACAAAATCTCAATGGACCCAAACCACTTCCCATTCACTCCCATTGTCCATAAACCCAATGGATCCAAACCCCTTCCCATTGACTCCCACTGTACACAATCCCAATGGACCCAAACCCCTTCCCATTCACTCCCACTGTGCACAATACCAATGGACACAAACTCCTTCCATTCACTTCTAGTGTACACAATCCCAATGGACACAAAGCATTTCCCATTCACTCCCAATGTACACAATCTCAATGGATCCAAACCCCTTCACATTCATTCGCACTCTACACAATCCCAATGGGCCCAAACCCCTTCCTGTTCACTCCAACTGTATAATCCCAATGGACCCAAACCCCTTCCCGTTCGCTCCCACTACACAATTCCAATGGAACCAAACCCCTTCCAATTCCTCCCACTGTGCACAATACCAATGGACCCAAACCCCTTCGCATTCACTTCCACTGTACACAATCCCAATGGTCCCAAACCCTTCCCGTTCGGTCCCATTACACAACCCTAATGGACCCAAACCCCTTCCCATTTACTCGCACTACATACAATCCCAATGGACCCAAACCCCATCCCGTTCACTCCCACGCTACGCAATCCCAATGGACCCAACACCTTTCCCGTTCACTCCCACTCGACACAATCCCAATAGACCCAAACCTCTTTCCATTCACCCGCACTGTACACAATCCCAATAGACCCAAAGCCGATCCCATTCACTCCTACCGTCCCACCGTACACAATCACAATAGACCCAAACTCCATCCATTCACTCCCTCTGTACACAATCCCAATAGACCCAATCCCCATCCCATTCACTCTCACCGTACACAATCCCAATGGACCCCAAACCCCATTGCAATTCACTCCCACTGTGCACAATTCCATTGGTCCCAACCCCTTCCCGTTCGCTCCGATGACACAATCCCAATGGAGCCAACCCTTCCCATTCACTCGCACTACACACAATCCCAATGGACCCAAACCCCTTCCCTTTCACTCCCAATCGACACAGTCCCAATAGACCCAAACGCCTTCCCGTTTGCCCCCACGACACAATCCCAAAGGACCCATCATCTTCCCATTCACTCCCACAATACACAATCCCAATGGACCCAAACTTCTTTCCATTCCCTCCCAGTGTACACATTCCCAATGGATCCAAATCTCTTCACATTCACTCCCATTGTACACAATCCCAAGGGACCCAAAGTTCTTTCCATTCCTTTCCAGTGTACACAATCCGAATGGATCCAAACCCCTTCCCATTCACTCCCACTGTACACAATTCCAATGGACGAAACCCATTCCCATTCACTCTCACTGTACACAATCCCAAGGGACCCAAAGTTCTTTCCATTCCCTCCCAGTGTACACACTGCCAATGGAACCAAACCCCTTCCCATTCACTCTCACTGGACACAATCCCAATGGACCCAACCCCCTTCCCATTCACTCCCACTGTACACAATTTCAATGGACCCAAACCCCTTCCCATTCACTCCCACTATACACAATCCCAATGCACCCAAACCGCTTCCCATTCACTCTCACATGAGACAATCCAAATGGACCCAAACCCCTTCCCACTCCCTCCCACTGTACACAATCCCAAGGGACCCAAACCCCTTCACATTCCCTCACATTGTACACAATTTCAATGGACTCAAACCACTTCCCATTCACTCCCACTGCACAAAATCCCAATGGAGCCAAACCCCTTCACATTCACTCTCACTCTACACAATCCTAATGGACCCAAAACCCTTCCCATTCCTTCCCATTGTACACAATTTCAATGGACCCAAATCGCTTCCCATTCACTCTCACTCTACTCAATCCCAATGGACCCAAACCCCTTCCCATTCCCTCCCACTGTGCACAATCTCACTAGACCCAAACCCTTCCCATTCACTCGCTCTGTACACAATCCCAATCGACCCAAACCCCTCCCCATTCACTCGCACTGTACACAATCCCAATCGACCCAAACACCTCCCCAATCACTCGCACTGCGCACAATCCCAATGGACCCAAACCCCATCCCAATCACTCCCACCGTGCACAATCACAATAGACCCAAACCCCTTCCCATTCACTCCAACTGTACTATCCCAATGGACCCAAACCCCTTCCCGTTCGCTCCCACTACACAATCCCAATGGAACCAAACCCCTTCCCATTCCTCCCACTGTACACAATACCAATGGACTCAAACCCCTTCGCATTCACTCCCACTGTACACAATCCCAATGGACCCAAACCCCTTCCCATTCCCTCCCACTGTACACAATTTCAATGGACCCAAACCGCTTCCCATTCACTCCCACTGCACACAATCCCAATGGACCCAATCCCCTTCCCATTTCCTCCCACTGTGCACAATCTCAC
Source organism: Scyliorhinus torazame (assembly GCF_047496885.1). Taxonomy (NCBI): domain Eukaryota; kingdom Metazoa; phylum Chordata; class Chondrichthyes; order Carcharhiniformes; family Scyliorhinidae; genus Scyliorhinus; species Scyliorhinus torazame. The sequence goes on along the minus strand of NC_092710.1, from coordinate 79,033,284 downwards.
TAGTCCCAAACCCTTCCCATTCACTCGCTCTGTACACATTCCCAATCGACCAAAACACCTCCCCATTCACTCGCACTGTACACAATCCCAATCGACCCAAACACCTCCCCATTCACTCGCACTGCGCACAATCCCAATAGACACAACCCCCTTCTCATTCCCTCCCACTGTACACAATCCCAATGGACCCAAAATCCTTCCCATTCACTCCCACTGTACACAATCCCAATGGACCCAAACCCCTTCCCATTCACTCCAACTGTACTATCCCATTGGACCCAAACCCCTTCCCGTTCGCTCCCACTACACAATCCCAATGGAACCAAACCCCTTCCTATTCCTCCCACTGTACACAATTTCAATGGACCCAAACCCCTTCCCATTCATTCTCACTGTACACAATCCCAATAGACCCAACGCCCATCGCATTCACTCTCACGGGACACAATTTCAATGGACCCAAACACCTTTCCATTCACTCCCACTGTACACAATCCCAATAGACCCAACCCCCATTGCATTCTCTCTCACGGGACACAATTCCAATGGACCCAAACACCTTTCCATTCACTCCCACTGTACATAATCCCAATAGACCCAACCCCCATTGCATTCTCTCTCATGGGACACATTTCCAATGGACCCAAACACCTTCCCATGCACTCTCACTGTACACAATCCCAATAGACCCAAACCCCATCGCATTCACTCTCACTGTACACAATTCCAATAGATCCAAACCCCTTCCCATTCACTCTCACTGTACACAATCCCAATGGACAACAAACCCCATCCCATTGACTCCCACTGTACAAAATTCCAATGGAGCCAAAGCCCTTCCTGTTCACTCCGACTGTACACAATTCCAATGGACCCAAACACCTTCCCATTCACTCTCACTGTTCACAATCCTAATGGACACAAACCTTTTCCCATTCACTCCCACTGTACACAATCCCAATGGATCCAAACCCCTTCCCATTCATTCCCACTCTACACAATCTCAATGGACCCAAACCACTTCCCATTCACTCCCATTGTCCATAAACCCAATGGATCCAAACCCCTTCCCATTGACTCCCACTGTACGCAATCCCAATGGACCCCAAATCCCGTCCCATTCACTACCACTGTACACACTCCGAATGGACCAAAACCCCTTCCCATTCACTCCCACTGCGCACAATCCCAATGGACACAATCCCCTTCCATTCACTTCCAGTGTACACAATCCCAATGGACCCAAAGCACTTCCCATTCACTCCCAATGTACACACTCTCAATGGATCCAAACCCCTTCACATTCATTCTCACTCTACACAATGCCAATGGGCCCAAACCCCTTCCTGTTCACTCCAACTGTACAATCCCAATGGACCCAAACCCCTTCCCGTTCTCTCCCACTACACAATTCCAATGGAACCAAACCCCTTCCAATTCCTCTCACAGTGCACAATACCAATGGACCCAAACCCCTTCGCATTCACTTCCACTGTACCCAATCCCAATGGTCCCAAGCCCTTCCCGTTCGGTCCCGTTACACAACCCTAATGGACCCAAACCTCTTCCCATTTACTCGCACTACATACAATCCCAATGGACCCAAACCCCATCCCGTTCACTCCCACTCTACGCAATCCCAATGGACCAAACACCTTTCCCGTTCACTCCCACTCGACACAATCCCAATAGACCCAAACCTCTTTCCATTCACCCGCACTGTACACAATTCCAATAGACCCAAACTCCATCCATTCACTCCCTCTGTACACAATCCCAATAGAGCCAATCCCCATCCCATTCACTCTCACCATACACAATCCCAATGGACCCCAAACCCCATTGCAATTCACTCCCACTGTGCACAATTCCATTGGACCAAAAAATCCTTCCCGTTCGCTCCTATTACACAATCCCAATGGAGCCAACCCTTCCCATTCACTCGCACTGCACACAATCCCAATGGACCCAAACCCCTTCCCTTTCACTCCCACCCTACACAGTCCCAACAGACCCAAACCTCTTTCCATTTCATCCCAGTGTACACAATCCCAATGGATCCAAACCCCTTCCCATTCACTCCCACTGTACACAATTCCAATGGACCAAACCCCTTCCCATTCACTCCCACTGTACACAATCACAGGGGACCCAAAGTTCTTTCCATTCCCTCCCAGTGTACATAGTCCCAATGGATCGAAACCCCTTCTCATTCACTCTCACTGGACACAATCCCAATGGACCCAACCCCCTTCTCATTCCCACCCACTGTACACAATTTCAATGGACCCAAACCACTTCCCATTCACTCCCACTGCACAGAATCCCAATGGACCCAAACCCCTTCCCATTCACTCTCACTCTACACAATCCCAATGGACCCAAACCCCTTCCCATTCCATCCCATTGTACACAATTTCAATGGACCCAAACCGCTTCCCATTCACTCCCACTGCACAAAATCCCAATGGACCCAAACCCCTTCCCATTCCCTCCCACAGTGCACAATCTCACTAGACCCAAACCCTTCCCATTCACTCGCTCTGTACACAATCCCAATCGACCCAAACACCTCCCCATTCACTCGCACTGTACACAATCCCAATCGACCCAAACACCTCCCCATTCACGCGCACTGCGCACAATCCCAATGGACCCAAACCCCATCCCATTCACTCCCACAATGCACAATCACAATAGACCCAAACCCCTTCCCATTCACTCCCACTGTACACAATCCCAATGGACCCAAACCCCTTCTCATTCACTCTCACTCTACACAATCCCAATGGACCATAACCCCTTCCCATTCCCTCCCACTGTACACAATTTCAATGGACCCAAACCGCTTCCCATTCACTCCCACTGCACACAATCCCAATGGACCCAAACCCCTTCCCATTCCCTCCCACTGTGCACAATCTCACTAGACCCAAACCATTCCCATTCACTCGCTCTGTACACATTCCCAATCGACCCAAACACCTCCCCATTCACTCGCACTGTACACAAACCCAATCGACCCAAACACCTCCCCATTCACTCGCACTGTACACAATCCCAATGGACCCAAACACCTTCCCATTCACTCCCACTGTACACAATCCCAATGGATCCATACCCCGTCCCATTCACTCCCACTGTACACAATTCCAATGGAGCCAAACCCCTTCCCATTCACTCGCACTGTACACAATCCCAATGGACCCAAACCCCTTCCCATTCACTCCCACTGTACACAATCCCAATGGACCCAAACACCTTACCATTCACTCCCACTGTACACAATCCCAATGGATCCATACCCCTTCCCATTCACTCCCACTGTACACAATCCCAATCGACCCAAACCCTTCCCATTCACTCCAACTGTACTATCCCAATGGACCCAAACCCCTTCCCGTTCGCTCCCACTACACAATCCCAATGGAACCAAACCCCTTCCCATTCCTCCCACTGTACACAATCCCAATAGACCCAAACCCCTTCGCATTCACTCCCACTGTACACAATCCCAATGGTCCCAAATCCTTCCCGTTCAGTCCCACTACACAACCCGAATGGACCCAAATCCCTTCCCATTTACTCGCACTACACTCAATCCCAATGGACCCAAACCCCTTCCCGTTCACTCCCACTCTACGCCATCCCAATGGACCCAACACCCTTCGCGTTCCTTCCGACTACGTAATCCCAATTGACCCATCCCCTTCCCATTCACTTGCACTGCACACAATCCCAATGGACCCAAATAACTTCCCGTTCACTCCCACTCGACACAATCCCAATAGACCCAAATCTCTTTACATTCACCCGCACTGTACACAATCCCAATAGACCAAACCCCATCCCATTCACTCCTACCGTCCCACCGTACACAATCACAATAGACCCAAACTTCACTCCCAATCGACACAGTCCCAATAGACCAAAACGCCTTCCCGTTTGCCCCCACGACACAATCCCAATGGACCCATTCTCTTCCCATTCACTCCCACAACACACAATCCCAATGGACCCAAACTTCTTTCCATTCCCTCCCAGTGTACACAATCCCAATGGATCCAAAACTCTTCAAATTCACTCCCACTGTATACAATCCCAATGGATCCAAACCCCTTCCCATTCACTCCCACTGGACACAATCCCAATGGAACCGAATCCCTTCCCATTCACTCTCACTCTACAAAATCCCAATGGACACAAACCACTTCCGATTCCCTCCCACTGTACACAATTTCAATGGACCGAAACCGCTTCCCATTCAATCCCACTGCACACAATCGCGATGGACCCAAACCCCTTCCCATTCACTGACACTGCACACAATCCCAATAGACCCAAACCCCATTGCATTCACTTTCACGGTACACAATCCCAATGGACCCAAACACCTTCCCATTCACTCGCACTGTACACAATCCCAATCGACCCAAACTCCTTCCCACTCACTCCCACTGTACACAATCCCAATCGACCCAAACCCCTCCCCATTCACTCACACTTTACACAACACCAATGGACCCAATCCCCTTACCATTCACTCCCGCTGCATACAATCCCAATGGACCCAAACCTCTTCCCATTCTCTCCCCCTCTGCACACTAGACCCAAACCATTCCCATTCACTCGCACTGTACACAATCCCAATCGACCCAAACCCCTTCCCACTCACTCCCACTGTACACAATCCCTATCGACCCAAACCCCTCCCCATTCACTCACACCTTATACAACACCAATGGACCCAAACCCCTTACCATTTACTCGCACTGTACACAATCCCAATGGACCCAAACCCCATCCCATTCACTCCCACTGCGCACAATCACAATAGACCCAAACAACTTCCCATTCACTCCCACTGTACACAATCCCAATGGACCCAAACCCCTTCCCATTCACACCAACTGTACAATCCCAATGGCTCGAAAACCCCTTCCCGTTAGCTCCCACTACACAATCCCAATGGCACCAAACCCTTTCCCATTCCTCCCACTGTACACAATACCAATGGACCCAAACCCCTCCCCATTCACTCGCACTGGACACAATCCCAATGGACCCCAAACCCCATTGCAATTCACTACCACTGTGCACAATTCCTTTGGACCCAAATCCCTTCGCGTTCGCTCCTATTACACAATCCCAATGGAGCCAACCCTTCCCATTCACTCGCACTACACACAATCCCAATGGACCCAAACCCCTTCCCTTTCACTCCCACCCGACACAGTCCCAACAGACTCAAACATCTTTCCATTTCCTCCCAGTGTACACAATCCCAATGGATCCAAACACCTTCCCATTCACTCCCACTGTACACCATCCCAATGGACCCAAGTCCCTTCCCATTCACTCCCACTGTGCACAATCCCAATGGACCCAAATCCCTTCCCATTCACTCTCACTCTATACAATCCCAAGGTACCCAAAGTTCTTTCCATTCCCTCCCAGTGTACACAATTCCAATGGACCAAACCCCTTCCCATTCACTCCCACTGTACACAATCCCAGGGGACCCAAAGTTCATTCCGTTCCCTCCCAGTGTACACAATCCCAATGGATCCTAACCCCTTCCCATTCACTTTCACTGGACACAATCCCAATGGACCAAACCCCCTTCTCATTTCCTCCCACTGTACACAATTTCAATGGACCCAAAACCCCTTCCCATTCACTCTCACTGTACACAATCCCAATGGGCCCAAACCCCTTCCCATTCTCTCCCACTGTACACAATTCCAATGGACCAAACCCCTTCCCATTCACTCCCACTGTACACAATCCCAGGGGACCCAAAGTTCTTTCCATTCCCTCCCTGTGTACACAATCCCAATGGATCCAAACCCCTTCCCATTCACTCGCACTGGACACCATCCCAATGGACCCAACACCCTTCTCTTTCCCTCCCACTGTACACAATTTCAATGGACCCAAACCCCTTCCCATTCACTCCCAATCTACACAATCCCAATGCACCCAAACCCCTTCGCATTCACTCTCACTGTACACAATCCCAATGGATCCATACCCCTTTCCATTCACTCCCACTGTACACAATTCCAATGGAGCCAAACCCCTTCCCATTCACTCCCAATGTACACAGCCCCAAGGGACCCAAACTTCTTTCCATTCCCTCCCAGTGTACACAATCCCAATGGTTCCAAACCCCTTCCCGTCCACTCCCATTGTACACAATTTCAATGGACCCAAACCCCTTCCCATTCACTCCCACTCTACACAATCCCAATGCACCCAAACCGATTCCCATTCACTCTCGCATTACACAATCCCAATGGACCCAACCCCGTTCCCATTCCCTCCCACTGTACAGAATTCCAATGGACCCAAACCCCTTCCCATTCACTCCCACTGTACATAATCCCAAGGGACCCAAAGTTCTTTCCATTAACTCCCAGTGTACACCATCTCAATGGTTCTAAACACCTTCCCATTCACTCCCACTCTACACAATCGCAATAGACACAAACCCCTTCCCATTCACTCTCACTCTCCACAATCCCAATGGACCCAAACCCCTTCCCATTCCCTCCCATTGTACACAATTTTAATGGACCCAAACCGCTTCCCATTCACTCCCGCTGCACACAATCCCAATGGACCCAAACCCCTTTCAATTCCCTCCCACTGTGCACAATCTCACTAGAAACAAACCCTTCCCATTCACTCGCACGGTACACAATCCCAATCTACCCAAACCCCTTCCCATTCACTCCCACTGTACACAATCCCAATCGACGCAAACCCCTCCCCATTCACTCACACTGTACACAACACCAATGGATAATGGACACAAACCCCATCCCATTCACTCCCACTGTGCACAATCACAATAGACCCAAACCCCTTCCCGTTAGCTCCCACTACTCAATCCCAATGGGACCAAACCCCTTCCCATTCCTCCCACTGTACACAATACCAATGGACCCAAACCCCTCCCCATTCACTCGCACTGTACACAATCCCAATAGAACCAAACCCCATCCCATTCACTCTCACCGTACACAATCCCAATGGACCCCAAACGCCATTGCAATTCACTCCCACTGTGCACAATTCCATTGGACCCAAACCCCTTCTTGTTCGCTCCTATTACACAATCCCAATGGAGCCAACCCTTCCCATTCACCCGCACTACACACAATCCCAATGGACCCAAAACCCTTCCCTTTCACTCCCACCCGACACAGTCCCAACAGACACAAACTTCTTTCCATTTCCTCCCAGTGTACACAATCCCAATGGATCCAAACCCCGTCCCATTCACTCCCACTGTACACAATCCCAATGGACCCAAGTCCCTTCCCATTCACTCCCATTGTACACAATCCCAATGGACCCAAATCCCTTCCCATTCACTCTCACTCTATACAATCCCAAGGGACACAAAATTCTTTCCATTCCCTCCCAGAGTCCACAATCCCAATGGATCCAAACCCCTTCCCATTCTCTCCAACTGTACACAATTCCAATGGACCAAACCCCTTCCCATTCACTCCCACTGTACATAATCCCAGGGGACCCAAAGTTCTTTCCATTCCCTCCCAGTGTACACAATCCCAATGGATCCAAACCCCTTCCCATTCACTCTCACTGGACTCAATCCCAATGGACCATACCCCCTTCTCATTCCCTCCCACTGTACACAATCCCAATGGAACCAAACACCTTCCCATTCACTCCCACTGCACACAATCCCAATGGATCCATTCCCCTTCCCATTCACTCCCACTGTACACAGCCCCAAGGGACCCAAATATCTTTCCATTCCCTCCCAGTGTACACAATCCCAGTGGTTCATAACCCCTTCCTGTCCACTCCCAATGTACACAGTTTCAATGGACCCAAACCCCTACCCATTCACTCCCAATCTACACAATCCCAATGCACCCAAACCGCTTCCCATTCACTCTCGCATTACACAATCCCAATGGACCCAAACTTCTTTCCATTCCCTCCCAGTGCACACACTCCCAATGGTTCTAAACACCTTCCCATTCACTCCCACTCTACACAATCCCAACGGACCCAAACACCTTCCCATTCACTCCCACTGTACCACAGCCCCAAGGGACCCAAACATCTTTCCATTCCCTCCCAGTGTACACAATCCCAGTGGACCCAAACCCCTTCCCATTCCGTCCCATTGTGCACAATTTTAATAGACCCAAACCGCTTCCCATTGACTCCCGCTGCACACAATCCCAATGGACCCAACCCCTTCCCATTCACTCCCGCTGCACACAATTCCAATGGACCCAAACCCCTTCCCATTCCCTCCCACTGTGCACAATCTCACTAGACCCAAACCCTTCACATTCCCTCCCACTGTACACAATCCCAATCGACACAAACCCCTTCCCATTTACTCGCACTGTACACAATCCCAATGGACCCAAACCCCATCCCATTCACTCACACTGTACACAACACCAATGGACCCAAACCCCTTCCCATTTACTCGCACTGTACACAATCCCAATGGACCCAGACCCCATCCCATTCACTCCCACTGTACACAATCACAATAGACCCAAACCACTTCCCATTCACTCCCACTGTACAAAATCCCAATGGACCCAAACGCCTTCCCATTCACTCCTACTGTACATTCCCAATGGCCCCAAGCCCCTTCCCGTTAGCTCCCACTACACAACCCTAATGGCACCAAACCACTTCCCATTCCTCCCACTGTACACAATCCCAATGGTCCCAAACCAGTCCCGTTCGGTCCCCATACACAACCCAAATGGACCCAAACCCCTTACCATTTACTCGCACTACACTCAATCCCAATGGACCCAAACCACTTCCCGTTCACCCCCACTCTACGCAATCCCAATGGACCAAACACCCTTCGCGTTCGCTCCCACTACGCAATCCCAATTGACCCATCCCCTTCCCATTCACTTGCACTGCAAACAATCCCAATGGACCCAAAGAACTTCCCGTTCACTCCCACTCGGCACAATCCCAATCGACCCAAACCTCTTTCCATTCACCCGCTCTGTACACAATCCTAATTGACGCAACCCCTTCCCATTCACTCTCACTCTACACAATCCCAATGGACCCAAAACCCTTACCATTCCCTCCCACGGTACTCAATTTCAATGAACCCAAACCGCTTCCCATTCACTCCCACTGCACACAATCCCAATGGACCTCAACCCCTTCCCATTCACTCCCACTGTGCACAATCTCACTAGACCCAAACCCTTCCCATTCACTCGCACTGTACACAATCCCAATCGACCCAAATCCCTCCCCATTCACTCGCACTGTACACAATCCCAATAGACCCAAACCCCATCCCATTCACTCTCACCGTACACAATCCAAATGGACCCCAAACCCCATTGCAATTCACTCCCACTGTGCACAATTCCATTGGACCCAAAACCCTTCCCGTTCGCACCTATTACACAATCCCAATGGAGCCTTCCCTTCCCATTCACTCGCACTACACACAATCCCATTGGACGCAAACCCCTTCCCTTTCACTCCCACCCTACAGAGTCCCAACAGACACAAACTTCTTTCCATTTCCTCCCAGTGTACACAATCCCAATGGACGCAAACCCCTTCCAATTCACTTTAACTGAACACAATCCCAATGGACCCAAGTCCCTTCCCATTCACTCCCATTGTACACAATCCCAATGGACCCAAATCCCTTCCCATTCACTCTCACTCTATACAATCCCAAGGGACATAAAGTTCTTTCCATTCCCTCCCAGTGTCCACAATCCCAATGGTTCCACACCCCTTGCCATTCTCTCCCACTGTACACAATTCCAATGGACCAAACCCCTTCCCATTCACTCCCACTGTACACAAACCCAGGGGACCCAAAGTTCTTTCCATTCCCTCCCAGTGTACACAATCCCAATGGATCCAACCCCCTTCCCATTCACTCTCACTGGACTCAATCCCAATGGACCATAACCCCTTCTCATTCCCTCCCACTGTGCACAATTTCAATGGACCCAAACCCCTTCCCATTCACTCCCATTGTACACAATCCCAATGGACCCAAACACCTTCCCATTCACTCCCACTGTACCACAGCCCCAAGGGACCCAAACATCTTTCCATTCCCTCCCAGTGTACACAATCCCAGTGGTTCCAAACCCCTTCCTGTCCACTCGCAATGTACACAATTTCAATGGACCCAAACCCCTTCCCATTCACTCCCAATCTACACAATCCCAATGCACCGAAACCGCTTCCCATTCACTCTCGCATTACACAATCCCAATGGACCCAACCCCCTTCCCATTCCCTCCCTCTGTACAGAATTCCAATGGACCCACACCCCTTCCCATTCACTCCCACTGTACATAATCCCAAGGGACCCAAACTTCTTTCCATTCCCTCCCAGTGTACACACTCCCAATGGTTCTAAACACCTTCCCATTCACTCCCACTCTACACAATCCCAATGGACACAAACCCCTTCCCATTCACTCTCACTCTACACAATCCCAATCGACCCAAACCCCTTCCTATTCCCTCCCATTGTACACAATTTTAATAGACCCAAACCGCTTCCCATTCACTCCCACTGTACACAATTCCAATGGACCCAAACCCCTTCCCATTCCCGCCCACTGTGCACAATCTCACTAGACCCAAACCCTTCACATTCCCTCCCACTGTACACAATCCCAATCGACACAAACCCCTTCCTATTTACTCGCACTGTACACAATCCCAATGGACCCAAACCCCATCCCATTCACTCACACTGTACACAACACCAATGGACCCAAACCCCTTCCCATTTACTCGCACTGTACACAATCCCAATGGACCCAGACCCCATCCCATTCACTCCCACTGTACACAATCCCAATCGACCCAAACCCCTCCCCATTCACTCTCACTCTATACAATCCCAAGGGACACAAAGTTCTTTCCATTCCCTCCCAGTGTACAATATCCCAATGGATCCAAACCCCTTCCCATTCACTCTCACTGGACTCAATCCCAATGGACCCAGCCCCCTTCTCATTCCCTCCCACTGTGCACAATTTCAATGGACCCAATCCCCTTCCCATTCACTCCCACTGTACACAATCCCAATGGACCCAAACACCTTCCCATTCACTCCCACTGTACACAATCCCAATGGATCCATACCCCTTCCCATTCACTCCCACTGTACACAGCCCCAAGGGACCCAAACATCTTTCCATTCCCTCCCAGTGTACACAATCCCAATGGTTCCAAACACCTTCCTGTCCACTCACAATGTACACAATTCCAATGGACCCAAACCCCTTCCCATTCACTCTGACTCTACACAATCCTAATGCACCCAAACCGCTTCCCATTCACTCTCGCATTACACACGCTCCCACTCTACGCAATCCAAATTGACCCATCCCCTTCCCATTCACTTGCACTGCACACAATCCCAATGGACCCAAAAAACTTCCCGTTCACTCCCACTCGTCACAATCCCAATTGACCCAACCCTCTTTCCATTCACCCGCTCTGTACACAATCCTAATTGACGCAACCCCTTCCCATTCACTCTCACTCTACACAATCCCAATGGACCCAAAACCCTTCCCATTCCCTCCCACGGTACACCATTTCAATAGACCCAAACCGCTTCCCATTCACTCCCACTGCACACAATCCCAATGGACCTAAACCATTTCGCATTCCCTCACACTGTGCACAATCTCACGAGACCCAAACCCTTCCCATTCACTCGCACTGTACACAATCCCAATCGACCCAAACCCCTCCCCATTCACTCCCTCTGTACAGAATTCCAATGGACCCACACCCCTTCCCATTCACTCCCACTGTACATAATCCCAAGGGACCCAAACTTCTTTCCATTCCCTCCCAGTGTACACACTCCCAATGGTTCTAAACACCTTCCCATTCACTCCCACTCTACACAATCCCAATGGACACAAACCCCTTCCCATTCACTCTCACTCTACACAATCCCAATCGACCCAAACCCCTTCCCATTCCCTCCCATTGTACACAATTTTAATAGACCCAAACCGCTTCCCATTCACTCCCACTGTACACAATCCCAATGGTCCCAAACCAGTCCCGTTCGGTCCCCATACACAACCCAAATGGACCCAAACCCCTTACCATTTACTCGCACTACACTCAATCCCAATGGACCCAAACCACTTCCCGTTCACCCCCACTCTACGCAATCCCAATGGACCAAACACCCTTCGCGTTCGCTCCCACTACGCAATCCCAATTGACCCATCCCCTTCCCATTCACTTGCACTGCAAACAATCCCAATGGACCCAAAGAACTTCCCGTTCACTCCCACTCGGCACAATCCCAATCGACCCAAACCTCTTTCCATTCACCCGCTCTGTACACAATCCTAATTGACGCAACCCCTTCCCATTCACTCTCACTCTACACAATCCCAATGGACCCAAAACCCTTACCATTCCCTCCCACGGTACTCAATTTCAATGAACCCAAACCGCTTCCCATTCACTCCCACTGCACACAATCCCAATGGACCTCAACCCCTTCCCATTCACTCCCACTGTGCACAATCTCACTAGACCCAAACCCTTCCCATTCACTCGCACTGTACACAATCCCAATCGACCCAAATCCCTCCCCATTCACTCGCACTGTACACAATCCCAATAGACCCAAACCCCATCCCATTCACTCTCACCGTACACAATCCAAATGGACCCCAAACCCCATTGCAATTCACTCCCACTGTGCACAATTCCATTGGACCCAAACCCCTTCCCGTTCGCACCTATTACACAATCCCAATGGAGCCTTCCCTTCCCATTCACTCGCACTACACACAATCCCATTGGACGCAAACCCCTTCCCTTTCACTCCCACCCTACAGAGTCCCAACAGACACAAACTTCTTTCCATTTCCTCCCAGTGTACACAATCCCATTGGACGCAAACCCCTTCCAATTCACTTTAACTGAACACAATCCCAATGGACCCAAGTCCCTTCCCATTCACTCCCATTGTACACAATCCCAATGGACCCAAATCCCTTCCCATTCACTCTCACTCTATACAATCCCAAGGGACATAAAGTTCTTTCCATTCCCTCCCAGTGTCCACAATCCCAATGGTTCCACACCCCTTGCCATTCTCTCCCACTGTACACAATTCCAATGGACCAAACCCCTTCCCATTCACTCCCACTGTACACAAACCCAGGGGACCCAAAGTTCTTTCCATTCCCTCCCAGTGTACACAATCCCAATGGATCCAACCCCCTTCCCATTCACTCTCACTGGACTCAATCCCAATGGACCATAACCCCTTCTCATTCCCTCCCACTGTGCACAATTTCAATGGACCCAAACCCCTTCCCATTCACTCCCACTGTACACAATCCCAATGGACCCAAACACCTTCCCATTCACTCCCACTGTACCACAGCCCCAAGGGACCCAAACATCTTTCCATTCCCTCCCAGTGTACACAATCCCAGTGGTTCCAAACCCCTTCCTGTCCACTCGCAATGTACACAATTTCAATGGACCCAAACCCCTTCCCATTCACTCCCAATCTACACAATCCCAATGCACCGAAACCGCTTCCCATTCACTCTCGCATTACACAATCCCAATGGACCCAACCCCCTTCCCATTCCCTCCCTCTGTACAGAATTCCAATGGACCCACACCCCTTCCCATTCACTCCCACTGTACATAATCCCAAGGGACCCAAACTTCTTTCCATTCCCTCCCAGTGTACACACTCCCAATGGTTCTAAACACCTTCCCATTCACTCCCACTCTACACAATCCCAATGGACACAAACCCCTTCCCATTCACTCTCACTCTACACAATCCCAATCGACCCAAACCCCTTCCCATTCCCTCCCATTGTACACAATTTTAATAGACCCAAACCGCTTCCCATTCACTCCCACTGTACACAATTCCAATGGACCCAAACCCCTTCCCATTCCCGCCCACTGTGCACAATCTCACTAGACCCAAACCCTTCACATTCCCTCCCACTGTACACAATCCCAATCGACACAAACCCCTTCCTATTTACTCGCACTGTACACAATCCCAATGGACCCAAACCCCATCCCATTCACTCACACTGTACACAACACCAATGGACCCAAACCCCTTCCCATTTACTCGCACTGTACACAATCCCAATGGACCCAGACCCCATCCCATTCACTCCCACTGTACACAATCCCAATCGACCCAAACCCCTCCCCATTCACTCTCACTCTATACAATCCCAAGGGACACAAAGTTCTTTCCATTCCCTCCCAGTGTACAATATCCCAATGGATCCAAACCCCTTCCCATTCACTCTCACTGGACTCAATCCCAATGGACCCAGCCCCCTTCTCATTCCCTCCCACTGTGCACAATTTCAATGGATCCAATCCCCTTCCCATTCACTCCCACTGTACACAATCCCAATGGACCCAAACACCTTCCCATTCACTCCCACTGTACACAATCCCAATGGATCCATACCCCTTCCCATTCACTCCCACTGTACACAGCCCCAAGGGACCCAAACATCTTTCCATTCCCTCCCAGTGTACACAATCCCAATGGTTCCAAACACCTTCCTGTCCACTCACAATGTACACAATTCCAATGGACCCAAACCCCTTCCCATTCACTCTGACTCTACACAATCCTAATGCACCCAAACCGCTTCCCATTCACTCTCGCATTACACACGCTCCCACTCTACGCAATCCAAATTGACCCATCCCCTTCCCATTCACTTGCACTGCACACAATCCCAATGGACCCAAAAAACTTCCCGTTCACTCCCACTCGTCACAATCCCAATTGACCCAACCCTCTTTCCATTCACCCGCTCTGTACACAATCCTAATTGACGCAACCCCTTCCCATTCACTCTCACTCTACACAATCCCAATGGACCCAAAACCCTTCCCATTCCCTCCCACGGTACACCATTTCAATAGACCCAAACCGCTTCCCATTCACTCCCACTGCACACAATCCCAATGGACCTAAACCATTTCGCATTCCCTCACACTGTGCACAATCTCACTAGACCCAAACCCTTCCCATTCACTCGCACTGTACACAATCCCAATCGACCCAAACCCCTCCCCATTCACTCGCACTGTACACAATCCCAATAGACCCAAACCCCATCCCATTCACTCTCACCGTACACAATCCCAATGGACCCCAAACCCCATTGCAATTCACTCGCACTGTGCACAATTCCATTGGACCCAAACCCCTTCCCGTTCGCTCCTATTACACAATCCCAATGGAGCCAACCCTTCCCATTCACTCGCACTACACACAATCCCATTGGACCAAACCCCTTCCCTTTCACTCCCACCCTACAGAGTCCCAACAGACCCAAACTTCTTTCCATTTCCTCCCAGTGTACACAATCCCAATGGATCCAAACCCCGTCCCATTCACTCCCACTGTACACAATCCCAATGGACCCAAGTCCCTTCCCATTCACTCCCATTGTACACAATCCCAATGGACCCAAATCCCTTCCCATTCACTCCCACTGTACAGAATCCCAGGGGACCCAAAGTTCTTTCCATTCCCTCCCAGTGTACACAATCCCAATGGATCCAAACCCCTTCCCATTCACTCTCACTGGACTCAATCCCAATGGACCATACCCCCTTCTCATTCCCTCCCACTGTGCACAATTTCAATGGACCCAACCCCTTCCCATTCACTCCCACTGTACACATTCCCAATGGACCCAAACACCTTCCCATTCACTCCCACTGTACACAGCCCCAAGGGACCCAAACATCTTTCCATTCCCTCCCAGTGTACACAATCCCAGTGGTTCCAAACCCCTTCCTGTCCACTCCCAATGTACACAATTTCAATGGACCCAAACCCCTTCCCATTCACTCCCAATCTACACAATCCCAATGCACCGAAACCGCTTCCCATTCACTCTCGCATTACACAATCCCAGTGGACCCAACCCCCTTCCCATTCCCTCCCTCTGTACAGAATTCCAATGGACCCACACCCCTTCCCATTCACTCCCACTGTAGATAATCACAAGGGACCCAAACTTCTTTCCATTCCCTCCCAGTGTACACACTCCCAATGGCCCCAAGCCCCTTCCCGTTAGCTCCCACTACACAATCCCAATGGCACCAAACCCCTTCCCATTCCTCCCACTGTACACAATCCCAATGGTCCCAAACCAGTCCCGATCGGTCCCCATACACAACCCTAATGGAACCAAACCCCTTACCATTTACTCGCACTACACTCAATCCCAATGGACCGAAACCACTTCCCGTTCACTCCCACTCTACGCAATCCCAATGGACCAAACACCCTTCGCGTTCGCTCCCACTACGCAATCCCAATTGACCCATCCCCTTCACATTCACTTGCACTGCAAACAATCCCAATGGACCCAAACAACTTCCCGTTCACTCCCACTCGGCACAATCCCAATCGACCCAAACCTCTTTCCATTCACCCGCTCTGTACACAATCCTAATTGACGCAACCCCCTCCCATTCACTCTCACTCGACACAATCCCAATGGACCCAAAACCCTTACCATTCCCTCCCACCGTACACAATTTCAATGAACCCAAACCGCTTCCCATTCACTCCCACTGCACACAATCCCAATGGACCTAAACCCCTTCCCATTCCCGCCCACTGTGCACAATCTCACTAGACCCAAACCCTTCCCATTCACTCGCACTGTACACAATTCCAATCGACCCAAACCCCTCCCCATTCACTCGCACTGTACACAATCCCAATAGACCCAAACCCCATCCCATTCACTCTCACCGTACACAATGTTAATGGACCCAAACCGCTTCCCATTCACTCACGCTGCACACAATCCCAATGGACCCAAACCCCTTCCAATTCCCTCCCACTGTGCACAATCTCACTAGACCCAAACCCTTCACATTCACTCGCACTGTACACAATCCGAATCGACCCAAAACCCTTCCCATTCACTCCCACTGTACACAATCCCAATCGACCCAAACCCCTCCCCATTCACTCACACTGTACACAACACCAATGGATAATGGACGCAAACCCCATCCCATTCACTCCCACTGTGCACAATCACAATAGACCCAAACCACTTCCCATTCATTCCCACTGTACACAATCGCAATGGACCCAAACCCCTTCCCATTCACACCAACTGTACAATCCCAATGGCCCCAAACCCCTTCCCGTTAGCTCCCACTACACAACCCCAATGGCACCAAACCCCTTCCCATTCCTCCTACTGTACACAATACCAATGGACCCAAACCCCTCCCCATTCACTCGCACTGTACACAATCCCAATAGACCCAAACCCCAACCCATTCACTCTCACCGTACACAATCCCGATGGACCCCAAAACCCATTGCAATTCACTCCCACGGAGCACAATTCCATTGGACCCAAACCCCTTCCCTTTCGCTCCTATTACACAATCCCAATGGAGCCAACCCTTCCCATTCACCCGCACTACACACAATCCCAATGGACCCAAACCCCTCCCCTTTCACTCCCACCCGACACAGCCCCAACAGACACAAACTTCTTTCCATTTCCTCCCAGTGTACACAATCCCAATGGATCCACACCCCTTCCCATTCACTCCCACTGTACACAATCCCAATGGGCCCAATCCCTTCCCATTCACTCCCATTGTACACAATCCCAATGGACCCAAATCCCTTCCCATTCACTCTCACTCTATACAATCCCAAGGGACACAAAGTTCTTTCCATTCCCTCCCAGTGTCCACAATCCCAATGGATCCAAACCCCTTCCCATTCACTCCCACTATACACAATTCCAATGAACCAAACCCCTTCCCATTCACTCCCACTGTACACAATCCCAGGGGTCCCAAAGTTCTTTCCATTCCCTCCCAGTGTACAATATCCCAATGGATCCAAACCCCTTCCCATTCACTCTCACTGGACTCAATCCCAATGGACCCAGCCCCCTTCTCATTCCCTCCCACTGTGCACAATTTTAATGGACCCAATCCCCTTCCCATTCACTCCCACTGTACACAATCCCAATGGACCCAAACACCTTCCCATTCACTCCCACTGTACACAATCCCAATGGATCCATACCCCTTCCCATTCACTCCCACTGTACACAGCCCCAAGGGACCCAAACATCTTTCCATTCCCTCCCAGTGTACACAATCCCAATGGTTCCAAACCCCTTCCTGTCCACTCCCAATGTACACAATTTCAATGGACCCAAACCCCTTCCCATTCACTCAGACTCTACACAATCCCAATGCACCCAAACCACTTCCCATTCACTCTCGCATTACACAATCCGAATCGACCCAACCCCCTTCCCATTCCCTCCCACTGTACAGAATTCCAATGGACCCAAACCGCTTCCCATTCACGCCCACAGTACATAATCCCAAGGGACCCAAACTTCTTTCCATTCCCTCCCAGTGTACACACTCCCAATGGTTCTAAACACCTTCCCATTCGCTCCCACTCTACACAATCCCAATGGACACAAACCCCTTCCCATTCACTCTCTCTACACAATCCCAATGGACCCAAACCCCTTCCCATTCCCTCCCATTGTACACAATTTTAATAGACCCAAACCGCTTCCCATTCACTCCCACTACACACAATCCCAATGGACCCAAACCCTTCCCATTCACTCCCACTGTACACAATCCCAATAGACCCAAACCGCTTCCCATTCACTCCCACTGTACACAATCCCAATGGACCCAACCCCTTCCCATTCACTCTCACTGTACACAATCCCAATGGACCCAAACCCCTTCCCATTCACTCCCACTGTACACAATCCCAATAGACCCAAACCGCTTCCCATTCACTCCCGCTGCACACAATCCCAATGGACCCAACCGCTTCCCATTCACTCCCACTGTACACAATCCCAATCGACACAACCCCTTCCCATTTACTCGCACTGTACACAATCCCAATGGACAGAAACCCCATCCCATTCACTCTCACTGTTCACAACACCAATGGGCCCAAACCACTTCCCATTTACTCGCACTGTACACAATCCCAATGGACCCAAACCCCTTCCCATTCACTCCCACTGTACACAATCACAATAGACCTAAACCACTTCCCGTTCACTCCCACTGCACAAAATCTCAATGGACCCAAACCCCTTCCCATTCACTCCAACTGTACATTCCCAATGGCCCCAAGCCCCTTCCCGTTAGCTCCCACTACACAATCCCAATGGCACCAAACCCCTTCCCATTCCTCCAACTGTACACAATCCCAATGGTCCCAAACCAGTCCCGTTCGGTCCCCATACACAACCCTAATGGACCCAAGCCCCTTACCATTTGCTCGCACTACACTCAATCCCAATGGACCCAAACCGCTTCCCGTTCAGTCCCACTCTACGCAATCCCAATGGACCCAACACCCTTCGCGTTCGCCCCCACTACGCAATCCCAATTGACCCATCCCCTTCCCATTCACTTGCACTGCAAACAATCCGAATGGACCCAAAGAACTTCCCGTTCACTCCCACTCGTCACAATCCCAACCGACACAAACCTCTTTCCATTCATCCGCTCTGTACACAATCCTAATTGACGCAACCCCTTCCCATTCACTCTCACTCTACACAATCCCAATGGACCCAAAACCCTTCTCATTCCCTCCCACTGTGCACAATTTCAATGGACCCAAACCCCTTCCCATTCACTCCCACTCTACACAATCCCAATGGACCCAAACACCTTTCCATTCATTCCCACTGTACACAATCTCAATGGATCCATACCCCATCCCATTCACTCCCACTCCACACAATCCCAATGCACCCAAACCGCTTCCCATTCACTCTCGCATTATACAATCCCAATGGACCCAAACCCCTTCCCATTCCCTCCCACTGTACATAATCCCAATGGACCCAAACAACTTCCCGTTCACTCCCACTCGGCACAATCCCAATCGACCCAAACCTCTTTCCATTCACCCGCTCTGTACACAATCCTAATTGACGCAACCCCATCCCATTCACTCTCAGCGTACACAATGTTAATGGACCCAAACCGCTTCCCATTCACTCACGCTGCACACAATCCCAATGGACCCAAACCCCTTCCAATTCCCTCCCACTGTGCACAATCTCACTAGACCCAAACCCTTCCCATTCACTCGCACTGTACACAATCCGAATCGACCCAAACCCCTTCCCATTCACTCCCACTGTACACAATCCCAATCGACCCAAACCCCTCCCCATTCACTCACACTGTACACAACACCAATGGATAACGGACGCAAACCCCATCCCATTCACTCCCACTGTGCACAATCACAATAGACCCAAACCACTTCCCATTCATTCCCACTGTACACAATCCCAATGGACCCAAACCCCTTCCCATTCACACCAACTGTACAATCCCAATGGCCCCAAACCCCTTCCCGTTAGCTCCCACTACACAATCCCAATGGCAGCAAACCCCTTCCCATTCCTCCTACTGTACACAATACCAATGGACCCAAACCCCTCCCCATTCACTCGCACTGTACACAATCCCAATAGACCCAAACCCCAACCCATTCACTCTCACCGTACACAATCCCGATGGACCCCAAAACCCATTGCAATTCACTCCCACTGTGCACAATTCCATTGGACCCAAACCCCTTCCCTTTCGCTCCTATTACACAATCCCAATGGAGCCAACCCTTCCCATTCACGCGCACTACACACAATCCCAATGGACCCAAAACCCTTCCCTTTCACTCCCACCCGACACAGCCCCAACAGACACAAGCTTCTTTCCATTTCCTCCCAGTGTACACAATCCCAATGGATCCACACCCCTTCCCATTCACTCCCACTGTACACAATCCCAATGGACACAAGTCCCTTCCCATTCACTCCCATTGTACATAATCCCAATGGACCCAAACCCCTTCCCATTCACTCTCACTCTATACAATCCGAAGGGACACAAAGATCTTTCCATTCCCACCCAGTGTCCACAATCCCAATGGATCCAAACCCCTTCCCATTCACTCCCACTATACACAATTCCAATGGACCAAACCCCTTCCCATTCACTCCCACTGTACACAATCCCAGGGGACCCAAAGTTCTTTCCATTCCCTCCCAGTGTACAATATCCCAATGGATCCAAACCCCTTCCCATTCACTCTCACTGGAATCAATCCCAATGGACCCAGCCGCCTTCTCATTCCCTCCCACTGTGCACAATTTTAATGGACCCAATCCCCTTCCCATTCACTCCCACTGTACACAATCCCAATGGACCCAAACCCCTTCCCATTCCCTCCCATTGTACACAATTTTAATAGACCCAAACCGCTTCCCATTCACTCCCACTACACACAATCCCAATGGACCCAAACCCTTCCCATTCACTCCCACTGTACACAATCCCAATAGACCCAAACCGCTTCCCATTCACTCCCACTGTACACAATCCCAATGGACCCAACCCCTTCCCATTCACTCTCACTGTACACAATCCCAATGGACCCAAACCCCTTCCCATTCACTCCCACTGTACACAATCCCAATAGACCCAAACCGCTTCCCATTCACTCCCGCTGCACACAATCCCAATGGACCCAACCGCTTCCCATTCACTCCCACTGTACACAATCCCAATCGACACAACCCCTTCCCATTTACTCGCACTGTACACAATCCCAATGGACAGAAACCCCATCCCATTCACTCTCACTGTTCACAACACCAATGGGCCCAAACCACTTCCCATTTACTCGCACTGTACACAATCCCAATGGACCCAAACCCCTTCCCATTCACTCCCACTGTACACAATCACAATAGACCTAAACCACTTCCCGTTCACTCCCACTGCACAAAATCTCAATGGACCCAAACCCCTTCCCATTCACTCCAACTGTACATTCCCAATGGCCCCAAGCCCCTTCCCGTTAGCTCCCACTACACAATCCCAATGGCACCAAACCCCTTCCCATTCCTCCAACTGTACACAATCCCAATGGTCCCAAACCAGTCCCGTTCGGTCCCCATACACAACCCTAATGGACCCAAGCCCCTTACCATTTGCTCGCACTACACTCAATCCCAATGGACCCAAACCGCTTCCCGTTCAGTCCCACTCTACGCAATCCCAATGGACCCAACACCCTTCGCGTTCGCCCCCACTACGCAATCCCAATTGACCCATCCCCTTCCCATTCACTTGCACTGCAAACAATCCGAATGGACCCAAAGAACTTCCCGTTCACTCCCACTCGTCACAATCCCAACCGACACAAACCTCTTTCCATTCATCCGCTCTGTACACAATCCTAATTGACGCAACCCCTTCCCATTCACTCTCACTCTACACAATCCCAATGGACCCAAAACCCTTCTCATTCCCTCCCACTGTGCACAATTTCAATGGACCCAAACCCCTTCCCATTCACTCCCACTCTACACAATCCCAATGGACCCAAACACCTTTCCATTCATTCCCACTGTACACAATCTCAATGGATCCATACCCCATCCCATTCACTCCCACTCCACACAATCCCAATGCACCCAAACCGCTTCCCATTCACTCTCGCATTATACAATCCCAATGGACCCAAACCCCTTCCCATTCCCTCCCACTGTACATAATCCCAATGGACCCAAACAACTTCCCGTTCACTCCCACTCGGCACAATCCCAATCGACCCAAACCTCTTTCCATTCACCCGCTCTGTACACAATCCTAATTGACGCAACCCCATCCCATTCACTCTCAGCGTACACAATGTTAATGGACCCAAACCGCTTCCCATTCACTCACGCTGCACACAATCCCAATGGACCCAAACCCCTTCCAATTCCCTCCCACTGTGCACAATCTCACTAGACCCAAACCCTTCCCATTCACTCGCACTGTACACAATCCGAATCGACCCAAACCCCTTCCCATTCACTCCCACTGTACACAATCCCAATCGACCCAAACCCCTCCCCATTCACTCACACTGTACACAACACCAATGGATAACGGACGCAAACCCCATCCCATTCACTCCCACTGTGCACAATCACAATAGACCCAAACCACTTCCCATTCATTCCCACTGTACACAATCCCAATGGACCCAAACCCCTTCCCATTCACACCAACTGTACAATCCCAATGGCCCCAAACCCCTTCCCGTTAGCTCCCACTACACAATCCCAATGGCAGCAAACCCCTTCCCATTCCTCCTACTGTACACAATACCAATGGACCCAAACCCCTCCCCATTCACTCGCACTGTACACAATCCCAATAGACCCAAACCCCAACCCATTCACTCTCACCGTACACAATCCCGATGGACCCCAAAACCCATTGCAATTCACTCCCACTGTGCACAATTCCATTGGACCCAAACCCCTTCCCTTTCGCTCCTATTACACAATCCCAATGGAGCCAACCCTTCCCATTCACGCGCACTACACACAATCCCAATGGACCCAAAACCCTTCCCTTTCACTCCCACCCGACACAGCCCCAACAGACACAAGCTTCTTTCCATTTCCTCCCAGTGTACACAATCCCAATGGATCCACACCCCTTCCCATTCACTCCCACTGTACACAATCCCAATGGACACAAGTCCCTTCCCATTCACTCCCATTGTACATAATCCCAATGGACCCAAACCCCTTCCCATTCACTCTCACTCTATACAATCCGAAGGGACACAAAGATCTTTCCATTCCCACCCAGTGTCCACAATCCCAATGGATCCAAACCCCTTCCCATTCACTCCCACTATACACAATTCCAATGGACCAAACCCCTTCCCATTCACTCCCACTGTACACAATCCCAGGGGACCCAAAGTTCTTTCCATTCCCTCCCAGTGTACAATATCCCAATGGATCCAAACCCCTTCCCATTCACTCTCACTGGAATCAATCCCAATGGACCCAGCCGCCTTCTCATTCCCTCCCACTGTGCACAATTTTAATGGACCCAATCCCCTTCCCATTCACTCCCACTGTACACAATCCCAATGGACCCAAACACCTTCCCATTCACTCCCACTGTACACAATCCCAATGGTTCCAAACCCCTTCCTGTCCACTCCCAATGTACACAATTTCAATGGACCCAAACCCCTTCCCATTCACTCAGACTCTACACAATCCCAATGCACCCAAACCACTTCCCATTCACTCTCGCATTACACAATCCCAATGGACCCAACCCCCTTCCCATTCCCTCCCACTGTACAGAATTCCAATGGACCCAAACCGCTTCCCATTCACGCCCACTGTACATAATCCCAAGGGACCCAAACTTCTTTCCATTCCCTCCCAGTGTACACACTCCCAATGGGTCTAAACCCCTTCCCATTCACTCTCACTCTACACAATCCCAATGGACCCAAACCCCTTCCCATTCCCTCCCATTGTGCACAATTTTAATAGACCCAAACCGCTTCCCATTCACTCCCGCTGCACAAAATCCCAATGGACCCAAACCCCTTCCCATTCACTCCCATTGTACACAATCCCAATGGACCCAAACCACTTCCCATTCCCTCCCACTGTGCACAATCTCACTAGACCCAAACCCTTCACATTCCCTCCCACTGTACACAATCCCAATCGACACAAACCCCTTCCCATTTACTCGCACTGTACACAATCCCAATGGACCCAAACTCCTTCCCATTTACTCGCACTGTACACAATCCCAATGGACCCAGACCCCATCCCATTCACTCCCACTGTACACAATCACAATAGACCCAAACCACTTCCCATTCACTCCCACTGTACAAAATCCCAATGGACCCAAACCCCTTCCCATTCACTCCAACTGTACATTCCCAATGGCCCCAAGCCCCTTCCCGTTAGCTCCCACTACACAATCCCAATGGCACCAAACCCCTTCCCATTCCTCCCACTGTACACAATCCCAATGGTCCCAAACCAGTCCCGTTCGGTCCCCATACACAACCCTAATGGACCCAAACCCCTTACCATTTACTCGCACTACACTCAATCCCAATGGACCGAAACCACTTCCCGTTCACTCCCACTCTACGCAATCCCAATGGACCAAACACCCTTCGCGTTCGCTCCCACTACGCAATCCCAATTGACCCATCCCCTTCACATTCACTTGCACTGCAAACAATCCCAATGGACCCAAACAACTTCCCGTTCACTCCCACTCGGCACAATCCCAATCGACCCAAACCTCTTTCCATTCACCCGCTCTGTACACAATCCTAATTGACGCAACCCCATCCCATTCACTCTCAGCGTACACAATGTTAATGGACCCAAACCGCTTCCCATTCACTCACGCTGCACACAATCCCAATGGACCCAAACCCCTTCCAATTCCCTCCCACTGTGCACAATCTCACTAGACCCAAACCCTTCCCATTCACTCGCACTGTACACAATCCGAATCGACCCAAACCCCTTCCCATTCACTCCCACTGTACACAATCCCAATCGACCCAAACCCCTCCCCATTCACTCACACTGTACACAACACCAATGGATAACGGACGCAAACCCCATCCCATTCACTCCCACTGTGCACAATCACAATAGACCCAAACCACTTCCCATTCATTCCCACTGTACACAATCCCAATGGACCCAAACCCCTTCCCATTCACACCAACTGTACAATCCCAATGGCCCCAAACCCCTTCCCGTTAGCTCCCACTACACAATCCCAATGGCAGCAAACCCCTTCCCATTCCTCCTACTGTACACAATACCAATGGACCCAAACCCCTCCCCATTCACTCGCACTGTACACAATCCCAATAGACCCAAACCCCAACCCATTCACTCTCACCGTACACAATCCCGATGGACCCCAAAACCCATTGCAATTCACTCCCACTGTGCACAATTCCATTGGACCCAAACCCCTTCCCTTTCGCTCCTATTACACAATCCCAATGGAGCCAACCCTTCCCATTCACGCGCACTACACACAATCCCAATGGACCCAAAACCCTTCCCTTTCACTCCCACCCGACACAGCCCCAACAGACACAAGCTTCTTTCCATTTCCTCCCAGTGTACACAATCCCAATGGATCCACACCCCTTCCCATTCACTCCCACTGTACACAATCCCAATGGACACAAGTCCCTTCCCATTCACTCCCATTGTACATAATCCTAATGGACCCAAACCCCTTCCCATTCACTCTCACTCTATACAATCCGAAGGGACACAAAGATCTTTCCATTCCCACCCAGTGTCCACAATCCCAATGGATCCAAACCCCTTCCCATTCACTCCCACTATACACAATTCCAATGGACCAAACCCCTTCCCATTCACTCCCACTGTACACAATCCCAGGGGACCCAAAGTTCTTTCCATTCCCTCCCAGTGTACAATATCCCAATGGATCCAAACCCCTTCCCATTCACTCTCACTGGAATCAATCCCAATGGACCCAGCCGCCTTCTCATTCCCTCCCACTGTGCACAATTTTAATGGACCCAATCCCCTTCCCATTCACTCCCACTGTACACAATCCCAATGGACCCAAACACCTTCCCATTCACTCCCACTGTACACAATCCCAATGGTTCCAAACCCCTTCCTGTCCACTCCCAATGTACACAATTTCAATGGACCCAAACCCCTTCCCATTCACTCAGACTCTACACAATCCCAATGCACCCAAACCACTTCCCATTCACTCTCGCATTACACAATCCCAATGGACCCAACCCCCTTCCCATTCCCTCCCACTGTACAGAATTCCAATGGACCCAAACCGCTTCCCATTCACGCCCACTGTACATAATCCCAAGGGACCCAAACTTCTTTCCATTCCCTCCCAGTGTACACACTCCCAATGGTTCTAAACACCTTCCCATTCGCTCCCACTCTACACAATCCCAATGGACACAAACCCCTTCCCATTCACTCTCACTCTACACAATCCCAATGGACCCAAACCCCTTCCCATTCCCTCCCATTGTACACAATTTTAATAGACCCAAACCGATTCCCATTCACTCCCGCTGCACACAATCCCAATGGACCCAACCCCTTCCCATTCACTCCCACTGTACACAATCCCAATCGACACAACCCCTTCCCATTTACTCGCACTGTACACAATCCCAATGGACCCAAACCCCATCCCATTCACTCTCACTGTACACAACACCAATGGACTCGGACCACTTCCCATTTACTCGCACTGTACACAATCCCAATGGACCCAGACCCCATCCCATTCACTCCCACCGTGCACAATCACAATAGACCCAAACCACTTCCCGTTCACTCCCACTGTACAAAATCTCAATGGACCCAAACCCCTTCCCATTCACGCCCACTGTACATAATCCCAAGGGACCCAAACTTCTTTCCATTCCCTCCCAGTGTACACACTCCCAATGGTTCTAAACACCTTCCCATTCGCTCCCACTCTACACAATCCCAATGGACACAAACCCCTTCCCATTCACTCCCATTGTACACAATTTTAATAGACCCAAACCGCTTCCCATTCACTCCCACTGCACACAATCCCAATGGACCCAAACCCTTCCCATTCACTCCCACTGTACACAATCCCAATAGACCCAAACCGCTTCCCATTCACTCCCACTGTACACAATCCCAATGGACCCAACCCCTTCCCATTCACTCTCACTGTACACAATCCCAATGGACCCAAACCCCTTCCCATTCACTCCCACTGTACACAATCCCAATAGACCCAAACCGCTTCCCATTCACTCCCGCTGCACACAATCCCAATGGACCCAACCGCTTCCCATTCACTCCCACTGTACACAATCCCAATCGACACAACCCCTTCCCATTTACTCGCACTGTACACAATCCCAATGGACAGAAACCCCATCCCATTCACTCTCACTGTACACAACACCAATGGGCCCAAACCACTTCCCATTTACTCGCACTGTACACAATCCCAATGGACCCAAACCCCTTCCCATTCACTCCCACTGTACACAATCACAATAGACCTAAACCACTTCCCGTTCACTCCCACTGCACAAAATCTCAATGGACCCAAACCCCTTCCCATTCACTCCAACTGTACATTCCCAATGGCCCCAAGCCCCTTCCAGTTAGCTCCCACTACACAATCCCAATGGCACCAAACCCCTTCCCATTCCTCCAACTGTACACAATCCCAATGGTCCCAAACCAGTCCCGTTCGGTCCCCATACACAACCCTAATGGACCCAAGCCCCTTACCATTTGCTCGCACTACACTCAATCCCAATGGACCCAAACCGCTTCCCGTTCAGTCCCACTCTACGCAATCCCAATGGACCCAACACCCTTCGCGTTCGCCCCCACTACGCAACCCCAATTGACCCATCCCCTTCCCATTCTCTTGCACTGCAAACAATCCGAATGGACCCAAAGAACTTCCCGTTCACTCCCACTCGTCACAATCCCAACCGACACAAACCTCTTTCCATTCATCCGCTCTGTACACAATCCTAATTGACGCAACCCCTTCCCATTCACTCTCACTCTACACAATCCCAATGGACCCAAAACCCTTCTCATTCCCTCCCACTGTGCACAATTTCAATGGACCCAAACCCCTTCCCATTCACTCCCACTCTACACAATCCCAATGGACCCAAACACCTTTCCATTCATTCCCACTGTACACAATCTCAATGGATCCATACCCCATCCCATTCACTCCCACTCCACACAATCCCAATGCACCCAAACCGCTTCCCATTCACTCTCGCATTATACAATCCCAATGGACCCAAACCCCTTCCCATTCCCTCCCACTGTACATAATTCCAATGGACCCAAACTTCTTCCCATTCACTCCCACTGCACATAATCCCAAGGGACCCAAACTTCTTTCCATTCCCTCCCAGTGTACACACTCCCAATGGGTCTAAATCCCTTCCCATTCACTCTCACTCTACACAATCCCAATGGACCCAAACCCCTTCCCATTCCCTCCCATTGTGCACAATTTTAATAGACCCAAACCGTTTCCCATTCACTCCCGCTGCACACAATCCCAATGGACCCAAACCCCTTCCCATTCACTCCCATTGTACACAATCCCAATGGACCCAAACCACTTCCCATTCCCTCCCACTGTGCACAATCTCACTAGACCCAAACCCTTCACATTCCCTCCCACTGTACACAATCCCAATCGACACAAACCCCTTCCCATTTACTCGCACTGTACACAATCCCAATGGACCCAAACTCCTTCCCATTTACTCGCACTGTACACAATCCCAATGGACCCAGACCCCATCCCATTCACTCCCACTGTACACAATCACAATAGACCCAAACCACTTCCCATTCACTCCCACTGTACAAAATCCCAATGGACCCAAACCCCTTCCCATTCACTCCAACTGTACATTCCCAATGGCCCCAAGCCCCTTCCCGTTAGCTCCCACTACACAATCCCAATGGCACCAAACCCCTTCCCATTCCTCCCACTGTACACAATCCCAATGGTCCCAAACCAGTCCCGTTCGGTCCCCATACACAACCCTAATGGACCCAAACCCCTTACCATTTACTCGCACTACACTCAATCCCAATGGACCGAAACCACATCCCGTTCACTCCCACTCTACGCAATCCCAATGGACCAAACACCCTTCGCGTTCGCTCCCACTACGCAATCCCAATTGACCCATCCCCTTCACATTCACTTGCACTGCAAACAATCCCAATGGACCCAAACAACTTCCCGTTCACTCCCACTCGGCACAATCCCAATCGACCCAAACCTCTTTCCATTCACCCGCTCTGTACACAATCCTAATTGACGCAACCCCATCCCATTCACTCTCAGCGTACACAATGTTAATGGACCCAAACCGCTTCCCATTCACTCACGCTGCACACAATCCCAATGGACCCAAACCCCTTCCAATTCCCTCCCACTGTGCACAATCTCACTAGACCCAAACCCTTCCCATTCACTCGCACTGTACACAATCCGAATCGACCCAAACCCCTTCCCATTCACTCCCACTGTACACAATCCCAATCGACCCAAACCCCTCCCCATTCACTCACACTGTACACAACACCAATGGATAACGGACGCAAACCCCATCCCATTCACTCCCACTGTGCACAATCACAATAGACCCAAACCACTTCCCATTCATTCCCACTGTACACAATCCCAATGGACCCAAACCCCTTCCCATTCACACCAACTGTACAATCCCAATGGCCCCAAACCCCTTCCCGTTAGCTCCCACTACACAATCCCAATGGCAGCAAACCCCTTCCCATTCCTCCTACTGTACACAATACCAATGGACCCAAACCCCTCCCCATTCACTCGCACTGTACACAATCCCAATAGACCCAAACCCCAACCCATTCACTCTCACCGTACACAATCCCGATGGACCCCAAAACCCATTGCAATTCACTCCCACTGTGCACAATTCCATTGGACCCAAACCCCTTCCCTTTCGCTCCTATTACACAATCCCAATGGAGCCAACCCTTCCCATTCACGCGCACTACACACAATCCCAATGGACCCAAAACCCTTCCCTTTCACTCCCACCCGACACAGCCCCAACAGACACAAGCTTCTTTCCATTTCCTCCCAGTGTACACAATCCCAATGGATCCACACCCCTTCCCATTCACTCCCACTGTACACAATCCCAATGGACACAAGTCCCTTCCCATTCACTCCCATTGTACACAATCCCAATGGACCCAAACCCCTTCCCATTCACTCTCACTCTATACAATCCGAAGGGACACAAAGATCTTTCCATTCCCACCCAGTGTCCACAATCCCAATGGATCCAAACCCCTTCCCATTCACTCCCACTATACACAATTCCAATGGACCAAACCCCTTCCCATTCACTCCCACTGTACACAATCCCAGGGGACCCAAAGTTCTTTCCATTCCCTCCCAGTGTACAATATCCCAATGGATCCAAACCCCTTCCCATTCACTCTCACTGGAATCAATCCCAATGGACCCAGCCCCCTTCTCATTCCCTCCCACTGTGCACAATTTTAATGGACCCAATCCCCTTCCCATTCACTCCCACTGTACACAATCCCAATGGACCCAAACACCTTCCCATTCACTCCCACTGTACACAATCCCAATGGATCCATACCCCTTCGCATTAACTCCCACTGTACACAGCCCCAAGGGACCCAAACATCTTTCCATTCACTCCCAGTGTACACAATCCCAATGGTTCCAAACCCCTTCCTGTCCACTCCCAATGTACACAATTTCAATGGACCCAAACCCCTTCCCATTCACTCAGACTCTACACAATCCCAATGCACCCAAACCACTTCCCATTCACTCTCGCATTACACAATCCCAATGGACCCAACCCCCTTCCCATTCCCTCCCACTGTACAGAATTCCAATGGACCCAAACCGCTTCCCATTCACGCCCACTGTACATAATCCCAAGGGACCCAAACTTCTTTCCATTCCCTCCCAGTGTACACACTCCCAATGGTTCTAAACACCTTCCCATTCGCTCCCACTCTACACAATCCCAATGGACACAAACCCCTTCCCATTCACTCTCACTCTACACAATCCCAATGGACCCAAACCCCTTCCCATTCCCTCCCAATGTACACAATTTTAATAGACCCAAACCGCTTCCCATTCACTCCCGCTGCACACAATCCCAATGGACCCAACCCCTTCCCATTCACTCCCACTGTACACAATCCCAATCGACACAACCCCTTCCCATTTACTCGCACTGTACACAATCCCAATGGACCCAAACCCCATCCCATTCACTCTCACTGTACACAGCACCAATGGACCCGGACCACTTCCCATTTACTCGCACTGTACACAATCCCAATGGACCCAGACCCCATCCCATTCACTCCCACCGTGCACAATCACAATAGACCCAAACCACTTCCCGTTCACTCCCACTGTACAAAATCTCAATGGACCCAAACCCCGTCCCATTCACTCCAACTGTACATTCCCAATGGCCCCAAGCCCCTTCCCGTTAGCTCCCACTACACAATCCCAATGGCACCAAACCCCTTCCCATTCCTCCCACTGTACACAATCCCAATGGTCCCAAACCAGTCCCGTTCGGTCCCCATACACAACCCTAATGGACCCAAACCCCGTACCATTTACTCGCACTACACTCAATCACAATGGACCGAAACCACTTCCCGTTCACTCCCACTCTACGCAATCCCAATGGACCAAACACCCTTCGCGTTCGCTCCCACTACGCAATCCCAATTGACCCATCCCCTTCCCATTCACTTGCACTGCAAACAATCCCAATGGACCCAAACCTCTTTCCATTCACCCGCTCTGTACACAATCCTGATTGACGCAACCCCTTCCCATTCACTCTCACTACACAATCCCAATGGACCCAAAACCCTTACCATTCCCTCCCACGGTACACAATTTCAATGAACCCAAACCGCTTCCCATTCACTCCCACTGCACACAATCTCAATGGACCTAAACCCCTTCCCATTCCCTCCCACTGTGCACAATCTCACTAGACCCAAACCCTTCCCATTCACTCGCACTGTACACAATCCCAATCGACCCAAACCCCTCCCCATTCACTCGCACTGTACACAATCCCAATGGATCCACACCCCTTCCCATTCACTCCCACTGTACACAATCCCAATGGAAACAAGTCCCTTCCCATTCACTCCCATTGTACACAATCCCAATGGACCCAAATCCCTGCCCATTCACTCTCACTCTATACAATCCCAAGGGACACAAAGTTCTTTCCATTCCCTCCCAGTGTCCACAATCCCAATGGATCCAAACCCCTTCCCATTCACTCCCACTATACACAATTCCAATGGACCAAACCCCTTCCCATTCACTCCCACTGTACACAATCCCAGGGGACCCAAAGTTCGTTCCATTCCCTCCCAGTGTACAATATCCCAATGGATCCAAACCCCTTCCCATTCACTCTCACTGGACTCAATCCCAATGGACCCAGCCCCCTTCTCATTCCCTCCCAATGTACACAATTTCAATGGACCCAAACCCCTTCCCATTCACTCAGACTCTACACAATCCCAATGCACCCAACCCCCTTCCCATTCCCTCCCACTGTACAGAATTCCAATGGACCCAAAACCCTTCCCATTCACGCCCACTGCACATAATCCCAAGGGACCCAAACTTCTTTCCATTCCCTCCCAGTGTACACACTCCCAATGGTTCTAAACACCTTCCCATTCGCTCCCACTCTACACAATCCCAATGGACACAAACCCCTTCCCATTCACTCTCACTCTACACAATCCCAATGGACCCAAACCCCTTCCCATTCCCTCCCATTGTACACAATTTTAATAGACCCAAACCGCTTCCCATTCACTCCCACTGCACACAATCCCAATGGACCCAACCCCTTCCCATTCACTCCCACTGTACACAATCCCAATCGACACAACCCCTTCCCATTTACTCGCACTGTACACAATCCCAATGGACCCAAACCCCATCCCATTCACTCTCACTGCACACACCAATGGACCCAAACCACTTCCCATTTACTCGCACTGTACACAATCCCAATGGACCCAGACCCCATCCCATTCACTCCCACTGTACACAATCAGAATAGACCCAAACCACTTCCCGTTCACTCCCACTGTACAAAATCTCAATGGACCCAAACCCCTTCCCATTCACTCCAACTGTACATTCCCAATGGCCCCAAGCCCCTTCCCGTTAGCTCCCACTACACAATCCCAATGGCACCAAACCCCTTCCCATTCCTCCCACTGTACACAATCCCAATGGTCCCAAACCAGTCCCGTTCGGTCCCCATACACAACCCTAATGGACCCAAACCCCTTACCATTTACTCGCACTACACTCAATCCCAATGGACCCAAACCGCTTCCCGTTTACTCCCACTCTACGCAATCCCAATGGACCCAACACCCTTCGCGTTCGCTCCCACTGCGCAATCCCAATTGACCCATCCCCTTCCCATTCACTTGCACTGCAAACAATCCGAATGGACCCAAAGAACTTCCCGTTCACTCCCACTCGGCACAATCCCAATCGACACAAACCTCTTTCCATTCACCCGCTCTGTACACAACCCTAATTGACGCAACTCCTTCCCATTCACTCTCACTCTACACAATCCCAATGGACCCAAAACCCTTCTCATTCCCTCCCACTGTTCACAATCTCAATGGATCCATACCCCATCCCATTCACTCCCACTGTACACAGCCCCAAGGGAACCAAACCCCTTCCCATTCACTCCCACTCTACACAATCCCAATGGTTCCAAACCCCTTCCTGTCCACTCCCAATGTACACAGTTTCAATGGACCCAAACCCCTTCCCATTCCCTCCCACTGTACATAATTCCAATGGACCCAAACTTCTTTCCATTCCCTCCCATTATACACAATCCCAATGGTTCTAAACACCATCCCATTCCCTCCCATTGTACACATTTTTAATAGACCCAAACCGCTTCCCATTCACTCCCGCTGCACACAATCCCAATGGACCCAAACACCTTCCCATTCCCTCCCACTGTGCACAATCTCACTCGACCCAAACCCTTCACATACACTCGCACTGTACACAATCCCAATCGACCCAAACCCCTTCCCATTCACTCCCACTGTACACAATCCTAATTGACGCAACCCCTTCCCATTCACTCTCACTACACAGTCCCAATGGACCCAAAACCCTTACCATTCCCTCCCACGGTACACAA
This sequence comes from Scyliorhinus torazame, assembly GCF_047496885.1. Classification (NCBI taxonomy): domain Eukaryota; kingdom Metazoa; phylum Chordata; class Chondrichthyes; order Carcharhiniformes; family Scyliorhinidae; genus Scyliorhinus; species Scyliorhinus torazame. The sequence continues at coordinate 78,998,432 of NC_092710.1, read as the reverse complement.
TTTCAATGAACCCAAACCGCTTCCCATTCACTCCCACTGCACACAATCGTAATGGACCTAAACCCCTTCCCATTCCCTCCCACTGTGCACAATCTCACTAGACCCAAACCCTTCCCATTCACTCGCACTGTACACAATCCCAATCGACCCAAACCCCTCCCCATTCACTCGCACTGTACACAATCCCAAAAGACCCAAACCCCATCCCATTCACTCTCACCGTACACAATTTTAATGGACCCAAACCGCTTCCCATTCACTCACGCTGCACACAATCCCAATGGACCCAAACCCCTTCCAATTCCCTCTCACTGTGCACAATCTCACTCGACCCAAACCCTTCCCATTCACTCGCACTGTACACAATCCGAATCGACCCAAACCCCTTCCCATTCACTCCCACTGTACACAATCCCAATAGACCCAAACCCATCCCCATTCACTCACACTGTACACAACACCAATGGATAATGGACGCAAACCCCATCCCATTCACTATTACTGTGCACAATCACAATAGACCCAAACCACTTCCCATTCATTCCAACTGTACACAATCCCAATGGACCCAAACACCTTCCCATTCACACCAACTGTACAATCCCAATGGCCCCAAACCCATTCCCGTTAGCTCCCACTACACAATCCCAATGGCACCAAACCCCTTCCCATTCCTCCTACTGTACACAATACCAATGGACCCAAACCCCTCCCCATTCACTCGCACTGTACACAATCCCAATAGACCCAAACCCCAACCCATTCACTCTCACCGTACACAATCCCAATGGACCCCAAACCCCATTGCAATTCACTCCCACTGTGCACAATTCCATTGGACCCAAACCCCTTCCCTTTCGCTCCTATTACACAATCCCAAAGGAGCCAACCCTTCCCATTCACCCGCACTACACACAATCCCAATGGACCCAAACCCCTTCCCTTTCACTCCCACCCGACACAGTCCCAACAGACACAAACTTCTTTCCATTTCCTCCCAGTGTACACAATCCCAATGGATCCACACCCCTTCCCATTCACTCCCACTGTACACAATCCCAATGGACCCAAATCCCTTCCCATTCACTCTCACTCTATACAATCCCAAGGGACACAAAGTTCTTTCCATTCCCTCCCAGTGTCCACAATCCCAATGGATCCAAACCCCTTCCCATTCACTCCCACTATACACAATTCCAATGGACCAAACCCCTTCCCATTCACTCCCACTGTACACAATCCGAGGGGACCCAAAGTTCGTTCCATTCCCTCCCAGTGTCCACAATCCCAATGGATCCAAACCCCTTCCCATTCACTCCCACTATACACAATCCCAATGGACCCAAACCCCTTCCCATTCCCTCCCATTGTACACAATTTTAATAGACCCAAACCGCTTCCCATTCACTCCCGCTGCACACAATCCCAATGAACCCAAACACCTTCCCATTCCCTCCCACTGTGCACAATCTCACTCGACCCAAACCCTTCACATACACTCGCACTGTACACAATCCCAATCGACCCAAACCCCTTCCCATTCACTCCCACTGTACACAATCCCAAACGACCCAAACCCCTTCCCATTTACTCGCACTGTACACAATCCCAATGGAACCAAACTCCATCCCATTCACTCACACTGTACACAACACCAATGGACCCAAACCCCTTACCATTCACTCCCACTGTACACAATCATAATAGACCCAAACCACTTCCCATTCACTCTCACTGTACAAAATCCCAATGGACCCAAACCCCTTCCCATTCACTCCAACTGTACATTCCCAATGGCCCCAAGCCCCTTCCCGTTAGCTCCCACTACACAATCCCAATGACACCAAACCCCTTCCCATTCCTCGCACTGTACACAATCCCAATGGTCCCAAACCAGTCCCGTTCGGTCCCCATCCACAACCCTAATGGACCTAAACCCCTGACCATTTACTCGCACTTCACTCAATCCCAATGGACCGAAACCGCTTCCCGTTCACTCCCGCTCTACATAATCCAAATTGACCCATCCCCTTCCCATTCACTTGCACTGCACACAATCCCAATGGACCCAAAAAACTTCCCGTTCACTCCCACTCGTCACAATCCCAATTGACCCAAACCTCTTTCCATTCACCCGCTCTGTACACAATCCTAATTGACGCAACCCCTTCCCATTCACTCTCACTCTACACAATCCCAATGGACCCAAAACCCTTCCCATTCCCTCCCACGGTACACCATTTCAATAGAACCAAACCGCTTCCCATTCACTCCCACTGCACACAATCCCAATGGACCTAACCCCTTTCGCATTCCATCACACTGTGCACAATCCCAATCGACCCAAGCCCCTCCCCATTCACTCGCACTGCACACAATCCCAATAGACTCAAACCCCATCCCATTCACTCTCACCGTACACAATCCCAATGGACCCCAAACCCCATTGCAATTCACTCCCACTCTGCACAATTCCATTGGACCCAAAGCCCTTCCCGTTCACTCCTATTACACAATCCCAATGGAGCCAACCCTTCCCATTCACTCGCACTACACACAATCCCATTGGACCAAACCCCTTCACTTTCACTCCCACCCTACAGAGTCCCAACAGACCCAAACTTCTTTCCATTTCCTCCCAGTGTACACAATCCCAATGGACGCAAACCCCTTCCAATTCACTCTAACTGTACACAATCCCAATAGACCCAAACCCCTTCCCATTCACTCCCACTGTACCCAATCCCAATGCACCCAAACCCCTTCCAATTCACTCCCACAGACCAAAAACACAATGGACCTAAACCCCTTCCCATTCAGTCCCACTATACACAATCCCAATGGACCCAAACCACTTCCCATTCACACTCACTCTACAGAATCCCAATGGACCCAAAATCCTTCCCATTCCCTCCCACTGTACACAATTTCAATGGACCCAAACCACATCCCATTGACTCGCACTACACATAATCCAAATGGACCCAAACCACTTCCCATTAACTCCCACTGTACACAATCCAAATGGACCCAAACCCCTTCCCATTCACACCAACTGTACATTCCCAATGGCCCCATACCCCTTCCCGTTAGCTCCCACTACACAATCCCAATGGCACCAAACCCTTTCCCATTCCTCCCACTGTACACAATACCAATGGACCCAAACCCCTCCCCATTCACCCGCACTGGACACAATCCCAATGGACCCCAAACCCCATTGCAATTCACTCCCACTGTGCACAATTCCATTGGACCCAAACCCCTTCGCGTTCGCTCCTATTACACAATCCCAATGGAGCCAACCCTTCCCATTCACTCGCACTACACACAATCCCAATGGACCCAAAACCCTTCCATTTCACTCCCACCCGACACAGTCCCAACAGACCCAAACATCTTTCCATTTCCTCCCAGTGCACACAATCCCAATGCATCCAAACACCTTCCCATTCACTCCCACTGTACACCATCCCAATGGACCCAAGTCCCTTCCCATTCACTCCCACTGTGCACAATCCCAATGGACTCAAATCCCTTCCCATTCACTCTCACTCTATACAATCCCAAGGGACCCAAAGTTCTTTCCATTCCCTCCCAGTGTACACAATCCCAATGGATCCAATCCCCTTCACATTCATTCCCACTGTACACAATTCCAATGGACCAAACCCCTTCCCATTCACTCCCACTGTACATAATCCCAGGGGACCCAAAGATATTTCCGTTCCCTCCCAGTGTACACAATCCCAATGGATCCAAACCCATTCCCATTCACTTTCACTGGACACAATCCCAATGGAACAAACCCCCTTCTCAATCCCTCCCACTGTACACAATTTCAATGGACCCAAACCCCTTCCCATTCACTCTCACTGTACACAATCCCAATGGGCCCAAACCCCTTCCCATTCACTCCCACTGTACACAATGCCAATGGACCAAACCCCTTCCCATTCACTCCCACTGTACACAATCCCAGGGGACCCAAAGTTCTTTTCATTCCCTCCCTGTGTACACAATCCCAATGGATCCAAACCCCTTCACATTCACTCTCACTGGACACAATCCCAATGGACCCAACACCCTTCTCATTCCCTCCCACTGTGCACAATTTCAATGGACCCAAACCCCTTCCCATTCACTCCCACTGTACACAATCCCAATGGACCCAAACACCTTAGCATTCATTCCCACTGTACACAATCCCAATGGACCCAAACCCCTTCCCATTCACTCCAACTGTACAATCCCAATGGCCCCAAACCCCTTCCCGTTAGCTCCCACTACACAATCCCAATGGCACCAAACCCCTTCCCATTCCTCCCACTGTACACAATACCAATGGACCCAAACCCCTCCCCATTCACTCGCACTGTACACAATCCCAATAGACCCAAACCCCAACCCATTCACTCTCACCGTACACAATCCCAATGGACTCCAAACCCCATTGCAATTCACTCCCACTGTGCACAATTCCATTGGACCCAAACCCCTTCCCTTTCGCTCATATTACACAATCCCAATGGAGCCAACCCTTCCCATTCACCCGCACTACACACAATCCCAATGGACAAACTGGAGGGACTTGTGTAGTGGTGTCCATCAGAGATTAGAATCAGAAACACTTCTTTTAATATATATTGGGCGCAGTTCAATGGCAAAATTCCGAAGTCCGATTTTGGGCGCGTTTGTCAGAGTATTTTGGGACGGCCGCATGGGTGAGATCGCAGTCGGTATTCGACGGCACTTAGATCCTCGACATTGCTGGCTGCCTCGCTGTCTGATTTTCCCGACTCGGGCCTCAGCAGCTCGCCGCTAACAAAGGGGAGTTGCCTTTAAGTGCGACCTCACCACTCACTCCCAGTCAAGCAGTGCGCAGACCTGCTCATTTTGAGGATGGCGACCTCACAAGGTTTCTCAACGATGTGGATGAGAGGTGGGCCATCCTGTTCCCTGAGGGTGTTGGTAGACCAACAGGATCAGCAATGCCGCATGGGAGGTACTGGAAGCAGCTGTCGGTGTGGGCAGCATGACTTAAGAGGACTGTCGTCCGACGTAGGAACAAGACAAACTACCTCCAACGAGTTGCAAGGGAAAGTTACCACCTCTCTTTGTTCAAAAAGGGGAGCAGAGACAACCCCGGCAACTATAGACCGGTGAGCCTCACGTCTGTAGTGGGTAAAGTCTTGGAGGGGATTATAAGAGACAAGATTTATAATCATCTAGATAGGAATAATATGATCAGGGATAGTCAGCATGGCTTTGTGAAGGGTAGGTCATGCCTCACCAACCTTATTGAGTTCTTTGAGAAGGTGACTGAACAGGTAGATGAGGGTAGAGCAGTTGATGTGGTGTATATGGATTTCAGCAAAGCGTTTGATAAGGTTGCCCACGGTAGGCTATTGCAGAAAATACGGAGGCTGGGGATTGAGGGTGATTTAGAGATGTGGATCAGAAATTGGCTAGCTGAAAGAAGACAGAGGGTGGTGGTTGATGGGAAATGTTCAGAATGGAGTTCAGTCACAAGTGGAGTACCACAAGGACTGTTCTGGGGCCGTTGCTGTTTGTCATTTTTATCAATGACCTAGAGGAAGGCGCAGAAGGGTGGGTGAGTAAATTTGCAGACGATACTAAAGTCGGTGGTGTTGTCGATAGTGTGGAAGGAAGTAGCAGGTTACAGAGGGATATAGATAAGCTGCAGAGCTGGGCTGAGAGGTGGCAAATGGAGTTTAATGTAGAGAAGTATGAGGTGATTCACTTTGGAAGGAATAACAGGAATGCGGAATATTTGGCTAATGGTAAAGTTCTTGAAAGTGTGGATGAGCAGAGGGATCTAGGTGTCCATGTACATAGATCCCTGAAAGTTGCCACCCAGGTTGATAGGGTTGTGAAGAAGGCCTATGGAGTGTTGGCCTTTATTGGTAGAGGGATTGAGTTCCGGAGTCAGGAGGTCATGTTGCAGCTGTACAGAACTCTGGTTCGGCCGCATTTGGAGTATTGCGTACAGTTCTGGTCACCGCATTATAGGAAGGACGTGGAGGCTTTGGAGCGGGTGCAGAGGAGATTTACCAGGATGTTGCCTGGTATGGAGGGAAAATCTTATGAGGAAAGGCTGATGGACTTGAGGTTGTTTTCGTTGGAGAGAAGAAGGTTAAGAGGAGACTTAATAGAGGCATACAAAATGATCAGGGGGTTGGATAGGGTGGACAGTGAGAGCCTTCTCCCGCGGATGGAAATGGCTGGCACGAGGGGACATAGCTTTAAACTGAGGGGTAATAGATATAGGACAGAGGTCAGAGGTAGGTTCTTTACGCAAAGAGTAGTGAGGCCGTGGAATGCCCTACCTGCTACAGTAGTGAACTCGCCAACATTGAGGGCATTTAAAAGTTTATTGGATAAACATATGGATGATAATGGCATAGTGTAGGTTAGATGGCTTTTGTTTCGGTGCAACATCGTGGGCCGAAGGGCCAGTACTGCGCTGTATTGTTCTATGTTCTATGTTCTATGGACCCAAACCCCTTCCTTTTCACTCCCACCCGACACAGTCCCAACAGACACAAACTTCTTTCCATTTCCTCCCAGTGTACACAATCCCAATGGATCCAAACCCCTTCCCATTTACTCCCACTGTACACAATCCCAATGGACACAAGTCCCTTCCCATTCACTCACATTGTACACAATCCCAATGGACCCAAATCGCTTCCCATTCACTCTCACTCAATACAATCCCAAGGGACACAAAGTTCTTTCCATTCCCTCCCAGTGTCCACAATCCCAATGGATCCAAACCCCTTCCCATTCACTCCCACTGTACACAATTCCAATGGACTAAACCCCTTCCCATTCACTCCCACTGTACACAATCCCAGGGGACCCAAAGTTCTTTCCATTCCCTCCCAGTGTACACAATCCCAATGGATCCAAACCCCTTCCCATTCACTCTCACTGGACTCAATCCCAATGGACCCAACCCCCTTCTCATTCCCTACCACTGTGCACAATTTCAATGGACCCAATCCCCTTCCCATTCACTCCCACTGTACACAATCCCAATGGACCCAAACACCTTCCCATTCACTCCCACTGTACACAATCCCAATGGATCCATACACCTTCCCATTCACTCCCACTGTACAAAGCCCCAAGGGACCCAAACATCTTTCCATTCCCTCCCTGTGTACACAATCCCAATGGTTCCAAACCCCTTCCTGTCCACTCCCAATGTACACAATTTCAATGGACCCAAACCCCTTGCCATTCACTCACACTCTACACAATCCCAATGCACCCAAACCGCTTCCCATTCACTCTTGCATTACACAATCCCAATGGACCCAACCCCCTTCCCATTCCCTACCACTGGACAGAATTCCAAAGGACCCAAACCCCTTCCCATTCACGCCCACTGTACATAATCCCAAGGGACCCAAACTTCTTTCCATTCCCTCCCAGTGTACACACTCCCAATGGTTCTAAACACGTGCCCATTCACTCCCACTCTACACAATCCCAATGGACCCAAACCCCTTCCCATTCCCTCCCATTGTACACAATTTTAATAGACCCAAACCGCTTCCCATTCACTCCCGCTGCACACAATCCCAATGGACCCAACCCCTTCCCATTTACTCGCACTGTACACAATCCCAATCGACACAACCCATTCCCATTTACTCGCACTGTACATAATCCCAATGGACCCAAACCCCATCCCATTCACTCACACTGTACACAACACCAATGGACACCTTCCCATTCACTGCCACTCTACACAATCCCAATGGACCCAAACTCCTTCCCATTCACTCCAACTGTACATTCCCAATGGCCCCAAGCCCCTTCCCGTTAGCTCCCACTACACAATCCCAATGGCACCAAACCCCTTCCCATTCCTCCCACTGTACACAATCCCAATGGTCCCAAACCAGTCCCGTTCGGTCCCCATCCACAACCCTAATGGACCCAAACCCCTTCCCATTTACTCGCACTACACTCAATCCCAATGTACCCAAACCGCTTCCCGTTCACTCCCACTCTACGCAATCCCAATGGACCCAACACCCTTCGCGTTCGCTCCCACTACGCAATCCCAATTGTCCCATCCCCTTCCCATTCACTTGCACTGCAAACAATCCCAATGGACACAAAGAACTTCCCGTTCACTCCCGCTCGTCACAATACCAATCGACACAAACCTCTTTCCATTCACCCGCTCTGTACACAACCCTAATTGACGCAACCCCTTCCCATTCACTCTCACTCTACACAATCCCAATGGACCCAAAACCCTTCCCATTCCCTCCCACGGTACACAATTTCAATGGACCCAAACCGCTTCCCATTCACTCCCACTGCACACAATCCCAATGGACCTAAACCCCTTCCCATTCCCTCCCACTGTGCACAATCTCACTAGACCCAAACCCTTCCCATTCACTCGCACTGTACACAATCCCAATCGACCCAAACCCCTCCCCATTCACTCGCACTGTATACAATCCCAATAGACCCAAACCCCATCCCATTCACTCTCACCGTACACAATCCCAATGGACCCCAAACCCCATTGCAATTCACACCCACTGTGCACAATTCAATTGGACCCAAACCCCTTCCCGTTCGCTCCTATTACACAATCCCAATGGAGCCAACCCTTCCCATTCACTCGCACTACACACAATCCCATTGGACCCAGACCCCTTCCCTTTCACTCCCACCCTATAGAGTCCCACCAGACCCAAACTTATTTCCATTTCCTCCCAGTGTACACAATCCCAATGGACGCAAACCCCTTCCCATTCACTCCCACTGAACCCAATTCCAATGCACCCAAACCCCTTCCCATTCACTCCCACAGACCAAAAACACAATGGACCTAAACCCCATCCCATTCACTCCCACTGAGCACAATGTCAATAGACCCAAACACCTTCCCATTCACTCCCGCTGCACACAATCCCAATGGACCCAAATCCCTTCCCATTCACTCCCACTGTACACAATCCCAATGGACCCAAACCCCTTCCCATTAACTCCCACAGAGAAAAAACACAATGGACCCAAACCCCTTCCCATTCAGTCCCACTGTACACAATCCCAATGGACCCAAACCCCTTCCCTTTCACTCGCACTGTACACAATCCCAATGGACCCCAAACCCCTTTGCAATTCACTCCCACTGTGCACAATTCCATTGGACCCAAACCCCTTCCCGTTCGCTCATATTACACAATCCCAATGGAGCCAACCCTACCCATTCACCCGCACTACACACAATCCCAATGGACCCAAACCCCTTCCCATTCACTCCCACTCTACACAATCCCAATAGACCCGAACACCTTACCATTCATTCTCACTGTACACAATCTCAAAGGATCCATACCCCATCCCATTCACTCCCACTGTACACAGCCCCAAGGGACCGAAACCGCTTCCCATTCACTCCCACTCTACACAATCCCAATGCACCCAAACCGCTTCCCATTCACTCTCGCATTATACAATTCCAATGGACCCAAACCCCTTCCCATTCCCTCCCACTGTACATAATTCCAATGGACCCAAACTTCTTTCCATTCCCTCCCAGTGTACACAATCCCAATGGTTCTAAACATCTTCCCATTCACTCCCACACTACACAATCCCAATGGACACAAACCCCTTCCCATTCACTCTCACTCTACACAATCCCCTTCCTGTCCACTTCCAATGTACACAATTTCAATGGACCCAAACCCCTTCCCATTCACTCCCACTCTACACAATCCCAATGCACCCAAACCGCTTCCCATTCACTCTCGCATTATACAATTCCAATGGACCCAAACCCCTTCCCATTCCCTCCCACTGTACATAATTCCAATGGACCCAAACTTCTTTCCATTCCCTCCCAGTGTACACAATCCCAATGGTTCTAAACACCTTCCCATTCACTCCCACTCTACACAATCCCAATGGACACAAACCCCTTCCCATTCACTCTCACTCTACACAATCCCAATGGACCCAAATCCCTTCCCATTCCCTCCCATTGTACACAATTTTAATAGACCCAAACCGCTTCCCATTCACTCCCGCTGCACACAATCCCAATGGACGCAAACCCCTTCCCATTCCCTCCCACTGTGCACAATCTCACTAGACCCAAACCCTTCACATTCACTCGCACTGTACACAATCCCAATCGACCCAAACCCCTTCCCATTCACTCCCACTGTACTCAATCCCAATCGACCCAAACCCCTTCCCACTTACTCGCACTGTACACAATCCCAATGGACCCAAACCCCATCCCATTCACTCACACTGTACACAACACCAATGGACCCAAACCCCTTACCATTCACTCCCACTGTACACAATCCCAATGGACCCAAAACACTTCCCATTCACTCTCACTGTACAAAATCCCAATGGACCTAAACCCCTTCCCATTCACTCCAACTGTACATTCCCAATGGCCCCAAGCCCCTTCCCGTTAGCTCCCACTACACAATCCCAATGGCACCAAACCCCTTCCCATTCCTCGCACTGTACACAATCCCAATGGTCCCAAACCAGTCCCGTTCGGTCCCCATCCACAACCCTAATGGACCCAAACCCCTTACCAATTACTCGCACTGTACACTATCCCAATCGACCCAAACCCCTCCCCATTCACTCGCACTCTACACAATCCCAATAGACCCAAACCCCATCCCATTCACTCCCACCGTACACAATCCCAATGGACCCCAAACCCCATTGCAATTCACTCCCACTGTGCACAATTCCATTGGACCCAAACCCCTTCCCGTTCTCTCCTATTACACAATCCCATTGGACACAAACCCCTTCCCTTTCACTCCCACCCTACACAGTCCCAACAGACCCATACTTCTTTCCATTTCCTCCCAGTGTACACAATCCCAATGGACACAAAACCCTTCCAATTCACTCTAACTGTACACAATCCCAATGGATCCAAACCCCTTCCCATTCACTCCCACTGTACCCAATCCCAAGCACCCAAACCCCTTCCCATTCACTCCCACAGACCAAAAACCCAATTGACCCCAACCCCTTCCCATTCAGTCCCACTGTACACAATCCCAATGGACCCAAACCGCTTCCCATTCACTCCCACTGTACACAATCCCAATGGACCGAAAGTCCTTGCCATTCCCTCCCACTGTACACAATTTCAATGGACCCAAACCACTTCCCATTGACTCCCACAATACACAATCCGAATGGACCCAAACCACTTCCCATTCAGTCCCAGTGTACACAATCCCAATGGACCCAAACCCCATCCCATTCACTCCCACTGTGCACAATGACAATAGACCCAAGCTCCTTCCCATTCACTCCCACTGCACACAATCCCAATGGACCCAAACCCCTTCCCATTCACTCCCACAGACAAAAAACGCAATGGACCCAAACCCCTTCCCATTCAGTCCCACTGGACACAATCCCAATGGACCCAAACCCCTTCCCATTCACTCTCACTGTACACAATCCCAATGGACCCAAACCCCATCCCATTCTCTCCCACTGTACACAATTCCAATGCACCCAAACGCCTTCCCATTCACTCTCACTGTACACAATCCCAATGGACCCAAACCCCTTCCCATTCACTCTCACTGTACACAATCCCAATGGACCCAAACCCCTTCCCATTCACTCTCACTGTACACAATTCAAATGCACCCAAACGCCTTCCCATTCACTCCCACTGTACACAATCCCAATGGACCCAAACCTCTTCCCATTCACTCCCACAGACCAAAAACCCAATGGACCCAAACCCCTTCGCATTCAGTCCCACTGTACACAATCACAATGGACCCAAACCCATTCCCATTCACTCTCACTGTACACACTCCCAATGGACACAAAACTCATTCCCATTCACTCAAACTGTACACAATTGCAATGTAACCAAATCCCCTCCCATTCGCTCCAAATGTACACAATCCCAAAGGATCGAAACCCTTTCCAATTCATTCCCACTCTACACAATCGCAATGGACCGAAACCACTTCCCATTCACTCCCACTGTACACAATCCCAATGGAGCCAGGCCCCTTCCCATTGACTCCCACTGTACACAATCCCAATTGTCCTAAACCCTTCCCGTTCGGTCCCACTGTACACAATCACAATGGACCCAAACCCCTTCCCGTTCAATCCAACTGTACAATCCCAATGGACCGAAACCCCTTCCCATTCGGTACCACTACACAATCCTAATGGACGCAAACCCCTTACCATTTACTCGCAGTACACACAATCCAAATGGACCGAAACACCTTTCTGTTCACACCCACTCTACACAATCCCAATGGACCCAAAACCCTTCGCGTTCGCTCCCACTACGCAATCCCAATTTACCCATCCCCTTCCCATTCACTTGCACTGCACTCAATCCCAATGGACCGAAACCGCTTCCCGTTCACTCCCACTCTACGCAATCCCAATGGACCCAACACACTTCGCGTTCGCTCCCAATACGCAATCCCAATTGACCCATCCCCTTCCCATTCACTTGCACTGCACACAATCCCAATGGAACCAAAAAACTTCCCGTTCACTCCCACTCGTCACAATCCCAATTGACCCAAACCTCTTTCCATTCACCCGCTCTGTACACAATCCTAATTGACGCAACCCCTTCCCATTCACTCTCACTCTACACAATCCCAAAGGACCCAAAACCCTTCCCATTCCCTCCCACGGTACACCATTTCAATAGACCCAAACCGCTTCCCATTCACTCCCACTGCACACAATCCCAATGGTCCTAAACCCTTTCCCATTCCCTCACACTGTGCACAATCTCACTAGACCCAAACCCTTTCCATTCACTCGCACTGTACACAATCCCAATCGACCCAAACCCCTCCCCATTCACTCGCACTCTACACAATCCCAATAGACCCAAACCCCATCCCATTCACTCCCACCGTACACAATCCCAATGGACCCAAAACCCTTCGCGTTCGCTCCCACTACGCAATCCCAATTTACCCATCCCCTTCCCATTCACTTGCACTGCACACAATCCCAATGGACCCAAACCACTTCCCGTTCACTTCCACACTACACAATCCGAATGGAACCAAACCCCTTCCCGTTCGCTCCTATTATACAATCCCAATGGAGCCAACCCTTCCCATTCACTCGCACTACACACAATCCCAATGGACCCAAACCCCTTCCCTTTGACTCCCACTCTACACAGTCCCAATAGACCCAAACCCGTTCCCGTTTGCTTCCACTACACAATCCCAATGGACCCAAACTTCTTTCCATTCCCTCGCAGTGTACACAATCCCAATCGATCCAAACCTCTTCACAGTCACTCCCACTCTACACAATTTCAATGGACCCAAACCCCTTCGCATTCACTCCCACTGCAGACAATCACAATGGTTCCAAACCCCTTCCCACTCACTCCCACTGTACACAATTTCAATGGACCCAAACCCCTTCCCATTCACCCCCACTGTACACAATTCCAATGGACCCAAACCCCTTCCCATTCACTCCCACTGTATACAATCCCAAGGGACCCAAACTTTTTTCCATTCCCTCCCAGTGTACACAATCACAAGGGTTCCAAACCCCTTCCCATTCACTCCCACTGTACACAATTTCAATGGACCCAAACCGCTACCCATTCACTCCCACTGCACACAATCCCAATGGACCCAAACCACTTCCCATTCACTCCCACTGTACACAATCCCAATGGATCCAAACCCCTTCCCATTCACTCTGACTGTGCACAATCCCAATGGATCCAAACCCATTCCCAGTCACTCCCACTGTACACAATCCAAATGGACCCAAACCCCTTCCCATTAACTCCCACAGACCAAAAACCCAATGGACCCAAACCCCTTCCCATTCAGTCCCACTGTACACAGTCCCCAAGGACCCAAACCGCTTCCCATTCACTCTCACTCTACAGAGTCCCAATGGACCCAAAACCCTTCCCATTCCCTTCCACTGTACACAATTTCAATGGATCCAAACCGCTTCACATTCACTCCCACTGCACACAATCCCAATGGACCCAAACGAGTTCCCATTCACTCCCACTGTACAAAATCCCAATGGACCCAAACTCCTTCCCATTCACTCCAACAGACCAAAAACCCAATGGACCCAAACCCTTTCCCATTCAGTCCCACTGTACACAATCCCAATGGACCCAAACCCCTTCCCATTCACTCACACAGTGCACAATGACAATAGAACCAAACCCCTTCCCATTCACTCACACTGTACACAATCCCAATGGAGCCAAACCCCTTCCCATTCCCTCACACAGACCAAAACCCCAATGGACCCAAACCCCTTCCCATTCACTCACACTATACACAATCCCAATGGACCCAAACCCCTTCCCATTGACTCTCACTGAACACAATTCTAATGCATCCAAACGCCTTCCCATTCACTCCCACTGTACCCAATCCCAATGGACCCAAACCCCTTCCCATTCACTCCCACTGTACACAATCCCAATGGACCCAAACCCCTTCCCATTCACTCCCACTGCACACAATCCCAATTGACCCAAACCCCATCCCATTCACTCCCACTGTCCACAATCCCAATTGAACCAAACCCCTTTCATTTCACTCCCACTGCACACAATCCCAATGGACCCAAACCCCATCCCACTTACTCCCACTGTACACAATCCGAATGGACCCAAACCCATTTCCATTCACTCCCACTGCACACAATCCCAATGGACCCAAACCACTTCCCATTCACTCTCACTGTACACAATCCCAATGGACCCAAACTCCTTCCCATTCCCTCCCACAGACCAAAGACCCAATGGACCCAAATCCCTTCCCTTTCAGTCCCACTGTACACAATCCCAATGGACCCAAACCCCTTCCCATTCACTCCCACTGTACACAATCCCAATGGACCCAACCCCCTTCCCATTCACTCTCACTGAACACAATTCCAATGCACCCAAACGCCTTCCCATTCACCCTCACTGTACACAATCCCAATGGACCCAAACCTCTTCCCGTTCACTCTCACTGTACACAACTCCAATGGACCCAAACCTCATCCCATTCACTCCCACTGTACACAATTCCAATGGACCAAAACCGCTTCCCATTCACTCCCACTGTACACAATCCCAATGGAACCAAACCCCTTCCCATTCACTCCCAACTGCACACAATCCCAAAGGACCCAAACGCCATCCAATTAACTCCCACTGTCCACAATCCCAATTGACCCAAACCCCTTCCCATTCACTCCCACTGCACACAATCCCAACGGACCCAAACTCCTTCACATTCACTCCTTCAGACCAAAAACCCAATGGACCCAAACCCCTTCCCATTCAGTCCCACTGTACACAATCCAAATGGACCCAAACCCCATCCCATTCACTCCCACTGAACACAATCCCAATGGACCCAAACCCCTTTCCATTCACTCCCAACTGCCCACAACCCCAATGGACCCAAACCCCATCACATTCACTCCCACTGTCCACAATCCCAATTGACCCAAACCCCTTCCCATTAACTACCACTGTACACAATCCCAATGGACCCAAACCCCTTCCCATTCACTCCCACTGCACACAACCCCAATGGACCCAAACCCCATCACATTCACTCCCACTGTCCACAATCCCAATTGACCCAAACCCCTTCCCATTAACTACCACTGTACACAATCCCAATGGACCCAAACCCCTTCCCATTCACTCCCACTGCACACAATCCCAATGGACCCAAACCCCATCCCATTCACTCCCACTGTCCACCATCCCAATTGACCCAAACCCCTTCCCATTCACTCCCACTGGACACAATCCCAATGGACCCAAACCCCTTCCCATTCACTCTCACTGTACACAATCCCAATGGACCCAAACCCCATCCCATTCTCTCCCACTGTACACAATTCCAATGCACCCAAACGCCTTCCCATTCACTCTCACTGTACACAATCCCAATGGACCCAAACCCCTTCCCATTCACTCTCACTGTACACAATCCCAATGGACCCAAACCCCTTCCCATTCACTCTCACTGTACACAATTCAAATGCACCCAAACGCCTTCCCATTCACTCCCACTGTACACAATCCCAATGGACCCAAACCTCTTCCCATTCACTCCCACAGACCAAAAACCCAATGGACCCAAACCCCTTCGCATTCAGTCCCACTGTACACAATCACAATGGACCCAAACCCATTCCCATTCACTCTCACTGTACACACTCCCAATGGACACAAAACTCATTCCCATTCACTCAAACTGTACACAATTGCAATGTAACCAAATCCCCTCCCATTCGCTCCAAATGTACACAATCCCAAAGGATCGAAACCCTTTCCAATTCATTCCCACTCTACACAATCGCAATGGACCGAAACCACTTCCCATTCACTCCCACTGTACACAATCCCAATGGAGCCAGGCCCCTTCCCATTGACTCCCACTGTACACAATCCCAATTGTCCTAAACCCTTCCCGTTCGGTCCCACTGTACACAATCACAATGGACCCAAACCCCTTCCCGTTCAATCCAACTGTACAATCCCAATGGACCGAAACCCCTTCCCATTCGGTACCACTACACAATCCTAATGGACGCAAACCCCTTACCATTTACTCGCAGTACACACAATCCAAATGGACCGAAACACCTTTCTGTTCACACCCACTCTACACAATCCCAATGGACCCAAAACCCTTCGCGTTCGCTCCCACTACGCAATCCCAATTTACCCATCCCCTTCCCATTCACTTGCACTGCACTCAATCCCAATGGACCGAAACCGCTTCCCGTTCACTCCCACTCTACGCAATCCCAATGGACCCAACACACTTCGCGTTCGCTCCCAATACGCAATCCCAATTGACCCATCCCCTTCCCATTCACTTGCACTGCACACAATCCCAATGGAACCAAAAAACTTCCCGTTCACTCCCACTCGTCACAATCCCAATTGACCCAAACCTCTTTCCATTCACCCGCTCTGTACACAATCCTAATTGACGCAACCCCTTCCCATTCACTCTCACTCTACACAATCCCAAAGGACCCAAAACCCTTCCCATTCCCTCCCACGGTACACCATTTCAATAGACCCAAACCGCTTCCCATTCACTCCCACTGCACACAATCCCAATGGTCCTAAACCCTTTCCCATTCCCTCACACTGTGCACAATCTCACTAGACCCAAACCCTTTCCATTCACTCGCACTGTACACAATCCCAATCGACCCAAACCCCTCCCCATTCACTCGCACTCTACACAATCCCAATAGACCCAAACCCCATCCCATTCACTCCCACCGTACACAATCCCAATGGACCCAAAACCCTTCGCGTTCGCTCCCACTACGCAATCCCAATTTACCCATCCCCTTCCCATTCACTTGCACTGCACACAATCCCAATGGACCCAAACCACTTCCCGTTCACTTCCACACTACACAATCCGAATGGAACCAAACCCCTTCCCGTTCGCTCCTATTATACAATCCCAATGGAGCCAACCCTTCCCATTCACTCGCACTACACACAATCCCAATGGACCCAAACCCCTTCCCTTTGACTCCCACTCTACACAGTCCCAATAGACCCAAACCCGTTCCCGTTTGCTTCCACTACACAATCCCAATGGACCCAAACTTCTTTCCATTCCCTCGCAGTGTACACAATCCCAATCGATCCAAACCTCTTCACAGTCACTCCCACTCTACACAATTTCAATGGACCCAAACCCCTTCGCATTCACTCCCACTGCAGACAATCACAATGGTTCCAAACCCCTTCCCACTCACTCCCACTGTACACAATTTCAATGGACCCAAACCCCTTCCCATTCACCCCCACTGTACACAATTCCAATGGACCCAAACCCCTTCCCATTCACTCCCACTGTATACAATCCCAAGGGACCCAAACTTTTTTCCATTCCCTCCCAGTGTACACAATCACAAGGGTTCCAAACCCCTTCCCATTCACTCCCACTGTACACAATTTCAATGGACCCAAACCGCTACCCATTCACTCCCACTGCACACAATCCCAATGGACCCAAACCACTTCCCATTCACTCCCACTGTACACAATCCCAATGGATCCAAACCCCTTCCCATTCACTCTGACTGTGCACAATCCCAATGGATCCAAACCCATTCCCAGTCACTCCCACTGTACACAATCCAAATGGACCCAAACCCCTTCCCATTAACTCCCACAGACCAAAAACCCAATGGACCCAAACCCCTTCCCATTCAGTCCCACTGTACACAGTCCCCAAGGACCCAAACCGCTTCCCATTCACTCTCACTCTACAGAGTCCCAATGGACCCAAAACCCTTCCCATTCCCTCCCACTGTACACAATTTCAATGGATCCAAACCGCTTCACATTCACTCCCACTGCACACAATCCCAATGGACCCAAACGAGTTCCCATTCACTCCCACTGTACAAAATCCCAATGGACCCAAACTCCTTCCCATTCACTCCAACAGACCAAAAACCCAATGGACCCAAACCCTTTCCCATTCAGTCCCACTGTACACAATCCCAATGGACCCAAACCCCTTCCCATTCACTCACACAGTGCACAATGACAATAGAACCAAACCCCTTCCCATTCACTCACACTGTACACAATCCCAATGGAGCCAAACCCCTTCCCATTCCCTCACACAGACCAAAACCCCAATGGACCCAAACCCCTTCCCATTCACTCACACTATACACAATCCCAATGGACCCAAACCCCTTCCCATTGACTCTCACTGAACACAATTCTAATGCATCCAAACGCCTTCCCATTCACTCCCACTGTACCCAATCCCAATGGACCCAAACCCCTTCCCATTCACTCCCACTGTACACAATCCCAATGGACCCAAACCCCTTCCCATTCACTCCCACTGCACACAATCCCAATTGACCCAAACCCCATCCCATTCACTCCCACTGTCCACAATCCCAATTGAACCAAACCCCTTTCATTTCACTCCCACTGCACACAATCCCAATGGACCCAAACCCCATCCCACTTACTCCCACTGTACACAATCCGAATGGACCCAAACCCATTTCCATTCACTCCCACTGCACACAATCCCAATGGACCCAAACCACTTCCCATTCACTCTCACTGTACACAATCCCAATGGACCCAAACTCCTTCCCATTCCCTCCCACAGACCAAAGACCCAATGGACCCAAATCCCTTCCCTTTCAGTCCCACTGTACACAATCCCAATGGACCCAAACCCCTTCCCATTCACTCCCACTGTACACAATCCCAATGGACCCAACCCCCTTCCCATTCACTCTCACTGAACACAATTCCAATGCACCCAAACGCCTTCCCATTCACCCTCACTGTACACAATCCCAATGGACCCAAACCTCTTCCCGTTCACTCTCACTGTACACAACTCCAATGGACCCAAACCTCATCCCATTCACTCCCACTGTACACAATTCCAATGGACCAAAACCGCTTCCCATTCACTCCCACTGTACACAATCCCAATGGAACCAAACCCCTTCCCATTCACTCCCAACTGCACACAATCCCAAAGGACCCAAACGCCATCCAATTAACTCCCACTGTCCACAATCCCAATTGACCCAAACCCCTTCCCATTCACTCCCACTGCACACAATCCCAACGGACCCAAACTCCTTCACATTCACTCCTTCAGACCAAAAACCCAATGGACCCAAACCCCTTCCCATTCAGTCCCACTGTACACAATCCAAATGGACCCAAACCCCATCCCATTCACTCCCACTGAACACAATCCCAATGGACCCAAACCCCTTTCCATTCACTCCCAACTGCCCACAACCCCAATGGACCCAAACCCCATCACATTCACTCCCACTGTCCACAATCCCAATTGACCCAAACCCCTTCCCATTAACTACCACTGTACACAATCCCAATGGACCCAAACCCCTTCCCATTCACTCCCACTGCACACAACCCCAATGGACCCAAACCCCATCACATTCACTCCCACTGTCCACAATCCCAATTGACCCAAACCCCTTCCCATTAACTACCACTGTACACAATCCCAATGGACCCAAACCCCTTCCCATTCACTCCCACTGCACACAATCCCAATGGACCCAAACCCCATCCCATTCACTCCCACTGTCCACCATCCCAATTGACCCAAACCCCTTCCCATTCACTCCCACTGTACACAATTCCAATGGACCCAAACACCTTCCCATTCACTCCCACAGACCAAAAACCCAATGGACCCAAACCCCATCACATTCACTCCCACTGTCCACAATCCCAATGGACCCAAACCCCATCCCATTCACCCCCACTGTACACAATCCCAATGGATCAAAACCCATTCCCATTCACTCCCACTGTACCCAATCCCAATGGACCCAATCCCCTTCCCATTCACTCCCACTGCACACAATCCCAATGGACCCAAAACCCATCCCATTCACTCCCACTGTACACAATTCCAATGGACCCAAACACCTTCCCATTCACTCCCACAGACCAAAAACCCAATGGACCCAAACCCCTTCCCATTCAGTCCCACTGTGCGCAATGACAATAGAACCAAACCCCTTCCCATTCACTCCCACTGCACACAATCCCAATGGACCCAAACCACTTCCCATTCACTCCCACTGTACCCAATCTCAATGGACCCAAACCCCTTCCCATTCACTCCCACTGCACACAATCCCAATGGACACAAACGCCATCCCATTCACTCCCACTGTACACAATCCCAATGGACCCAAACCCCTTCCCATTAACTACCACTGCAAACAATCCCAATGGACACAAAGAACTTCCCGTTCACTCCCGCTCGTCACAATCCCAATCGACACAAACCTCTTTCCATTCACCCGCTCTGTACACAACCCTAATTGACGCAACCCCTTCCCATTCACTCTCACTCTACACAATCCCAATGGACCCAAAACCCTTACCATTCCCTCCCACGGTACACAATTTCAATGGACCCAAACCGCTTCCCATTCACTCCCACTGTACACAATCCGAATGGACCCAAACCCATTTCCATTCACTCCCACTGCACACAATCCCAATGGACCCAAACCACTTCCCATTCACTCTCACTGTACACAATCCCAATGGACCCAAACTCCTTCCCATTCCCTCCCACAGACCAAAGACCCAATGGACCCAAATCCCTTCCCTTTCAGTCCCACTGTACACAATCCCAATGGACCCAAACCCCTTCCCATTCACTCCCACTGTACACAATCCCAATGGACCCAACCCCCTTCCCATTCACTCTCACTGAACACAATTCCAATGCACCCAAACGCCTTCCCATTCACCCTCACTGTACACAATCCCAATGGACCCAAACCCCTTCCCATTCACTCCCACTGTACACAATCCCAATGGACCCAAACCCCTTCCCATTCACTCCCACTGCACACAATCCCAATTGACCCAAACCCCATCCCATTCACTCCCACTGTCCACAATCCCAATTGAACCAAACCCCTTTCATTTCACTCCCACTGCACACAATCCCAATGGACCCAAACCCCATCCCACTTACTCCCACTGTACACAATCCGAATGGACCCAAACCCATTTCCATTCACTCCCACTGCACACAATCCCAATGGACCCAAACCACTTCCCATTCACTCTCACTGTACACAATCCCAATGGACCCAAACTCCTTCCCATTCCCTCCCACAGACCAAAGACCCAATGGACCCAAATCCCTTCCCTTTCAGTCCCACTGTACACAATCCCAATGGACCCAAACCCCTTCCCATTCACTCCCACTGTACACAATCCCAATGGACCCAACCCCCTTCCCATTCACTCTCACTGAACACAATTCCAATGCACCCAAACGCCTTCCCATTCACCCTCACTGTACACAATCCCAATGGACCCAAACCTCTTCCCGTTCACTCTCACTGTACACAACTCCAATGGACCCAAACCTCATCCCATTCACTCCCACTGTACACAATTCCAATGGACCAAAACCGCTTCCCATTCACTCCCACTGTACACAATCCCAATGGAACCAAACCCCTTCCCATTCACTCCCAACTGCACACAATCCCAAAGGACCCAAACGCCATCCAATTAACTCCCACTGTCCACAATCCCAATTGACCCAAACCCCTTCCCATTCACTCCCACTGCACACAATCCCAACGGACCCAAACTCCTTCACATTCACTCCTTCAGACCAAAAACCCAATGGACCCAAACCCCTTCCCATTCAGTCCCACTGTACACAATCCAAATGGACCCAAACCCCATCCCATTCACTCCCACTGAACACAATCCCAATGGACCCAAACCCCTTTCCATTCACTCCCAACTGCCCACAACCCCAATGGACCCAAACCCCATCACATTCACTCCCACTGTCCACAATCCCAATTGACCCAAACCCCTTCCCATTAACTACCACTGTACACAATCCCAATGGACCCAAACCCCTTCCCATTCACTCCCACTGCACACAACCCCAATGGACCCAAACCCCATCACATTCACTCCCACTGTCCACAATCCCAATTGACCCAAACCCCTTCCCATTAACTACCACTGTACACAATCCCAATGGACCCAAACCCCTTCCCATTCACTCCCACTGCACACAATCCCAATGGACCCAAACCCCATCCCATTCACTCCCACTGTCCACCATCCCAATTGACCCAAACCCCTTCCCATTCACTCCCACTGTACACAATTCCAATGGACCCAAACACCTTCCCATTCACTCCCACAGACCAAAAACCCAATGGACCCAAACCCCATCACATTCACTCCCACTGTCCACAATCCCAATGGACCCAAACCCCATCCCATTCACCCCCACTGTACACAATCCCAATGGATCAAAACCCATTCCCATTCACTCCCACTGTACCCAATCCCAATGGACCCAATCCCCTTCCCATTCACTCCCACTGCACACAATCCCAATGGACCCAAAACCCATCCCATTCACTCCCACTGTACACAATTCCAATGGACCCAAACACCTTCCCATTCACTCCCACAGACCAAAAACCCAATGGACCCAAACCCCTTCCCATTCAGTCCCACTGTGCGCAATGACAATAGAACCAAACCCCTTCCCATTCACTCCCACTGCACACAATCCCAATGGACCCAAACCACTTCCCATTCACTCCCACTGTACCCAATCTCAATGGACCCAAACCCCTTCCCATTCACTCCCACTGCACACAATCCCAATGGACACAAACGCCATCCCATTCACTCCCACTGTACACAATCCCAATGGACCCAAACCCCTTCCCATTAACTACCACTGCAAACAATCCCAATGGACACAAAGAACTTCCCGTTCACTCCCGCTCGTCACAATCCCAATCGACACAAACCTCTTTCCATTCACCCGCTCTGTACACAACCCTAATTGACGCAACCCCTTCCCATTCACTCTCACTCTACACAATCCCAATGGACCCAAAACCCTTACCATTCCCTCCCACGGTACACAATTTCAATGGACCCAAACCGCTTCCCATTCACACCCACTGTACACAATCCGAATGGACCCAAACCCATTTCCATTCACTCCCACTGCACACAATCCCAATGGACCCAAACCACTTCCCATTCACTCTCACTGTACACAATCCCAATGGACCCAAACTCCTTCCCATTCCCTCCCACAGACCAAAGACCCAATGGACCCAAATCCCTTCCCTTTCAGTCCCACTGTACACAATCCCAATGGACCCAAACCCCTTCCCATTCACTCCCACTGTACACAATCCCAATGGACCCAACCCCCTTCCCATTCACTCTCACTGAACACAATTCCAATGCACCCAAACGCCTTCCCATTCACCCTCACTGTACACAATCCCAATGGACCCAAACCTCTTCCCGTTCACTCTCACTGTACACAACTCCAATGGACCCAAACCTCATCCCATTCACTCCCACTGTACACAATTCCAATGGACCAAAACCGCTTCCCATTCACTCCCACTGTACACAATCCCAATGGAACCAAACCCCTTCCAATTCACTCCCAACTGCACACAATCCCAAAGGACCCAAACGCCATCCAATTAACTCCCACTGTCCACAATCACAATTGACCCAAACCCCTTCCCATTCACTCCCACTGCACACAATCCCAACGGACCCAAACTCCTTCACATTCACTCCTTCAGACCAAAAACCCAATGGACCCAAACCCCTTCCCATTCAGTCCCACTGTACACAATCCAAATGGACCCAAACCCCATCCCATTCACTCCCACTGAACACAATCCCAATGGACCCAAACCCCTTTCCATTCACTCCCAACTGCCCACAACCCCAATGGACCCAAACCCCATCACATTCACTCCCACTGTCCACAATCCCAATTGACCCAAACCCCTTCCCATTAACTACCACTGTACACAATCCCAATGGACCCAAACCCCTTCCCATTCACTCCCACTGCACACAACCCCAATGGACCCAAACCCCATCACATTCACTCCCACTGTCCACAATCCCAATTGACCCAAACCCCTTCCCATTAACTACCACTGTACACAATCCCAATGGACCCAAACCCCTTCCCATTCACTCCCACTGCACACAATCCCAATGGACCCAAACCCCATCCCATTCACTCCCACTGTCCACCATCCCAATTGACCCAAACCCCTTCCCATTCACTCCCACTGTACACAATTCCAATGGACCCAAACACCTTCCCATTCACTCCCACAGACCAAAAACCCAATGGACCCAAACCCCATCACATTCACTCCCACTGTCCACAATCCCAATGGACCCAAACCCCATCCCATTCACCCCCACTGTACACAATCCCAATGGATCAAAACCCATTCCCATTCACTCCCACTGTACCCAATCCCAATGGACCCAATCCCCTTCCCATTCACTCCCACTGCACACAATCCCAATGGACCCAAAACCCATCCCATTCACTCCCACTGTACACAATTCCAATGGACCCAAACACCTTCCCATTCACTCCCACAGACCAAAAACCCAATGGACCCAAACCCCTTCCCATTCAGTCCCACTGTGCGCAATGACAATAGAACCAAACCCCTTCCCATTCACTCCCACTGCACACAATCCCAATGGACCCAAACCACTTCCCATTCACTCCCACTGTACCCAATCTCAATGGACCCAAACCCCTTCCCATTCACTCCCACTGCACACAATCCCAATGGACACAAACGCCATCCCATTCACTCCCACTGTACACAATCCCAATGGACCCAAACCCCTTCCCATTAACTACCACTGCAAACAATCCCAATGGACACAAAGAACTTCCCGTTCACTCCCGCTCGTCACAATCCCAATCGACACAAACCTCTTTCCATTCACCCGCTCTGTACACAACCCTAATTGACGCAACCCCTTCCCATTCACTCTCACTCTACACAATCCCAATGGACCCAAAACCCTTACCATTCCCTCCCACGGTACACAATTTCAATGGACCCAAACCGCTTCCCATTCACTCCCACTGCACACAATCCCAATGGACCTAAACCCCTTCCCATTCCCTCCCACTGTGCACAATCTCACTAGACCTAAACCCTTCCCATTCACTCGCACTGTACACAATCCCAATCGACCCAAACCCCTCCCCATTCACTCGCACTGTATACAATCCCAATAGACCCAAACCCCATCCCATTCACTCTCACCGTACACAATCCCAATGGACCCCAAATCCCATTGCAATTCACACCCACTGTGCACAATTCAATTGGACCCAAACCCCTTCCCGTTCGCTCCTATTACACAATCCCAATGGAGCCAACCTTTCCCATTCACTCGCAATACACACAATCCCATTGGACCCAGACCCCTTCCCTTTCACTCCCACCCTATAGAGTCCCACCAGACCCAAACTTATTTCCATTTCCTCCCAGTGTACACAATCCCAATGGACGCAAACCCCTTCCCATTCACTCCCACAGACCAAAAACACAATGGACCTAAACCCCATCCCATTCACTCCCACTGAGCACAATGTCAATAGACCCAAACACCTTCCCAATCACTCCCGCTGCACACAATCCCAATGGACCCAAATCCCTTCCCATTCACTCCCACTGTACACAATCCCAATGGACCCAAACCCCTTCCCATTAACTCCCACAGACAAAAAACACAATGGACCCAAACCCCTTCCCATTCACTCCCACTGTACACAATCCCAATGGACCCAAACCCCTTCCCATTCACTCTCACTGTACACAATCCCAATGGACCCCAAACCCCTTTGCAATTCACTCCCACTGTGCACAATTCCATTGGACCCAAACCCCTTCCCGTTCGCTCCTATTACACAATCCCAATGGAGCCAACCCTACCCATTCACCCGCACTACACACAATCCCAATGGACCCAAACCCCTTCCCTAACACTCCCACCTGACACAGTCCCAACAGACACAATCTTCTTTCCCTTTCACTCCCACCCGACACAGTCCCAACAGACACAAACTTATTTCCATGTCCTCCCAGTGTTCACAATCCCAATGGATCCAAAACCCTTCCCATTCACTCCCACTGTACACAATTCCAATGGATCTTACACCTTCCCATTCACTCCCACTGTGCACAATACAAGGGGACCCAAAGTTCTTTCCATTCCCTCCCAGTGTACACAATCCCAATGGATCCAAACCCCTTCCCATTCACTCTTGCTGGACACAATCCCAATGGACCCAACCCCCTTCTCATTCCCTCCCACTGTGCACAATTTCAATGGACCCAAACCCCTTCCCATTCACTCCCACTCTACACAATCCCAATGGACCCGAACACCTTACCATTCATTCTCACTGTACACAATCTCAAAGGATCCATACCCCATCCCATTCACTCCCACTGTACACAGCCCCAAGGGACCGAAACCGCTTCCCATTCACTCCCACTCTACACAATCCCAATGCACCCAAACCGCTTCCCATTCACTCTCGCATTATACAATTCCAATGGACCCAAACCCCTTCCCATTCCCTCCCACTGTACATAATTCCAATGGACCCAAACTTCTTTCCATTCCCTCCCAGTGTACACAATCCCAATGGTTCTAAACACCTTCCCATTCACTCCCACACTACACAATCCCAATGGACACAAACCCCTTCCCATTCACTCTCACTCTACACAATCCCCTTCCTGTCCACTTCCAATGTACACAATTTCAATGGACCCAAACCCCTTCCCATTCACTCCCACTCTACACAATCCCAATGCACCCAAACCGCTTCCCATTCACTCTCGCATTATACAATTCCAATGGACCCAAACCCCTTCCCATTCCCTCCCACTGTACATAATTCCAATGGACCCAAACTTCTTTCCATTCCCTCCCAGTGTACACAATCCCAATGGTTCTAAACACCTTCCCATTCACTCCCACTCTACACAATCCCAATGGACACAAACCCCTTCCCATTCACTCTCACTCTACACAATCCCAATGGACCTAAATCCCTTCCCATTCCCTCCCATTGTACACAATTTTAATAGACTCAAACCGCTTCCCATTCACTCCCGCTGCACACAATCCCAATGGACGCAAACCCCTTCCCATTCCCTCCCACTGTGCACAATCTCACTAGACCCAAACCCTTCACATTCACTCGCACTGTACACAATCCCAATCGACCCAAACCCCTTCCCATTCACTCCCACTGTACTCAATCCCAATCGACCCAAACCCCTTCCCACTTACTCGCACTGTACACAATCCCAATGGACCCAAACCCCATCCCATTCACTCACACTGTACACAACACCAATGGACCCAAACCCCTTACCATTCACTCCCACTGTACACAATCCCAATGGACCCAAAACACTTCCCATTCACTCTCACTGTACAAAATCCCAATGGACCTAAACCCCTTCCCATTCACTCCAACTGTACATTCCCAATGGCCCCAAGCCCCTTCCCGTTAGCTCCCACTACACAATCCCAATGGCACCAAACCCCTTCCCATTCCTCGCACTGTACACAATCCCAATGGTCCCAAACCAGTCCCGTTCGGTCCCCATCCACAACCCTAATGGACCCAAACCCCTTACCAATTACTCGCACTGTACACAATCCCAATCGACCCAAACCCCTCCCCATTCACTCGCACTCTACACAATCCCAATAGACCCAAACCCCATCCCATTCACTCCCACCGTACACAATCCCAATGGACCCCAAACCCCATTGCAATTCACTCCCACTGTGCACAATTCCATTGGACCCAAACCCCTTCCCGTTCGCTCCTATTACACAATCCCATTGGACACAAACCCCTTCCCTTTCACTCCCACCCTACACAGTCCCAACAGACCCATACTTCTTTCCATTTCCTCCCAGTGTACACAATCCCAATGGACAGAAAACCCTTCCAATTCACTCTAACTGTACACAATCCCAATGGATCCAAACCCCTTCCCATTCACTCCCACTGTACCCAATCCCAAGCACCCAAACCCCTTCCCATTCACTCCCACAGACCAAAAACCCAATTGACCCCAACCCCTTCCCATTCAGTCCCACTGTACACACTCCCAATGGACCCAAACCGCTTCCCATTCACACTCACTCAACAGAATCCCAATGGACCCAAAGTCCTTGCCATTCCCTCCCACTGTACACAATTTCAATGGACCCAAACCACTTCCCATTGACTCCCACTATACACAATCCGAATGGACCCAAACCACTTCCCATTCAGTCCCAGTGTACACAATCCCAATGGACCCAAACCCCATCCCATTCACTCCCACTGTGCACAATGACAATAGACCCAAACTCCTTCCCATTCACTCCCACTGCACACAATCCCAATGGACCCAAACCCCTTCCCATTCACTCCCACAGACAAAAAACGCAATGGACCCAAACCCCTTCCCATTCAGTCCCACTGGACACAATCCCAATGGACCCAAACCCCTTCCCATTCACTCTCACTGTACACAATCCCAATGGACCCAAACCCCATCCCATTCTCTCCCACTGTACACAATTCCAATGCACCCAAACGCCTTCCCATTCACTCTCACTGTACACAATCCCAATGGACCCAAACCCCTTCCCATTCACTCTCACTGTACACAATCCCAATGGACCCAAACCCCTTCCCATTCACTCTCACTGTACACAATTCAAATGCACCCAAACGCCTTCCCATTCACTCCCACTGTACACAATCCCAATGGACCCAAACCTCTTCCCATTCACTCCCACAGACCAAAAACCCAATGGACCCAAACCCCTTCGCATTCAGTCCCACTGTACACAATCACAATGGACCCAAACCCATTCCCATTCACTCTCACTGTACACACTCCCAATGGACACAAAACTCATTCCCATTCACTCAAACTGTACACAATTGCAATGTAACCAAATCCCCTCCCATTCGCTCCAAATGTACACAATCCCAAAGGATCGAAACCCTTTCCAATTCATTCCCACTCTACACAATCGCAATGGACCGAAACCACTTCCCATTCACTCCCACTGTACACAATCCCAATGGAGCCAGGCCCCTTCCCATTGACTCCCACTGTACACAATCCCAATTGTCCTAAACCCTTCCCGTTCGGTCCCACTGTACACAATCACAATGGACCCAAACCCCTTCCCGTTCAATCCAACTGTACAATCCCAATGGACCGAAACCCCTTCCCATTCGGTACCACTACACAATCCTAATGGACGCAAACCCCTTACCATTTACTCGCAGTACACACAATCCAAATGGACCGAAACACCTTTCTGTTCACACCCACTCTACACAATCCCAATGGACCCAAAACCCTTCGCGTTCGCTCCCACTACGCAATCCCAATTTACCCATCCCCTTCCCATTCACTTGCACTGCACTCAATCCCAATGGACCGAAACCGCTTCCCGTTCACTCCCACTCTACGCAATCCCAATGGACCCAACACACTTCGCGTTCGCTCCCAATACGCAATCCCAATTGACCCATCCCCTTCCCATTCACTTGCACTGCACACAATCCCAATGGAACCAAAAAACTTCCCGTTCACTCCCACTCGTCACAATCCCAATTGACCCAAACCTCTTTCCATTCACCCGCTCTGTACACAATCCTAATTGACGCAACCCCTTCCCATTCACTCTCACTCTACACAATCCCAAAGGACCCAAAACCCTTCCCATTCCCTCCCACGGTACACCATTTCAATAGACCCAAACCGCTTCCCATTCACTCCCACTGCACACAATCCCAATGGTCCTAAACCCTTTCCCATTCCCTCACACTGTGCACAATCTCACTAGACCCAAACCCTTTCCATTCACTCGCACTGTACACAATCCCAATCGACCCAAACCCCTCCCCATTCACTCGCACTCTACACAATCCCAATAGACCCAAACCCCATCCCATTCACTCCCACCGTACACAATCCCAATGGACCCAAAACCCTTCGCGTTCGCTCCCACTACGCAATCCCAATTTACCCATCCCCTTCCCATTCACTTGCACTGCACACAATCCCAATGGACCCAAACCACTTCCCGTTCACTCCCACACTACACAATCCGAATGGAACCAAACCCCTTCCCGTTCGCTCCTATTATACAATCCCAATGGAGCCAACCCTTCCCATTCACTCGCACTACACACAATCCCAATGGACCCAAACCCCTTCCCTTTGACTCCCACTCTACACAGTCCCAATAGACCCAAACCCGTTCCCGTTTGCTTCCACTACACAATCCCAATGGACCCAAACTTCTTTCCATTCCCTCCCAGTGTACACAATCCCAATCGATCCAAACCTCTTCACAGTCACTCCCACTCTACACAATTTCAATGGACCCAAACCCCTTCGCATTCACTCCCACTGCAGACAATCCCAATGGTTCCAAACCCCTTCCCACTCACTCCCACTGTACACAATTTCAATGGACCCAAACCCCTTCCCATTCACCCCCACTGTACACAATTCCAATGGACCCAAACCCCTTCCCATTCACTCCCACTGTATACAATCCCAAGGGACCCAAACTTTTTTCCATTCCCTCCCAGTGTACACAATCACAAGGGTTCCAAACCCCTTCCCATTCACTCCCACTGTACACAATTTCAATGGACCCAAACCGCTACCCATTCACTCCCACTGCACACAATCCCAATGGACCCAAACCACTTCCCATTCACTCCCACTGTACACAATCCCAATGGATCCAAACCCCTTCCCATTCACTCTGACTGTGCACAATCCCAATGGATCCAAACCCATTCCCAGTCACTCCCACTGTACACAATCCAAATGGACCCAAACCCCTTCCCATTAACTCCCACAGACCAAAAACCCAATGGACCCAAACCCCTTCCCATTCAGTCCCACTGTACACAGTCCCCAAGGACCCAAACCGCTTCCCATTCACTCTCACTCTACAGAGTCCCAATGGACCCAAAACCTTTCCCATTCCCTCCCACTGTACACAATTTCAATGGATCCAAACCGCTTCACATTCACTCCCACTGCACACAATCCCAATGGACCCAAACGAGTTCCCATTCACTCCCACTGTACAAAATCCCAATGGACCCAAACTCCTTCCCATTCACTCCAACAGACCAAAAACCCAATGGACACAAACCCTTTCCCATTCAGTCCCACTGTACACAATCCCAATGGACCCAAACCCCTTCCCATTCACTCACACAGTGCACAATGACAATAGAACCAAACCCCTTCCCATTCACTCACACTGTACACAATCCCAATGGAGCCAAACCCCTTCCCATTCACTCACACAGACCAAAACCCCAATGGACCCAAACCCCTTCCCATTCACTCACACTATACACAATCCCAATGGACCCAAACCCCTTCCCATTGACTCTCACTGAACACAATTCCAATGCATCCAAACGCCTTCCCATTCACTCCCACTGTACCCAATCCCAATGGACCCAAACCCCTTCCCATTCACTCCCACTGTACACAATCCCAATGGACCCAAACCCCTTCCCATTCACTCTCACTGTACACAATCCCAATGGACCCCAAACCCCTTTGCAATTCACTCCCACTGTGCACAATTCCATTGGACCCAAACCCCTTCCCGTTCGCTCCTATTACACAATCCCAATGGAGCCAACCCTACCCATTCACCCGCACTACACACAATCCCAATGGACCCAAACCCCTACCCTAACACTCCCACCTGACACAGTCCCAACAGACACAATCTTCTTTCCCTTTCACTCCCACCCGACACAGTCCCAACAGACACAAACTTATTTCCATGTCCTCCCAGTGTTCACAATCCCAATGGATCCAAAACCCTTCCCATTCACTCCCACTGTACACAATTCCAATGGATCTTACACCTTCCCATTCACTCCCACTGTACACAATTCCAATGGATCTTACACCTTCCCATTCACTCCCACTGTGCACAATACAAGGGGACCCAAAGTTCTTTCCATTCCCTCCCAGTGTACACAATCCCAATGGATCCAAACCCCTTCCCATTCACTCTTGCTGGACACAATCCCAATGGACCCAACCCCCTTCTCATTCCCTCCCACTGTGCACAATTTCAATGGACCCAAACCCCTTCCCATTCACTCCCACTCTACACAATCCCAATGGACCCGAACACCTTACCATTCATTCTCACTGTACACAATCTCAAAGGATCCATACCCCATCCCATTCACTCCCACTGTACACAGCCCCAAGGGACCGAAACAGCTTCCCATTCACTCCCACTCTACACAATCCCAATGCACCCAAACCGCTTCCCATTCACTCTCGCATTATACAATTCCAATGGACCTAAACCCCTTCCCATTCCCTCCCACTGTACATAATTCCAATGGACCCAAACTTCTTTCCATTCCCTCCCAGTGTACACAATCCCAATGGTTCTAAACACCTTCCCATTCACTCCCACACTACACAATCCCAATGGACACAAACCCCTTCCCATTCACTCTCACTCTACACAATCCCCTTCCTGTCCACTTCCAATGTACACAATTTCAATGGACCCAAACCCCTTCCCATTCACTCCCACTCTACACAATCCCAATGCACCCAAACCGCTTCCCATTCACTCTCGCATTATACAATTCCAATGGACCCAAACCCCTTCCCATTCCCTCCCACTGTACATAATTCCAATGGACCCAAACTTCTTTCCATTCCCTCCCAGTGTACACAATCCCAATGGTTCTAAACACCTTCCCATTCACTCCCACTCTACACAATCCCAATGGACACAAACCCCTTCCCATTCACTCTCACTCTACACAATCCCAATGGACCCAAATCCCTTCCCATTCCCTCCCATTGTACACAATTTTAATAGACTCAAACCGCTTCCCATTCACTCCCGCTGCACACAATCCCAATGGACGCAAACCCCTTCCCATTCCCTCCCACTGTGCACAATCTCACTAGACCCAAACCCTTCACATTCACTCGCACTGTACACAATCCCAATCGACCCAAACCCCTTCCCATTCACTCCCACTGTACTCAATCCCAATCGACCCAAACCCCTTCCCACTTACTCGCACTGTACACAATCCCAATGGACCCAAACCCCATCCCATTCACTCACACTGTACACAACACCAATGGACCCAAACCCCTTACCATTCACTCCCACTGTACACAATCCCAATGGACCCAAACCACTTCCCATTCACTCTCACTGTACAAAATCCCAATGGACCTAAACCCCTTCCCATTCACTCCAACTGTACATTCCCAATGGCCCCAAGCCCCTTCCCGTTAGCTCCCACTACACAATCCCAATGGCACCAAACCCCTTCCCATTCCTCGCACTGTACACAATCCCAATGGTCCCAAACCAGTCCCGTTCGGTCCCCATCCACAACCCTAATGGACCCAAACCCCTTACCAATTACTCGCACTGTACACAATCCCAATCGACCCAAACCCCTCCCCATTCACTCGCACTCTACACAATCCCAATAGACCCAAACCCCATCCCATTCACTCCCACCGTACACAATCCCAATGGACCCCAAACCCCATTGCAATTCTCTCCCACTGTGCACAATTCCATTGGACCCAAACCCCTTCCCGTTCGCTCCTATTACACAATCCCATTGGACACAAACCCCTTCCCTTTCACTCCCACCCTACACAGTCCCAACAGACCCATACTTCTTTCCATTTCCTCCCAGTGTACACAATCCCAATGGACACAAAACCCTTCCAATTCACTCTAACTGTACACAATCCCAATGGATCCAAACCCCTTCCCATTCACTCCCACTGTACCCAATCCCAAGCACCCAAACCCCTTCCCATTCACTCCCACAGACCAAAAACCCAATTGACCCCAACCCCTTCCCATTCAGTCCCACTGTACACACTCCCAATGGACCCAAACCGCTTCCCATTCACACTCACTCAACAGAATCCCAATGGACCCAAAGTCCTTGCCATTCCCTCCCACTGTACACAATTTCAATGGACCCAAACCACTTCCCATTGACTCCCACTATACACAATCCGAATGGACCCAAACCCCATCCCATTCACTCCCACTGTGCACAATGACAATAGACCCAAACTCCTTCCCATTCACTCCCACTGCACACAATCCCAATGGACCCAAACCCCTTCCCATTCACTCCCACAGACAAAAAACGCAATGGACCCAAACCCCTTCCCATTCAGTCCCACTGGACACAATCCCAATGGACCCAAACCCCTTCCCATTCACTCTCACTGTACACAATCCCAATGGACCCAAACCCCATCCCATTCTCTCCCACTGTACACAATTCCAATGCACCCAAACGCCTTCCCATTCACTCTCACTGTACACAATCCCAATGGACCCAAACCCCTTCCCATTCACTCTCACTGTACACAATCCCAATGGACCCAAACCCCTTCCCATTCACTCTCACTGTACACAATTCAAATGCACCCAAACGCCTTCCCATTCACTCCCACTGTACACAATCCCAATGGACCCAAACCTCTTCCCATTCACTCCCACAGACCAAAAACCCAATGGACCCAAACCCCTTCGCATTCAGTCCCACTGTACACAATCACAATGGACCCAAACCCATTCCCATTCACTCTCACTGTACACACTCCCAATGGACACAAAACTCATTCCCATTCACTCAAACTGTACACAATTGCAATGTAACCAAATCCCCTCCCATTCGCTCCAAATGTACACAATCCCAAAGGATCGAAACCCTTTCCAATTCATTCCCACTCTACACAATCGCAATGGACCGAAACCACTTCCCATTCACTCCCACTGTACACAATCCCAATGGAGCCAGGCCCCTTCCCATTGACTCCCACTGTACACAATCCCAATTGTCTTAAACCCTTCCCGTTCGGTCCCACTGTACACAATCACAATGGACCCAAACCCCTTCCCGTTCAATCCAACTGTACAATCCCAATGGACCGAAACCCCTTCCCATTCGGTACCACTACACAATCCTAATGGACGCAAACCCCTTACCATTTACTCGCAGTACACACAATCCAAATGGACCGAAACACCTTTCTGTTCACACCCACTCTACACAATCCCAATGGACCCAAAACCCTTCGCGTTCGCTCCCACTACGCAATCCCAATTTACCCATCCCCTTCCCATTCACTTGCACTGCACTCAATCCCAATGGACCGAAACCGCTTCCCGTTCACTCCCACTCTACGCAATCCCAATGGACCCAACACACTTCGCGTTCGTTCCCAATACGCAATCCCAATTGACCCATCCCCTTCCCATTCACTTGCACTGCACACAATCCCAATGGAACCAAAAAACTTCCCGTTCACTCCCACTCGTCACAATCCCAATTGACCCAAACCTCTTTCCATTCACCCGCTCTGTACACAATCCTAATTGACGCAACCCCTTCCCATTCACTCTCACTCTACACAATCCCAAAGGACCCAAAACCCTTCCCATTCCCTCCCACGGTACACCATTTCAATAGACCCAAACCGCTTCCCATTCACTCCCACTGCACACAATCCCAATGGTCCTAAACCCTTTCCCATTCCCTCACACTGTGCACAATCTCACTAGACCCAAACCCTTTCCATTCACTCGCACTGTACACAATCCCAATCGACCCAAACCCCTCCCCATTCACTCGCACTCTACACAATCCCAATAGACCCAAACCCCATCCCATTCACTCCCACCGTACACAATCCCAATGGACCCAAAACCCTTCGCGTTCGCTCCCACTACGCAATCCCAATTTACCCATCCCCTTCCCATTCACTTGCACTGCACACAATCCCAATGGACCCAAACCACTTCCCGTTCACTCCCACACTACACAATCCGAATGGAACCAAACCCCTTCCCGTTCGCTCCTATTATACAATCCCAATGGAGCCAACCCTTCCCATTCACTCGCACTACACACAATCCCAATGGACCCAAACCCCTTCCCTTTGACTCCCACTCTACACAGTCCCAATAGACCCAAACCCGTTCCCGTTTGCTTCCACTACACAATCCCAATGGACCCAAACTTCTTTCCATTCCCTCCCAGTGTACACAATCCCAATCGATCCAAACCTCTTCACAGTCACTCCCACTCTACACAATTTCAATGGACCCAAACCCCTTCGCATTCACTCCCACTGCAGACAATCCCAATGGTTCCAAACCCCTTCCCACTCACTCCCACTGTACACAATTTCAATGGACCCAAACCCCTTCCCATTCACCCCCACTGTACACAATTCCAATGGACCCAAACCCCTTCCCATTCACTCCCACTGTATACAATCCCAAGGGACCCAAACTTTTTTCCATTCCCTCCCAGTGTACACAATCACAAGGGTTCCAAACCCCTTCCCATTCACTCCCACTGTACACAATTTCAATGGACCCAAACCGCTACCCATTCACTCCCACTGCACACAATCCCAATGGACCCAAACCACTTCCCATTCACTCCCACTGTACACAATCCCAATGGATCCAAACCCCTTCCCATTCACTCTGACTGTGCACAATCCCAATGGATCCAAACCCATTCCCAGTCACTCCCACTGTACACAATCCAAATGGACCCAAACCCCTTCCCATTAACTCCCACAGACCAAAAACCCAATGGACCCAAACCCCTTCCCATTCAGTCCCACTGTACACAGTCCCCAAGGACCCAAACCGCTTCCCATTCACTCTCACTCTACAGAGTCCCAATGGACCCAAAACCCTTCCCATTCCCTCCCACTGTACACAATTTCAATGGATCCAAACCGCTTCACATTCACTCCCACTGCACACAATCCCAATGGACCCAAACGAGTTCCCATTCACTCCCACTGTACAAAATCCCAATGGACCCAAACTCCTTCCCATTCACTCCAACAGACCAAAAACCCAATGGACCCAAACCCTTTCCCATTCAGTCCCACTGTACACAATCCCAATGGACCCAAACCCCTTCCCATTCACTCACACAGTGCACAATGACAATAGAACCAAACCCCTTCCCATTCACTCACACTGTACACAATCCCAATGGAGCCAAACCCCTTCCCATTCACTCACACAGACCAAAACCCCAATGGACCCAAACCCCTTCCCATTCACTCACACTATACACAATTCCAATGGACCCAAACCCCTTCCCATTGACTCTCACTGAACACAATTCCAATGCATCCAAACGCCTTCCCATTCACTCCCACTGTACCCAATCCCAATGGACCCAAACCCCT
Source organism: Scyliorhinus torazame (assembly GCF_047496885.1). Taxonomy (NCBI): domain Eukaryota; kingdom Metazoa; phylum Chordata; class Chondrichthyes; order Carcharhiniformes; family Scyliorhinidae; genus Scyliorhinus; species Scyliorhinus torazame. The sequence continues at coordinate 78,960,581 of NC_092710.1, read as the reverse complement.
TCCCATTCACTCCCACTGTACACAATCCCAATGGACCCAAACCCCTTCCCATTCACTCCCACTGCACACAATCCCAATTGACCCAAACCCCATCCCATTCACTCCCACTGTCCACAATCCCAATTGAACCAAACCCCTTTCATTTCACTCCCACTGCACACAATCCCAATGGACCCAAACCCCATCCCACTTACTCCCACTGTACACAATCCGAATGGACCCAAACCCATTCCCATTCACTCCCACTGCACACAATCCCAATGGACCCAAACCCCTTCCCATTCCCTCCCACTGTACATAATTCCAATGGACCCAAACTTCTTTCCATTCCCTCCCAGTGTACACAATACCAATGGTTCTAAACACCTTCCCATTCACTCCCACTCTACACAATCCCAATGGACACAAACCCCTTCCCATTCACTCTCACTCTACACAATCCCAATGGACCCAAATCCCTTCCCATTCCCTCCCATTGTACACAATTTTAATAGACTCAAACCGCTTCCCATTCACTCCCGCTGCACACAATCCCAATGGACGCAAACCCCTTCCCATTCCCTCCCACTGTGCACAATCTCACTAGACCCAAACCCTTCACATTCACTCGCACTGTACACAATCCCAATCGACCCAAACCCCTTCCCATTCACTCCCACTGTACTCAATCCCAATCGACCCAAACCCCTTCCCACTTACTCGCACTGTACACAATCCCAATGGACCCAAACCCCATCCCATTCACTCACACTGTACACAACACCAATGGACCCAAACCCCTTACCATTCACTCCCACTGTACACAATCCCAATGGACCCAAACCACTTCCCATTCACTCTCACTGTACAAAATCCCAATGGACCTAAACCCCTTCCCATTCACTCCAACTGTACATTCCCAATGGCCCCAAGCCCCTTCCCGTTAGCTCCCACTACACAATCCCAATGGCACCAAACCCCTTCCCATTCCTCGCACTGTACACAATCCCAATGGTCCCAAACCAGTCCCGTTCGGTCCCCATCCACAACCCTAATGGACCCAAACCCCTTACCAATTACTCGCACTGTACACAATCCCAATCGACCCAAACCCCTCCCCATTCACTCGCACTCTACACAATCCCAATAGACCCAAACCCCATCCCATTCACTCCCACCGTACACAATCCCAATGGACCCCAAACCCCATTGCAATTCACTCCCACTGTGCACAATTCCATTGGACCCAAACCCCTTCCCGTGCGCTCCTATTACACAATCCCATTGGACACAAACCCCTTCCCTTTCACTCCCACCCTACACAGTCCCAACAGACCCATACTTCTTTCCATTTCCTCCCAGTGTACACAATCCCAATGGACACAAAACCCTTCCAATTCACTCTAACTGTACACAATCCCAATGGATCCAAACCCCTTCCCATTCACTCCCACTGTACCCAATCCCAAGCACCCAAACCCCTTCCCATTCACTCCCACAGACCAAAAACCCAATTGACCCCAACCCCTTCCCATTCAGTCCCACTGTACACACTCCCAATGGACCCAAACCGCTTCCCATTCACACTCACTCAACAGAATCCCAATGGACCCAAAGTCCTTGCCATTCCCTCCCACTGTACACAATTTCAATGGACCCAAACCACTTCCCATTGACTCCCACTATACACAATCCGAATGGACCCAAACCACTTCCCATTCAGTCCCAGTGTACACAATCCCAATGGACCCAAACCCCATCCCATTCACTCCCACTGTGCACAATGACAATAGACCCAAACTCCTTCCCATTCACTCCCACTGCACACAATCCCAATGGACCCAAACCCCTTCCCATTCACTCCCACAGACAAAAAACGCAATGGACCCAAACCCCTTCCCATTCAGTCCCACTGGACACAATCCCAATGGACCCAAACCCCTTCCCATTCACTCTCACTGTACACAATCCCAATGGACCCAAACCCCATCCCATTCTCTCCCACTGTACACAATTCCAATGCACCCAAACGCCTTCCCATTCACTCTCACTGTACACAATCCCAATGGACCCAAACCCCTTCCCATTCACTCTCACTGTACACAATCCCAATGGACCCAAACCCCTTCCCATTCACTCTCACTGTACACAATTCAAATGCACCCAAACGCCTTCCCATTCACTCCCACTGTACACAATCCCAATGGACCCAAACCTCTTCCCATTCACTCCCACAGACCAAAAACCCAATGGACCCAAACCCCTTCGCATTCAGTCCCACTGTACACAATCACAATGGACCCAAACCCATTCCCATTCACTCTCACTGTACACACTCCCAATGGACACAAAACTCATTCCCATTCACTCAAACTGTACACAATTGCAATGTAACCAAATCCCCTCCCATTCGCTCCAAATGTACACAATCCCAAAGGATCGAAACCCTTTCCAATTCATTCCCACTCTACACAATCGCAATGGACCGAAACCACTTCCCATTCACTCCCACTGTACACAATCCCAATGGAGCCAGGCCCCTTCCCATTGACTCCCACTGTACACAATCCCAATTGTCTTAAACCCTTCCCGTTCGGTCCCACTGTACACAATCACAATGGACCCAAACCCCTTCCCGTTCAATCCAACTGTACAATCCCAATGGACCGAAACCCCTTCCCATTCGGTACCACTACACAATCCTAATGGACGCAAACCCCTTACCATTTACTCGCAGTACACACAATCCAAATGGACCGAAACACCTTTCTGTTCACACCCACTCTACACAATCCCAATGGACCCAAAACCCTTCGCGTTCGCTCCCACTACGCAATCCCAATTTACCCATCCCCTTCCCATTCACTTGCACTGCACTCAATCCCAATGGACCGAAACCGCTTCCCGTTCACTCCCACTCTACGCAATCCCAATGGACCCAACACACTTCGCGTTCGCTCCCAATACGCAATCCCAATTGACCCATCCCCTTCCCATTCACTTGCACTGCACACAATCCCAATGGAACCAAAAAACTTCCCGTTCACTCCCACTCGTCACAATCCCAATTGACCCAAACCTCATTCCATTCACCCGCTCTGTACACAATCCTAATTGACGCAACCCCTTCCCATTCACTCCCACTGTACACAATCCCAAAGGACCCAAAACCCTTCCCATTCCCTCCCACGGTACACCATTTCAATAGACCCAAACCGCTTCCCATTCACTCCCACTGCACACAATCCCAATGGTCCTAAACCCTTTCCCATTCCCTCACACTGTGCACAATCTCACTAGACCCAAACCCTTTCCATTCACTCGCACTGTACACAATCCCAATCGACCCAAACCCCTCCCCATTCACTCGCACTCTACACAATCCCAATAGACCCAAACCCCATCCCATTCACTCCCACCGTACACAATCCCAATGGACCCAAAACCCTTCGCGTTCGCTCCCACTACGCAATCCCAATTTACCCATCCCCTTCCCATTCACTTGCACTGCACACAATCCCAATGGACCCAAACCACTTCCCGTTCACTCCCATACTACACAATCGGAATGGAACCAAACCCCTTCCCGTTCGCTCCTATTATACAATCCCAATGGAGCCAACCCTTCCCATTCACTCGCACTACACACAATCCCAATGGACCCAAACCCCTTCCCTTTGACTCCCACTCTACACAGTCCCAATAGACCCAAACCCGTTCCCGTTTGCTTCCACTACACAATCCCAATGGACCCAAACTTCTTTCCATTCCCTCCCAGTGTACACAATCCCAATCGATCCAAACCTCTTCACAGTCACTCCCACTCTACACAATTTCAATGGACCCAAACCCCTTCGCATTCACTCCCACTGCAGACAATCCCAATGGTTCCAAACCCCTTCCCACTCACTCCCACTGTATACAATTTCAATGGACCCAAACCCCTTCCCATTCACCCCCACTGTACACAATTCCAATGGACCCAAACCCCTTCCCATTCACTCCCACTGTATACAATCCCAAGGGACCCAAACTTTTTTCCATTCCCTCCCAGTGTACACAATCACAAGGGTTCCAAACCCCTTCCCATTCACTCCCACTGTACACAATTTCAATGGACCCAAACCGCTACCCATTCACTCCCACTGCACACAATCCCAATGGACCCAAACCACTTCCCATTCACTCCCACTGTACACAATCCCAATGGATCCAAACCCCTTCCCATTCACTCTGACTGTGCACAATCCCAATGGATCCAAACCCATTCCCAGTCACTCCCACTGTACACAATCCAAATGGACCCAAACCCCTTCCCATTAACTCCCACAGACCAAAAACCCAATGGACCCAAACCCCTTCCCATTCAGTCCCACTGTACACAGTCCCCAAGGACCCAAACCGCTTCCCATTCACTCTCACTCTACAGAGTCCCAATGGACCCAAAACCCTTCCCATTCCCTCCCACTGTACACAATTTCAATGGATCCAAACCGCTTCACATTCACTCCCACTGCACACAATCCCAATGGACCCAAACGAGTTCCCATTCACTCCCACTGTACAAAATCCCAATGGACCCAAACTCCTTCCCATTCACTCCAACAGACCAAAAACCCAATGGACCCAAACCCTTTCCCATTCAGTCCCACTGTACACAATCCCAATGGACCCAAACCCCTTCCCATTCACTCACACAGTGCACAATGACAATAGAACCAAACCCCTTCCCATTCACTCACACTGTACACAATCCCAATGGAGCCAAACCCCTTCCCATTCACTCACACAGACCAAAACCCCAATGGACCCAAACCCCTTCCCATTCACTCACACTATACACAATCCCAATGGACCCAAACCCCTTCCCATTGACTCTCACTGAACACAATTCCAATGCATCCAAACGCCTTCCCATTCACTCCCACTGTACCCAATCCCAATGGACCCAAACCCCTTCCCATTCACTCCCACTGTACACAATCCCAATTGACCCAAACCCCATCCCATTCACTCCCACTGTCCACAATCCCAATTGAACCAAACCCCTTTCATTTCACTCCCACTGCACACAATCCCAATGGACCCAAACCCCATCCCACTTACTCCCACTGTACACAATCCGAATGGACCCAAACCCATTCCCATTCACTCCCACTGCACACAATCCCAATGGACCCAAACCACTTCCCATTCACTCTCACTGTACACAATCCCAATGGACCCAAACTCCTTCCCATTCCCTCCCACAGACCAAAGACCCAATGGACCCAAACCCCTTCCCTTTCAGTCCCACAGTACACAACCCCAATGGACCCAAACCCCTTCCCATTCACTCCCACTGTACACAATCCCAATGGACCCAACCCCCTTCCCATTCACTCTCACTGAACACAATTCCAATGCACCCAAACGCCTTCCCATTCACCCTCACTGTACACAATCCCAATGGACCCAAACCTCTTCCCGTTCACTCTCACTGTACACAACTCCAATGGACCCAAACCCCATCCCATTCATCCCCACTGTACACAATTCCAATGGACCAAAACCGCTTCCCATTCACTCCCACTGTACACAATCCCAATGGAACCAAACCCCTTCCCATTCACTCCCAACTGCACACAATCCCAAAGGACCCAAACGCCATCCAATTAACTCCCACAGACCAAAAACCCAATGGACCCAAACCCCTTCCCATTCAGTCCCACTGTACACAATCCCAATGGACCCAAACCCCATCCCATTCACTCCCACTGAACACAATCCCAATATACCCAAACCCCTTTCCATTCACTCCCAACTGCCCACAACCCCAATGGACCCAAACCCCATCGCATTCACTCCCACTGTCCACAATCCCAATTGACCCAAACCCCTTCCCATTAACTACCACTGAACACAATCCCAATGGACCCAAACCCCTTCCCATTCACTCCCACTGCACACAACCCCAATGGACCCAAACCCCATCACATTCACTCCCACTGTCCACAATCCCAATTGACCCAAACCCCTTCCCATTCACTCCCACTGCACACAATCCCAACGGACCCAAACTCCTTCCCATTCACTCCCACAGACCAAAAACCCAATGGACCCAAACCCCTTCCCATTCAGTCCCACTGTACACAATCCCAATGGACCCAAACCCCTTCCCAATCACTCCCACTGAACACAATCCCAATGGACCCAATCCCCTTCCCATTCACTCCCACTGCACACAATCCCAATGGACCCAAACACCATCCCATTCACTCCCACTGTACACAATTCCAATGGACCCAAACACCTTCCCATTCACTCCCACAGACCAAAAACCCAATGGACCCAAACCCCTTCCCATTCAGTCCCACTGTGCACAATGACAATAGAACCAAACCCCTTCCCATTCACTCCCACTGCACACAATCCCAATGGACCCAAACCATTTCCCATTCACTCCCACTGTACCCAATCCCAATGGACCCAAACCCCTTCCCATTCACTCCCACTGCACACAATCCCAATGGACACAAACGCCATCCCATTCACTCCCACTGTACACAATTCCAATGGACCCAAACACCTTCCCATTCACTCCCACAGACCAAAAACCCAATGGACCCAAACCCCTTCCCATTCAGTCCCACTGTGCGCAATGACAATAGAACCAAACCCCTTCCCATTCACTCCCACTGTCCACAATCCCAATTGAACCAAACCCCTTTCATTTAACTCCCACTGCATACAATCCCAATGGACCCAAACCCCTTCCCATTCACTCACACAGACCAAAACCCCAATGGACCTAAACCCCTTCCCATTCACTCACACTATACACAATCCCAATGGACCCAAACCCCTTCCCATTGACTCTCACTGAACACAATTCCAATGCATCCAAACGCCTTCCCATTCACTCCCACTGTACACAATCCCAATGGACCCAAATCCCTTCCCATTCACTCCCACTGAACACAATCCCAATGGAACCAAACACCTTCCCATTCACTCCCACTGTACCCAATCCCAATGGACACAAACCCCTTCCCATTCACTCTCACTTCACACAATCCCAATGGAACCAAACACCTTCCCATTCACTCCCACTGTACCCAATCCCAATGGACCCAACCCCCTTCCCATTCACTCCCGCTGTACACAATCCCAATGGACCCAAACCCTTCCCATTCACTCCCACTGCACACAATCCCAATTGACCCAAACCCCATCACATTCACTCCCACTGTCCACAATCCCAATTGAACCAAACCCCTTTCATTTCACTCCCACTGCACACAATCCCAATGGACCCAAACCCATCCTACTCACTCCCACTGTACACAATCCCAACGGACCCAAACCCCTTCCCATTCACTCCCACTGCACACAATCCCAATGGACCCAAACCACTTCCCATTCACTCCCACTGTACACAATCCCAATGGACCCAAACTCCTTCCCATTCCCTCCTACAGACCAAAACCCAATGGACCCAAACCCCTTCCATTTCAGTCCCACTGTACACTATCCCAATGTACCCAAACCCCTTCCCATTCACTCCCACTGTACACAATCCCAATGGACCCAAACCTCTTCCCGTTCACTCTCACTGTACACAACTCCAATGCACACAAAACCCATCCCATTCACTCCCACTGTACACAATTCCAATGGACCAAAACCGCTTCCCATTCACTCCCACTGTACACAATCCCAATGGAACCAACCCCCTTCCCATTCACTCCCAACTGCACACAATCCCAAAGGACCCAAACGCCATCCCATTAACTCCCACTGTCCACAATCCCAATTGACCCAAACCCCTTCCCATTCACTCCCACTGCACACAATCCCAACGGACCCAAACTCCTTCCCATTCACTCCCACAGACCAAAAACCCAATGGACCCAAACCCCTTCCCATTCAGTCCCACTGTACACAATCCCAATGGACCCAAACCCCTTCCCATTCACTCCCACTGAACACAATCCCAATGGACCCAATCCCCTTCCCATTCACCCCCACTGCACACAATCCCAATGGACCCAAACCCCATCCAATTCACTCCCACTGTACACAATTCCAATGGACCCAAACACCTTCCCATTCACTCCCACAGACCAAAAACCCAATGGACCCAAACCCCTTCCCATTCAGTCCCACTGTGCGCAATGACAATAGAACCAAACCCCTTCCCATTCACTCCCACTGCACACAATCCCAATGGACCCAAACCACTTCCCATTCACTCCCACTGTACCCAATCCCAATGGACCCAAACCCCTTCCCATTCACTCCCACTGCACACAATCCCAATGGACACAAACGCCATCCCATTCACTCCCACTGTACACAATCCCAATGGACCCAAACACCTTCCCATTCACTCCCACAGACCAAAAACCCAATGGACACAAACCCCTTCCCATTCAGTCCCACTGTGCACAATGACAATAGAACCAAACCCCTTCCCATTCACTCCCACTGTACACATTCCCAATGGACCCAAACCCCTTCCCATACACACCCACTTTGCACAATGACAATAGAACCAAACCCCTTCCCATTCACTCCCACTGCACACAATCCCAATGGACCCAAAACACTTCCCATTCACTCCCACTGTACACAATCCCAATGGACCCAAACTCCTTCCCATTCCCTCCCACAGACCAAAAACCCAATGGACCCAAACGCCTTCCCATTCACCCTCACTGTACACAATCCCAATGGATCCAAACCTCTTCCCGTTCACTCTCACTGTACACAATTCCAATGGGCTCAAACACCATCCTATTCACTCCCACTGTACACAATTACAATTGACCCAAACCGCTTCCCATTCACTCCCACTGTACACAATCCCAATGGACCCAAACCCCTTCCCATTCACTCACAACTGCACACAATCCCAATGGAACAAAACACCATCCCATTCACTCCCACTGTCCACAATCCCAATGGACCCAAACCCCTTCCCATTCACTCCCACAGACCAAAAACCCAATGGACCCAAACCCCTTCCCATTCAGTCCCACTGTACACAGTCACAATGGACCCAAACCACTTCCCATTCACTCTCACTCTACAGAGTCCCAACGGACCCAAAACCCTTCCCATTCCATCCCACTGTACACAGTTTCAATGGATCCAAACCGCTTCCCATTCACTCCCACTGCACACAATCCCAATGGACCCAAACCACTTCCCATTCACTCCGACTGTACACAATCCAAATGGAACCAAACTCCTTCCCATTCACTCCCAAGGACGAAAAACCCAATGGACCCAAACCCCTTCCCATTCAGTCCCACTGGACACAATCCCAATGGACCCAAACCCCTTCCCATTCACTCCCACTGTGCACAATGACAATAAAGCCAAACCCCTTCCCATTCACTCCCACTGTACACAATCCCAATGGACCCAAAACCCTTCCCATTCACTCACACAGACCAAAAACCCAATGGACCAAAACCCCTTCCCATTCACTCACACTATACACAATCCCAATGGACCCAAACCCCTTCCCATTCACTCTCACTGAACACAATTCCAGTGCACCCAAACGCCTTCCCATTCACTCTCACTGTACACTATCCCAATGGACCCAAACACCTTCCCATACACTCCCACTGCACACAATCCCAATGGACCCAAACCCCTTCCCATTCACTTCCACTGCACACAATCCCAATGGACCCAAACCCCATCCCATTCACTCCCACTGTACCAATCCCAATTGACCCAAACCCCTTCCCATTCACTCCCACTGTCCACAATCCTAATTGACCCAAACCCCTTCCCATTCACTCCCACTGTACCCAATCCCAATGGACCCAAACCTCTTCCCATTCACTCCCACTGCACACAATCCCAATGGACCCAAACCACTTCCCATTCACTCGTACTGTACACAATCCCAACGGATCCAAACCCCTTCCCATTCACTCCCACTGTACCCAATACAATTGGACCCAACCCCCTTCCCATTCACTCCTACTGCACACAATTCCAATGGACACAAACCGCTTCCCATTCACTCCCACTGTACACAATCCCAATGGACCCAAACTCCTTCCCATTCACTCCCACAGACCAAAAACCCAATGGACCCAAACCCCTTGCCATTCAGTCCCCCTGTACACATTCCCAATGGACCCAAACCCCTTCCCATTCACTCCCACTGTGCACAATGACAATAGAACCAAACCCCTTCCCATTCAGTCCCACTGTACACAATCCCAATGGACCCAAACCCCTTCCCATTCACTCTCACTGAACACAATTCCAATGCACTCAAACGCCTTCCCATTCACCCTCACTGTACACAATCCCAATGGACCCAAACCTCTTCCCGTTCACTCTCACTGTACACAATTCCAATGGACCCAAACCCCATCCCATTCACTCCCACTGTACACAATTCCAATTGACCCAAACCGCTTCCCATTCACTCCCACTGTACACAATCCCAATGGACCCAAACACCTTCCCATTCACTCCCAACTGCACACAATCTCAATGGACCGAAACCCCATCCCATTCACTCCCACTGTCCACAATCCCAATTGACCCAAACCCCTACCCATTCACTCCCACTGTACCCAATCCCAGTGGACCCGAACCCCTTCCCATTCACTCCCAATGTACACAATCCCAATGGACCCAAACCCCATCCCATTCACTCCCACTGTACACAATTCCAATGGACCCAAACCCCTTCCCATTCAGTCCCACTGCACACAATCCCAATGGACCCAAACCCCTTCCCATTCACTCCCACTGCACACAATCCCAATGGACCCAAACCCCATCCCATTCACTCCCACTGTACCCAATCCCAATTCACCCAAACGCCTTCCCATTCACTCCCACTGTCCACAATCCCAATTGACCCAAAACCCTTCCCATTCACTCCCACTGTACCCAATCCCAATGGACCCAAACCCCTTCCCATTCACTCCCACTGCACACAATCCCAATGGACCCAAACCACTTCCCATTCCCTCGCACTGTACACAATCCAAATGGACCCAAACCCCTTCCCATTCACTCCCACTGTACCCAATCCAAATGGACCCAAACCCCTTCCCATTCACTCCTACTGCACACAATCCCAATGGATAAAAACCACTTCCCATTCACTCCCACTGTACACAATCCCAATGGACCCAAACTCCTTCCCATTCACTCCCACAGACCAAAAACCCAATGGACCCAAACCCCTTCCCATTCAGTCCCACTGTACACATTCCCAATGGACCCAAACCCCTTCCCATTCACTCCCACCGTGCACAATAACAATCGAACCAAACCCCTTCCCATTCACTCCCACTGCACACAATGCCAATGGACCCAAACCACTTCCCATTCACTCCCACTGTACATAATCCCAATGGAGCCAAACTCCTTCCCATTCACTCCCAAAGACCGAAAACCCAATGGACCCAAACCCCTTCCCATTCAGTCCCACTGTACACAATCCCAATGGACCCAAACTCCTCCCCATTCACTCCCACAGACCAAAAACCCAATGGGCCCAAACCCCTTGCCATTCAGTCCCCCTGTACACATTCCCAATGGACCCAAACCCCTTCCCATTCACTCCCACTGTGCACAATGACAATAGAACCAAACCCCTTCCCATTCAGTCCCACTGTACACAATCCCAATGGACCCAAACCCCTTCCCATTCACTCTCACTGAACACAATTCCAACGCACTTAAACGCCTTCCCATTCACCCTCACTGTACACAATCCCAATGGACCCAAACCTCTTCCCGTTCACTCTCACTGTACACAATTCCAATGGACCCAAACCCCATCCCATTCACTTCCACTGTACACAATTCCAATTGACCCAATCCGCTTCCCATTCACTCCCACTGTACACAATCCCAATGGACCCAAACACCTTCCCATTCACTCCCAACTGCACACAATCCCAATGGACCCAAACCCCATCCCATTCACTCCCACTGTCCACAATCCCAATTGACCCAAACCCCTTCCCATTCACTCCCACTGCACACAATCCCAATGGACCCAAACCCCTTCCCATTCACTCCCACTGTACCCAAACACAATGGACCCAAACCCCTTCCCATTCACTCCCACTGCACACAATCCCAAATGACCCAAACCTCATTCCAATCACTCCCACTGTACACAATCCCAATGTACCCAAACCCCTACCCATTCACTCCCACTGTACCCAATCCCAGTGGACCCGAACCCCTTCCCATTCACTCCCAATGTACACAATCCCAATGGACCCAAACCCCATCCCATTCACTCCCACTGTACACAATTCCAATGGACCCAAACCCCTTCCCATTCAGTCCCACTGCACACAATCCCAATGGACCCAAACCCCTTCCCATTCACTCCCACTGCACACAATCCCAATGGACCCAAACCCCATCACATTCACTCCCACTGTACCCAATCCCAATTGACCCAAACCCCTTCCCATTCACTCCCACTGTCCACAATCCCAATTGACCCAAACCCCTTCCCATTCACTCCCACTGTACCCAATCCCAATGGACCCAAACCCCTTCCCATTCACTCCCACTGCACACAATCCCAATGGACCCAAACCACTTCCCATTCCCTCGCACTGTACACAATCCAAATGGACCCAAACCCCTTCCCATTCACTCCCACTGTACCCAATCCCAATGGACCCAAACCCCTTCCCATTCACTCCTACTGCACACAATCCCAATGGATACAAACCACTTCCCATTCACTCCCACTGTACACAATCCCAATGGACCCAAACTCCTTCCCATTCACTCCCACAGACCAAGAACCCAATGGACCCAAACCCCTTCCCATTCAGTCCCACTGTACACATTCCCAATGGACCCAAACCCCTTCCCATTCACTCCCACCGTGCACAATAACAATCGAACCAAACCCCTTCCCATTCACTCCCACTGCACACAATCCCAATGGACCCAAACCACTTCCCATTCACTCCCACTGTACACAATCCCAATGGACCCAAACTCCTTCCCATTCACTCCCAAAGACCAAAAACCCAATGGACCCAAACCCCTTCCCATTCAGTCCCACTGTACACAATCCCAATGGACCCAAACCCCTTCCCATTCACTCTCACTGAACACAATTCCAATGCACCCAAAACTCTTCCCGTTCACTCTCACTGTACACAATTCCAATGCACCCAAACCCCATCCCATTCACTCCCACTGTACACAATCCCAATTGACCCAAATCGCTTCCCATTCACTCCCACTGTGCACAATCCCAATGGACCCAAAGCCCTTCCCATTCACTCCCAACTGCACACAATCCCAATGGACCCAACCCCAACCTATTCAGTCACACTGTCCACAATCCCAATTGACCAAAACCCCTTCCCATTCACTCCCACTGCACACAATCCCAATGGACCCAAACCCCATCCCACTCACTCCCACTGTACACAATCCCAATGGACCTAAACCCCATCCCATTCACTCCCACTGCACACAATCCCAATGGACCCAAGCCCCTTCCCATTCACTCCCACTGTACACAATCCCAATGGACCCAAACCCCATCCCATTCACTCCCACTGCACATAATCCCAAATGACCCAAACCCCATTCCATTCACTCCCACTGTACACAATCCCAGTGGACCCGAACCCCTTCCCATTCACTCCCAATGGACCCAAACCCCATCCCATTCACTCCCACTGCACACAATCCCAATGGACCCAAACCCCATCCCACTCACTCCCACTGTACACAATCCCAATGGACCTAAACCCCATCCCATTCACTCCCACTGCACACAATCCCAATGGACCCAAGCCCCTTCCCATTCACTCCCACTGTACACAATCCCAATGGACCCAAACCCCATCCCATTCACTCCCACTGCACACAATCCCAAATGACCCAAACCCCATTCCATTCACTCCCACTGTACACAATCCCAGTGGACCCGAACCCCTTCCCATTCACTCCCAATGGACCCAAACCCCATCCCATTCACTCCCGCTGCACACAATCCCAATTGACCCAAACTCCTTCCCATTCACTCCCACAGACCAAAAACCCAATGGACCCAAACCCCTTCCCATTCAATCCCACTGTACACAATCCCAATGGACCCAAACCCCTTCCCATTCACTCCCGCTGCACACAATCCCAATGGACCCAAACCTCTTCCCGTTCACTCTCACTGTACACAATTCCAATTGACACAAATCGCTTCCCATTCACTTCCACTGTACACAATCCCAATGCACCCAAACCCCTTCCCATTCACTCCCAACTGCACGCAATCCCAATGGACCCAAACCCCATCCCATTCAGTCCCACTGTCCACAATCCCTATTGACCCAAACCCCTTCCCATTCACTCCCACTGCATACAATCCCAATGGACCCAAACCCCATCCCATTCACTCCCACTGTACCCAAACACAATGGACCCAAACCCCTTCCCATTCACTCCCACTGTACCCAATCCCAATGGACTCAAACACCTTCCCATTCACTCATACTGTACACAATCCCAATGGACCCAACCCCCTTCCCATTCACTCCCACTGTACACAATTCCAATGGACACAAACACTTTTGTATTCAATCAAATGATAATAGAGACTCACAAATCTCCAACTTGAGGAGGATGGAACAACTGCTCGATCCAATAGAATTTGATGAGATGCACACATAGAGACCTGATGTCTCCAGTGAGACATTGTGAATGAGAACGGAGCCTTGATCTGCTGAAAGCAAAATGGAGTTAGGTTTGATAAAATTTATGTCCCCATCAAACACTCCCAGGACAGGTACTGCACAGGATTAGATACAGAGTAAAGCTCCCTCTACACTGTCCCCATCAAACACTCCCAGGACAGGTACAGCACAGGATTAGATACAGAGTAAAGCTTCCCCTACACTGTCCCCATCATACACTCCCAGGACAGGTACAGCACGGGGTTAGACACAGAGTAAAGCTCCCTCTACACTGTCCCCATCAAACACTCCCAGGACAGGTACAGCACAGGATTAGATACAGAGTAAAGCTCCCCCTACACTGTCCCCATCATACACTCCCAGGACAGGTACAGCACAGGGTTGGATACAGAGTAAAGCTCCCACTACACTGTCCCCATCAAACACTCCCAGGACAGGTACAGCATGGGGTTAGATACAGAGTAAAGCTCCCTCTACACTGTCCCCATCAAACACTCCCAGGACAGGTACAGTACAGGGTTGGATACAGAGTAGAGCTCCCTCTACACTGTCCCCTTCAAACACTCCCAGGACTGGTACAGCACAGGATTAGATACCGAGTAAAGCTCCCTCGACACTGTCCCCATCAAATACTCACAGGACTGGTACAGCTCAGGATTAGATACCGAGTAAAGCTCCCTCGACACTGTCCCCATCAAACACTCCCAGGCCAGGTACAACACAGGGTTCGATACAGAGTAAAGCTCCCTCTACACTGTGCCCATAAAACACTCGCAGGACAGTTACAGCACGGGGTAAAATACAGAGTAAAGCTCCCTGTACACTGTGCCTCTCAAACACTCCCAGGACAGGTACAGTACTGGGTTAGACAAAGAGTAAAGCTCTCTCTACACTGCCCCCATCATACAATCCCGAGACAGGTACAGCACGGGGTTAGATACAGAGTAAAGCTCCCTCTACGCTGTCCCCAACATAGCCTCCCAGGACAGGTATAGCGCAGTGTTAGATACAGACTAAAGCTCGCTCTGCAATTTCCCCATCAAACACTCCCAGGACAGGTACAGCATGGGATTAGAGACAGGGTAAAGCTCCCTCTACACTGCCCCCATCAAACACTCCCAGGACAGGTACAGCACGTGGTTAGAAACAGAGCAAAGCTCCCTCTACACTGTCCCCATCAAACACCCCCAGGACTGGTACAGGACAGGGTTAGATACAGAGTAAAGCTCCCTCCACACTGTCCCCACCAAACATTACCAGGACAGATACAGCACGGGGTTAGATACAGCGTAAAGCTCCCTCTACACTGTCCCCATTAAACACTCCCAGGACAGGTACAGCAAGGGTTAGATACAGCATAAAGCTCCCTCTACACTGTCCCCATTAAACACTCCCAGGACAGGTACAGCACGGGGTTAGATACAGAGTAAAGCTCCCTTTACAGTCTCCCCATCAAACACTCCCAGGACAGGTACAGTACAGGGTTAGATACAGAGTAAAGCTTCCCCTAGAATATCTCCATCAAACACTCCCAGGACAGGTCCAACACGGGGCGAGATACAGAGTAAAGCTCCCTCTGCAATGTCCCCATCAAACACTCCCAGGCCAGGTACAACACGGGGTTAGATACAGCGTAAAGCTCCCTCTACACTGTCCCCATTAAACACTCGTAGGACAGGTACAGCACGGGGTTCGATACAGAGTAAAGCTCCCTCTACACTCTCCCCATCAAACACTCCCAGAACGCAGAAAGAAGTCTAACAACAGCAGGTGGCAGTCCAACAGGTTTGTTTCAAATCACTCGCTTTCGCAGCACATTTCCTTCCTCAGGTGATGGAGCAGGGCTCCGATAGCTAGTGATTTGAAACAAACCTGTTGGACTCTAACCTGGTGTTCTTAGACTTCTTACTGTGCTCACCCCAGTCCAACGTTGGCACCTCCACGTAATGACTCCCAGAACAGGTAAAGCACGGTGTTAGATACAGAGTAAAGCTCCCCCTAGACTATCTCCATCAAACACTCCCAGGACAGGTACAACACGGGGTTAGATACAGAGTAAAGCTCCCTCTGCAATGTCTCCAACAAACATTCCCAGGACAGGTACAGCACGGGGTGAGATACAGAGTAAAGCTCCCTCTGCAATGTCCCCATCAAACACTCCCAGGACAGGTACAGCATGGGGTTTGATGCCGAGCAAAGCTCCCTCGACATTGTCACCCATCAAACATTTCTAGGACAGGTACAGCACAAGGTTAGATACAGAGTGAAGGTCCCTCTTCACTGTCCCCACAAACACTCCCAGGAAAGATACAGCACGGGGTTAGACACAGAGTTAAGCTCTCTCCACACTGTCCCCATCAATCACTCCCAGGACAGTTACAGCACGGGGTTAGATACAGAGTAAACCTGTACCCATCTGCACTGTCCCCATCAAATACTCCCATGATGGGTACAGCACGGGGATAGATACAGAGTAAAGCTCCCTCTACATTATCCCCATTAAACACTCCAAGGACAGGCACAGCACGGGGTTAGATGCAGAGTAAAGCTCCCTCTTCAATGTCCCCATCAATCACTCCCAGTACAGGTACAGCACGGTGTTTGATTCGGAGTAAAACTCCCTCTGCACTGTCCCCATCAAACACTCCCAGGACAGGTACAGCACAGGGTTAGATACAGAGTAAAGCTCCTTCCACACTGTCCCCATCAAACATTCCCAGTACAGGTACAGCACGGTGTTTGATTCGGAGTAAAACTCCCTCTGCACTGTCCCCATCAAACACTCCCAGGACTGGTCCAGTACAGGGTTTGATACAGAGTAAAGCTCCTTCCACACTGTCCCCATCAAACATTACCAGGACAGATACAGCAGTGGGTTAGATACAGCATAAATCTCCCTCTACACTGTCCCCTTCAAACACTCCCAGGACAGGTACAGCACGGGGTTAGATACAGAGTAAAGCTCCCTCTGCACTGTCCCCATCAAACACTCCCAGGACATGTACAGCATGGGATTAGATACAGAGCAAAGCTCCCTCTACACTGTCCCCGTCAAACACCCCCAGGACTGGTACAGTACAGGGTTAGATACAGAGTAAAGCTCCTTCCACACTGTCCCCATCAAACACTCCCAGGACATATACAGCACGGGGTTAGATACAGCATAAAGCTCCCTCTACACTGTCCCCATGAAACACTCCTAAGACAGGTACAGCATGGGATTAGATACAGAGTAAGGCTCCCTCTACACTGTCCCCATCAAACACTCCCAGAATGCAGAAAGAAGTCTAACAACAGCAGGTGAAAGTCCAACAGTTTTGTTTCAAATCACTCGCTTTCGCAGCACATTTCCTTCCTCAGGTGATGGAGCAGAGCTCCGAAAGCTAGTGATTTGAAACAAACCTGTTGGACTTGAACCTGGTGTTGTTAGACTTCTTACTGTGCTCACACCAGTCCAACGCTGGCATCTACACATCATGACTCCCAGAACAGGTACAGCACGGTGTTAGATACAGAGTAAAGCTCCCCCTAGAATATCTCCATCAAACACTCCCAGGACAGATACAACACGGGGTTAGAAACTGAGTAAAGCTCCTTCGGCAATGTCCCCAACAAGCATTCCCAGGACAGGTTCAGCATGGGATTAGATACAGAGTAAAGTTCCCTCTGCAATGTCCCCATCAAACACTCCCAGGACAGGTACAGCGTGGGGTTTGATGCAGAGCAAAGCTCCCTCGACACTGTCACCCATCAAACATTCCTAGGACAGGTACAGCACAAGGTTAGATGCAGAGTGAAGATCCCTCTTCACTGTCCCCATCAAACACTCACAGGACAGATACAGCACGGGGTTAGATACAGAGTTATGCTCTCTCCCCACTGTCCCCATCAATCACTCCCAGTACAGGTACAGCTCGGTGTTTGATACAGAGTAAACCTGTACCCTTCTGCACTGTCCTCATCAAATACTCCCATGATGGGTACAGCACGGGGATAGATACCGAGTAAAGCTCCCTCTGCAATGTCCCCATCAATCACTCCCAGCACAGGTACAGCTTGGTGTTAGATACAGAGTAAAACTCCCTCTGCACTGTCCCCATCAAATACTCCCATGACGGGTACAGCACGAGGTTAGATACAGAGTAAAGCTTCCTCTACATTATCCCCATCAAACACTCCCAGGACAGGTACATCACGGGGTTAGATACAGAATAAAGCTCCCTCTACACTGTCCCCATCAAATACTCCCAGGACATGTACAGCACGGGGTTAGATACAGAGTAAAGCTACCTCTACACTGTCCCCATCAAATACTCCCAGGACAGGTACAGCACGGGGTTAGATACAGAGTAAAGCTCCCTCTACACTGTCCCCATCAAACACTCACAGGACAGGCACAGCACAGGGTTAGATACAGAGTAAAGCTCCCTCTACACTGTCCCCATCAAACACTCCCAGGACAGGTACAGCACGGGGTTAGATACAGAGTAAAGCTCCCTCTACATTATCCCCATCAAACACTCCCAGGACAGGTACATCACGGGGTTAGATACAGAATAAAGCTCCCTCTAAACTGTCCCCATCAAATACTTCTAGGACATGTACAGCACGGGGTTAGATACAGAGTAAAGCTCCCTCTACACTGTCCCCATCAAATACTCGCAGGACAGGTACAGCACGGGGTTAGATACAGAGTAAAGCTCCCTCTACACTGTCCCCATCAAATACTCCCAGGACAGGTACAGCACGGGGTTAGATACAGAGTAAAGCTCCCTCTACACTGTCCCCATCAAACACTCCCAGGACAGGTACAGCATGGGATTAGATACAGAGTAAAGCTCCCTCTACACTATCCCCATCAAACACTCCCAGAACGCAGAAAGAAGTCTAACAACAGCAGGGGAAAGTCCAACAGGTTTGTTTCAAATCACTCGCTTTCGCAGCATATTTCCTACCTCAAGTGAAGGAGCAGTGCTCCGAATGCTAGTGATTTGAAACAAACCTGTTGGACTTTAACCTGGTGTTGTTAGACTTCTTACTGTGCTCACCCCAGTCCAACGCTGGCATCTCCACATCATGACTCCCAGAACAGGGACAGCACGGTGTTAGATACAGAGTAAAGCTCCCCCTAGAATATCTCCATCAAACACTCCCAGGACAGGTACAACACGGGGTTAGAAACTGAGTAAAGCTCCTTCGGCAATGTCCCCAACAAGCATTCCCAGGACAGGTTCAGCATGGGATTAGATACAGAGTAAAGCTCCCTCTGCAATGTCCCCATCAAACACTCCCAGGACAGGTACAGCGTGGGGTTTGATGCAGAGCAAAGCTCCCTCGACACTGTCACCAATCAAACATTCCTAGGACAGGAACAGCATGAGGTTAGATACAGAGTGAAGCTCCCTCTTCACTGTCCCCAACAAACACTCCCAGGACAGGTACAGCACTGGGTTAGATACAGAGTTAAGCTCTCTCCACACTGTCCCCATCAATCACTCTCAGTGCAGGTACAGCGTGGTGTTAGATTCGGAGTAAAACTCCCTGTACACTGTCCCCATCAAATACTCCCATGACGTGTACAGCACGGGGTTAGATACATAGTAAAGCTCCCTCTACATTATCCCCATCAAACACTCCCAGGACAGGTACAACACGGGGTTCGATACAGACTAAAGCTCCCTCTTCAATGTCCCCATCAAACACTCCCAGGACAGGTACAACACGGGGTTCGATACAGACTAAAGCTCCCTCTACAGTGTCCCCATCAAACACTCCCAGGACAGGTACAGCACGGGGTAGATGCAAAGTAAATCTCCCGCGACACCGGCCCCATCAAATACTCCCAGGGCAAATTCTCCCAGCACTGAGTTCGACTAATCTCTCTTACTTTGTAACAAGCTGAGGGGCACATTCCCACTGGATTCAATCTTCCACCAGCTATACTGTGGATTTGGATTTCCATTGGTGGATGAACAGATCAGAGAGACACTTTCCCCCAGGTGTGGCCCTCCGTCTGTGCTGCATGTTGGTGTTGATGGTTTCTCTGTGGGGATGGATACACACATTAGATTGACTGAATGCTGCACCTACAGGGTGGATGATTCACACTTCCCATCCTCATTTGAATCGAACATATCTCAGTGTCTCCCTATCTCACTCTCCCAGTATCTCTCCCTTTCTCAGTCTCTGTCTCTCTCTCTCCCTTTCATAGAATAGAATCATAGAATCACTGCAGTGCAGAAGGAGGCCATTTGGCCCGTCGAGTCTGCACTGACCCTCTGATAGAGTACTTCACCCAAGTCCTATCCCATTAACCCCTTAACCTAACCTACACATCTTTTCTGGACACTTCAGGGGCAATTTATCATGGCCAATCCACCTAACTAGCACAACTTTGGACTGTGGGAGGAAGCGCACACAGACACAGGGAGAAAGTGCAATCTCCGCATAGACAATCACCCGAGGCCAGAATTGAACCCGGCTCCCTGGTGCTGTGAGGCAGCGGTGCTAAGCACCCTACCATCTCTCACTCTCCCTCTCCCTCCATCTCTCTCTATGCGTCTCTCTCTCACTCTCTCTCATTGTCTCTCTCTCTGCCTCTCTCTCTCTCTGTCTCTATCTGTCTGTTTTTTTGCTCTCTGTCTCGCTCTCTGTCTGTAATTCTCTCTCTGTCTCTCCGTCACTGTCTCTCCCTCTGTATCTCCGATCGGCACTGCGCAAAACTTGCCAGCCTGGCACCATGGCAGTGCCAAGCTAACACAAGGTGGCACTGCCAGGTTTCCAGGCTGGCAATGCCAGGGTACTTGTGTGGCACAAGCACCGCGCACCCCAGCTACGCACCCCCAGCCCCGACCACCCCACTCAACTGGCGACACCCACTGGTGGACCAGTCAGGGCCACGCTGATGGAAGCCCCCAGTGAGGGCAGTGCCATCAAACGGCCGCCATTACTGACGCCCTGTATGGCATGGCGGACCGGTACACCCAGTACCCTGTGGACCGCGCCCACCAGGATGCCCGGGCAGCGGGGTTTGCTGCCGTCGCCGGGATGCCCCAGTTCCAGGGGGTAATCAATGGGGTGCATGTCGCCCTATGGTCACTGACGGATAACAGGTCCCTGTTCACGATCAGGAAGGGTTACCACTCCATGAATATTCAGGTGGTCTGTGACCACCAGATGAGGATCCTGCATGTCTCCGCCTGGTACCCGGGCAGTGTGCATGACTCATTCATATTGGCACAATCGGTGATCCCTGACATGTTCGAGAGACCCCCAACCACCCCCCCCCCATCCCCGGCTGCGGGGCTGGTTGCTGGGCGACAGGGGTTACCCGTTGCGGTTGTGGCTGATGATGCCTATGCGGAGGCCACAGATCGCTACAATGAGGCCCATTGTGCGACCAGGGGTGTGGCGAGAGGTGCTTCAGGGTGCTGGAGATGCGCTTCAGGTGCCTGGACTGCTCTGGAGGGCCCCTCCAGTACGAGGCAAGGAGGGTCGGCCGCATCGTGGTGGTCTGCTGCGTCCTCCACGATATAGCCCAGCGGAGGGGCGATGTGCTGGAAGAGGATGAGGGGCAAGGGCAGGCCTCGTCAGACGAGGAGGGGGAGTGGGACAATGAGCGGGACATGGGGGCTGGCCAGGCACGGGAGAGCCGCACCACGGCACCACCAGGGCCAGCGAGCACGGGACCCATTAATCGAGACACGTTTCACCGGCTAGGGGAGGAGGGGTTCGCTGGCCAGGGGCACGGACAACACCATATCACACCCCTTCACCACCAAACACCCTCACCTCCCACACCACTGACCATCCTCACCTCCCACACCACCAAAATGCCCGCATGCAAACTGCCTCCGTTATATATTCCTGTGGCACTACGAGACGGGGGCACTGGGTTGGCAGTGACAGCGGGTCTGGTCCATGTGATGGAGGATGATGACAGCCCGCTCTGCGATGAACCCCGAGCTCAACATCGTTAGACAATGTCTGACTCATGACCACGATAGCACCTTCCACCTGGATGGTCACTGCATGCGAGCTGGTCAGTCCATCACACAGTCGCGTCGAATCGCTGGGGTGGGGGGGGCGATGGGGACAATCGGGGGAGGGTGCTCTGGGACCTCCCCTGCAGGAGTCATCGGCACGGACTCCGTCACGTCCTCCTCCCTCGGGGTGCCCGATGGCCCCCGGGCTTCTCCATGGGACCGGGGTGCGAGCGGAGCCAAACCCGAGGCCCCCCCCCCCCCCCGACACATGGCGCTGCCAGTCCTGGATGCCCGATCTGGTATCGACAAGGGTCTGCACACTCGCGGCCATGGAGCACAGAGGGTGGACCATCTGGGTCTGGGTCTGCACCACATCACGTTGCCACCACACTGAGGGTCTGTGGCACAGGAGCCAGTGAGGGAGCCACGTTCCTCTGTGTCTGTGCGACGCCGGCCAGCACCTGGGCAATGCCGCCGACGCTCTCAGCAATGGCCTGCTGGGACTGGGCCACGCTGAGGAGCGCCCCAGCAATCTGCAGCTGGCTTTGGCACGTGGCTGCCTGTGAGTGGGCAGCCCTGTCCTGGGCCAGGGCCCCGCCTGCACAGATAGCCCCAGGCCTTGCACACCCTGACCCATGTCAGACACGGTCGCCCCCGTTGCCTCCACCGCGGACACCACCCGTCCGGTTTCGGCCTGGGTGGCACGCATGACCGGCATCATTCCCCGGCGTCTGCAGGTGCTGGAAGCCGGCCGTCATCCCCTCCTCTGGTCCCTGGGTCGCTGACTGCTCCCGATCTACGGGTGGGACTGGATATGCCAGGAGCCTGGGACCCGTCTGGGTGGCAGCTGGCTGCTGGGGCAGGCCTGCCCTCCGACCGTTCGGCCCCTCGGCTGCTCCTACTTCCAGTAACGGAGCGGCTGTGCGGTGCGCACCAGGTAGTGTCCCAGAAGCCTCCTCACTAATTTGACCAACCGAGGTGATCGTCTCTGGGATGGTGGAGGGTGTTGGAGACAGCAGTGATGGAAAGTCTGTGTCCTCCTCCGACCTGAACTCCGGCATGTCCAGGGTCTCCTGCAGAGGGCAGGTGTTCCAGCTGCCCTCCCCGTCGGTGCGCGACTGTCTGGGGGGCACCGGCCCAGGCACTGGTGGGTGGCCCCGGATAGGCCAGGCCCATCCCCAGCTAGTCTTATAAGACACAAGACAGCATGTATGGTTAGATAGCCGGATGGGGGTGAGTCGTTATGTGGTGAGGTGTGGGGTGAGGCGAGTTGGGGTGTGGGGTGAGGGGGGCTAGGGTGAGGGGGGTTGGGGTGAGGGGGGTTAGGGTGAGGGGGGTTGGAGTGTGGGGTGAGGGGGGTTAGGGTGAGGGGGGTTGGGATGTGGGGTATGGGGGGGTTGGAGTGTGGGGTGAGGGGGGTTAGGGTGAGGGGGGTTGGGATGTGGGGTATGGGGGGGTTGGGGTGTGGGGTGAGGGGGGTTAGGGTATGGGGTGAGGGGGGTTAGGGTGTGGAGTGAGGGGGGTTGGGGTGTGGGTGAGGGGTGTTGGGGTGTGGCGAGAGGGGGTGTTGGGTGAGGGGGGTTGGGGTGTGGGGTGAGTGAGGGTTGGGATGTGGGGTGACCCGGGGGTTAAGGTGTGGGGTGAGGGGGTTGGGGTGTGGGCTGAGGGGGGTTGGAGTGTGGGGTGAGGGAGGGTTGGGGTGTGGGGTGGCCAGGGGGTTAGGGGTGTGGGGTGAGGGGGGTGGGGTGAGGGGGGATGGGGTGTGGGGTGAGGGGGGTTTGGGTGTGTGGTATGGGGGGTTGGGGTGTGGGTTGAGGGGGTGTTGGGGTGTGGGGTGAGGGGGTTGGGGTGTGGGGTGAGGGGGGATTGGGGTGTGGGTGAGGGGGGGGTTGGGGTATGGGTTGACCAGGGGGTTGGGGTGTTGGGGTGTGGAGTGAGGGGGGGTTGGGGTGTGGGGTGAGGGGGGTTGGGGTGTGGGGTGAGGGGAGTTGGGGTGTAGGGTGAGGGGATTTGGGGTGTGGGGTGAGGGGGTTTGGGGTGTGGGGTGAGGGGGTGTTGGGTTGTGGGGAGAGGGGGTGTTGGGATGTGGTGTGAGGGGGGCTGGGGTGTGGGGTGAGGAGAGTTGGGGTGTGTGGTGAGGGGGTTTGGGGTGAGGGGGTGTTGGGGTGAGGGGGTGTTGGGGTGTGGGGTGAGGGGGGGTTGGGGTGAGGGGGTTTGGGGTGTGGGGTGAGGGGGTTTGGGGTGTAGGGTGAGGGGAGTTGGGGTGTGGGGTGAGGGGGGTTGGGGTGTGGGGTGAGGGGGTTGGGATGTGGGGTGAGGGCAGTTGGGGTGTGGGCTGAGGGGGGTTGGGGTGTGGGGTGAGGGTGGTTGGGGTGTGGGGTGAGGGGATTTGGGGTGAGGGGGGGTTGGGGTGTGTGGTGCGGGGGTTGGGGTGTGGGGTGAGGGGGGTTGGGATGTAGGGTGAGGGGAATTGGGGTGCGGGGTGAGGGGGGTTGGGCTGTGTGTTGAGGGGGGTTGGGGTGTGGGGTGAGGGGGGTTGGGGTGGGGGTGAGAGGGGTCGGCGTGTGGGCTGAGGGGGTTGGGGTGGGGGTGACGGGGTTGGGGTTGGGTTGTGGGGTGAGAGGGGTTGGGGTGTGGAGTGAGGGGGGTTGGGGTGGGGGTGGGGTGGTTGGGGTGTGGGGTGAGGGGGGGTTGGGGTGTGGGGTGAGGGGGGGTTAGGGTGTGGGGTGAGGGGGGTTGGGGTGGGGGTGGGGTGGTTGGGGTGTGGGGTGAGGGGGGGTTGGGGTGTGGGGTGAGGGGGGGTTAGGGTGTGGGGTGAGGGGGGTTGGGATGTGGGATGAGGGAGGTTGGGGTGTGGGGTGAGGGGGGTTGGGGTGTGGAGTGAGGGTGCTTGGGCTGTGTGGTGAGGGGGAATGGGGTGTGGTGTGAGGGGGGTTGGGGTGGGGGTGAGAGGGGTTGGGGTGTGGGCTGAGGGGGGTTGGGGTGGGGGTGAGGGGGCTTGGGGTGTGGTGTGAGAGGGGTTGGGGTGTGGGGTGTGCGGGGTTGGGGTGGGGGTGAGGGGGTTTGGGTGTGGGGTGAGGGGGGGTTGTGGTGTGGGGTGAGGGGGGGTTGGGGTGGGGGTGAGGGTGGTTGGGGTGTGGGGTGAGGGGGGAGTTGGGGTGGGGGTGAGGGGTGTAGGGGTGTGGGGTGAGGGTGGGTTGGGGTGTGGGGTGAGGGGGGTTGGGGTGTGGTTGATGGGGGTTGGGTTGTGGGGTGAGGGGGGTTGAGGTGTGGGGTGAGGGGGGTTTGGGTGTGGGGTGAGGGGAGGTTGGGGTGTGGGGTGAGGGGGGTTGGGGTGCGTGTGAGGGGGTTGGGGTGTGGGGTGAGGGGGGTTGGGGTGGGGGTGGGGTGGTTGGGGGGTGGGGTGAGGGGGGGTTGGGGTTAGGGTGTGGAGTGAGGGGGGTTGGGGTGCGGGTGGGGTGGTTGGGGTGTGGGGTGAGGGGGGGTTGGGTGTGGGGTGAGGGGGGTTGGGGTGTGGGATGAGGGAGGTTGGGGGGTGGGGTGAGGGGGGTTGGGGTGTGGAGTGAGGCGGGGTTGGGCTGTGTGGTGAGGGGGATTGGGGTGTGGGGTGAGGGGGGTTGGGGTGGGGGTGAGTGGGGTTGGGGTGTGGGCTGAGGGGGGTTGGGGTGGGGGTGAGGGGGCTTGGGGTGTGGGGTGAGAGGGGTTGGGGTGTGGGGTGAGCGGGGTTGGGGTGGGGGTGAGGGGGTTTGGGTGTGAGGTGAGGGGGGGTTGTGGTGTGGGGTGAGGGGGGGTTGGGGTGGGGGTGAGGTTGTTGGGGTGTGTGGTGAGGGGGGGGGTTGTGGTGTGGGGTGAGGGGGGGTTGGGGTGGGGGTGAGGGGGTTAGGGTGTGGGGTGAGGGGGGGTTGGGGTGGGGGTGAGTGGGTTGGGGTGTGGAGTGAGTTAGGTTGGGGTGGGGGTGAGGGTGGTTGGGGAGTGGGGTGAGGGGGGGTTGGGGTGGGGGTGAGGGGTGTAGGGGTGTGGGGTGAAGGTGGGTTGGCGTGTGGGGTGAGCGGGGTTGGGGTGTGAGGTGAGGCGGGGTTGGGCTGTGTGGTTAGGGGGATTGGGGTGTGGGGTGAGGGGGGTTGGGGTGCGGGTGGGGTGGTTGGGGTGTGGGGTGAGGGGGGGTTGGGGTGTGGGTGAGGGGGGGTTAGGGTGTGGGGTGAGGGGGGTTGGGGTGTGGGATGAGGGAGGTTGGGGTGTGGGGTGAGGGGGGTTGGGGTGTGGAGTGAGGCGGGGTTGGGCTGTGGGGTGAGGGGGGTTGGGGTGGGGGTGAGGGGTGTAGGGGTGTGGGGTGAGGGTGGGTTGGGGTGTGGGGTGAGCGGGGTTGGGGTGTGAGGTGAGGCGGGTTGGTGTGGGGGTGAGGGGGGTTGGGCTATGGGGTGAGGAGGGGTTGGGGTGTGGGGTGAGGGCGGTTGGGGTGTGGGGTGAGGGGGATTTGGGGTGTGGGGTGAGGGGGGTTTGGTGTGTGTGGTGACCAGATGGTTAGGGTGTTGGGTAACTAGGGTGTTGGGGTGTGAGGTGAGGGGGGGGTTGGGGTGGGGATGAGGGGCTTGGGGTGGGGGTGAGGGGGTTAGGGTGTGGGGTGAGGGGGGGTTGGGGTGGGGGTGAGTGGGTTGGGGTGTGGAGTGAGTTAGGTTGGGGTGGGGGTGAGGGTGGTTGGGGAGTGGGGTGAGGGGGGGTTGGGGTGGGGGTGAGGGGTGTAGGGGTGTGGGGTGAAGGTGGGTTGGGGTGTGGGGTGAGCGGGGTTGGGGTGTGAGGTGAGGCGGGGTTGGGCTGTGTGGTGAGGGGGATTGGGGTGTGGGGTGAGGGGGGTTGGGGTGCGGGTGGGGTGGTTGGGGTGTGGGGTGAGGGGGGGTTGGGGTGTGGGTGAGGGGGGGTTAGGGTGTGGGGTGAGGGGGTTGGGGTGTGGGATGAGGGAGGTTGGGGTGTGGGGTGAGGGGGGTTGGGGTGTGGAGTGAGGCGGGGTTGGGCTGTGGGGTGAGGGGGGTTGGGGTGGGGGTGAGGGGTGTAGGGGTGTGGGGTGAGGGTGGGTTGGGGTGTGGGGTGAGCGGGGTTGGGGTGTGAGGTGAGGCGGGTTGGTGTGGGGGTGAGGGGGGTTGGGCTATGGGGTGAGGAGGGGTTGGGGTGTGGGGTGAGGGCGGTTGGGGTGTGGGGTGAGGGGGATTTGGGGTGTGGGGTGAGGGGGGTTTGGTGTGTGTGGTGACCAGATGGTTAGGGTGTTGGGTAACTAGGGTGTTGGGGTGTGAGGTGAGGGGGGGGTTGGGGTGGGGATGAGGGGCTTGGGGTGTGGAGTGAGGCGGGGTTGGGGTAGGGGTGAAGGGGGTTGGAATGAGGGGGGGTTGGGATGTGGGGTGATGGGGGGGTTTGGGGCGTGGGGTGAGAGGGATTGGGGTGTGGGGTGAGGGTGTTGGGGGTGGGGTGACGTGGGTTGGGGTGTGGGGTGAGGGTAGGTTGAGATGTGGGGTGAGGGGCTTGGGGGGTGGGGTGACTGGGGTTGGGGGGTGGGGTGAGGGGGGTTGGGGTGTTGGTTGGTTGGGGTGTGGGGTGAGGGGGGTTGTGGTGTGGGTTGAGGGGGGGTTGGGCTGTGGGGTGACAGGGGTTGGGGTGTGGGGTGAGGTGGGGTTTGGGTGTGTGGTGAGGGTGGTTGGGGTGAGGGGGGGTTGGGGTGTGGGGTGAGGGGGGTTGGGGTGTGGGGTGAGGGGGGTTGGGGGGTGGGGTGACAGGGGCTGGGGTGTGGGGTGAAGGGGGTTGGGTGTGGGGTGAGGGGGGGTTGGGATGTGGGGTGAGGGTGGTTGGGGTGTGTTGTGAGGGGGTTGGGGTGTGGGGTGAGGGAGTGTTGGGGTGTGGGGTGAGGGGGGTTGGGGTGTGGGGTGACGGTGGTTGGGGTGTGGCGTGAGGGGGGGTTGGTGTGTGGGGTGAGGGGGTTGGGGTGAGGGGGGGTTGGGGTGTGGGTTGAGGGGGTTTGGGTGTGGGGTGAGGGGGGTTGGGGTGTGTGGTGAGGGGGGTTGGTGTGTGGGGTGAGGAGGGGTTGGGCTGTGGGGTGAGGGGGGTTGGGGTGTGGGGGGATGGGGGTTGGGGTGTGGGGTGAGGGGGGTGTGGGGTGAGGGGAGTTGGGGTGAGGGGGGATTCGGGTGTGGGGTGACCAGGGGTTAGGGTGTGGGGTGAAGGGGGGGTTGGGGTGTGGGTTGAGGGGGTTGGGGTGTGTTGGATATTGGATTTGTGTATTGTCACGTGTACCGAGGTACAGTGAAAAGTATTTTTCTGCGAGCAGCTGAACAGATCATTAAGTACATGAGAAGAAAAGGGAAGAAAAGAAAATACACAATAGGGCAACACAACATATTCAATGTAACTACATAAGCACTGGCATCGGGTGAAGCAGGCAGGGTGTAGTGTTAATGATGTCAGTCCATAAGAGGGTCATTTAGGAGTCTGGTAACTCCGGGGAAGAAGTTGTTTTTGAGTCTGTTCGTGCGTGTTCTCAGACTTCTGTATCTCCTGCCCGATGGAAGAAGTTGGAAGAGTTAGTAAGCCGGGTGGGAGGGATCTTTGATTATACTGCCCGCTTTCCCCAGGCAGCGGGAGGTGTAGATGGAGTCAATGGGTGGGAGGCAGGTTCGTATGATGGACTAGGCGGTGTTCACGACTCTCTGAAGTTTCTTGCGGTCCTGGGCCGAGCAGTTGCCATACCAGGCTGTGATGCAGCCCGATAGGATGCTTTCTATGGTGCATCTGTAAAAGTTGGTAAGAGTTAATGTGGACATGCCGAATTTCCTTAGTTTCCTGAGGAAGTATAGGCGCTGTTGTGCTTTCTTGGTGGTAGCGTCGAGGTGGGTGGACCAGGACAGACGTTTGGAGCTGTGTACCCCAAAGAATTTGAAACTGTTAACCATCTCCACCTGGGCCCCGATGATGCTGACAGGGGTGTGTACAGTACTTTGCTTTCTGAAGTCAATGACCAGCTCTTTAGTTTTGCTGGCATTGAGGGAGAGATTGTTGTCGCTGCACCGCTCCACTAGGTTCTCTATCTCCCTCCTGTATTCGGACTCATCATTATTCAAGATCCGGCCCACTATGGTCGTATCGTCAGCAAACTTGTAGATGGGAGTTGGAACCAAATTTTGTCATGCAGTCGTGTGTGTACAGGGAGTAGAGTAGGGGGCTAAGTACGCAGCCTTGCGGGGCCCCGGTGTTGAGGACTATTGTGGAGGAGGTGTTGTTGTTCATTCTTACTGATTGTGGTCTGTGGGTCAGAAAGTCGAGGATCCAGTTGCAGAGTGGGGAGCCAAGTCCTAGGTTTTGGAGCTTTGCTATGAGCTTGGCTGGGATTATGGTATTGAAGGCGGAGCTATAATCTATCAATAGGTGTCTGATGTAGGAATCCTTGTTGTCGAGATGCTCTAGGGATGAGTGTAGGGCCAGGGAAATGGCGTCTGCTGTGGACCGGTTGCGACAGTATGCGAATTGCAGTGGATCAAGGCATTCTGGGAGTAGGGAGGTGATGCGCTTCATGATCAATCTCTCGAAGCACTTCATTATGACTGACATCAGGGCCCCCGGACGGTAGTCATTGAGGCACGTTGCCTGGTTCTTCTTTGGTACCGGTATGATGGTGGTCTTCTTGAAGCAGGTGGGGACCTCGGAGCGGAGTGGGGACAGGTAGAAGATGTCCGCGAATACCTCTGCCAGCTGGTCCGCGCAGGCTCTGAGTGCACAACCAGGGATCCCATCCGGGCCCGTCGCCCTCCGAGGGTTCACTTTCAGGAAGGTCGATCCGACCTCGGAAGCTGGGTATGGGTGAGTTCTGGGCTGCTGGGGCACTCGACAGCGGATTGTTGGTTACCTGCTCGAACTGAGCATAGAATGCACTGAGTTCATCGGGGAGGGGTGCGCTGCTGCTGGAGATACTGCTCAGCTTCGCTTTGTACCCCGTTATGTTGTTTAGGCGTTGCCACAACCATCAAGAGTCTGTAACGATAGTCCGTGACTCTAGCTTGGTCTGATATTTTCTCTTGGCATCTCGGATTGCTTTGCGGAGGTCGTACCTGGATTTCTTGTACTGGCCAGGGTCGCCTGACTTGTACGCCTCAGATCTGTCCTTCAGTGTGGGGGTTTGGGGTGGGCACACATTTGTCGTGAGGACCCGCAACCACGGGTAGCACGGTATCACAAGTGGATAGCACAGTTGCTTCACAGCGCCAGGGTCCCAGGTTCGATTCCCCGCTGGGTCACTGTCTGTGCGGAATCTGTACGTTCTCCCCGTGTCTGCGTGGGTTTCCTCCGGGTGCTCCGGTTTCCTCCCACAGTCCAAAGATGTGCAGGTTAGGTGGATTGGCCGTGATAAATTGCCCCTCAGTGTCCAAAAAGAGGTTAGGAAAGGTTATTGGGGTACGTTGATAGGGTGGAAGTGAGGGCTTAAGTGGGTGAGTGCAGACTCGATGGGCCGAATGGCCTCCTTCTGCACTGTATGTTCTAACCAGGCAGGTGGTCTCACTTCATCTCGCGCTGCCGACTTCCGCTTCCCTCTCCCCCAGGCTGCCGACCACGTCCAGTGCCCTCTGCTCTGCCATGGTTAGGGGCCACAGGTCTGGTGGTCTCCCTCCGGTCTTCCCCCGCTCCTGGTGGTTGTACGCTGCCTTGTCATTGCGGGGGGGGGGATGCAAACACAAACAATGACAGTGTTAGACAGTCCGGCGCATGCAGCCCAGGGATTAGGTAGCAGATGGCATCACTGGCCAGGGCACCCAGCCATTGCGGCTGGCATGGGTGCAGCGTCAGGGTGGGGGTTCGGCCACCCCCTGGGGTGGGGTTTGAGGGGATGTCCAGGTCACATGTGTGTGTGGGGGTAGGGGGGTGCCAGGAGTACACCGCTGGGTACTCACCCTGGTCGCCCTGAGGAGGTTGTGCACTTTCCTCCTGCACTGGTGTCCAGTCCGGCCCACCACCCCGACAGTGCTGACGGCGGCTTCCACCTCCGCCCAGGCACGGCGAACGCTGGTGTTTGCCGTCCTCCCTCCCGGCCCGGGGTACAGCACCAGCCTCCTCTCGCCCACACAGGAGGGTCTCCGGTTCGGCGTCCCGGAATCGCGACGCTGCTCTCTTTGCGGCCATGTTGGCTGTGAGGCTTGTGTGTGTGGGAGGGGGAGAATGCATTCCATCCAGCTGCGGCGGTGTGGGAATCATGGAACGGGCAAATCGGCCGCCGTTCCGTCCCCAGAGTGTGCAGTTCCTCGTTATGCCCGTGCTAGCCCCTTGGGAGTGGGTGAATCGATTTCACCGTCGTGAAACTCCACCGTTTTCCCGACGGCGTCAACACTTAGTCTCCAGAATGGAGAATCCAGCCCTCTCTCTGTCACCCACTATCGCCCGCTCTCTGTCCCGTGCTCACTGTCTCGCATTCTCACTGTCTCGCGCTCTCTCAGTCTGTCTCTCTCTCTCTGTCTCTCTCTCTGTCTCACGCGCTCTCTCTCTGTCACCCACTATCGCCCGCTCTCTGTCCCGTGCTCACTCTGTCTCACATTCTCACTATCTCGCGCTCTCTCAGTCTGTCTCTCTCTCTCTCTCTCTCTCTGTCTCTCTCTCTGTCTCACGCGCTCTCTCTCACCCACTATCACCCGCTCTATATCCCGTGCTCACTCTGTCTCGCATTCTCACTATCTTGCGCTCTCTCAGTCTGTCTCTCTCTCTCTCTCTGTCTCTCTCTCTCTGTCTCACGCGCTCTCTCTCACCCACTATCACCCGCTCTCTGTCCCATGCTCACTCTGTCTCGCATTCTCACTATCTCGCGCTCTCTCTGTCTGTCTCTGTCTCTGTCTCACGCGCTCCCTCTCACCCACTATCACCCGCTCTCTGTCCCGCGCTCACTCTGTCTCGCATTCTCACTATCTCGCGCTCTCTCTGTCTGTCTCTCTCTCTGTCTCACGCGCTCTCTCTCACCCACTATCACCCGCTCTCTGTCCTGCGCTCACTCTGTCTCGCATTCTCACTATCTCGCACTCTCTCAGTCTGTCTCTCTCTGTCTCACGCGCTCTCTCTCTGTCACCCACTATCACCCGCTCTCTGTCCCGTGCTCACTCTGTCTCGCATTCTCACTATCTCGCGCTCTCTCAGTCTGTCTCTCTCTCTCTCTGTCTCTCTCTCTGTCTCACGCGCTCTCTCTCTGTCACCCACTATCACCCGCTCTCTGTCCCGTGCTCACTCTGTCTCGCATTCTCACTATCTCGCTCTCTCTCAGTCTGTCTCTCTCTGTCTCACGCGCTCTCTCTCTGTCACCCACTATCACCCGCTCTCTGTCCCGTGCTCACTCTGTCTCGCATTCTCACTATCTCGCGCTCTCTCAGTCTGTCTCTCTCTCTCTCTGTCTCTCTCTCTGTCTCACGCGCTCTCTCTCTGTCACCCACTATCACCCGCTCTCTGTCCCGTGCTCACTCTGTCTCGCATTCTCACCATCTCGCGCTCTCTCAGTCTGTCTCTCTCTCTCTGTCTCTCTCTCTGTCTCACGCGCTCTCTCTCTGTCACCCACTATCACCCGCTCTCTGTCCCGTGCTCACTCTGTCTCGCATTCTCACTATCTCGCGCTCTCTCAGTCTGTCTCTCTCTCTCTCTCTCTCTCTGTCTCTCTCTCTGTCTCACGCGCTCTCTCTCTGTCACCCACTATCACCCGCTCTCTGTCCCGTGCTCACTCTGTCTCGCATTCTCACTATCTCGCGCTCTCTCAGTCTGTCTCTCTCTCTCTCTCTCTCTCTGTCTCTCTCTCTGTCTCACGCGCTCTCTCTCACCCACTATCACCCGCTCTCTGTCCCGCGCTCACTCTGTCTCGCATTCTCACTATCTCGCACTCTCTCAGTCTGTCTCCCTCTGTCTCACGCGCTCTCTCTCTGTCACCCACTATGACCCGCTCTCTGTCCCGTGCTCACTCTGTCTCGCATTCTCACTATCTCGCGCTCTCTCAGTCTGTCTCTCTCTCTCTGTCTCTCTCTCTGTCTCACGCGCTCTCTCTCTGTCACCCACTATCACCCGCTCTCTGTCCCGTGCTCACTCTGTCTCGCATTCTCACTATCTCGCGCTCTCTCAGTCTGTCTCTCTCTCTCTCTCTCTCTCTGTCTCTCTCTCTGTCTCACGCGCTCTCTCTCTGTCACCCACTATCACCCGCTCTCTGTCCCGTGCTCACTCTGTCTCGCATTCTCACTATCTCGCGCTCTCTCAGTCTGTCTCTCTCTCTCTCTCTCTCTCTGTCTCTCTCTCTGTCTCACGCGCTCTCTCTCACCCACTATCACCCGCTCTCTGTCCCGCGCTCACTCTGTCTCGCATTTTCACTATCTCTCACTATCTCGCGCTCTCTCTGTCTGTCTCTCTCTCTGTCTCACGCGCTCTCTCTCACCCACTATCACCCGCTCTCTGTCCCGCGCTCACTCTGTCTCGCATTCTCACTATCTCGCACTCTCTCAGTCTGTCTCCCTCTGTCTCACGCGTGTGGTGTTGGGTGTTCTAACACACAGAAGAGCCAACACAGTTGCATATGGTACAACACTTGTTTATTTAAACTTGCTATTTACAACTTGGTCTTTGCACTCTGCACGTGGGGGGCTCCCTGCTTGTGGTGTTTCAACAGCTCTTTCATGCTTCCTTCTCCCCAGACCTACTGACCTCCAGGTGTCGTGCTCGTGCTTTTTATGTGGTTGGTGTTCTTGTCTGTGATTGGTTGTGGTGTTGTGTACTCTGATTTGCCTGTTAGTGTGTCCATCATGATGTGTGTGTTTGAATATCATGACATCCCCCCTTTTTACAAAGATATGTGCCTACGTGGTAATAAATATGATCGTGACGTGAGTGCATCTAAGAGTGTGTGTGTGTCGTGTGCAGCATGTGTCTATGACGGAACTATGTACATGGGGCGATGTCGAGTGCGTCACATGAATCCAGTTGTACCATAACATAACAGAAATGCGAACGAGAGAAGAAGAAAAAAAATTTTGAACAGTTGTCCAGTCAGACGACATCTGGAACGATAAACAACAACAGGTTATCATGTAAAATCGTCCAACTTATTAAACATATGAACTGTATTATAAGTCCATTCTAATGGGTTTGCGACGAATTCGGGTTGACCGCCTTAAGGGTGGATCAAGAACCACCGGCTGCTGTGCAGGCATGGCCATGGGTGGCGATGGAAAGGGCGTGATGTGCGGCAGCTCCACAAAGTCATCCTCGGAAGCCTGTTGAGGATCTGGCGTGTTGTGTGGCTGTGAACGTGGAAGTCGGCGAAGGGCGCGCCGATTGCGGCGACGCACGGAACCATCCGGCATGCGAACCAGGAACGAGCGGGGAGCCACTTGTCGGAGGACTTCGGCCGGTGCTGACCAGCCACCATACGGTTGATGGACGCGTACTTTGTCTCCGGAGGACAGGGGGGGCAGGTCCGTCGCTCGTGTGTCGTACCGACCTTTCTGGCGATCACGCTGCAGTTGCATGTCCCGAAGAACCGCCTCATGGTCTGTTGTCGGTGCCAGGACGGAAGGTACCGTCGTCCTGAGGGAGCGACCCATTAGTAGCTGCGCTGGCGAGAGGCCCGTGGATAACGGGGCCGATCGATAGGCCAGCAAGGCAAGGTTAAAGTCCGATCCGGCATCAGCCGCCTTGCACAGGAGCCGCTTTGCGATGTGGACACCCTTTTCAGCCTTCCCGTTCGATTGTGGATGCAGAGGGCTGGATGTCACATGAGTGAAACCATATGCTGCGGCAAAGGACGACCATTCACGGCTGGCAAAACAAGGTCCATTGTCTGACATGACAGTCCTTGGAATGCCATGGCGAGCAAACGTTTCCTTGCAGGCCCCAATGACTGCGGACGACGTCAGATCATGGAGAGGCATGACTTCCGGGTAGTTTGAGAAGTAGTCTATAATAACAATGTAATCTCTGCCGAGCGCGTGAAATAGGTCAACACCCACCTTCGCCCAGGGGGACGTCACCATCTCGTGTGGTAGAAGTGTTTCCGGAGGTTGCGCCGGCTGAAACCTCTGACAGGTTGTGCAGTTGAGCACCATGTTGGCTATGTCTTCATTAATACCCGGCCAATATACCGCCGCCCGGGCCCTTCGTCTGCATTTTTCGACACCCAAGTGGCCTTCGTGTAGTTGACGAAGAATCATCTGGCGCACACTGTGTGGAATGACGATCCTATGCGATTTCATAAGGACCCCGTCTATATTGGTGAGATCATCTCGCACATTGTAAAACTGGGGGCACTGCCCTTTTAGCCACCCTTCCGTCATGTGGCGCATCACTCGCTGCAGCAGAGGGTCAGTCGCCGTCTCTGCGCGTATGTGGGCCAGACAAGGATCATCAGCTGGCATATTTGCTGCTGTCAGAGTCACGTGTGCCTCAATTTGACGCACGAACCCCTCCGCATCTGGTGGTGTGCTCACTGCTCGGGAAAGAGTGTCCGCCACTATGAGTTCCTTCCCCGGAGTGTAGATCAGTTCAAAATCGTACCTCCTGAGTTTGAGTAAGATGCGCTGGAGGCGAGGAGTCATGTCGTTCAGGTCTTTGTTAATGATGTTGACCAGGGGGCGGTGGTCAGTTTCGACCGTGAATCGTGGCAGGCCATACACATAGTCGTGGAACTTGTCCAGTCCAGTTAACAAGCCCAGGCATTCTTTTTCGATTTGCGCGTAGCGCTGTTCGGTAGGGGTCATGGCTCGTGAGGCATACGCAACCGGGGCCCATGATGACGTGCTGTCTTTTTGCAGGAGTACCGCTCCAATACCAGATTGGCTGGCGTCTGTTGAGATCTTTGTAGGGCGAGTCGCGTCAAAGAAGGCCAGCACTGGTGCCGTGACCAGTTTGTGCTTGAGCTCCTCCCATTCCTGCTGATGCGACTGGTGCCAGTTGAATTCCGTCGATTTTTTTACGAGATGGCGCATGTTTGTTGTATGAGAAGCCAGGTTGGGAATGAACTTCCCAAGGAAGTTGACCATGCCCAGGAATCTTAAGACAGCCTTCTTGTCAGCCGGTCGTGGCATGGCTGTGATGGCGCTAACCTTGTCTGCATCGGGACGGACCCCGGACCTTGAGATGTGGTCCCCGAGGAATTTCAGCTCCGTCTGGCCGAAAGCACACTTCGCACGGTTGAGACGCAGGCCATTTTGCCGTATGCGGGTGAAGACACGTCGAAGACGATGCATGTGTTCCTGCGGAGTGGTGGACCAAATGATGATATCGTCCACATATACACGTACCCCTTCGATGCCTTCCATCATCTGCTCCATAATGCGGTGGAATACTTCAGATGCCGAAATGATGCCGAATGGCATCCGGTTGTAGCAGAATCTGCCAAAAGGGGTGTTGAATGTGCATAGTCTTCGGCTGGCCGGGTCCAGTTGGATCTGCCAGAATCCTTTGGACGCATCCAATTTAGTGAATATGTTGGCTCGCGCCATCTCGCTGGTGAGGTCTTCTCGTTTTGGGATGGGATAGTGTTCCCGCATGATGTTGTTGTTCAGATCTTTTGGATCTATACATATACGGAGCTCGCCAGAGGGCTTCTTTACACAGACCATGGAGCTGACCCATGGCGTGGGCTCCGTGACCTTGGATAGGACCCCTTGGTCCTGAAGAATCTGCAGTTGTGCCTTGAGGCGGTCTTTGAGAGGCGCAGGAACCCTGCGAGGTGCGTGAACGACAGGGATGGCGTCCGGTCTGAGTCGAATCTTGTACGTGTGTGGCAATGTCCCCATGCCTTCAAAAACCTCCTGGTTGTGAGCGAGGAGGGAATGGAGATTCGCGTGGAACTCAGCATCCGGGAAGTCGGATATCTCATCTGGAGAGAGAGACATGATGCGCTGTACCAGGTGAAGGACCTTACACGCTTGTGCGCCCAGTAACGAGTCCTTTGATGAGCCCACAACTTCGAAGGGGAGTGTGGCCGTGTACCTCTTGTGAGTCACCTGTAGCTGGCAAGATCCTACGGACGGGATAACGTTCCCGTTATAGTCAACCATCTTAAGCCGGGATGGTGTGATGAGTGGTTTGACCTTCATGGCCTGGACTGCAGAGTAAGCAATCAGGTTGGCGGATGCGCCGGTGTCCAGACGGAAGGCGACGCGCGATCGGTTGACCGTCAGGGTGGCACACCACTCATCGTCTGGATTGATGGCATTGACCTTGTTGACATCAATGACGGCAACTCTGAAGTCATCCTGGTCATCTGCATCACTTAACTGGAAGTCTTGATGCGTGGGCTGGACGGTCCTGACTCGTGTGCGAGGTTGTCGAGGATGCGCCGGATCCATGGGTTGAGCCGCACGACAGCGGGCTGCGTAGTGGCCTATCATGGCACATCTGTTGCACTGTTGGTATTTTGCAGGACATTGCCCTTTTAAGTGTAGACCTCCACACTTGCTGCACGTCATGACGTCACGGCGTTCGTTGCGCCACTGCGCATGCGCAGTGCGATCTTGCGGTGGGCGCGCCTGCGCAGTGCGTCCCTCGTTGTGGCCGTTATTCTTGGCGCGCACCTGCGCGGGAGACCGCGAAAAGCGCGGGAAGCGGCCGCTGTCGTCCGGGCCGTGGGGCGGGAAGAAATCGACGGCCTGGATGCGTTCAACGTCGTGGGCGGCCTGGCTTGCCGATTCGACGGCTGGGGACCCCCTCCGTGCCAACTCGGACGCCTGAAATCGGGCAAAACGGCAGGTCGCATTTTCATGGAGGACACAGGCTTCCACAGCAGACGCTAAGGTGAGGCTCTTTATTTTAAGAAGCTGCTGGCGTAGGCCACTGGAGGCAACGCCAAAAACAATCTGGTCCCTGATCATGGACTCTGTGGTGGTGCCGTAACCGCAGGACTGCGCTAGAATCCGGAGGTGCGTCAAAAAGGGTTGAAAAAGCTCCTCCTTACCTTGCAGGCGTTGCTGAAAGATGTATCTTTCGAAAGTTTCGTTTACTTCAGTTTGAAAGTGCTGGTCCATTTTGAGGATGACCGTGTCATATTTGGCCTGGTTTTCGCCTTCCTCGAACACCAGTGAATTAAAGACATCATTTGGGTGGGGGCCTGCGTAGAAGAGGAGCATTGCAATCTTCGAATCATCCGAGACATTCTGTTTTTCGGTGGCACGGATGTACAGGTCAAATCGCTGCCTGTAGAGCTTCCAGTTGGTGCCTAGGTTCCCCGTGACTTGCATCGGCTGCGGTTTGCCGGTGTGGTCCATGTCCAGAATGGCAGGTTGGTAGGCAGGTATCGATCCACTCCTGTACCATGTGGTGTTGGGTGTTCTAACACACAGAAGAGCCAACACAGTTGCATATGGTACAACACTTGTTTATTTAAACTTGCTATTTACAACTTGGTCTTTGCACTCTGCACGTGGGGGGCTCCCTGCTTGTGGTGTTTCAACAGCTCTTTCATGCTTCCTTCTCCCCAGACCTACTGACCTCCAGGTGTCGTGCTCGTGCTTTTTATGTGGTTGGTGTTCTTGTCTGTGATTGGTTGTGGTGTTGTGTACTCTGATTTGCCTGTTAGTGTGTCCATCATGATGTGTGTGTTTGAATATCATGACAACGCGCTCTCTCTCTGTCACCCACTATGACCCGCTCTCTGTCCCGTGCTCACTCTGTCTCGCATTCTCACTATCTCGCGCTCTCTCAGTCTGTCTCTCTCTCTCTGTCTCTCTCTCTGTCTCACGCGCTCTCTCTCTGTCACCCA
Source organism: Scyliorhinus torazame (assembly GCF_047496885.1). NCBI lineage: Eukaryota > Metazoa > Chordata > Chondrichthyes > Carcharhiniformes > Scyliorhinidae > Scyliorhinus > Scyliorhinus torazame. The sequence continues at coordinate 78,921,162 of NC_092710.1, read as the reverse complement.
CTATCACCTGCTCTCTGTCCCGTGCTCACTCTGTCTCGCATTCTCACTATCTCGCGCTCTCTCAGTCTGTCTCTCTCTCTCTCTCTCACATTGTCTATCTGATTGACTGACTCCATCTACACCTTTGTCTCTCCCTCTCTCCCTCTCCCTCTCTGTCTCTGCCTTTCTCTCTCAGTCCTGCCTTTCTCTCTCAGTCCTGCCTTTCTCTCTCAGTCCTGCCTTTCTCTCTCCATCCTGCCATTCTCTCTCTGTCCTGTCTTTCTCTCTCACAGTCCTGCCTTTCTCTCTCTCTGTCCTGCCTTTCTCTCTCACAGTCCTGCCTTTCTCTCTCCATCCTGCCATTCTCTCTCTGTCCTGCCTTTGTCTCTCCATCCTGCCTTTCTCTCTCATTCTTGCCTTTCTCTCTTTTCGTCCTGCCTTTCTCTCTCTCCGTCCTGCGTTTCTCTCTCTCCGTCCTGCCTTTCTCTCTCATTCCTGCCTTTCTCTCTCCATCCTGCCTTTCTCTCTCATTCCTGCCTTTCTCTCTCTCCGTCCTGCGTTTCTCTCTCTCAGTCCTGCCTTTCTCTCTCTGTCCTGCCTTTCTCTCTCTCTCCTGCCTTTCTCTCTCTCCGTCCTGCCTATCTCTCTCTGTCCTGCCTTTCTCTCTCTCTCTCCTGCCTTTCTCTCTCACAGTCCTGCTTTTCTCTCCCTCAGTCCTGCCTTTCTCTCTCTCCGTCCTGCCTTTCTCTCTCTCCGTCCTACATTTCTCTCTCCATCCGGCCTTTCTCTCTCTCTGTCCTGCCTTTCTCTCTCTCCGTCCTGCCTTTCTCTCTCTCCATCCTGCCTTTCTCTCTCTCCGTCCTGCCTTTCTCTCTCTGTCCTGCCTATCTCTCTCCATCCTGCCTTTCTCTCTCCATCCTGCCTTTCTCTCTCATTCCTGCCTTTCTCTCTCTCAGTCCTGCCTTTCTCTCTCTCAGTCCTGCCTTTCTCTCTCTCCGTCCTGCCTTTCTCTCACTCCATCCTGCCTTTCTCTCTCTCAGTCCTGCCTTTCTCTCTCTGTCCTGCCTTACTCTCTCCATCCTGCCTTTCTCTCTCAGTCCTGCCTTTCTCTCTCTCAGTCCTGCCTTTCTCTCTCAGTCCTGCCTTTCTCTCTCTCAGTCCTGCCTTTCTCTCTCCGTCCAGTATTTCTCTCTCCGTCCTGCCTTTTTCATCTCTCTCAGTCCTGCCTTTCTCTCTCCATCCTGCCTTTCTCTCTCCATCCTGCTTTTCTCTCTCTCAGTCCTGGCTTTCTCTCTCTCTGTCCTGCCTTTCTCTCTCTCAGTCCTGCCTTTCTCTCTCTCAGTTCTGCCTTTCTCTCTCTGTCCTGCCTTTCTCTCTCTCTCTCCTGCCTTTCTCTCTCTGTCCTGCCTTTCTCTCTCCATCCTGCCTTTCTCTCTCATTCCTGCTTTTCTCTCTCTCAGTCCTGCCTTTCTCTCTCTCCGTCCTGCATTTCTCTCTCCATCCTGCCTTTCCCTCTCTCTGTCCTGCCTATCTCTCTCCATCCTGCCATTCTCTCTCTGTCCTGCCTTTCTCTCTCCATCCTGCCTTTCTCTCTCATTCCTGCCTTTCTCTCTCTCAGTCCTGCCTTTCTCTCTCTCCGTCCTGCCTTTCTCTCACTCCATCCTGCCTTTCTCTCTCTCCGTCCTGCCTTTCTCTCTCCATCCTGCCTTTCTCTCTCTCTCTCCTGCCTTTCTCTCTCTCAGTCCTGCCTTTCTCTCTCCATCCTGCCTTTCTCTCTCCATCCTGCCTTTCTCTCTCCATCCTGCATTTCTCTCTCCATCCTGCCTTTCTCTCTCTCTGTCCTGCCTATCTCTCTCCATCCTGCCATTCTCTCTCTGTCCTGCCTTTCTCTCTCCATCCTGCCTTTCTCTCTCAGTCCTGCTTTTCTCTCTCCATCCTGCTTTTCTCTCTCTGTCCTGCCTTTCTCTCTCTCAGTCCTGCCTTTCTCTCTCTCAGTCCTGCCTTTCTCTCTCAGTCCTGCCTTTCTCTCTCCATCCTACCTTTCTCTCTCTCAGTCCTGCCTTTCTCTCTCCATCCTGCTTTTCTCTCTCTGTCCTGCCATTCTCTCTCTCAGTTCTGCCTTTCTCTCACTCCATCCTGCCTTTCTCTCTCTCCGTCCTGCCTTTCTCTCTCATTCTTGCCTTTCTCTCTTTCCGTCCTGCCTTTCTCTCTCTCCGTCCTGCGTTTCTCTCTCTCCGTCCTGCCTTTCTCTCTCATTCCTGCCTTTCTCTCTCCATCCTGCCTTTCTCTCTCATTCCTGCCTTTCTCTCTCTCCGTCCTGCGTTTCTCTCTCTCAGACCTGCCTTTCTCTCTCCATCCTGCCTTTCTCTCTCCATCCTGCTTTTCTCTCTCTCAGTCCTGCCTTTCTCTCTCTGTCCTGCCTTTCTCTCTCTCTCTCCTGCCTTTCTCTCTCTCCGTCCTGCCTATCTCTCTCTGTCCTGCCTTTCTCTCTCTCTCTCCTGCCTTTCTCTCTCACAGTCCTGCTTTTCTCTCCCTCAGTCCTGCCTTTCTCTCTCTCCGTCCTGCCTTTCTCTCTCTCCGTCCTGCATTTCTCTCTCCATCCGGCCTTTCTCTCTCTCTGTCCTGCCTTTCTCTCTCTCCGTCCTGCCTTTCTCTCTCTCCATCCTGCCTTTCTCTCTCTCCGTCCTGCCTTTCTCTCTCTGTCCTGCCTATCTCTCTCCATCCTGCCTTTCTCTCTCCATCCTGCCTTTCTCTCTCATTCCTGCCTTTCTCTCTCTCAGTCCTGCCTTTCTCTCTCTCAGTCCTGCCTTTCTCTCTCTCCGTCCTGCCTTTCTCTCACTCCATCCTGCCTTTCTCTCTCTCCGTCCTGCCTTTCTCTCTCTCAGTCCTGCCTTTCTCTCTCATTCCTGCCTTTCTCTCTCTCAGTCCTGCCTTTCTCTCTCATTCCTGCCTTTCTCTCTCTCAGTCCTGCCTTTCTCTCTCCGTCCTGCCTTTCTCTCTCTCCGTCCTGCGTTTCTCTCTCTCCGTCCTGCCTCTCTCTCTCAGTCCTGCCTTTCTCTCTCCATCCTGCCTTTCTCTCTCATTCATGCCTTTCTCTCTCTCCGTCCTGCATTTCTCTCACTCAGTCCTGCCTTTCTCTCTCCATCCTGCCTTTCTCTCTCCATCCTGCCTTTCTCTCTCTCAGTCCTGCCTTTCTCTCTCTCAGTCCTGCCTTTCTCTCTCCATCCTGCCTTTCTCTCTCTCCGTCCTGCGTTTCTCTCTCTCCGTCCTGCGTTTCACTCTCTCCGTCCTGCCTCTCTCTCTCAGTCCTGCCTTTCTCTCTCCATCCTGCCTTTCTCTCTCAGTCCTGCCTTTCTCTCTCTCAGTCCTGCCTTTCTCTCTCCATCCTGCCTTTCTCTCTCCATCCTGCCTTTCTCTCTCTCAGTCCTGCATTTCTCTCTCTCAGTCCTGCCTTTCTCTCTCTCCATCCTGCTTTTCTCTCTCTGTCCTGCCTTTCTCTCTCTCAGTCCTGCCTTTCTCTCTCTCAGTCCTGCCTTTCTCTCTCAGTCCTGCCTTTCTCTCTCCATCCTGCCTTTCTCTCTCTCAGTCCTGCCTTTCTCTCTCTCAGTCCTGCCTTTCTCTCTCCATCCTGCCTTTCTCTCTCTCAGTCCTGCCTTTCTCTCTCTCTGTCCTGCCTTTCTCTCTCTCCATCCTGCTTTTCTCTCTCCATCCTGCCTTTCTCTCTCAGTCCTGCCTTTCTCTCTCAGTCCTGCTTTTCTCTCTCTGTCCTGCCTTTCTCTCTCTCAGTCCTGCCTTTCTCTCTCTCAGTCCTGCCTTTCTCTCTCTCAGTCCTGCCTTTCTCTCGCTCCATCCTGCTTTTCTCTCTCCATCCTGCCTTTCTCTCTCAGTCCTGCCTTTCTCTCTCCATCCTGCTTTTCTCTCTCTGTCCTGCCTTTCTCTCTCTCAGTCCTGCCTTTCTCTCTCTCAGTCCTGCCTTTCTCTCTCTCAGTCCTGCCTTTCTCTCTCAGTCCTGCCTTTCTCTCTCCATCCTGCCTTTCTCTCTTTCAGTCCTGCCTTTCTCTCTCTCAGTCCTGCCTTTCTCTCTCCATCCTGCCTTTCTCTCTCTCAGTCCTGCCTTTCTCTCTCTCAGTCCTGCCTTTCTCTCTCCATCCTGCCTTTCTCTCTCTCAGTCCTGCCTTTCTCTCTCCATCCTGCCTTTCTCTCTCTCAGTCCTGCCTTTCTCTCTCTCCATCCTGCTTTTCTCTCTCCATCCTGCCTTTCTCTCTCAGTCCTGCTTTTCTCTCTCTGTCCTGCCTTTCTCTCTCTCAGTCCTGCCTTTCTCTCTCTCAGTCCTGCCTTTCTCTCTCTCTGTCCTGCCTTTCTCTCTCTCCATCCTGCTTTTCTCTCTCCATCCTGCCTTTCTCTCTCAGTCCTGCTTTTCTCTCTCTGTCCTGCCTTTCTCTCTCTCAGTCCTGCCTTTCTCTCTCTCAGTCCTGCCTTTCTCTCTCTCACAACTGCCTTTCTCTCTCTCAGTCCTGCCTTTCTCTCTCAGTCCTGCCTTTCTCTCTCTCAGTCCTGCCTTTCTCTCTCCGTCCAGTATTTCTCTCTCCGTCCTGCCTTTTTCATCTCTCTCAGTCCTGCCTTTCTCTCTCCATCCTGCCTTTCTCTCTCCATCCTGCTTTTCTCTCTCTCAGTCCTGGCTTTCTTTCTCTCTGTCCTGCCTTTCTCTCTCTCAGTCCTGCCTTTCTCTCTCTCAGTTCTGCCTTTCTCTCTCTGTCCTGCCTTTCTCTCTCTCTCTCCTGCCTTTCTCTCTCTGTCCTGCCTTTCTCTCTCCACCCTGCCTTTCTCTCTCATTCCTGCCATTCTCTCTCACAGTCCTGCTTTTCTCTCTCTCAGTCCTGCCTTTCTCTCTCTCCGTCCTGCATTTCTCTCTCCATCCTGCCTTTCTCTCTCTCTGTCCTGCCTATCTCTCTCCATCCTGCCATTCTCTCTCTGTCCTGCCTTTCTCTCTCCATCCTGCCTTTCTCTCTCATTCCTGCCTTTCTCTCTCTCAGTCCTGCCTTTCTCTCTCTCAGTCCTGCCTTTCTCACTCTCCGTCCTGCCTTTCTCTCACTCCATCCTGCCTTTCTCTCTCTCCGTCCTGCCTTTCTCTCTCCACCCTGCCTTTCTCTCTCTCCTCCCTGCCTTTCTCTCTCTCCGTCCTGCCTTTCTCTCTCTCAGTCCTGCCTTTCTCTCTCATTCCTGCCTTTCTCTCTCTCAGTCCTGCCTTTCTCTCTCATTCCTGCCTTTCTCTCTCTCCGTCCTGCGTTTCTCTCTTTCCGTCCTGCCTTTCTCTCTCCGTCCTGCCTTTCTCTCTCTCCGTCCTGCGTTTCTCTCTCTCCGTCCTGCCTCTCTCTCTCTGTCCTGCCTTTCTCTCTCCATCCTGCCTTTCTCTCTCATTCCTGCCTTTCTCTCTCACCGTCCTGCATTTCTCTCTCTCAGTCCCGCCTTTCTCTCTCTCAGTCCTGCCTTTCTCTCTCCATCCTGCCTTTCTCTCTCCATCCTGCCTTTCTCTCTCTCAGTCCTGCCTTTCTCTCTCTCAGTCCTGCCTTTCTATCTCCATCCTGCCTTTTTCTCTCAGTCCTGCCTTTCCCTCTCTCCATCCTGCCTTTCTCTCTCTCCGTCCTGCCTTTTTCTCTCAGTCCTGCCTTTCTCTCTCTCAGTCCTGCCTTTCTATCTCCATCCTGCCTTTTTCTCTCAGTCCTGCCTTTCTCTGTCTCCATCCTGCCTTTCTCTCTCTCCGTCCTGCCTTTCTCTCTCAGTCCTGCCTTTCTCTCTCTCAGTCCTGCCTTTCTCTCTCAGTCCCGCCTTTCTCTCTCTCCGTCCTGCCTTTCTCTCTCAGTCCTGCCTTTCTCTGTCTCAGTCCTGACTTTCTCTCTCTCAGTCCTGCCTTTCTCTCTCAGTCCCGCCTTTCTCTCACTCCGTCCTGCCTTTCTCTCTCCATCCTGCCTTTCTCTCTCAGTCCTGCCTTATTCTCTCCGTCCTGCCTGTCTCTCTCTCAGTCCTGCCTTTCTTACTCTCCGTCCTGCCTTTCTCTCTCAGTCCTGCCTTTCTCTCACTCCGTCCTGCCTTTCTCTCTCCATCCTGCCTTTCTCTCTCAGTCCTGCCTTTCTCTCTCAGTCCTGCCTTTCTCTGTCTCAGTCCTGCCTTTCTCTCTCAGTCCTGCCATTCTCTCTCTCAGTCCTGCCTTTCTCTCTCTCAGTCCTGCCTTTCTCTCTCTCAGTCCTGCCTTTCTCTCTCTCCGTCCTGCCTTTCTCTCACTCCGTCCTGCCTTTCTCTCGCTCCTCCCTGCCTTTCTCTCTCTCCATCCTGCCTTTCTCTCTCTCCATCCTGCCTTTCTCTGTCTCAGTCCAGCCTTTCTCTCACTCAGTCCTGCCTTTCTCTCTCCGTCCTGACATTCTCTCTCTCAGTCCTTCCTTTCTCTCTCAGTCCTGCCTTTCTCTCTCTCCGTCCTGCCTTTCTCTCACACCGTCCTGCCTTTCTCTCGCTCCTCCCTGCCTTTCTCTCTCCATCCTGCTTTTCTCTCTCTCCGTCCTGCTTTTCACTCTCTCAGTCCTGCCTTTCTCTCTCTCCGTCCTGCCTTTCTCTCACTCCATCCTGCCTTTCTCTCTCTCCGTCCTGCCTTTCTCTCTCCGTCCTGCCTTTCTCTCTCTCAGTCCTGCCTTTCTCTCTCAGTCCTGCCTTTCTCTCTCAGTCCTGCCTTTCTCTCTCAGTCCTACCTTTCTCTCTCAGTCCTGCCTTTCTCTCTCCATCCTGCCATTCTCTCTCTGTCCTGTCTTTCTCTCTCACAGTCCTGCCTTTCTCTCTCTCTGTCCTGCCTTTCTCTCTCACAGTCCTGCCTTTCCCTCTCCATCCTGCCATTCTCTCTCTGTCCTGCCTTTGTCTCTCCATCCTGCCTTTCTCTCTCATTCCTGCCTTTCTCTCTCTCAGTCCTGCCTTTCTCTCTCTCCGTCCTGCCTTTCTCTCACTCCATCCTGCCTTTCTCTCTCTCCGTCCTGCCTTTCTCTCTCATTCTTGCCTTTCTCTCTTTCCGTCCTGCCTTTCTCTCTCTCCGTCCTGCGTTTCTCTCTCTCCGTCCTGCCTTTCTCTCTCATTCCTGCCTTTCTCTCTCCATCCTGCCTTTCTCTCTCATTCCTGCCTTTCTCTCTCTCCGTCCTGCGTTTCTCTCTCTCAGTCCTTCCTTTCTCTCTCCATCCTGCTTTTCTCTCTCTCAGTCCTGCCTTTCTCTCTCTGTCCTGCCTTTCTCTCTCTCTCTCCTGCCTTTCTCTCTCTCCGTCCTGCCTATCTCTCTCTGTCCTGCCTTTCTCTCTCTCTCTCCTGCCTTTCTCTCTCACAGTCCTGCTTTTCTCTCCCTCAGTCCTGCCTTTCTCTCTCTCCGTCCTGCCTTTCTCTCTCTCCGTCCTGCATTTCTCTCTCCATCCGGCCTTTCTCTCTCTCTGTCCTGCCTTTCTCTCTCTCCGTCCTGCCTTTCTCTCTCTCCATCCTGCCTTTCTCTCTCTCCGTCCTGCCTTTCTCTCTCTGTCCTGCCTATCTCTCTCCATCCTGCCTTTCTCTCTCCATCCTGCCTTTCTCTCTCATTCCTGCCTTTCTCTCTCTCAGTCCTGCCTTTCTCTCACTCAGTCCTGCCTTTCTCTCTCTCCGTCCTGCCTTTCTCTCACTCCATCCTGCCTTTCTCTCTCTCAGTCCTGCCTTTCTCTCTCATTCCTGCCTTTCTCTCTCTCAGTCCTGCCTTTCTCTCTCCGTCCTGCCTTTCTCTCTCTCCGTCCTGCGTTTCTCTCTCTCCGTCCTGCCTCTCTCTCTCAGTCCTGCCTTTCTCTCTCCATCCTGCCTTTCTCTCTCATTCCTGCCTTTCTCTCTCTCCGTCCTGCATTTCTCTCTCTCAGTCCTGCCTTTCTCTCTCCATCCTGCCTTTCTCTCTCCATCCTGCCTTTCTCGCTCTCTCTCCTGCCTTTCTCTCTCTCAGTTCTGCCTTTCTCTCTCTGTCCTGCCTTTCTCTCTCTCTCTCCTGCCTTTCTCTCTCTCCATCCTGCCTTTCTCTCTCATTCCTGCCTTTCTCTCTCTCAGTCCTGCCTTTCTCTCTCTCAGTCCTGCCTTTCTCTCTCTCCGTCCTGCCTTTCTCTCACTCCATCCTGCCTTTCTCTCTCTCCGTCCTGCCTTTCTCTCTCTCAGTCCTGCCTTTCTCTCTCATTCCTGCCTTTCTCTCTCTCAGTCCTGCCTTTCTCTCTCATTCCTGCCTTTTTCTCTCTCAGTCCTGCCTTTCTCTCTCCGTCCTGCCTTTCTCTCTCTCCGTCCTGCGTTTCTCTCTCTCCGTCCTGCCTCTCTCTCTCAGTCCTGCCTTTCTCTCTCCATCCTGCCTTTCTCTCTCATTCATGCCTTTCTCTCTCTCCGTCCTGCATTTCTCTCTCTCAGTCCTGCCTTTCTCTCTCCATCCTGCCTTTCTCTCTCCATCCTGCCTTTCTCTCTCTCATTCCTGCCTTTCTCTCTCTCTGTCCTGCCTTTCTCTCTCCATCCTGCCTTTCTCTCTCTCCGTCCTGCGTTTCTCTCTCTCCGTCCTGCGTTTCTCTCTCTCCGTCCTGCCTCTCTCTCTCAGTCCTGCCTTTCTCTCTCCATCCTGCCTTTCTCTCTCAGTCCTGCCTTTCTCTCTCTCAGTCCTGCCTTTCTCTCTCCATCCTGCCTTTCTCTCTCTCCGTCCTGCCTTTCTCTCTCTCCGTCCTGCGTTTCTCTCTCTCCGTCCTGCCTCTCTCTCTCAGTCCTGCCTTTCTCTCTCCATCCTGCCTTTCTCTCTCATTCATGCCTTTCTCTCTCTCCGTCCTGCATTTCTCTCTCTCAGTCCTGCCTTTCTCTCTCCATCCTGCCTTTCTCTCTCCATCCTGCCTTTCTCTCTCTCAGTCCTGCCTTTCTCTCTCTCAGTCCTGCCTTTCTCTCTCTCCATCCTGCTTTTCTCTCTCTGTCCTGCCTTTCTCTCTCTCAGTCCTGCCTTTCTCTCTCTCAGTCCTGCCTTTCTCTCTCAGTCCTGCCTTTCTCTCTCCATCCTGCCTTTCTCTCTCTCAGTCCTGCCTTTCTCTCTCTCAGTCCTGCCTTTCTCTCTCCATCCTGCCTTTCTCTCTCTCAGTCCTGCCTTTCTCTCTCTCTGTCCTGCCTTTCTCTCTCTCCATCCTGCTTTTCTCTCTCCATCCTGCATTTCTCTCTCAGTCCTGCCTTTCTCTCTCAGTCCTGCTTTTCTCTCTCTGTCCTGCCTTTCTCTCTCTCAGTCCTGCCTTTCTCTCTCTCAGTCCTGCCTTTCTCTCTCTCAGTCCTGCCTTTCTCTCTCTCCATCCTGCTTTTCTCTCTCCATCCTGCCTTTCTCTCTCAGTCCTGCCTTTCTCTCTCCATCCTGCTTTTCTCTCTCTGTCCTGCCTTTCTCTCTCTCAGTCCTGCCTTTCTCTCTCTCAGTCCTGCCTTTCTCTCTCTCAGTCCTGCCTTTCTCTCTCAGTCCTGCCTTTCTCTCTCCATCCTGCCTTTCTCTCTCTCAGTCCTGCCTTTCTTTCTCTCAGTCCTGCCTTTCTCTCTCCATCCTGCTTTTCTCTCTTTCAGTCCTGCCTTTCTCTGTCTCAGTCCAGCCTTTCTCTCACTCAGTCCTGCCTTTCTCTCTCCGTCCTGACATTCTCTCTCTCAGTCCTTCCTTTCTCTCTCAGTCCTGCCTTTCTCTCTCTCCGTCCTGCCTTTCTCTCACTCCGTCCTGCCTTTCTCTCGCTCCTCCCTGCCTTTCTCTCTCCATCCTGCTTTTCTCTCTCTCCGTCCTGCTTTTCACTCTCTCAGTCCTGCCTTTCTCTCTCTCCGTCCTGCCTTTCTCTCACTCCATCCTGCCTTTCTCTCTCTCCGTCCTGCCTTTCTCTCTCCGTCCTGCCTTTCTCTCTCTCAGTCCTGCCTTTCTCTCTCAGTCCTGTCTTTCTCTCTCACAGTCCTGCCTTTCTCTCTCTCTGTCCTGCCTTTCTCTCTCACAGTCCTGCCTTTCTCTCTCCATCCTGCCATTCTCTCTCTGTCCTGCCTTTGTCTCTCCATCCTGCCTTTCTCTCTCATTCCTGCCTTTCTCTCTCTCAGTCCTGCCTTTCTCTCTCTCCGTCCTGCCTTTCTCTCACTCCATCCTGCCTTTCTCTCTCTCCGTCCTGCCTTTCTCTCTCATTCTTGCCTTTCTCTCTTTCCGTCCTGCCTTTCTCTCTCTCCGTCCTGCGTTTCTCTCTCTCCGTCCTGCCTTTCTCTCTCATTCCTGCCTTTCTCTCTCCATCCTGCCTTTCTCCCTCATTCCTGCCTTTCTCTCTCTCCGTCCTGCGTTTCTCTCTCTCAGTCCTGCCTTTCTCTCTCCATCCTGCTTTTCTCTCTCTCAGTCCTGCCTTTCTCTCTCTGTCCTGCCTTTCTCTCTCTCTCTCCTGCCTTTCTCTCTCTCCGTCCTGCCTATCTCTCTCTGTCCTGCCTTTCTCTCTCTCTCTCCTGCCTTTCTCTCTCACAGTCCTGCTTTTCTCTCCCTCAGTCCTGCCTTTCTCTCTCTCCGTCCTGCCTTTCTCTCTCTCCGTCCTGCATTTCTCTCTCCATCCGGCCTTTCTCTCTCTCTGTCCTGCCTTTCTCTCTCTCCGTCCTGCCTTTCTCTCTCTCCATCCTGCCTTTCTCTCTCTCCGTCCTGCCTTTCTCTCTCTGTCCTGCCTATCTCTCTCCATCCTGCCTTTCTCTCTCCATCCTGCCTTTCTCTCTCAGTCCTGCCTTTCTCTCTCATTCCTGCCTTTCTCTCTCTGTCCTGCCTTTCTCTCTCTCTCTCCTGCCTTTCTCTCTCTCCATCCTGCCTTTCTCTCTCATTTCTGCCTTTCTCTCTCTCAGTCCTGCCTTTCTCTCTCTCAGTCCTGCCTTTCTCTCTCTCCGTCCTGCCTTTCTCTCACTCCATCCTGCCTTTCTCTCTCTCCGTCCTGCCTTTCTCTCTCTCAGTCCTGCCTTTCTCTCTCATTCCTGCCTTTCTCTCTCTCAGTCCTGCCTTTCTCTCTCATTCCTGCCTTTTTCTCTCTCAGTCCTGCCTTTCTCTCTCCGTCCTGCCTTTCTCTCTCTCCGTCCTGCGTTTCTCTCTCTCCGTCCTGCCTCTCTCTCTCAGTCCTGCCTTTCTCTCTCCATCCTGCCTTTCTCTCTCATTCATGCCTTTCTCTCTCTCCGTCCTGCATTTCTCTCTCTCAGTCCTGCCTTTCTCTCTCCATCCTGCCTTTCTCTCTCCATCCTGCCTTTCTCTCTCTCATTCCTGCCTTTCTCTCTCTCAGTCCTGCCTTTCTCTCTCCATCCTGCCTTTCTCTCTCTCCGTCCTGCGTTTCTCTCTCTCCGTCCTGCGTTTCTCTCTCTCCGTCCTGCCTCTCTCTCTCAGTCCTGCCTTTCTCTCTCCATCCTGCCTTTCTCTCTCAGTCCTGCCTTTCTCTCTCTCAGTCCTGCCTTTCTCTCTCCATCCTGCCTTTCTCTCTCTCCGTCCTGCCTTTCTCTCTCTCCGTCCTGCGTTTCTCTCTCTCCGTCCTGCCTCTCTCTCTCAGTCCTGCCTTTCTCTCTCCATCCTGCCTTTCTCTCTCATTCATGCCTTTCTCTCTCTCCGTCCTGCATTTCTCTCTCTCAGTCCTGCCTTTCTCTCTCCATCCTGCCTTTCTCTCTCCATCCTGCCTTTCTCTCTCTCAGTCCTGCCTTTCTCTCTCTCAGTCCTGCCTTTCTCTCTCTCCATCCTGCTTTTCTCTCTCTGTCCTGCCTTTCTCTCTCTCAGTCCTGCCTTTCTCTCTCTCAGTCCTGCCTTTCTCTCTCAGTCCTGCCTTTCTCTCTCCATCCTGCCTTTCTCTCTCTCAGTCCTGCCTTTCTCTCTCTCAGTCCTGCCTTTCTCTCTCCATCCTGCCTTTCTCTCTCTCAGTCCTGCCTTTCTCTCTCTCTGTCCTGCCTTTCTCTCTCTCCATCCTGCTTTTCTCTCGCCATCCTGCCTTTCTCTCTCAGTCCTGCCTTTCTCTCTCAGTCCTGCTTTTCTCTCTCTGTCCTGCCTTTCTCTCTCTCAGTCCTGCCTTTCTCTCTCTCAGTCCTGCCTTTCTCTCTCTCAGTCCTGCCTTTCTCTCTCTCCATCCTGCTTTTCTCTCTCCATCCTGCCTTTCTCTCTCAGTCCTGCCTTTCTCTCTCCATCCTGCTTTTCTCTCTCTGTCCTGCCTTTCTCTCTCTCAGTCCTGCCTTTCTCTCTCTCAGTCCTGCCTTTCTCTCTCTCAGTCCTGTCTTTCTCTCTCAGTCCTGCCTTTCTCTCTCCATCCTGCCTTTCTCTCTCTCAGTCCTGCCTTTCTTTCTCTCAGTCCTGCCTTTCTCTCTCCATCCTGCTTTTCTCTCTTTCAGTCCTGCCTTTCTCTCTCTCTGTCCTGCCTTTCTCTCTCTCCATCCTGCTTTTCTCTCTCCATCCTGCCTTTCTCTCTCAGTCCTGCCTTTCTCTCTCCATCCTGCTTTTCTCTCTCTGTCCTGCCATTCTCTCTCTCAGTCCTGCCTTGTTCTCTCTCAGTCCTGCCTTTCTCTCTCTCACAACTGCCTTTCTCTCTCTCAGTCCTGCCTTTCTCTCTCAGTCCTGCCTTTCTCTCTCTCAGTCCTGCCTTTCTCTCTCCGTCCAGTATTTCTCTCTCCGTCCTGCCTTTTTCATCTCTCTCAGTCCTGCCTTTCTCTCTCCATCCTGCCTTTCTCTCTCCATCCTGCTTTTCTCTCTCTCAGTCCTGGCTTTCTCTCTCTCTGTCCTGCCTTTCTCTCTCTCAGTCCTGCCTTTCTCTCTCTCAGTTCTGCCTTTCTCTCTCTGTCCTGCCTTTCTCTCTCTCTCTCCTGCCTTTCTCTCTCTGTCCTGCCTTTCTCTCTCCATCCTGCCTTTCTCTCTCATTCCTGCCTTTCTCTCTCACAGTCCTGCTTTTCTCTCTCTCAGTCCTGCCTTTCTCTCTCTCCGTCCTGCATTTCTCTCTCCATCCTGCCTTTCTCTCTCTCTGTCCTGCCTATCTCTCTCCATCCTGCCATTCTCTCTCTGTCCTGCCTTTCTCTCTCCATCCTGCCTTTCTCTCTCATTCCTGCCTTTCTCTCTCTCAGTCCTGCCTTTCTCTCTCTCCGTCCTGCCTTTCTCTCACTCCATCCTGCCTTTCTCTCTCTCCGTCCTGCCTTTCTCTCTCCATCCTGCCTTTCTCTCTCTCCTCCCTGCCTTTCTCTCTCTCCGTCCTGCCTTTCTCTCTCTCAGTCCTGCCTTTCTCTCTCATTCCTGCCTTTCTCTCTCTCAGTCCTGCCTTTCTCTCTCATTCCTGCCTTTCTCTCTCTCCGTCCTGCGTTTCTCTCTTTCCGTCCTGCCTTTCTCTCTCCGTCCTGCCTTTCTCTCTCTCCGTCCTGCGTTTCTCTCTCTCCGTCCTGCCTCTCTCTCTCTGTCCTGCCTTTCTCTCTCCATCCTGCCTTTCTCTCTCATTCCTGCCTTTCTCTCTCTCCGTCCTGCATTTCTCTCTCTCAGTCCCGCCTTTCTCTCTCTCAGTCCTGCCTTTCTCTCTCCATCCTGCCTTTCTCTCTCCATCCTGCCTTTCTCTCTCTCAGTCCTGCCTTTCTCTCTCTCAGTCCTGCCTTTCTATCTCCATCCTGCCTTTTTCTCTCAGTCCTGCCTTTCTCTCTCTCCATCCTGCCTTTCTCTCTCTCCGTCCTGCCTTTTTCTCTCAGTCCTGCCTTTCTCTCTCTCAGTCCTGCCTTTCTATCTCCATCCTGCCTTTTTCTCTCAGTCCTGCCTTTCTCTGTCTCCATCCTGCCTTTCTCTCTCTCCGTCCTGCCTTTCTCTCTCAGTCCTGCCTTTCTCTCTCTCAGTCCTGCCTTTCTCTCTCAGTCCCGCCTTTCTCTCTCTCCGTCCTGCCTTTCTCTCTCAGTCCTGCCTTTCTCTGTCTCAGTCCTGACTTTCTCTCTCTCAGTCCTGCCTTTCTCTCTCAGTCCCGCCTTTCTCTCACTCCGTCCTGCCTTTCTCTCTCCATCCTGCCTTTCTCTCTCAGTCCTGCCTTATTCTCTCCGTCCTGCCTGTCTCTCTCTCAGTCCTGCCTTTCTTACTCTCCGTCCTGCCTTTCTCTCTCAGTCCTGCCTTTCTCTCACTCCGTCCTGCCTTTCTCTCTCCATCCTGCCTTTCTCTCTCAGTCCTGCCTTTCTCTCTCAGTCCTGCCTTTCTCTCTCAGTCCTGCCTTTCTCTCTCAGTCCTGCCTTTCTCTTTCAGTCCAGCCTTTCTCTGTCTCAGTCCTGCCTTTCTCTCTCAGTCCTGCCATTCTCTCTCTCAGTCCTGCCTTTCTCTCTCTCAGTCCTGCCTTTCTCTCTCTCAGTCCTGCCTTTCTCTCTCTCCGTCCTGCCTTTCTCTCACTCCGTCCTGCCTTTCTCTCGCTCCTCCCTGCCTTTCTCTCTCTCCATCCTGCCTTTCTCTCTCTCCATCCTGCCTTTCTCTGTCTCAGTCCAGCCTTTCTCTCACTCAGTCCTGCCTTTCTCTCTCCGTCCTGACATTCTCTCTCTCAGTCCTTCCTTTCTCTCTCAGTCCTGCCGTTCTCTCTCTCCGTGCTGCCTTTCTCTCACTCCGTCCTGCCTTTCTCTCGCTCCTCCCTGCCTTTCTCTCTCCATCCTGCTTTTCTCTCTCTCCGTCCTGCTTTTCACTCTCTCAGTCCTGCCTTTCTCTCTCTCCGTCCTGCCTTTCTCTCACTCCATCCTGCCTTTCTCTCTCTCCGTCCTGCCTTTCTCTCTCCGTCCTGCCTTTCTCTCTCTCAGTCCTGCCTTTCTCTCTCAGTCCTGCCTTTCTCTCTCAGTCCTGCCTTTCTCTCTCAGTCCTGCCTTTCTCTCTCAGTCCTGCCTTTCTCTCTCCATCCTGCCATTCTCTCTCTGTCCTGTCTTTCTCTCTCACAGTCCTGCCTTTCTCTCTCTCTGTCCTGCCTTTCTCTCTCACAGTCCTGTCTTTCTCTCTCCATCCTGCCATTCTCTCTCTGTCCTGCCTTTGTCTCTCCATCCTGCCTTTCTCTCTCATTCCTGCCTTTCTCTCTCTCAGTCCTGCCTTTCTCTCTCTCCGTCCTGCCTTTCTCTCACTCCATCCTGCCTTTCTCTCTCTCCGTCCTGCCTTTCTCTCTCATTCTTGCCTTTCTCTCTTTCCGTCCTGCCTTTCTCTCTCTCCGTCCTGCGTTTCTCTCTCTCCGTCCTGCCTTTCTCTCTCATTCCTGCCTTTCTCTCTCCATCCTGCCTTTCTCTCTCATTCCTGCCTTTCTCTCTCTCCGTCCTGCGTTTCTCTCTCTCAGTCCTGCCTTTCTCTCTCCATCCTGCTTTTCTCTCTCTCAGTCCTGCCTTTCTCTCTCTGTCCTGCCTTTCTCTCTCTCTCTCTCCTGCCTTTCTCTCTCTCCGTCCTGCCTATCTCTCTCTGCCCTGCCTTTCTCTCTCTCTCTCCTGCCTTTCTCTCTCACAGTCCTGCTTTTCCCTCCCTCAGTCCTGCCTTTCTCTCTCTCCGTCCTGCCTTTCTCTCTCTCCGTCCTGCATTTCTCTCTCCATCCGGCCTTTCTCTCTCTCTGTCCTGCCTTTCTCTCTCTCCGTCCTGCCTTTCTCTCTCTCCATCCTGCCTTTCTCTCTCTCCATCCTGCCTTTCTCTCTCTGTCCTGCCTATCTCTCTCCATCCTGCCTTTCTCTCTCCATCCTGCCTTTCTCTCTCATTCCTGCCTTTCTCTCTCTCAGTCCTGCCTTTCTCTCACTCAGTCCTGCCTTTCTCTCTCTCCGTCCTGCCTTTCTCTCACTCCATCCTGCCTTTCTCTCTCTCAGTCCTGCCTTTCTCTCTCATTCCTGCCTTTCTCTCTCTCAGTCCTGCCTTTCTCTCTCCGTCCTGCCTTTCTCTCTCTCCGTCCTGCGTTTCTCTCTCTCCGTCCTGCCTCTCTCTCTCAGTCCTGCCTTTCTCTCTCCATCCTGCCTTTCTCTCTCATTCCTGCCTTTCTCTCTCTCCGTCCTGCATCTCTCTCTCTCAGTCCTGCCTTTCTCTCTCCATCCTGCCTTTCTCTCTCCATCCTGCCTTTCTCTCTCTCTCTCCTGCCTTTCTCTCTCTCAGTTCTGCCTTTCTCTCTCTGTCCTGCCTTTCTCTCTCTCTCTCCTGCCTTTCTCTCTCTCAGTCCTGCCTTTCTCTCTCCATCCTGCCTTTCTCTCTCCATCCTGCTTTTCTCTCTCCATCCTGCCTTTCTCTCTCAGTCCTGCCTTTCTTTCTCTCAGTCCTGCCTTTCTCTCTCTCAGTCCTGCTTTTCTCTCTCAGTCCTGCCTTTCTCTCTCCATCCTACCTTTCTCTCTCTCAGTCCTGCCTTTCTCTCTCTCATTCCTGCCTTTCTCTCTCTCCGTCCTGCATTTCTCTCTCTCAGTCCTGCCTTTCTCTCTCCATCCTGCCTTTCTCTCTACATCCTGCCTTTCTCTCTCTCTCTCCTGCCTTTCTCTCTCTCAGTTCTGCCTTTCTCTCTCTGTCCTGCCTTTCTCTCTCTCTCCTGCCTTTCTCTCTCTCAGTCCTGCCTTTCTCTCTCCATCCTGCCTTTCTCTCTCCATCCTGCTTTTCTCTCTCCATCCTGCCTTTCTCTCTCAGTCCTGCCTTTCTCTCTCCATCCTGCCTTTCTCTCTCAGTCCTGCCTTTCTCTATCTCAGTCCTGCCTTTCTCTCTCAGTCCTGCCTTTCTCTCTCTCAGTCCTGCCTTTCTCTCTCCGTCCAGTATTTCTCTCTCCATCCTGCCTTTCTCTCTCAGTCCTGCCTTTCTCTCTCTCAGTCCTGCCTTTCTCTCTCCATCCTGCCTTTCTCTCTCAGTCCTGCCTTTCTCTATCTCAGTCCTGCCTTTCTCTCTCAGTCCTGCCTTTCTCTATCTCAGTCCTGCCTTTCTCTCTCAGTCCTGCCTTTCTCTCTCTCCATCCTGCCTTTCTCTCTCAGTCCTGCCTTTCTCTATCTCAGTCCTGCCTTTCTCTCTCAGTCCTGCCTTTCTCTATCTCAGTCCTGCCTTTCTCTCTCAGTCCTGCCTTTCTCTCTCTCCGCCCTGCCTTTCTCTCTCCATCCTGCCTTTCTCTCTCCATCCTGCTTTTCTCTCTCTCAGTCCTGGCTTTCTCTCTCTCTGTCCTGCCTTTCTCTCTCTCAGTCCTGCCTTTCTCTCTCTCAGTTCTGCCTTTCTCTCTCTGTCCTGCCTTTCTCTCTCTCTCTCCTGCCTTTCTCTCTCTGTCCTGCCTTTCTCTCTCCATCCTGCCTTTCTCTCTCATTCCTGCTTTTCTCTCTCTCAGTCCTGCCTTTCTCTCTCTCCGTCCTGCATTTCTCTCTCCATCCTGCCTTTCTCTCTCTCTGTCCTGCCTATCTCTCTCCATCCTGCCATTCTCTCTCTGTCCTGCCTTTCTCTCTCCATCCTGCCTTTCTCTCTCATTCCTGCCTTTCTCTCTCTCAGTCCTGCGTTTCTCTCTCTCCGTCCTGCCTTTCTCTCACTCCATCCTGCCTTTCTCTCTCTCCGTCCTGCCTTTCTCTCTCCATCCTGCCTTTCTCTCTCTCTCTCCTGCCTTTCTCTCTCTCAGTCCTGCCTTTCTCTCTCCATCCTGCCTTTCTCTCTCCATCCTGCCTTTCTCTCTCCATCCTGCATTTCTCTCTCCATCCTGCCTTTCTCTTACAGTCCTGCCTTTCTCTCTCTCTGTCCTGCCTATCTCTCTCCATCCTGCCATTCTCTCTCTGTCCTGCCTTTCTCTCTCCATCCTGCCTTTCTCTCTCTCAGTCCTGCCTTTCTCTCTCCATCCTGCCTTTCTCTCTCAGTCCTGCTTTTCTCTCTCCATCCTGCCTTTCTCTCTCAGTCCTGCCTTTCTCTCTCCATCCTGCTTTTCTCTCTCTGTCCTGCCTTTCTCTCTCTCAGTCCTGCCTTTCTCTCTCTCAGTCCTGCCTTTCACTCTCAGTCCTGCCTTTCTCTCTCACAGTCCTGCTTTTCTCTCTCTCAGTCCTGCCTTTCTCTCTCTCCGTCCTGCATTTCTCTCTCCATCCTGCCTTTCTCTCTCTCTGTCCTGCCTATCTCTCTCCATCCTGCCATTCTCTCTCTGTCCTGCCTTTCTCTCTCCATCCTGCCTTTCTCTCTCATTCCTGCCTTTCTCTCTCTCAGTCCTGCCTTTCTCTCTCTTCGTCCTGCCTTTCTCTCTCCATCCTGCCTTTCTCTCTCTCCTCCCTGCCTTTCTCTCTCTCCGTCCTGCCTTTCTCTCTCTCAGTCCTGCTTTTCTCTCTCCATCCTGCCTTTCTCTCTCAGTCCTGCCTTTCTCTCTCCATCCTGCTTTTCTCTCTCTGTCCTGCCTTTCTCTCTCTCAGTCCTGCCTTTCTCTCTCTCAGTCCTGCCTTTCTCTCTCAGTCCTGCCTTTCTCTCTCCATCCTACCTTTCTCTCTCTCAGTCCTGCCATTCTCTCTCTCAGTTCTGCCTTTCTCTCTCTGTCCTGCCTTTCTCTCTCCATCCTGCCTTTCTCTCTCAGTCCTGCCTTTCTCTCTCTCAGTCCTGCCTTTCTCTCTCAGTCCTGCCTTTCTCTCTCTCAGTCCTGCCTTTCTCTCTCCGTCCAGTATTTCTCTCTCCGTCCTGCCTTTTTCATCTCTCTCAGTCCTGCCTTCCTCTCTCCATCCTGCCTTTCTCTCTCCATCCTGCTTTTCTCTCTCTCAGTCCTGGCTTTCTCTCTCTCTGTCCTGCCTTTCTCTCTCTCAGTCCTGCCTTTCTCTCTCTCAGTTCTGCCTTTCTCTCTCTGTCCTGCCTTTCTCTCTCTCTCTCCTGCCTTTCTCTCTCTGTCCTGCCTTTCTCTCTCCATCCTGCCTTTCTCTCTCATTCCTGCCTTTCTCTCTCACAGTCCTGCTTTTCTCTCTCTCAGTCCTGCCTTTCTCTCTCTCCGTCCTGCATTTCTCTCTCCATCCTGCCTTTCTCTCTCTCTGTCCTGCCTATCTCTCTCCATCCTGCCATTCTCTCTCTGTCCTGCCTTTCTCTCTCCATCCTGCCTTTCTCTCTCTTTCCTGCCTTTTTCTCTCTCAGTCCTGCCTTTCTCTCTCTCCGTCCTGCCTTTCTCTCACTCCATCCTGCCTTTCTCTCTCTCCGTCCTGCCTTTCTCTCTCCATCCTGCCTTTCTCTCTCTCCTCCCTGCCTTTCTCTCTCTCCATCCTGCCTTTCTCTCTCTCAGTCCTGCCTTTCTCTCTCATTCCTGCCTTTCTCTCTCTCAGTCCTGCCTTTCTCTCTCATTCCTGCCTTTCTCTCTCTCCGTCCTGCGTTTCTCTCTTTCCGTCCTGCCTTTCTCTCTCCGTCCTGCCTTTCTCTCTCTCTGTCCTGCCTTTCTCTCTCCATCCTGCCTTTCTCTCTCATTCCTGCCTTTCTCTCTCTCCGTCCTGCATTTCTCTCTCCGTCCTGCCTTTCTCTCTCTCAGTCCTGCCTTTCTCTCTCCGTCCTGCCTTTCTCTCTCAGTCCCGCCTTTCTCTCTCTCAGTCCTGCCTTTCTCTCTTTCCGTCCTGCCTTTCTCTCTCCGTCCTGCCTTTCTCTCTCTCTGTCCTGCCTTTCTCTCTCCGTCCTGCCTTTCTCTCTCAGTGCCGCATTTCTCTCTCTCAGTCCTGCCTTTCTCTCTCCATCCTGCCTTTCTCTCTCCATCCTGCCTTTCTCTCTCTCAGTCCTGCCTTTCTCTCTCTCAGTCCAGCCTTTCTCTCTCCATCCTGCTTTTCTCTCTCTCCCTGTCCTGCCTTTCTCTCTCTCAGTCCTGCCTTTCTCTCTCTCAGTCCCGCCTTTCTCTCTCTCAGTTCTGCCTTTCTCTCTCTGTCCTGCCTTTCTCTCTCTCTCTCCTGCCTTTCTCTCTCTCCGTCCTGCCTTTCTCTCTCTGTTCTGCCTTTCTCTCTCTCAGTCCTGCCTTTCTCTCTCTGTCCTGCCTTTCTCTCTCTCCTCCCTGCCTTTCTCCCTCTCCAACCTGCCTTTCTCTCTCTCTGTCCTGCCTTTCTCTCTCTCAGTCCTGCCTTTCTCTCTCACAGTCCTGCCTTTCTCTCTCTCAGTCCTGCCTTTCTCTCTCTCAGTCCTGCCTTTCTCTCTCTCAGTCCTGCCTTTCTCTCTCCATCCTGCCTTTCTCTCTCAGTCCTGCCTTTCTCTCTCTGTTCTGCCTTTCTCTCTCTCAGTCCTGCCTTTCTCTCTCTGTCCTGCCTTTCTCTCTCTCAGTCCTGCCTTTCTCTCTCCATCCTGCCTTTCTCTCTCTCCTCCCTGCCTTTCTTCTCTCTCCGTCCTGCCTTTCTCTCTCAGTCCTGCCTTTCTCTCTCATTCCTGCCTTTCTCTCTCTCAGTCCTGCCTTTCTCTCTCATTCCTGCCTTTCTCTCTCTCCGTCCTGCGTTTCTCTCTTTCCGTCCTGCCTTTCTCTCTCCGTCCTGCCTTTCTCTCTCTCCGTCCTGCGTTTCTCTCTCTCCGTCCTGCCTCTCTCTCTCTGTCCTGCCTTTCTCTCTCCATCCTGCCTTTCTCTCTCATTCCTGCCTTTCTCTCTCTCCGTCCTGCATTTCTCTCTCTCAGTCCCGCCTTTCTCTCTCTCAGTCCTGCCTTTCTCTCTCCATCCTGCCTTTCTCTCTCCATCCTGCTTTTCTCTCTCTCAGTCCTGCCTTTCTCTCTCTCAGTCCTGCCTTTCTCTCTCCATCCTGCTTTTCTCTCTCTCAGTCCTGCCTTTCTCTCTCTCAGTCCTGCCTTTCTCTCTCTCAGTTCTGCCTTTCTCTCTCTGTCCTGCCTTTCTCTCTCTCTCTCCTGCCTTTCTCTCTCTCCGTCCTGCCTTTCTCTCTCTGTTCTGCCTTTCTCTCTCTCAGTCCTGCCTTTCTCTCTCTGTCCTGCCTTTCTCTCTCTCCTCCCTGCCTTTCTCCCTCTCCAACCTGCCTTTCTCTCTCTCTGTCCTGCCTTTCTCTCTCTCAGTCCTGCCTTTCTCTCTCACAGTCCTGCCTTTCTCTCTCTCAGTCCTGCCTTTCTCTCTCTCAGTCCTGCCTTTCTCTCTCCATCCTGCCTTTCTCTCTCAGTCCTGCCTTTCATTCTCTGTTCTGCCTTTCTCTCTCTCAGTCCTGCCTTTCTCTCTCTGTCCTGCCTTTCTCTCTCTCAGTCCTGCCTTTCTCTCTCAGTCCTGCCTTTCTCTCTCCATCCTGCTTTTCTCTCTCTCAGTCCTGCCTTTCTCTCTCCATCCTGCCTTTCTCTCTCAGTCCTGCCTTTCTCTCTCTGTTCTGCCTTTCTCTCTCTCAGTCCTGCCTTTCTCTCTCAGTCCTGCCTTTCTCTCTCTCAGTTCTGCCTTTCACTCTCTGTCCTGCCTATCTCTCTCTCTCATGCCTTTCTCTCTCTCCGTCCTGCCTTTCTCCCTCTGTCCTGCCTTTCTCTCTCTCTCTCATGCCTTTCTCTCTCTCCGTCCTGCCTTTCTCTCTCCGTCCTGCCTTTCTCTCTCTCCATCCTGCCTTTCTCTCCCCGTCCTGCCTCTCTCTCTCAGTCCTGCCTTTCTCTCTCTCAGTCCTGCCTTTCTCTCTCCATCCTGCCTTTCTCTCTCCATCCTGCCTTTCTCTCTCTCCATCCTGCCTTTCTCTCTCTCAGTCCTGCCTTTCTCTCTCTCCATCCTGCCTTTCTCTCTCAGTCCTGCCTTTCTCTCTCTCAGTCCTGCCTTTCTCTCTCTCAGTCCTGCCTTTCTATCTCCATCCTGCCTTTCTCTCTCTCCGTCCTGCCTTTCTCTCTCTCTGTCCTGCCTTTCTCTCTCTCTGTCCTGCCTTTCTCTCTCTCAGTTCTGCCTTTCTCTCTCTCCGTCCTGCCTTTCTCTCTCAGTCCTGCCTTTCTATCTCTCCATTCTGCCTTTCTCTCTCCGTCCTGCCTTTCTCTCTCTCTGTCCTGCCTTTCTCTCACCGTCCTGCCTTTCGCTCTCTCCGTCCTGCCTTTCTCTCTCCATCCTGCCTTTCTCTCTCATTCCTGCCTTTCTCCATCTCCGTCCTGCGTTTCTCTCTCTCAGTTCTGCCCTTCTCTCTCTCCGTCCTGCCTTTCTCTCTCAGTCCTGCCTTTCTATCTCTCCATTCTGCCTTTCTCTCTCCGTCCTGCCTTTCTCTCACTCAGTCCTGCCTTTCTCTCTCCGTCCTGCGTTTCTCTCTTTCCGTCCTGCCTTTCTCTCTCCGTCCTGCCTTTCTCTCTCTCAGTCCTGCCTTTCTCTCTCCATCCTACCTTTCTCTCTCCATCCTGCTTTTCTCTCTCTCAGTCCTGCCTTTCTCTCTCTCCGTCCTGCCTTTCTCTCTCTCCGTCCTGCCTTTCTCTCTCAGTCCTGCTTTTCTCTCTCTCAGTCCTGCCTTTCTCTCTCTCCGTCCTGCCTTTCTCTCTCAGTCCTGCCTTTCTCTCTCTGTACTGCCTTTCTCTCTCTCAGTCATGCCTTTCTCTCTCTGTCCTGCCTTTCTCTCTCTCCTCCCTGCTATGCTCTCTCTCCAACCTGCCTTTCTCTCTCTCTGTCCTGCCTTTCTCTCTCTCAGTCCTGCCTTTCTCTCTCTCAGTCCTGCCTTTCTCTCTCACAGTCCTGCCTTTCTATCTCTCCATCCTGTCTTTCTCACTCTTTCCTGCTTTTCTCTCTCTCCGTCATGCCATTCTCTCTCCGTCCTGCCTTTCTCTCTCTCTGTCCTGCCTTTCTCTCTCTCAGTCATGCCATTCTCTCTCCGTCCTGCCTTTCTCTCTCTCTGTCCTGCCTTTCTCTCTCTCTCTCATGCCTTTCTCTCTCTCCGTCCTGCCTTTCTCTCTCTCCATCCTGCCTTTCTCTCTCCGTCCTGCCTCTCTCTCTCAGTCCTGCCTTTCTCTCTCTCAGTCCTGCCTTTCTCTCTCCATCCTGCCTTTCTCTCTCCATCCTTCCTTTCTCTCTCTCCGTCCTGCCTTTCTCTCTCTCAGTCCTGCCTTTCTCTCTCTCAGTCCTGCCTTTCTCTCTCTCCATCCTGCCTTTCTCTCTCAGTCCTGCCTTTCTCTCTCTCAGTCCTGCCTTTCTCTCTCTCAGTCCTGCCTTTCTATCTCCATCCTGCCTTTCTCTCTCTCCGTCCTGCATTTCTCTCTCTCAGTCCTGCCTTTCTCTCTCTCAGTTCTGCCTTTCTCTCTCTCCGTCCTGCCTTTCTCTCTCAGTTTAGCCTTTCTATCTCTCCATTCTGCCTTTCTCTCTCCGTCCTGCCTTTCTCTCTCTCCGTCCTGCCTTTCTCTCTCCATCCTGCCTTTCTCTCCCTTTCCTGCCTTTCTCCATCTCCGTCCTGCGTTTCTCTCTCTCAGTCCTGCCTTTCTATCTCCATCCTGCCTTTCTCTCTCTCCGTCCTGCCTTTCTCTCTCTCAGTCCTGCCTTTCTCTCTCTCTGTCCTGCCTTTCTCTCTCTCTGTCCTGCCTTTCTCTCTCCGTCCTGCCTTTCGCTCTCTACGTCCTGCCTTTCTCTCTCCATCCTGCCTTTCTCTCTCATTCCTGCCTTTCTCCATCTCCGTCCTGCGTTTCTCTCTCTCAGTTCTGCCTTTCTCTCTCTCCGTCCTGCCTTTCTCTCTCAGTCCTGCCTTTCTATCTCTCCATTCTGCCTTTCTCTCTCCGTCCTGCCTTTCTCTCACTCAGTCCTGCCTTTCTCTCTCCGTCCTGCGTTTCTCTCTTTCCGTCCTGCCTTTCTCTCTCCGTCCTGCGTTTCTCTCTTTCCGTCCTGCCGTTCTCTCTCAGTCCTGCCTTTCTCTCTCAGTCCTGCCTTTCTCTCTCTCCGTCCTGCCTTTCTCTCTCAGTCCTGCCTTTCTATCTCCATCCTGCTTTTCTCTCTCTCAGTCCTGCCTTTCTCTCTCTCCGTCCTGCCTTTCTCTCTCAGTCCTGCCTTTCTCTCTCTGTTCTGCCTTTCTCTCTCTCAGCCCTGCCTTTCTCTCTCTGTCCTGCCTTTCTCTCTCTCCAACCTGCTTTTCCTCTCTCTGTCCTGCCTTTCTCTCTCTCAGTCCTGCCTTTCTCTCTCACAGTCCTGCCTTTCTATCTCTCCATCCTGTCTTTCTCAATCTTTCCTGCTTTTCTCTCTCTCCGTCATGCCATTCTCTCTCCTTCCTGCCTTTCTCTCTCTCAGTCCTGCTTTTCTCTCTCTCCATCCTGCCTTTATCTCTCTCCGTCCTGCCTTTCTCTGTCTCAGTCCTGCCTTTCGCTCTCTCCGTCCTGCCTTTCTCTCTCCATCCTGCCTTTCTCTCTCTCCGTCCTGCCTTTCTCTCTCTCAGTCCTGCCTTTCTCTCTCTCTGTCCTGCCTTTCTCTCTCTCTGTCCTGCCTTTCTCTCTCCGTCCTGCCTTTCGCTCTCTCCGTCCTGCCTTTCTCTCTCCATCCTGCCTTTCTCTCTCATTCCTGCCTTTCTCCATCTCCGTCCTGCGTTTCTCTCTCTCAGTCCTGCCTTTCTCTCTCTCCGTCCTGCCTTTCTCTCTCAGTCCTGCCTTTCTATCTCTCCATTCTGCCTTTCTCTCTCTGTCCTGCCTTTCTCTCACTCAGTCCTGCCTTTCTCTCTCCGTCCTGCGTTTCTCTCTTTCCGTCCTGCCTTTCTCTCTCCGTCCTGCGTTTCTCTCTTTCCGTCCTGCCTTTCTCTCTCAGTCCTGCCTTTCTCTCTCAGTCCTGCCTTTCTCTCTCTCCGTCCTGCCTTTCTCTCTCAGTCCTGCCTTTCTGTCTCCATCCTGCTTTTCTCTCTCTCAGTCCTGCCTTTCTCTCTCTCCGTCCTGCCTTTCTCTCTCAGTCCTGCCTTTCTCTCTCTGTTCTGCCTTTCTCTCTCTCAGCCCTGCCTTTCTCTCTCTGTCCTGCCTTTCTCTCTCTCAGTCCTGCCTTTCTCTCTCACAGTCCTGCCTTCCTCTCTCTCAGTCCTGCCTTTCTCTCTCACAGTCCTGCCTTTCTATCTCTCCATCCTGTCTTTCTCACTCTTTCCTGCTTTTCTCTCTCTCCGTCATGCCATTCTCTCTCCGTCCTGCCTTTCTCTCTCTCAGTCCTGCTTTTCTCTCTCTCCATCCTGCCTTTATCTCTCTCCGTCCTGCCTTTCTCTGTCTCAGTCCTGCCTTTCGCTCTCTCCGTCCTGCCTTTCTCTCTCTCAGTCCTGCCTTTCTCTCTCTCCTCACTGCTTTTCTCTCTCTCCATCCTACCTTTCTCTCTCTCCGTCCTGCCTTTCTCTCTCCATCCTTCCTTTCTCTCTCTCAGTCCTGCCTTTCTCTCTCTCAGTCCTGCCTTTCTCTCTCTCCGTCCTGCCTTTCTCTCTCTCCGTCCTGCCTTTCTCTCTCTACGTCCTGCCTTTCTCTCTCATTCCTGCCTTTCTCTCTCTCCGTCCTGCGTTTCTCTCTCTCAGTCCTGCCTTTCTCTCTCTCAGTCCTGCCTTTCTCTCTCCATACTGCCTTTCTCTCTCCATCCTGCCTATCTCTCTCCATCCTGCCTATCTCTCTCCATCCTGCCTATCTCTCTCTGTCCTGCCTTTCTCTCTCCATCCTGCCTTTCTCTCTCATTCCTGCCTTTCTCTCTCTCCGTCCTGCGTTTCTCTCTCTCAGTCCTGCCTTTCTCTTTCTCAGTCCTGCCTTTCTCTCTCCATACTGCCTTTCTCTCTCCATCCTGCCTTTCTCTCTCCATCCTGCCTATCTCTCTCCATCCTGCCTTTCTCTCTCTCAGTCCTGCCTTTCTCTCTCTCGGTCCTGCCTTTCTCACTCAGTCCTGCCTTTCTCTCTCTGTTCTGCCTTTCTCTCTCTCAGTCCTGCCTTTCTCTCTCTGTCCTGCCTTTCTCTCTCTCCTCCCTGCCTTGCTCTCTCTCCAACCTGCCTTTCTCTCTCTCAGTCCTGCCTTTCTCTCTCTCTGTCCTGCCTTTCTCTCTCTGTCCTGCCTTTCTCTCTCACAGTCCTTCCTTTCTCTCTCTCAGTCCTGCCTTTCTCTCTCAGCCCTGCCTTTCTCTCTCAGCCCTGCCTTTCTCTCTCTCAGTCCTGCCTTTCTCTCTCAGCCCTGCCTTACTCTCTCTGTTCTGCCTTTCTCTCTCTGTCCTGCATTTCTCTCTCCATCCTGCCTTTCTCTGTCTCAGTCCTGCCTTTCTCTCTCAGTCCTGCCTTTCTAACTCTCCGTCCAGCATTTCTCTCTCCGTCCTGCCTTTTTCTCTCTCTCAGTCCTCCCTTTCTCTCTCAGTCCTGCCTTTCTCTCTCTCAGTCATAGATTATCATAGAAATTACAGTGCAGAAGGAGGCCATTCGGCCCATCGCGTCTGCACCGGCTCTTGGAAAGAGCACCCTACCCAAGGTCAACACCTCCACCCTATCCCCATAACCCAGTATCCCCAGCCAACACTAAGGGCAATTTTGGACACTAAGGGCAATTTATCATGGCCAATCCACCTAACCTGCACATCTTTGGACTGTGGGAGGAAACCGGAGCGCCCGGAGGAAACCCACGCACACACGGGGAGGATGTGCAGACTCCACACAGACAGTGACCCAAGCCGGAATCGAACCTGGGAACCTGGAGCTGTGAAGCTATTGTGCTATCCACAAGGCTACCGTGCTGCCCTTTCTTTCTCTGTCCTGCATTTCTCTGAGTCGTGCCTTTCTCTCTTTCCGTACTATTTTTCTCTCTCTCCATCCTGCCTTTATCTCTCTCAGTCCTGCCTTTCTCTCTCAGTCCTGCCTTTCTCTCTCTCCGTCCTGCCTTTCTCTCTCTCCGTCCTGCCTTTCTCTCTCAGTCCTGCCTTTCTCTCTCTCCGTCCTGTTTTTCTCTCTCTCCGTCATGCCTTTCTCTCTCCATCCTGCCTTTCTCTCTGTCTGTCCTGCCTTTCTTTCTC
This sequence comes from Scyliorhinus torazame, assembly GCF_047496885.1. Taxonomy (NCBI): domain Eukaryota; kingdom Metazoa; phylum Chordata; class Chondrichthyes; order Carcharhiniformes; family Scyliorhinidae; genus Scyliorhinus; species Scyliorhinus torazame. The sequence goes on along the minus strand of NC_092710.1, from coordinate 78,894,420 downwards.
TGCTCATCCTTTCTCTCTCTCAGTCCTGCCTTTCTCTCTCCGACCTGCCTTTCTCTCTCCGTCCTGCCTTTCTCTCTCTCCGTCCTGCCTTTCTTTCTCTGTCCTCCCTTCTCTCTCACAGTCCTGCCTTTCTCTCTACGTCCTGCCTTTCTATCTCTCCATCCTGTCTTTCTCACTCTTTCCTGCTTTTCTCTCTCTCCGTCATGCCATTCTCTCTCCGTCCTGCCTTTCTCTCTCTCAGTCCTGCTTTTCTCTCTCTCCATCCTGCCTTTCTCTCTCTCCGTCCTGCCTTTCTCTGTCTCAGTCCTGCCTTTCGCTCTCTCCGTCCTGCCTTTCTCTCTCTCAGTCCTGCCTTTCTCTCTCTCCTCACTGCTTTTCTCTCTCTCCATCCTACCTTTCTCTCTCTCCGTCCTGCCTTTCTCTCTCCATCCTTCCTTTCTCTCTCTCAGTCCTGCCTTTCTCTCTCTCAGTCCTGCCTTTCTCCCTCTACGTCCTGCCTTTCTCTCTCTCCGCCCTGCCTTTCTCTCTCTCAGTCCTGCCTTTCTCTGTCTCAGTCCTGCCTTTCTCTCTCTCAGTCCTGACTTTCTCTCTCTCAGTCCTGCCTTTCTCTCTCAGTCTTGCCTTTCACTCTCCGTCCTGCGTTTCTCTCTCTCCGTCCTGTCTTTCTGTCTCCGTCCTGCCTTTCTCTCTCTCCATCCTGCCTTTCTCTCTCTCTGTCCTGCCTTTCTCTCTCAGTCCTGCCTTTCTCTCTCTCAGTCCTGCCTTTCTCTCTCTCATTCCTGCCTTACTCTCTCTCCGTCCTGCCTTTCTCTCTCTCCGTCCTGCCTTTCTCTCTCTCAGTCCTGCCTTTCTCTCTCTCAGTCCTGCCTTTCTCTCTCTCAGTCCTGCCTTTCTATCTCTCCGTCCTGCCTTTCTCCGTCCTGCCTTTCTCTCTCTCAGTCCTGCATTTCTCTCTCTCTGTCCTGCCTTTCTCTCTCAGTCCTGCCTTTCTCTCTCCGTCCTGCCTTTCTCTCTCAGTCCTGCCTTTCTCTCTCTCAGTCCTGCTTTTCCCGCTCTGCGTACTGCCTTTTTCTCTCTCACCGCCCTGCAATTCTCTCTCCATCCTGCCTTTCTCTCTCCATCCTGCCTTTCTCTCTCAGCCCTGCCTTTCTCTCTCTCAGTCCAGCCTTTCTCTGTCTCCGTCCTGCCTTTCTCTCTCAGCCCTGCCTTTCTCTCTCAGTCCTGCCTTTCTCTCTCTGTCCTGCCTTTCTCTCTCTGTCCTGCCTTTCTCTCTCTCAGTCCTGCCTTTCTCTCTCTCAGTGCTGCCTTTCTCTCTCTCAATCCTGCCTTTCTCTGTCTCAGTCCTGCCTTTCTCTCTTTCAGTCCTGCCTTTCTCTCTCTCAGTCCTGCCTTTCTCTCTCAGTCCTGCCTTTCTCTCTCTCCGTCCTGCAATTCTCTCTCCGTCCTGCCTTTCTCTCTCTCCGTCCTGCAATTCTCTCTCAGTCCTGCCTTTCTCTCTCCGTCCTGCCTTTCTCTCTCAGTCCTGCCTTTCTCTCTATCAGTCCTGCCTTTCTCTCTCCATCCTGCCTTTCTCTGTCTCAGTCCTGCCTTTCTCTCTTTCAGTCCTGCCTTTCTCTCTCTGACCTGCCTTTCTCTCTCTCAGTCCTGCCTTTCTCTCACTCAGTCCTGCCTTTCTCTCTCTCAGTCCTGCCTTTCTCTTTCTCAGTCCTGCCTTTCTCTCTCTCCATCCTGCCTTTCTCTCTCCATTCTGCCTTTCTCTCGCCGTCCTGTCTTTCGCTCTCCGTCCTGCCTTTCTCTCTCCATCCTGCCTTTCTCTCTCTCAGTCCTGCTTTTTTCTCTCGGTCCTGCCTTTCTCTCTCTCAGTCCTGCCTTTCTCTCTCTCAGTTCTGCCTTTCTCTCTCTCTGTACTGCCTTTCTCTCTCTCAGTCCTACCTTTCTCTCTCTATGTCCTGCCTTCCTTTCTCTCAGTCCTGCCTTTCTCTCTCTCCATCCTGCCTTTCTCTCTCTCCGTCCTGCCTTTCTCTCTCTCAGTCCTGCCATTCCCTCTCTCAGTCCTGCCTTTCTCTCTCTCCATCCTGCCTTTCTCTCTCTCCATCCTGCCTTTCTCTCTCTCCGTCCTGCGTTTTTCTCGCAGTCCTGCTTTTCTCTCTCTGTCCTTCCTTTCTCTGTCTCAGTCCCGCCTTTCTCTCTCTCCGTCCTGCCTTTCTCTATCTCTGTTGTGCCTTTCTCTCTCTCTGTCCTGCTCTTTTCTCTCTCAGTCTTGCCTTTCTCTCTCTCCGTCCTGCCTTTCTCTCTCCAATCTGCCTTTCTCTCTCAGTCCTGCCTTTCTCTCTCCATCCTGCCTTTCTCTCTCTCAGTCCTGCCTTTCTCTCTCTGACCTGCCTTCCTCTCTCTCAGTTCTGCCTTTCTCTCTCTCTGTACTGCCTTTCTCTCTCTCAGTCCTGCATTTCTCTCTCTGACCTGCCTTTCTCTCTCTCTGACCTGCCTTTCTCTCTCTCAGTTCTGCCTTTCTCTCTCTCTGTCCTGCCTTTCTCTCTCTCTGTACTGCCTTTCTCTCTCTCCGCCCTGTAATTCTCTCTCAGTCCTGCCTTTCTCTCTCCGTCCTTCCTTTCTCTCTCTCAGTCCTGCTTTTCTCTCTCTCCGTCCTGCCTTTCTCTCTCTCAGTCCTGCCTTTCTCTCTCTCAGTCCTGCCTTTCTCTCTCTCTCCGTCCTGCCTTTCTCTTTCTCAGTCCAGCTTTTTTCTCTCTCCGTACTGCCTTTCTCTCTCTACATCCTGCCTTTCTCTCTCTCTGTCCTGCCATTCTCTCTCAGTCCTGCCTTTCTCTCTCCGTCCTGCCATTCTCTCTCTCCGTTCTGCCTTTCTCTCTCAGTCCTGCCTTTCTCTCTCCGTCCTGTCTTTCTCTCTCTCTGTTCTGCCTTTCTCTCTCTCATTACTGCCTTTTTCTCTTTGTCCTGCCAATCTCTCTCTCCGTCCTGCCTTTCTCTCTCTCAGTCCTGCCTTTCTCTCTCAGTCCTGCCATTCTCTCTCTCCGTCCCGCCTTTTTCTCTCTCCGTCCTGCCTTTCTCTCAACGTCCTGCCTTTCTCTCTCCGTCCTACCTTTCTCTCTCAGTCCTGCCTTTCTCTCTTTCAGTCCTGCCTTTCTCTCTCAGTCCTGCCTTTCTCTCTCTCAGTCGTGCCTTTCTCTCTCCATCCTGCCTTTCTCTTTCTCAGTCCTGCCTTTCTCTCTCTCCGTCCTGCCTTTCTCTCTCCATCCTGCATTTCTCTCTCTCAGTCTTGCTTTTTTCTCTCTGTCCTGCTGATCTCTCTCTCGGTCCTGCCTTTCTCTCCCTCTTCGTCCTGCCTTTCTCTCACTCCGTCCTGCCTTTTTCTCTCTCAATCCTGCCATTCTCTCTCTCAGTCCTGCCTTTCTCGGACTCAGTCCTGCCTTTCTCTCTCCGTCCTGCCTTTTTCTCTCTCAATCCTGCCTTTTTCTCTCTCAATCCTGCCATTCTCTCTCTCAGTCCTGCCTTTCTCTCTCTCAGTCCTGCCTTTCTCTCTCTCTCCGTCCTGCCTTTCTCTTTCTCAGTCCAGCTTTTCTCTCTCTCCGTACTGCCTTTCTCTCTCTACATCCTGCCTTTCTCTCTCTCTGTCCTGCCATTCTCTCTCAGTCCTGCCTTTCTCTCTCCGTCCTGCCATTCTCTCTCTCCGTTCTGCCTTTCTCTCTCAGACCTGCCTTTCTCTCTCCGTCCTGTCTTTCTCTCTCTCCGTTCTGCCTTTCTCTCTCTCATTCCTGCCTTTTCCTCTTTGTCCTGCCAATCTCTCTCTCCGTCCTGCCTTTCTCTCTCTCAGTCCTGCCTTTCTCTCTCAGTCCTGCCATTCTCTCTCTCCGTCCCGCCTTTTTCTCTCTCCGTCCTGCCTTTCTCTCAACGTCCTGCCTTTCTCTCTCCGTCCTGCCTTTCTCTATTTCAGTCCTGCCTTTCTCTCTCAGTCCTGCCTTTCTCTCTCTCAGTCCTGCCTTTCTCTCACTCAGTCCAGCCTTTCTCTCTCTCAGTCCTGCCTTTCTCTTTCTCAGTCCTGCCTTTCTCTCTCTCCATCCTGCCTTTCTCTCTCCATTCTGCCTTTCTCTCGCCGTCCTGTCTTTCGCTCTCCGTCCTGCCTTTCTCTCTCCATCCTGCCTTTCTCTCTCTCAGTCCTGCTTTTTTCTCTCTGTCCTGCTGATCTCTCTCTCGGTCCTGCCTTTCTCTCTCTCAGTCCTGCCTTTCTCCCTCTTCGTCCTGCCTTTCTCTCTCTCCGTCCTGCCTTTTTCTCTCTCAATCCTGCCATTCTCTCTCTCAGTCATGCCTTTCTCGGACTCAGTCCTGCCTTTCTCTCTCTCCGTCCTGCCTTTCTCTCTCTCCGTCCTGCCTTTCTCTCTCTCAGTCCTGCCTTTCTCTCTCTCCGTCCTGCCTTTCTCTCTCTCAGTCCTGCCTTTCTCTCTCAATCCTGCCATTCTCTCTCCGTGCTGCCTTTCTCTCTCTCTGTCCTGCTTTTTTCTCTCTGTCCTGCTGATCTCTCTCTCGGTCCTGCCTTTCTCTCTCTCAGTCCTGCCTTTCTCCCTCTTCGTCCTGCCTTTCTCTCTCTCCGTCCTGCCTTTTTCTCTCTCAATCCTGCCATTCTCTCTCTCAGTCCTGCCTTTCTCTGACTCAGTCCTGCCTTTCTCTCTCTCCGTCCTGCCTTTCTCTCTCTCAGTCCTGCCGTTCTCACTCCGTGCTGCCTTTCTCTCTCTATGTCCTGCCTTCCTTTCTCTCAGTCCTGCTATTCTCTCTCTCCATCCTGCCTTTCTCTCTCTCCGTCCTGCCTTTCTCTCTCTCAGTCCTGCCATTCCCTCTCTCAGTCCTGCCTTTCTCTCTCCGTCCTGCGTTTTTCTCGCAGTCCTGCTTTTCTCTGTCTGTCCTTCCTTTCTCTGTCTCAGTCCCGCCTTTCTCTCTCTCCGTCCTGCCTTTCTCTATCTCCGTTGTGCCTTTCTCTCTCTCTGTCCGGCTCTTTTCTCTCTCAGTCCCGCCTTTCTCTCTCTCCGCCCTGCCTTTCTCTCTCCAATCTGCCCTTCTCTCTCAGTCCTGCCTTTCTCTCTCAGTCCTGGCTTTCTCTCTCCATCCTGCCTTTCTCTCTCTCTGTACTGCCTTTCTCTCTCAGTCCTGCCTTTCTCTCTCAGTCCTGCCTTTCTCTCTCAGTCCTGCCTTTCTCTCTCCGTCCTTCCTTTCTCTCTCTCAGTCCTGCCTTTCTCTCTCTCCGTCCTGCCTTTCTCTCTCTCTCCGTCCTGCCTTCCTCTCTCTCAGTCCAGCCTTTCTCTGTCTCCGTCCTGCCTTTCTCTCTCAGCCCTGCCTTTCTCTCTCAGTCCTGCCTTTCTCTCTCTCAATCCTGCCTTTCTCTGTCTCAGTCCTGCCTTTCTCTCTCTCAGTCCTGCCTTTCTCTCTCTCAGTCCTGCCTTTTTCTCTCTGTCCTGCCTTTCTCTCTCTCAGTCCTGCCTTTCTCTCTCAGTGCTGCCTTTCTCTCTCTCAATCCTGCCATTCTCTCTCTCAGTCCTGCCTTTCTCTGTCTCAGTCCTGCCTTTCTCTCTCTCAGTCCTGCCTTTCTCTCTCTGTCCTGCCTTTCTCTCTCTCAGTCCTGCCTTTCTCTCTCTCAGTGCTGCCTTTCTCTCTCTCAATCCTGCCTTTCTCTGTCTGAGTCCTGCCTTTCTCTCTTTCAGTCCTGCCTTTCTCTCTCTCAGTCCTGCCTTTCTCTCTCAGTCCTGCCTTTCTCTCTCAGTCCTGCCTTTCTCTCTCTCAGTCCTGCAATTCTCTCTCCGTCCTGCCTTTCTCTCTCTCAGTCCTGCCTTTCTCTCTCAGTCCTGCCTTTCTCTCTCAGTCCTGCCTTTCTCTCTCTCAGTCCTCCCCATCTCTCTCCATCCTGCCTTTCTCTGTCTCAGTCCTGCCTTTCTCTCTTTCAGTCCTGCATTTCTCTCTCAGTCCTGCCTTTCTCTCTCTCAGTCCTGCCTTTCTCTTTCTCAGTCCTGCCTTTCTCTCTCTCCATCCTGCCTTTCTTTCTCCATTCTGCCTTTCTCTCGCCGTCCTGTCTTTCGCTCACCATCCTGCCTTTCTCTCTCTCAGTCCTGCTTTTTTCTCTCTGTCCTGCTGATCTCTCTCTCGGTCCTGCCTTTCTCTCTCTCAGTCCTGCCTTTCTCCCTCATCGTCCTGCCTTTCTCTCTCTCCGTCCTGCCTTTTTCTCTCTCAATCCTGCCATTCTCTCTCTCAGTCCTGTCTTTCTCTGACTCAGTCCTGCCTTTCTCTCTCTCCGTCCTACCTTTCTCTCTCTCAGTCCTGCCTTTCTCTCTCAATCCTGCCATTCTCTCTCCGTCCTGCCTTTCACTCTCCGTGCTGCCTTTCTCTCTCTCAGTCCTGCTTTTTTCTCTCTGTCCTGCTGATCTCTCTCTCGGTCCTGCCTTTCTCTCTCTCAGTCCTGCCTTTCTCCCTCTTCGTCCTGCCTTTCTCTCGCTCCGTCCTGCCTTTTTCTCTCTCAATCCTGCCATTCTCTCTCTCAGTCCTGCCTTTCTCTGACTCAGTCCTGCCTTTCTCTCTCTCCGTCCTGCCTTTCTCTCTCTCAGTCCTGCCGTTCTCACTCCGTCCTGCCTTTCTCTCTCTATGTCCTGCCTTCCTTTCTCTCAGTCCTGCCTTTCTCTCTCTCCATCCTGCCTTTCTCTCTCTCCGTCCTGCTCTTTTCTCTCTCAGTCCCGCCTTTCTCTCTCTCCGTCCTGCCTTTCTCTCTCCAATCTGCCCTTCTCTCTCAGTCCTGCCTTTCTCTCTCTGTCCTGGCTTTCTCTCTCCATCCTGCCTTTCTCTCTCTCAGTCCTGCCTTTCTCTCTCTGACCTGCCTTTCTCTCTCTCAGTCCTGCCTTTCTCTCTCTCTGACCTGCCTTTCTCTCTCTCTGTACTGCCTTTCTCTCTCTCAGTCCTGCCTTTCTCTCTCTCTGTACTGCCTTTCTCTCTCAGTCCTGCCTTTCTCTCTCTGACCTGCCTTTCTCTCTCTCTGACCTGCCTTTCTCTCTCTCAGTCCTGCCTTTCTCTCTCTCAGTCCTGCCTTTCTCTCTCTCTGTACTGCCTTTCTCTCTCAGTCCTGCCTTTCTCTCTCTGACCTGCCTTTCTCTCTCTCTGACCTGCCTTTCTCTCTCTCAGTTCTGCCTTTCTCTCTCTCTGTCCTGCCTTTCTCTCTCTCTGTACTGCCTTTCTCTCTCTCCGCCCTGTAATTCTCTCTCAGTCCTGCCTTTCTCTCTCCGTCCTTCCTTTCTCTCTCTCAGTCCTGCCTTTCTCTCTCTCCGTCCTGCCTTTCTCTCTCTCAGTCCTGCCTTTCTCTCTCTCAGTCCTGCCTTTCTCTCTCAGTCCTGCCTTTCTCTCTCTCAGTCCTGCCTTTCTCTCTCTCAGTGCTGCCTTTCTCTCTCTCAATCCTGCCTTTCCTGTCTCAGTCCTGCCTTTCTCTCTCTCAGTCCTGCCTTTCTCTCTCTCAGTCCTGCCTTTCTCTCTCAGTCCTGCCTTTCTCTCTCTGACCTGCCTTTCTCTCTCTCAGTTCTGCCTTTCTCTCTCTCTGTCCTGCCTTTCTCTCTCTCTGTACTGCCTTTCTCTCTCTCCGCCCTGTAATTCTCTCTCAGTCCTGCCTTTCTCTCTCCGTCCTTCCTTTCTCTCTCTCAGTCCTGCTTTTCTCTCTCTCCGTCCTGCCTTTCTCTCTCTCAGTCCTGCCTTTCTCTCTCTCAGTCCTGCCTTTCTCTCTCTCTCCGTCCTGCCTTTCTCTTTCTCAGTCCAGCTTTTTTCTCTCTCCGTACTGCCTTTCTCTCTCTACATCCTGCCTTTCTCTCTCTCTGTCCTGCCATTCTCTCTCAGTCCTGCCTTTCTCTCTCCGTCCTGCCATTCTCTCTCTCCGTTCTGCCTTTCTCTCTCAGTCCTGCCTTTCTCTCTCCGTCCTGTCTTTCTCTCTCTCCGTTCTGCCTTTCTCTCTCTCATTACTGCCTTTTTCTCTTTGTCCTGCCAATCTCTCTCTCCGTCCTGCCTTTCTCTCTCTCAGTCCTGCCTTTCTCTCTCAGTCCTGCCATTCTCTCTCTCCGTCCCGCCTTTTTCTCTCTCCGTCCTGCCTTTCTCTCAACGTCCTGCCTTTCTCTCTCCGTCCTACCTTTCTCTCTCAGTCCTGCCTTTCTCTCTTTCAGTCCTGCCTTTCTCTCTCAGTCCTGCCTTTCTCTCTCTCAGTCGTGCCTTTCTCTCTCCATCCTGCCTTTCTCTTTCTCAGTCCTGCCTTTCTCTCTCTCCGTCCTGCCTTTCTCTCTCCATCCTGCATTTCTCTCTCTCAGTCTTGCTTTTTTCTCTCTGTCCTGCTGATCTCTCTCTCGGTCCTGCCTTTCTCTCCCTCTTCGTCCTGCCTTTCTCTCTCTCCGTCCTGCCTTTTTCTCTCTCAATCCTGCCATTCTCTCTCTCAGTCCTGCCTTTCTCGGACTCAGTCCTGCCTTTCTCTCTCCGTCCTGCCTTTTTCTCTCTCAATCCTGCCTTTTTCTCTCTCAATCCTGCCATTCTCTCTCTCAGTCCTGCCTTTCTCTCTCTCAGTCCTGCCTTTCTCTCTCTCTCCGTCCTGCCTTTCTCTTTCTCAGTCCAGCTTTTCTCTCTCTCCGTACTGCCTTTCTCTCTCTACATCCTGCCTTTCTCTCTCTCTGTCCTGCCATTCTCTCTCAGTCCTGCCTTTCTCTCTCCGTCCTGCCATTCTCTCTCTCCGTTCTGCCTTTCTCTCTCAGACCTGCCTTTCTCTCTCCGTCCTGTCTTTCTCTCTCTCCGTTCTGCCTTTCTCTCTCTCATTCCTGCCTTTTCCTCTTTGTCCTGCCAATCTCTCTCTCCGTCCTGCCTTTCTCTCTCTCAGTCCTGCCTTTCTCTCTCAGTCCTGCCATTCTCTCTCTCCGTCCCGCCTTTTTCTCTCTCCGTCCTGCCTTTCTCTCAACGTCCTGCCTTTCTCTCTCCGTCCTGCCTTTCTCTATTTCAGTCCTGCCTTTCTCTCTCAGTCCTGCCTTTCTCTCTCTCAGTCCTGCCTTTCTCTCACTCAGTCCAGCCTTTCTCTCTCTCAGTCCTGCCTTTCTCTTTCTCAGTCCTGCCTTTCTCTCTCTCCATCCTGCCTTTCTCTCTCCATTCTGCCTTTCTCTCGCCGTCCTGTCTTTCGCTCTCCGTCCTGCCTTTCTCTCTCCATCCTGCCTTTCTCTCTCTCAGTCCTGCTTTTTTCTCTCTGTCCTGCTGATCTCTCTCTCGGTCCTGCCTTTCTCTCTCTCAGTCCTGCCTTTCTCCCTCTTCGTCCTGCCTTTCTCTCTCTCCGTCCTGCCTTTTTCTCTCTCAATCCTGCCATTCTCTCTCTCAGTCATGCCTTTCTCGGACTCAGTCCTGCCTTTCTCTCTCTCCGTCCTGCCTTTCTCTCTCTCCGTCCTGCCTTTCTCTCTCTCAGTCCTGCCTTTCTCTCTCTCCGTCCTGCCTTTCTCTCTCTCAGTCCTGCCTTTCTCTCTCAATCCTGCCATTCTCTCTCCGTGCTGCCTTTCTCTCTCTCTGTCCTGCTTTTTTCTCTCTGTCCTGCTGATCTCTCTCTCGGTCCTGCCTTTCTCTCTCTCAGTCCTGCCTTTCTCCCTCTTCGTCCTGCCTTTCTCTCTCTCCGTCCTGCCTTTTTCTCTCTCAATCCTGCCATTCTCTCTCTCAGTCCTGCCTTTCTCTGACTCAGTCCTGCCTTTCTCTCTCTCCGTCCTGCCTTTCTCTCTCTCAGTCCTGCCGTTCTCACTCCGTGCTGCCTTTCTCTCTCTATGTCCTGCCTTCCTTTCTCTCAGTCCTGCTATTCTCTCTCTCCATCCTGCCTTTCCCTCTCTCAGTCCTGCCTTTCTCTCTCCGTCCTGCGTTTTTCTCGCAGTCCTGCTTTTCTCTGTCTGTCCTTCCTTTCTCTGTCTCAGTCCCGCCTTTCTCTCTCTCCGTCCTGCCTTTCTCTATCTCCGTTGTGCCTTTCTCTCTCTCTGTCCGGCTCTTTTCTCTCTCAGTCCCGCCTTTCTCTCTCTCCGCCCTGCCTTTCTCTCTCCAATCTGCCCTTCTCTCTCAGTCCTGCCTTTCTCTCTCAGTCCTGGCTTTCTCTCTCCATCCTGCCTTTCTCTCTCTCTGTACTGCCTTTCTCTCTCAGTCCTGCCTTTCTCTCTCAGTCCTGCCTTTCTCTCTCAGTCCTGCCTTTCTCTCTCCGTCCTTCCTTTCTCTCTCTCAGTCCTGCCTTTCTCTCTCTCCGTCCTGCCTTTCTCTCTCTCTCCGTCCTGCCTTCCTCTCTCTCAGTCCAGCCTTTCTCTGTCTCCGTCCTGCCTTTCTCTCTCAGCCCTGCCTTTCTCTCTCAGTCCTGCCTTTCTCTCTCTCAATCCTGCCTTTCTCTGTCTCAGTCCTGCCTTTCTCTCTCTCAGTCCTGCCTTTCTCTCTCTCAGTCCTGCCTTTCTCTCTCTGTCCTGCCTTTCTCTCTCTCAGTCCTGCCTTTCTCTCTCAGTGCTGCCTTTCTCTCTCTCAATCCTGCCATTCTCTCTCTCAGTCCTGCCTTTCTCTGTCTCAGTCCTGCCTTTCTCTCTCTCAGTCCTGCCTTTCTCTCTCTGTCCTGCCTTTCTCTCTCTCAGTCCTGCCTTTCTCTCTCTCAGTGCTGCCTTTCTCTCTCTCAATCCTGCCTTTCTCTGTCTGAGTCCTGCCTTTCTCTCTTTCAGTCCTGCCTTTCTCTCTCTCAGTCCTGCCTTTCTCTCTCAGTCCTGCCTTTCTCTCTCAGTCCTGCCTTTCTCTCTCTCAGTCCTGCAATTCTCTCTCCGTCCTGCCTTTCTCTCTCTCAGTCCTGCCTTTCTCTCTCAGTCCTGCCTTTCTCTCTCAGTCCTGCCTTTCTCTCTCTCAGTCCTCCCCATCTCTCTCCATCCTGCCTTTCTCTGTCTCAGTCCTGCCTTTCTCTCTTTCAGTCCTGCATTTCTCTCTCAGTCCTGCCTTTCTCTCTCTCAGTCCTGCCTTTCTCTTTCTCAGTCCTGCCTTTCTCTCTCTCCATCCTGCCTTTCTTTCTCCATTCTGCCTTTCTCTCGCCGTCCTGTCTTTCGCTCACCATCCTGCCTTTCTCTCTCTCAGTCCTGCTTTTTTCTCTCTGTCCTGCTGATCTCTCTCTCGGTCCTGCCTTTCTCTCTCTCAGTCCTGCCTTTCTCCCTCATCGTCCTGCCTTTCTCTCTCTCCGTCCTGCCTTTTTCTCTCTCAATCCTGCCATTCTCTCTCTCAGTCCTGTCTTTCTCTGACTCAGTCCTGCCTTTCTCTCTCTCCGTCCTACCTTTCTCTCTCTCAGTCCTGCCTTTCTCTCTCAATCCTGCCATTCTCTCTCCGTCCTGCCTTTCACTCTCCGTGCTGCCTTTCTCTCTCTCAGTCCTGCTTTTTTCTCTCTGTCCTGCTGATCTCTCTCTCGGTCCTGCCTTTCTCTCTCTCAGTCCTGCCTTTCTCCCTCTTCGTCCTGCCTTTCTCTCGCTCCGTCCTGCCTTTTTCTCTCTCAATCCTGCCATTCTCTCTCTCAGTCCTGCCTTTCTCTGACTCAGTCCTGCCTTTCTCTCTCTCCGTCCTGCCTTTCTCTCTCTCAGTCCTGCCGTTCTCACTCCGTCCTGCCTTTCTCTCTCTATGTCCTGCCTTCCTTTCTCTCAGTCCTGCCTTTCTCTCTCTCCATCCTGCCTTTCTCTCTCTCCGTCCTGCTCTTTTCTCTCTCAGTCCCGCCTTTCTCTCTCTCCGTCCTGCCTTTCTCTCTCCAATCTGCCCTTCTCTCTCAGTCCTGCCTTTCTCTCTCTGTCCTGGCTTTCTCTCTCCATCCTGCCTTTCTCTCTCTCAGTCCTGCCTTTCTCTCTCTGACCTGCCTTTCTCTCTCTCAGTCCTGCCTTTCTCTCTCTCTGACCTGCCTTTCTCTCTCTCTGTACTGCCTTTCTCTCTCTCAGTCCTGCCTTTCTCTCTCTCTGTACTGCCTTTCTCTCTCAGTCCTGCCTTTCTCTCTCTGACCTGCCTTTCTCTCTCTCTGACCTGCCTTTCTCTCTCTCAGTCCTGCCTTTCTCTCTCTCAGTCCTGCCTTTCTCTCTCTCTGTACTGCCTTTCTCTCTCAGTCCTGCCTTTCTCTCTCTGACCTGCCTTTCTCTCTCTCTGACCTGCCTTTCTCTCTCTCAGTTCTGCCTTTCTCTCTCTCTGTCCTGCCTTTCTCTCTCTCTGTACTGCCTTTCTCTCTCTCCGCCCTGTAATTCTCTCTCAGTCCTGCCTTTCTCTCTCCGTCCTTCCTTTCTCTCTCTCAGTCCTGCCTTTCTCTCTCTCCGTCCTGCCTTTCTCTCTCTCAGTCCTGCCTTTCTCTCTCTCAGTCCTGCCTTTCTCTCTCAGTCCTGCCTTTCTCTCTCTCAGTCCTGCCTTTCTCTCTCTCAGTGCTGCCTTTCTCTCTCTCAATCCTGCCTTTCCTGTCTCAGTCCTGCCTTTCTCTCTCTCAGTCCTGCCTTTCTCTCTCTCAGTCCTGCCTTTCTCTCTCAGTCCTGCCTTTCTCTCTCTCAGTCCTGCCTTTCTCTCTCTCAGTGCTGCCTTTCTCTCTCTCAATCCTACCTTTCTCTCTCTCTGTCCTGCCTTTCTCTCTTTCAGTCCTGCCTTTCTCTCTCTCAGTCCTGCCTTTCTCTCTCAGTCCTGCCTTTCTCTCTCTCCGTCCTGCAATTCTCTCTCCGTCCTGCCTTTCTCTCTCTCAGTCCTGCCTTTCTCTCTCAGTCCTGCCTTTCTCTCTCAGTCCTGCCTTTCTCTCTCTCAGTCCTGCCCATCTCTCTCCATCCTGCCTTTCTCTGTCTCAGTCCTGCCTTTCTCTCTTTCAGTCCTGCCTTTCTCTCTCAGTCCTGCCTGACTCTCTCTCCATCCTGCCTTTCTCTCTCCATTCTGCCTTTCTCTCGCCGTCCTGTCTTTCGCTCTCCATCCTGCCTTTCTCTCTCTCAGTCCTGCTTTTTTCTCTCTGTCCTGCTGATCTCTCTCTCAGTCCTGCCTTTCTCTCTCAATCCTGCCATTCTCTCTCCGTCCTGCCTTTCACTCTCCGTGCTGCCTTTCTCTCTCTCAGTCCTGCTTTTTTCTCTCTGTCCTGCTGATCTCTCTCTCGGTCCTGCCTTTCTCTCTCTCAGTCCTGCCTTTCTCCCTCTTCGTCCTGCCTTTCTCTCGCTCCGTCCTGCCTTTTTCTCTCTCAATCCTGCCATTCTCTCTCTCAGTCCTGCCTTTCTCTGACTCAGTCCTGCCTTTCTCTCTCTCCGTCCTGCCTTTCTCTCTCTCAGTCCTGCCGTTCTCACTCCGTCCTGCCTTTCTCTCTCTATGTCCTGCCTTTCTCTGTCTCAGTCCCGCCTTTCTCTCTCTCAGTCTTGCCTTTCTCTCTCTCCGTTGTGCCTTTCTCTCTCCAATCTGCCTTTCTCTCTCTCCATCCTGCCTTTCTCTCTCTCAGTCCTGCCTTTCTCTCTCTGTACTGCCTTTCTCTCTCTCAGTCCTGCCTTTCTCTCTCTCTGTACTGCCTTTCTCTCTCAGTCCTGCCTTTCTCTCTCTGACCTGCCTTTCTCTCTCTCTGACCTGCCTTTCTCTCTCTCAGTCCTGCCTTTCTCTCTCTCAGTCCTGCCTTTCTCTCTCTCTGTACTGCCTTTCTCTCTCAGTCCTGCCTTTCTCTCTCTGACCTGCCTTTCTCTCTCTCTGACCTGCCTTTCTCTCTCTCAGTTCTGCCTTTCTCTCTCTCTGTCCTGCCTTTCTCTCTCTCTGTACTGCCTTTCTCTCTCTCCGCCCTGTAATTCTCTCTCAGTCCTGCCTTTCTCTCTCCGTCCTTCCTTTCTCTCTCTCAGTCCTGCCTTTCTCTCTCTCCGTCCTGCCTTTCTCTCTCTCAGTCCTGCCTTTCTCTCTCTCAGTCCTGCCTTTCTCTCTCTCTCCGTCCTGCCTTCCTCTCTCTCAGTCCAGCCTTTCTCTCTCTCTGTCCTGCCTTTCTCTCTCAGTCCTGCCTTTCTCTCTCTCAGTCCTGCCTTTCTCTCTCTCAGTGCTGCCTTTCTCTCTCTCAATCCTGCCTTTCCTGTCTCAGTCCTGCCTTTCTCTCTCTCAGTCCTGCCTTTCTCTCTCTGTCCTGCCTTTCTCTCTCTCAGTCCTGCCTTTCTCTCTCTCAGTGCTGCCTTTCTCTCTCTCAATCCTGCCTTTCTCTGTCTCAGTCCTGCCTTTCTCTCTTTCAGTCCTGCCTTTCTCTCTCTCAGTCCTGCCTTTCTCTCTCAGTCCTGCCCTTCTCTCTCTCCGTCCTGCAATTCTCTCTCCGTCCTGCCTTTCTCTCTCTCAGTCCTGCCTTTCTCTCTCAGTCCTGCCTTTCTCTCTCAGTCCTGCCTTTCTCTCTCTCAGTCCTGCCTTTCTCTCTCTCAGTCCTGCCTTTCTCTCTCTCCATCCTGCCTTTCTCTGTCTCAGTCCTGCCTTTCTCTCTTTCAGTCCTGCCTTTCTCTCTCAGACCTGCCTTTCTCTCTCTCAGTCCTGCCTTTCTCTTTCTCAGTCCTGCCTTTCTCTCTCTCCATCCTGCCTTTCTCTCTCCATTCTGCCTTTCTCTCGCCGTCCTGTCTTTCGCTCTCCATCCTGCCTTTCTCTCTCTCAGTCCTGCTTTTTTCTCTCTGTCCTGCTGATCTCTCTCTCGGTCCTGCCTTTCTCTCTCTCAGTCCTGCCTTTCTCCCTCTTCGTCCTGCCTTTCTCTCGCTCCGTCCTGCCTTTTTCTCTCTCAATCCTGCCATTCTCTCTCTCAGTCCTGCCTTTCTCTGACTCAGTCCTGCCTTTCTCTCTCTCCGTCCTGCCTTTCTCTCTCTCAGTCCTGCCGTTCTCACTCCGTCCTGCCTTTCTCTCTCTATGTCCTGCCTTTCTCTCTCTCCGTCCTGCCTTTCTCTCTCTCAGTCCTGCCTTTCTCTCTCTCCGTCCTGCCTTTCTCTCTCTCAGTCCTGCCATTCCCTCTCTCAGTCCTGCCTTTCTCTCTCCGTCCTGCGTTTTTCTCGCAGTCCTGCTTTTCTCTCTCTGTCCTTTCTTTCTCTGTCTCAGTCCCGCCTTTCTCTCTCTCCGTCCTGCCTTTCTCTCGCTCCGTCCTGCCTTTCTCTCTCTCAGTCCTGCCATTCCCTCTCTCAGTCCTGCCTTTCTCTCTCCGTCCTGCGTTTTTCTCGCAGTCCTGCTTTTTTCTCTCTGTCCTGCTGATCTCTCTCTCAGTCCTGCCTTTCTCTCTCAATCCTGCCATTCTCTCTCCGTCCTGCCTTTCACTCTCCGTGCTGCCTTTCTCTCTCTCAGTCCTGCTTTTTTCTCTCTGTCCTGCTGATCTCTCTCTCGGTCCTGCCTTTCTCTCTCTCAGTCCTGCCTTTCTCCCTCTTCGTCCTGCCTTTCTCTCGCTCCGTCCTGCCTTTTTCTCTCTCAATCCTGCCATTCTCTCTCTCAGTCCTGCCTTTCTCTGACTCAGTCCTGCCTTTCTCTCTCTCCGTCCTGCCTTTCTCTCTCTCAGTCCTGCCGTTCTCACTCCGTCCTGCCTTTCTCTCTCTATGTCCTGCCTTCCTTTCTCTCAGTCCTGCCTTTCTCTCTCTCCATCCTGCCTTTCTCTCTCTCCGTCCTGCCTTTCTCTCTCTCAGTCTTGCCTTTCTCTCTCTCCGTTGTGCCTTTCTCTCTCCAATCTGCCTGTCTCTCTCTCCATCCTGCCTTTCTCTCTCTCAGTTCTGCCTTTCTCTCTCTCTGTACTGCCTTTCTCTCTCTTAGTCCAGCCTTTCTCGCTCTCTGTACTGCCTTTCTCTCTCTGACCTGCCTTTCTCTCTCTCTGACCTGCCTTTCTCTCTCTCTGTACTGCCTTTCTCTCTCTCAGTCCTGCCTTTCTCTCTCTCTGTACTGCCTTTCTCTCTCAGTCCTGCCTTTCTCTCTCTGACCTGCCTTTCTCTCTCTCTGACCTGCCTTTCTCTCTCTCAGTTCTGCCTTTCTCTCTCTCTGTACTGCCTTTCTCTCTCTCCGCCCTGTAATTCTCTCTCAGTCCTGCCTTTCTCTCTCCGTCCTTCCTTTCTCTCTCTCAGTCCTGCCTTTCTCTCTCTCCGTCCTGCCTTTCTCTCTCTCAGTCCTGCCTTTCTCTCTCTCAGTCCTGCCTTTCTCTCTCTCAGTCCTGCCTTTCTCTCTCTCTCCGTCCTGCCTTTCTCTCTCTCAGTCCAGCTTTTCTCTCTCTCCGTACTGCCTTTCTCTCTCTACATCCTGCCTTTCTCTCTCTCTGTCCTGCCATTCTCTCTCTGTCCTGCCTTTCTCTCTCTGACCTGCCTTTCTCTCTCTCTGACCTGCCTTTCTCTCTCTCAGTTCTGCCTTTCTCTCTCTACATCCTGCCTTTCTCTCTCTCTGTCCTGCCATTCTCTCTCAGTCCTGCCTTTCTCTCTCCGTCCTGCCATTCTCTCACAGTCCTGCTTTTCTCTCTCCGTTCTGCCTTTCTCTCTCAGTCCTGCCTTTCTCTCTCCGTCCTGCCTTTCTCTCTCCCTCCTGTCTTTCTCTCTCTCCGTCCTGCTTTTCTCTCTCTCAGTCCTGCCTTTCTCTCTCAGTCCTGCCATTCTCTCTCTCCGTCCTGCTTTTTTCTCTCTCCGTCCTGCCTTTCTCGCACTCCATCCTGCCTTTCTCTCTCAGTCCTGCCTTTCTCTCTCTCCGTCCTGCCTTTCTCTCTCCATCCTGCCTTTCTCTCTCAGTCCTGCCTTTCTCTCTCCCTCCTGCCTTTCTCTCTCTCAGTCCTGCCTTTCTCTCTCCGTCCTACCTTTCTCTCTCAGTCCTGCCTTTCACTCTCCAGCCTGCCTTTCTCTCTCTGTCCTGCCTTTCTCTCTCCGCCCTGCCTTTCTCTCTCTATCCTGCCTTTCTCTCTCCGTCCTGCCTTTCACTCTCCGTCCTGCCTTTCTCTCTCTGTCCTGCCTTTCTCTCTCCGCCCTGCCTTTCGCTCTCTCAGTCCAGCCTTTCTCTCTCCATCCTGCCTTTCTCTCTCAGTCCTGCCTTTCTCTCTCTCAGTCCTGCCTTTCTCTCTCCATCCTGCCTTTCTCTCTCCGTCCTGCCTTTCTCTCTCTCAGTCCTGCCTTTCTCTCTCTCAGTCCTGCCTTTCTCTCTCTCCATCCTGCCTTTCTCTCTCTGACCTGCCTTTCTCTCTCTAAGTCCTGCCTTTCTCTCTCTCTGTACTGCCTTTCTCTATCTCCGTCCTGTAATTCTCTCTCAGTCCTGCCTTTCTCTCTCCGTCCTTCCTTTCTCTCTCTCAGTCCTGCCTTTCTCTCTCTCCGTCCTGCCTTTCTCTCTCTCAGTCCTGCCTTTCTCTCTCTCAGTCCTGCCTTTCTCTCTCTACATCCTGCCTTTCTCTCTCTCTGTCCTGCCTTTCTCTCTCAGTCCTGCCTTTCTCTCTCCGTCCTGCCATTCTCTCTCTCCGTTCTGCCTTTCTCTCTCAGTCCTGCCTTTCACTCTCCGTCCTGCCTTTCCCTCTCCATCCTGCCTTTCTCTCTCTCAGTCCTGCCTTTCTCTCTCTCCGTCCTGCCTTTCACTCTCCGTCCTGCCTTTCCCTCTCAGCCTTGCCTTTCTCTCTCTCAGTCCTGCCTTTCTCTCTCCGTCCTGCCTTTCCCTCTCAGCCTTGCCTTTCTCTCTCTCCGTTCTGCCTTTCTCTCTCTCAGTCCTGCCTTTTTCTCTTTGTCCTGCCAATCTCTCTCTCAGCCCTGCCTTTCTCTCTCTCAGTCCTGCCTTTCTCCCTCTTCATCCTGCCTTTCTCTCTCTCCGTCCTGCCTTTTTCTCTCTCCGTCCTGCCTTTCTCTCAGTCCTGCCTTTCTCTCTCAGTCCTGCCTTTCACACTCCATCCTGCCTTTCTCTCTCCTCCCCGCCTTTCTCTCTTCATCCTGCCTTTCTCTCTCCGTCCTGCCTTTCACTCTCCGTCCTGCCTTTCACTCTCCGTCCTGCCTTTCTCTCTCTGTCCTGCCTTTCTCTCTTCGCCCTGCCTTTCTCTCTCCCCGTCCTGCCTTTCTCTCTCTCCGTCCTGTATTTGTCTCGCAGTCCTGCCTTTCTCTATCCGTCCTGCCTTTCTCTCTCTCCGTCCTGCCTTTCTCTCGCTCTGTTTGAGGCACCGACCCAGCACAGAGAGGTTGACCAGCCGGATGATGCTCTGATCGTTCTGTAGGGGATTCACGACCAAACACTGATAGACACCGCCATCACTTCGCTGTATCTTCTCAATGGAAATACTCCCATTCACGGCGGGGTCGCCAATGAAGGCCACACGGCTCCCCAAATTCCAGTGCATGTTGATAACATTCCCACCCTGATACAGGAGAATCTGTTGGGAAAGAGCAAAGAAGCCTAAATGGAATGCATAGCAAGGAGGAGATTGGGATCAGATTGGGTGGGATATTAATGAGCTTGGGGAGTGAGGGGGAGAGGGGGATTAGACTGGGTGGGATATTAAAGGGTGTGCGGAGTGAGGGGGAGAGTGGAATTAGACTGGGTGGGATATCAAAGGATGTGGGGAGTGAGGGGGAGAGTGGGGTTAGACTGGGTAGGATATTATAGGATGTGCGGATTGAGGGGGAGAGTGGGATTAGACTGGGTGGGATATTAAAGGATGTGCGGATTGAGGGGGAGAGTGGGATTAGACTGGGTGGGATATTAAAGGGAGTGGGGAGTGAGGGGGAGAGTGGGATTAGACTGGGTGGGATATTAAAGGGAGTGGGGAGTGAGGGGGAGAGTGGGATTAGACTGGGTCGGATATTAAAGGGTCTGGTGTGTGAAGGGGGGGTGGGGTTACACTGGGTGGGATATTAAAGGGTCTGGTGAGTGAAGGGGAGGGTGGGGTTAGACTGGGTGGGATATTAAAGGGTGTGCGGAGTGAGGGGGAGAGGGGGGTTCGACTGGGTGGGTTATTAAAGGGTGTGCGGAGTGAGGGGGAGAGTGGGGTTAGACTGGGTCGGATATTAAATGGAATGGAGAGTGAGGGGGAGTGTGGGATTAGACTGGGTGGGATATTAAAGGGAGTAGGTAGTGAGGGGGAGAGTGGGATCAGACTGGGTGGGATATTAAAGGGTGTGCGGAGTGATGGGGAGAGTGGGATCAGACTGGGTGGGATAAAGAAGGGTGTACGGAGTGAGGGGGAGAGTGGGGTTAGACTGGGTGGGATATTAAAGGGAGTGGGGAGTGAGATGAGAGTGGGATCAGACTGGGTGGGATATTAAAGGGTGTGCGGAGTGAGGGGGAGAGGGGGATTAGACTGGGTGGGATATTAAAGGGTGTACGGAGTGAGGGTGAGAGTGGGATTAGACTGGGTGGGATATTAAAGGGTGTGGGGAGTGAGGGGGAGAGTGGGATTAGACTGGGTGGGGTATAGAAGGGTGTACAGAGTGAGGGGGAGAGTGGGGTTAGACTGGGTGGGATATTAAAGGGAGTGGGTAGTGAGAGGGAGAGTGGGATCAGACTGGGTGGGTTGTAGAAGGGTGTACGGAGTGAGGGGGAGAGCGGCGTTAGACTGGGTGGGGTATTAAACGGAGTGGGGAGTGAGATGAGAGTGGGATCAGACTGGGTGGGATATTAAAGGGTGTGCGGGTGAGGGGGAGAGGGGGATTAGACTGGGTGGGATATAGAAGGGTGTACTGAGTGAGGGGGAGAGTGGGTTTAGACTGGGTGGGATATTAAAGGGTGTGGGGAGTGAGGGGGAGAATGGGTTTAGACTGGGTGGGATATTAAAGGGTGTGCGGAGTGAGGGGGAGATTGGAATTAGACTGGGTGGGATATTAAAGGATGTGGGGAGTGAGGGGGAGAGTGGGGTTAGACTGGGTGGGATATTAAAGGGCGTGCGGAGTGAGGGGGAGAGGGGGATTAGACTGGGTGGGATATTAAAGGATGTGGGGAGTGAGGGGGAGAGTGGGATTACACTGGGTGGGATATTAAAGGATGTGGGGAGTGAGGGGGAGAGTGTGATTAGACTGGGTGGGATATTAAAGGGCGTGTGGAGTGAGGGGGAGAGGGGGATTAGACTGGGTGGGATATTAGAGGATGTGGGGAGTGAGGGGGAGAGTGGGATTAGACTGAGTGGGATATTAAAGGGCGTGCGGAGTGAGGGGGAGAGGGGGATTAGACTGGATGGGATATTAAAGGGTGTGGGGAGTGGGGGAGAGAGTGGGATTAGACTGGGTGGGATATTAAAGGGTGTGCGGAGTGAGGGGGAGAGTGGGCTTAGACTGGGTGGGATATTAAAGGGTGTGCGGAGTGAGGGGGAGAGTGTGATTAGACTGAGTGGGATATTAAAGGATGTGGGGAGTGAGGGGGAGAGTGGGATTAGACTGGGTGGGATATTAAAGGGCGTGCGGAGTGAGGGGGAGAGGGGGATTAGACTGGGTGGGATATTAAAGGGTGTGGGGAGTGGGGGAGAGAGTGGGATTAGTTGGGTGGGATATTAAAGGGTGTGGGGAGTGAGGGGGAGAGTGGGATTAAACTGGGTGGGATATTAAAGGGTGTGCGGAGTGAGGGGGAGAGTGCGATTAGACTGAGTGGGATATTAAATTGTGTGGGGAGTGATGGGAGAGTGGGTTTAGACTGGGTGGGATATTAAAGGGTGTGGGGAGTGTGGGGGAGAGTGGGATTAGATTGGGTGGGATATTAAAGGGTGTGGGGAGTGAGGGGGAGAGTGGGATTAGACTGGGTAGGATATTAAAGGGTGTGGGGAGTGAGGGGGAGAGTGGGTTTAGACTGGGTGGGATATTAAAGGGCGTGCGGAGTGAGGGGGAGAGTGGGTTAAGTCTGGGTGGGATATTAAAGGGTGTGGGGAGTGAGGGGGAGAATGGGTTTAGACTGGGTGGGATATTAAAGGGTGTGCGGAGTGAGGGGGAGAGTGGGATTAGACTGGGTGGGATATTAAACGGTGTGTGGAGTGAGGGGGAGAGTGGAATTAGACTGGGTGGGATATTAAAGGATGTGGGGAGTGAGGGGGAGAGTGGGATTAGACTGGGTGGGATATTAAAGGGCGTGCGGAGTGAGGGGGAGAGGGGGATTAGACTGGTTGGGATATTAAAGGGTGTGGGGAGTGGGGGAGAGAGTGGGATTAGACTGGGTGGGATATTAAAGGATGTGGGGAGTGAGGGGGAGAGTGGGATTACACTGGGTGGGATATTAAAGGATGTGGGGAGTGAGGGGGAGAGTGGGATTAGACTGGGTGGGATATTAAAGGGCGTGCGGAGTGAGGGGGAGAGGGGGATTAGACTGGGTGGGATATTAAAGGATGTGGGGAGTGAGGGGGAGAGTGGGATTAGACTGAGTGGGATATTAAAGGGCGTGCGGAGTGAGGGGGAGAGGGGGATTAGACTGGTTGGGATATTAAAGGGTGTGGGGAGTGGGGGAGAGAGTGGGATTAGGCTGGGTGGGATATTAAAGGGTGTGCGGAGTGAGGGGGAGAGTGGGCTTAGACTGGGTGGGATATTAAAGGGTGTGCGGAGTGAGGGGGAGAGTGCGATTAGACTGAGTGGGATATTAAAGGATGTGGGGAGTGAGGGGGAGAGTGGGATTAGACTGGGTGGGATATTAAAGGGCGTGCGGAGTGAGGGGGAGAGGGGGATTAGACTGGGTGGGATATTAAAGGGTGTGGGGAGTGGGGGAGAGAGTGGGATTAGACTGGGTGGGATATTAAAGGGTGTGGGGAGTGAGGGGGAGAGTGGGATTAAACTGGGTGGGATATTAAAGGGTGTGCGGAGTGAGGTGGAGAGTGCGATTAGACTGAGTGGGATATTAAAGGGTGTGGGGAGTGATGGGAGAGTGGGTTTAGACTGGGTGGGATATTAAAGGGTGTGGGGAGTGTGGGGGAGAGTGGGATTAGATTGGGTGGGATATTAAAGGGTGTGGGGAGTGAGGGGGAGAGTGGGATTAGACTGGGTAGGATATTAAAGGGTGTGGGGAGTGAGGGGGAGAGTGGGATTAGACTGGGTGGGATATTAAAGGGTGTGGGGAGTGAGGGGGAGAGTGGGATTAGACTGGGTGGGATATTTAAGGGTGTGGGGAGTGAGGGGGAGAGTGGGATTAGACTGGGTGGGATATTTAAGGGTGTGGGGAGTAAGGGGGAGAGGGGGATTAGACTGGGTGGGATATAGAAGGATGTACGGAGTGAGGGGGAGAGTGGGTTCAGACTGGGTGGGATATTAAAGGGAGTGGGTAGTGAGGCGTAGATGGGGATTAGGCTGGGTGGGATATAGAAGGGTGTGCGGAGTGATGGGGAGAGGGGGATTAGACTGGGTGGGATATAGAAGGATGTACGGAGTGAGGGGGAGAGTGGGTTCAGACTGGGTGGGATATTAAAGGGAGTGGGTAGTGAGGGGGAGAGTGGGATCAGACTGGGTGGGATATTAAAGGGTGTGGGGAGTGAGGGGGAGAGTGGGATTAGACTGGGTGGGATATTTAAGGGTGTGGGGAGTGAGGGGGAGAGGGGGATTAGACTGGTTGGGATATTAAAGGGTGTGGGGAGTGGGGGAGAGAGTGGGATTAGACTGGGAGGGATATTAAAGGGTGTGCGGAGTGAGGGGGAGAGTGCGATTAGACTGAGTGGGATATTAAAGGATGTGGGGAGTGAGGGGGAGAGTGGGATTAGACTGGGTGGGATATTAAAGGGCGTGCGGAGTGAGGGGGAGAGGGGGATTAGACTGGGTGGGATATTAAAGGGTGTGGGGAGTGGGGGAGAGAGTGGGATTAGACTGGGTGGGATATTAAAGGGTGTGGGGAGTGGGGGAGAGAGTCGGATTAGACTAGGTGGGATATTAAAGGGTGTGGGGAGTGAGGGGGAGAGTGGGATTAGACTGGGTGGGATATTAAAGGGCGTGCGGAGTGAGGGGGTGAGGGGGATTAGACTGGGTGGGATATTAAAGGATGTGGGGAGTGAGGGGGAGAGTGGGATTAGACTGGGTGGGATATTAAAGGGCGTGCGGAGTGAGGGGGAGAGGGGGATTAGACTGGTTGGGATATTAAAGGGTGTGGGGAGTGGGGGAGAGAGTGGGATTAGACTGGGTGGGATATTAAAGGGTGTGCGGAGTGAGGGGGAGAGTGGGCTTAGACTGGGTGGGATATTAAAGGGTGTGCGGAGTGAGGGGGAGAGTGCGATTAGACTGAGTGGGATATTAAAGGACGTGGGGAGTGAGGGGGAGAGTGGGATTAGACTGGGTGGGATATTAAAGGGCGTGCGGAGTGAGGGGGAGAGGGGGATTAGACTGGGTGGGATATTAAAGGGTGTGGGGAGTGGGGGAGAGAGTGGGATTAGACTGGGTTGGATATTAAAGGGTGTGGGGAGTGAGGGGGAGAGTGGGATTAAACTGGGTGGGATATTAAAGGGTGTGCGGAGTGAGGGGGAGAGTGCGATTAGACTGAGTGGGATATTAAAGGGTGTGGGGAGTGATGGGAGAGTGGGTTTAGACTGGGTGGGATATTAAAGGGTGTGGGGAGTGTGGGGGAGAGTGGGATTAGATTGGGTGGGATATTAAAGGGTGTGGGGAGTGAGGGGGAGAGTGGGATTAGACTGGGTAGGATATTAAAGGGTGTGGGGAGTGAGGGGGAGAGTGGGATTAGACTGGGTGGGATATTAAAGGGCGTGCGGAGTGAGGGGGAGAGGGGGATTAGACTGGGTGGGATATTAAAGGGTGTGGGGAGTGGGGGAGAGAGTCGGATTAGACTAGGTGGGATATTCAAGGGTGTAGGGAGTGAGGGGGAGAGTGGGATTAGACTGGGTGGGATATTAAAGGGTGTGCGGAGTGAGGGCGAGAGTGCGATTAGACTGAGTGGGATATTAAAGGGTGTGGGGAGTGAGGGGAGAGTGGGTTTAGACTGGGTGGGATATTAAAGGGTGTGGGGAGTGTGGGGGAGAGTGGGATTAGATTGGGTGGGATATTAAAGGGAGTGGGGAGTGAGGGGGAGAGTGGGATTAGACTGGGTAGGATATTAAAGGGTGTGGGGAGTGAGGGGGAGAGTGGGATTAGACTGGGTGGGATATTTAAGGGTGTGGGGAGTGAGGGGGAGAGTGGGATTAGACTGGGTGGCATATTAAAGGGTGTGCGGAGGGAGGGGGAGAGTGCGATTAGACTGGGTGGGATATAAAAGGGTGTGCGGAGGGAGGGGTAGAGGGGGATTAGACTGGGTGGGATATTAAAGGGTGTGCGGAGGGAGGCGTAGAGGGGGATTAGGCTGGGTGGGATATAGAAGGGTGTGCGGAGTGATGGGGAGAGGGGGATTAGACTGGGTGGGATATAGAAGGATGTACGGAGTGAGGGGGAGAGTGGGTTCAGACTGGGTGGGATATTAAAGGGAGTGGGTAGTGAGGGGGAGAGTGGGATCAGACTGGGTGGGATATTAAAGGGTGTGCGGAGGGAGGGGTAGAGGCGGATTAGGCTGGGTGGGATATTTAAGGGTGTGGGGAGTGAGGGGGAGAGTGGGATTAGACTGGGTGGGATATTTAAGGGTGTGGGGAGTAAGGGGGAGAGTGGGATTAGACTGGGTGGGATATTAAAGGGTGTGGGGAGTGAGGGGGAGAGTGGGATTAGACTGGGTGGCATATTAAAGGGTGTGCGGAGGGAGGGGGAGAGTGCGATTAGACTGGGTGGGATATTAAAGGGTGTGCGGAGGGAGGGGTAGAGGGGGATTAGACTGGGTGGGATATTAAAGGGTGTGCGGAGGGAGGCGTAGATGGGGATTAGGCTGGGTGGGATATAGAAGGGTGTGCGGAGTGATGGGGAGAGGGGGATTAGACTGGGTGGGATATGGAAGGATGTCCGGAGTGAGGGGGAGAGTGGGTTCAGACTGGGTGGGATATTAAAGGGAGTGGGTAGTGAGGGGGAGAGTGGGATCAGACTGGGTGGGATATTAAAGGGTGTGGGGAGTGTGGGGGAGAGTGGGATTAGACTGAGTGGGATATTAAAGGGCGTGCGGAGTGAGGGGGAGAGGGGGATTAGACTGGTTGGGATATTAAAGGGTGTGGGGAGTGGGGGAGAGAGTGGGATTAGACTGGGAGGGATATTAAAGGGTGTGCGGAGTGAGGGGAGAGTGGTTTTAGACTGGGTGGGATATTAAAGGGTGTGCGGAGTGAGGGGGAGAGTGCGATTAGACTGAGTGGGATATTAAAGGATGTGGGGAGTGAGGGGGAGAGTGGGATTAGACTGGGTGGGATATTAAAGGGCGTGCGGAGTGAGGGGGAGAGGGGGATTAGACTGGGTGGGATATTAAAGGGTGTGGGGAGTGGGGGAGAGAGTGGGATTAGACTGGGTGGGATATTAAAGGGTGTGGGGAGTGGGGGAGAGAGTCGGATTAGACTAGGTGGGATATTAAAGGGTGAAGGGAGTGAGGGGGAGAGTGGGATTAGACTGGGTGGGATATTAAAGGGCGTGCGGAGTGAGGGGGTGAGGGGGATTAGACTGGGTGGGATATTAAAGGATGTGGGGAGTGAGGGGGAGAGTGGGATTAGACTGGGTGGGATATTAAAGGGCGTGCGGAGTGAGGGGGAGAGGGGGATTAGACTGGTTGGGATATTAAAGGGTGTGGGGAGTGGGGGAGAGAGTGGGATTAGACTGGGTGGGATATTAAAGGGTGTGCGAAGTGAGGGGGAGAGTGGGCTTAGACTGGGTGGGATATTAAAGGGTGTGCGGAGTGAGGGGGAGAGTGCGATTAGACTGAGTGGGATATTAAAGGATGTGGGGAGTGAGGGGGAGAGTGGGATTAGACTGGGTGGGATATTAAAGGGCGTGCGGAGTGAGGGGGAGAGGGGGATTAGACTGGGTGGGATATTAAAGGGTGTGGGGAGTGGGGGAGAGAGTGGGATTAGACTGGGTTGGATATTAAAGGGTGTGGGGAGTGAGGGGGAGAGTGGGATTAAACTGGGTGGGATATTAAAGGGTGTGCGGAGCGAGGGGGAGAGTGCGATTAGACTGAGTGGGATATTAAAGGGTGTGGGGAGTGATGGGAGAGTGGGTTTAGACTGGGTGGGATATTAAAGGGTGTGGGGAGTGTGGGGGAGAGTGGGATTAGATTGGGTGGGATATTAAAGGGTGTGGGGAGTGAGGGGGAGAGTGGGATTAGACTGGGTAGGATATTAAAGGGTGTGGGGAGTGAGGGGGAGAGTGGGATTAGACTGGGTGGGATATTAAAGGGCGTGCGGAGTGAGGGGGAGAGGGGGATTAGACTGGGTGGGATATTAAAGGGTGTGGGGAGTGGGGGAGAGAGTCGGATTAGACTAGGTGGGATATTCAAGGGTGTAGGGAGTGAGGGGGAGAGTGGGATTAGACTGGGTGGGATATTAAAGGGTGTGCGGAGTGAGGGCGAGAGTGCGATTAGACTGAGTGGGATATTAAAGGGTGTGGGGAGTGAGGGGAGAGTGGGTTTAGACTGGGTGGGATATTAAAGGGTGTGGGGAGTGTGGGGGAGAGTGGGATTAGATTGGGTGGGATATTAAAGGGAGTGGGGAGTGAGGGGGAGAGTGGGATTAGACTGGGTAGGATATTAAAGGGTGTGGGGAGTGAGGGGGAGAGTGGGATTAGACTGGGTGGGATATTTAAGGGTGTGGGGAGTGAGGGGGAGAGTGGGATTAGACTGGGTGGCATATTAAAGGGTGTGCGGAGGGAGGGGGAGAGTGCGATTAGACTGGTTGGGATATAAAAGGGTGTGCGGAGGGAGGGGTAGAGGGGGATTAGACTGGGTGGGATATTAAAGGGTGTGCGGAGGGAGGCGTAGAGGGGGATTAGGCTGGGTGGGATATAGAAGGGTGTGCGGAGTGATGGGGAGAGGGGGATTAGACTGGGTGGGATATAGAAGGATGTACGGAGTGAGGGGGAGAGTGGGTTCAGACTGGGTGGGATATTAAAGGGAGTGGGTAGTGAGGGGGAGAGTGGGATCAGACTGGGTGGGATATTAAAGGGTGTGCGGAGGGAGGGGTAGAGGCGGATTAGGCTGGGTGGGATATAGAAGGGTGTGCGGAGTGATGGGGAGAGGGGGATTAGACTGGGTGGGATATAGAAGGGTGTACGGAGTGAGGGGGAGAGTGGGTTCAGACTGGGTGGGATATTAAAGGGAGTGGGTAGTGAGGGGGAGAGTGGGATCAGACTGGGTGGGATATAGAAGGGTGTGCGGAGTGAGGGAGAGACTGGGTTAGACTGGGTGGGATATTAAAGGGTGCGGGGAGTGAGGGGGAGAGTGGGATTAGATTGGGTAGGATATTAAAGGGTGTGGGGAGTGAGGGGGAGAGTGGGATTAGACTGGGTGGGATATTAAAGGATGTGGGGAGTGAGGGGGAGAGTGGGATTAGACTGGGTGGGATATTAAAGGGCGTGCGGAGTGAGGGGGAGAGGGGGATTAGACTGGTTGGGATATTAAAGGGTGTGGGGAGTGGGGGAGAGAGTGGGATTAGACTGGGTGGGATATTAAAGGATGTGGGGAGTGAGGGGGAGAGTGGGATTACACTGGGTGGGATATTAAAGGATGTGGGGAGTGAGGGGGAGAGTGGGATTAGACTGGGTGGGATATTAAAGGGCGTGCGGAGTGAGGGGGAGAGGGGGATTAGACTGGGTGGGATATTAAAGGATGTGGGGAGTGAGGGGGAGAGTGGGATTAGACTGAGTGGGATATTAAAGGGCGTGCGGAGTGAGGGGGAGAGGGGGATTAGACTGGTTGGGATATTAAAGGGTGTGGGGAGTGGGGGAGAGAGTGGGATTAGGCTGGGTGGGATATTAAAGGGTGTGCGGAGTGAGGGGGAGAGTGGACTTAGACTGGGTGGGATATTAAAGGGTGTGCGGAGTGAGGGGGAGAGTGCGATTAGACTGAGTGGGATATTAAAGGATGTGGGGAGTGAGGGGGAGAGTGGGATTAGACAGGGTGGGATATTAAAGGGCGTGCGGAGTGAGGGGGAGAGGGGGATTAGACTGGGTGGGATATTAAAGGGTGTGGGGAGTGGGGGAGAGAGTGGGATTAGACTGGGTGGGATATTAAAGGGTGTGGGGAGTGAGGGGGAGAGTGGGATTAAACTGGGTGGGATATTAAAGGGTGTGCGGAGTGAGGTGGAGAGTGCGATTAGACTGAGTGGGATATTAAAGGGTGTGGGGAGTGATGGGAGAGTGGGTTTAGACTGGGTGGGATATTAAAGGGTGTGGGGAGTGTGGGGGAGAGTGGGATTAGATTGGGTGGGATATTAAAGGGTGTGGGGAGTGAGGGGGAGAGTGGGATTAGACTGGGTAGGATATTAAAGGGTGTGGGGAGTGAGGGGGAGAGTGGGATTAGACTGGGTGGGATATTAAAGGGTGTGGGGAGTGAGGGGGAGAGTGGGATTAGACTGGGTGGGATATTTAAGGGTGTGGGGAGTGAGGGGGAGAGTGGGATTAGACTGGGTGGGATATTTAAGGGTGTGGGGAGTAAGGGGGAGAGGGGGATTAGACTGGGTGGGATATAGAAGGATGTACGGAGTGAGGGGGAGAGTGGGTTCAGACTGGGTGGGATATTAAAGGGAGTGGGTAGTGAGGCGTAGATGGGGATTAGGCTGGGTGGGATATAGAAGGGTGTGCGGAGTGATGGGGAGAGGGGGATTAGACTGGGTGGGATATAGAAGGATGTACGGAGTGAGGGGGAGAGTGGGTTCAGACTGGGTGGGATATTAAAGGGAGTGGGTAGTGAGGGGGAGAGTGGGATCAGACTGGGTGGGATATTAAAGGGTGTGGGGAGTGAGGGGGAGAGTGGGATTAGACTGGGTGGGATATTTAAGGGTGTGGGGAGTGAGGGGGAGAGGGGGATTAGACTGGTTGGGATATTAAAGGGTGTGGGGAGTGGGGGAGAGAGTGGGATTAGACTGGGAGGGATATTAAAGGGTGTGCGGAGTGAGGGGGAGAGTGCGATTAGACTGAGTGGGATATTAAAGGATGTGGGGAGTGAGGGGGAGAGTGGGATTAGACTGGGTGGGATATTAAAGGGCGTGCGGAGTGAGGGGGAGAGGGGGATTAGACTGGGTGGGATATTAAAGGGTGTGGGGAGTGGGGGAGAGAGTGGGATTAGACTGGGTGGGATATTAAAGGGTGTGGGGAGTGGGGGAGAGAGTCGGATTAGACTAGGTGGGATATTAAAGGGTGTGGGGAGTGAGGGGGAGAGTGGGATTAGACTGGGTGGGATATTAAAGGGCGTGCGGAGTGAGGGGGTGAGGGGGATTAGACTGGGTGGGATATTAAAGGATGTGGGGAGTGAGGGGGAGAGTGGGATTAGACTGGGTGGGATATTAAAGGGCGTGCGGAGTGAGGGGGAGAGGGGGATTAGACTGGTTGGGATATTAAAGGGTGTGGGGAGTGGGGGAGAGAGTGGGATTAGACTGGGTGGGATATTAAAGGGTGTGCGGAGTGAGGGGGAGAGTGGGCTTAGACTGGGTGGGATATTAAAGGGTGTGCGGAGTGAGGGGGAGAGTGCGATTAGACTGAGTGGGATATTAAAGGACGTGGGGAGTGAGGGGGAGAGTGGGATTAGACTGGGTGGGATATTAAAGGGCGTGCGGAGTGAGGGGGAGAGGGGGATTAGACTGGGTGGGATATTAAAGGGTGTGGGGAGTGGGGGAGAGAGTGGGATTAGACTGGGTTGGATATTAAAGGGTGTGGGGAGTGAGGGGGAGAGTGGGATTAAACTGGGTGGGATATTAAAGGGTGTGCGGAGTGAGGGGGAGAGTGCGATTAGACTGAGTGGGATATTAAAGGGTGTGGGGAGTGATGGGAGAGTGGGTTTAGACTGGGTGGGATATTAAAGGGTGTGGGGAGTGTGGGGGAGAGTGGGATTAGATTGGGTGGGATATTAAAGGGTGTGGGGAGTGAGGGGGAGAGTGGGATTAGACTGGGTAGGATATTAAAGGGTGTGGGGAGTGAGGGGGAGAGTGGGATTAGACTGGGTGGGATATTAAAGGGCGTGCGGAGTGAGGGGGAGAGGGGGATTAGACTGGGTGGGATATTAAAGGGTGTGGGGAGTG
This sequence comes from Scyliorhinus torazame, assembly GCF_047496885.1. NCBI lineage: Eukaryota > Metazoa > Chordata > Chondrichthyes > Carcharhiniformes > Scyliorhinidae > Scyliorhinus > Scyliorhinus torazame. The sequence continues at coordinate 78,864,452 of NC_092710.1, read as the reverse complement.
GGGGAGAGAGTCGGATTAGACTAGGTGGGATATTCAAGGGTGTAGGGAGTGAGGGGGAGAGTGGGATTAGACTGGGTGGGATATTAAAGGGTGTGCGGAGTGAGGGCGAGAGTGCGATTAGACTGAGTGGGATATTAAAGGGTGTGGGGAGTGAGGGGAGAGTGGGTTTAGACTGGGTGGGATATTAAAGGGTGTGGGGAGTGTGGGGGAGAGTGGGATTAGATTGGGTGGGATATTAAAGGGAGTGGGGAGTGAGGGGGAGAGTGGGATTAGACTGGGTAGGATATTAAAGGGTGTGGGGAGTGAGGGGGAGAGTGGGATTAGACTGGGTGGGATATTTAAGGGTGTGTGGAGTGAGGGGGAGAGTGGGATTAGACTGGGTGGCATATTAAAGGGTGTGCGGAGGGAGGGGGAGAGTGCGATTAGACTGGGTGGGATATAAAAGGGTGTGCGGAGGGAGGGGTAGAGGGGGATTAGACTGGGTGGGATATTAAAGGGTGTGCGGAGGGAGGCGTAGAGGGGGATTAGGCTGGGTGGGATATAGAAGGGTGTGCGGAGTGATGGGGAGAGGGGGATTAGACTGGGTGGGATATAGAAGGATGTACGGAGTGAGGGGGAGAGTGGGTTCAGACTGGGTGGGATATTAAAGGGAGTGGGTAGTGAGGGGGAGAGTGGGATCAGACTGGGTGGGATATTAAAGGGTGTGCGGAGGGAGGGGTAGAGGCGGATTAGGCTGGGTGGGATATTTAAGGGTGTGGGGAGTGAGGGGGAGAGTGGGATTAGACTGGGTGGGATATTTAAGGGTGTGGGGAGTAAGGGGGAGAGTGGGATTAGACTGGGTGGGATATTAAAGGGTGTGGGGAGTGAGGGGGAGAGTGGGATTAGACTGGGTGGCATATTAAAGGGTGTGCGGAGGGAGGGGGAGAGTGCGATTAGACTGGGTGGGATATTAAAGGGTGTGCGGAGGGAGGGGTAGAGGGGGATTAGACTGGGTGGGATATTAAAGGGTGTGCGGAGGGAGGCGTAGATGGGGATTAGGCTGGGTGGGATATAGAAGGGTGTGCGGAGTGATGGGGAGAGGGGGATTAGACTGGGTGGGATATGGAAGGATGTCCGGAGTGAGGGGGAGAGTGGGTTCAGACTGGGTGGGATATTAAAGGGAGTGGGTAGTGAGGGGGAGAGTGGGATCAGACTGGGTGGGATATTAAAGGGTGTGGGGAGTGTGGGGGAGAGTGGGATTAGACTGAGTGGGATATTAAAGGGCGTGCGGAGTGAGGGGGAGAGGGGGATTAGACTGGTTGGGATATTAAAGGGTGTGGGGAGTGGGGGAGAGAGTGGGATTAGACTGGGAGGGATATTAAAGGGTGTGCGGAGTGAGGGGAGAGTGGTTTTAGACTGGGTGGGATATTAAAGGGTGTGCGGAGTGAGGGGGAGAGTGCGATTAGACTGAGTGGGATATTAAAGGATGTGGGGAGTGAGGGGGAGAGTGGGATTAGACTGGGTGGGATATTAAAGGGCGTGCGGAGTGAGGGGGAGAGGGGGATTAGACTGGGTGGGATATTAAAGGGTGTGGGGAGTGGGGGAGAGAGTGGGATTAGACTGGGTGGGATATTAAAGGGTGTGGGGAGTGGGGGAGAGAGTCGGATTAGACTAGGTGGGATATTAAAGGGTGAAGGGAGTGAGGGGGAGAGTGGGATTAGACTGGGTGGGATATTAAAGGGCGTGCGGAGTGAGGGGATGAGGGGGATTAGACTGGGTGGGATATTAAAGGATGTGGGGAGTGAGGGGGAGAGTGGGATTAGACTGGGTGGGATATTAAAGGGCGTGCGGAGTGAGGGGGAGAGGGGGATTAGACTGGTTGGGATATTAAAGGGTGTGGGGAGTGGGGGAGAGAGTGGGATTAGACTGGGTGGGATATTAAAGGGTGTGCGAAGTGAGGGGGAGAGTGGGCTTAGACTGGGTGGGATATTAAAGGGTGTGCGGAGTGAGGGGGAGAGTGCGATTAGACTGAGTGGGATATTAAAGGATGTGGGGAGTGAGGGGGAGAGTGGGATTAGACTGGGTGGTATATTAAAGGGCGTGCGGAGTGAGGGGGAGAGGGGGATTAGACTGGGTGGGATATTAAAGGGTGTGGGGAGTGGGGGAGAGAGTGGGATTAGACTGGGTTGGATATTAAAGGGTGTGGGGAGTGAGGGGGAGAGTGGGATTAAACTGGGTGGGATATTAAAGGGTGTGCGGAGTGAGGGGGAGAGTGCGATTAGACTGAGTGGGATATTAAAGGGTGTGGGGAGTGATGGGAGAGTGGGTTTAGACTGGGTGGGATATTAAAGGGTGTGGGGAGTGTGGGGGAGAGTGGGATTAGATTGGGTGGGATATTAAAGGGTGTGGGGAGTGAGGGGGAGAGTGGGATTAGACTGGGTAGGATATTAAAGGGTGTGGGGAGTGAGGGGGAGAGTGGGATTAGACTGGGTGGGATATTAAAGGGCGTGCGGAGTGAGGGGGAGAGGGGGATTAGACTGGGTGGGATATTAAAGGGTGTGGGGAGTGGGGGAGAGAGTCGGATTAGACTAGGTGGGATATTCAAGGGTGTAGGGAGTGAGGGGGAGAGTGGGATTAGACTGGGTGGGATATTAAAGGGTGTGCGGAGTGAGGGCGAGAGTGCGATTAGACTGAGTGGGATATTAAAGGGTGTGGGGAGTGAGGGGAGAGTGGGTTTAGACTGGGTGGGATATTAAAGGGTGTGGGGAGTGTGGGGGAGAGTGGGATTAGATTGGGTGGGATATTAAAGGGAGTGGGGAGTGAGGGGGAGAGTGGGATTAGACTGGGTAGGATATTAAAGGGTGTGGGGAGTGAGGGGGAGAGTGGGATTAGACTGGGTGGGATATTTAAGGGTGTGGGGAGTGAGGGGGAGAGTGGGATTAGACTGGGTGGCATATTAAAGGGTGTGCGGAGGGAGGGGGAGAGTGCGATTAGACTGGGTGGGATATAAAAGGGTGTGCGGAGGGAGGGGTAGAGGGGGATTAGACTGGGTGGGATATTAAAGGGTGTGCGGAGGGAGGCGTAGAGGGGGATTAGGCTGGGTGGGATATAGAAGGGTGTGCGGAGTGATGGGGAGAGGGGGATTAGACTGGGTGGGATATAGAAGGATGTACGGAGTGAGGGGGAGAGTGGGTTCAGACTGGGTGGGATATTAAAGGGAGTGGGTAGTGAGGGGGAGAGTGGGATCAGACTGGGTGGGATATTAAAGGGTGTGCGGAGGGAGGGGTAGAGGCGGATTAGGCTGGGTGGGATATAGAAGGGTGTGCGGAGTGATGGGGAGAGGGGGATTAGACTGGGTGGGATATAGAAGGGTGTACGGAGTGAGGGGGAGAGTGGGTTCAGACTGGGTGGGATATTAAAGGGAGTGGGTAGTGAGGGGGAGAGTGGGATCAGACTGGGTGGGATATAGAAGGGTGTGCGGAGTGAGGGAGAGACTGGGTTAGACTGGGTGGGATATTAAAGGGTGCGGGGAGTGAGGGGGAGAGTGGGATTAGATTGGGTAGGATATTAAAGGGTGTGGGGAGTGAGGGGGAGAGTGGGATTAGACTGGGTGGGATATTAAAAGGTGTGGGGAGTGAGGGGGTGAGTGGGATTAGACTGGGTGGCATATTAAAGGGTGTGCGGAGGGAGGGGGAGAGTGGGATTAGACTGGGTGGGATATTAAAGGGTGTGCGGAGTGAGGGGTAGAGGGGGATGAGGCAGGGTGGGATATAGAAGGGTGTGCGGAGTGATGGGGAGAGGGGGATTAGACTGGGTGGGATATAGAAGGGTGTACGGAGTGAGGGGGAGAGTGGGTTTAGACTGGGTGGGATATTAAAGGGAGTGGGGAGTGAGGGGAGAGTGGGATCACACTGGGTAGGATATTAAAGGGTGTGCGGAGGGTGGGGGAGAGGGGGATTAGACTGGGTGGGATACAGAAGGGTGTGCGGAGTGAGGGAGAGAGTGGGTTAGACTGGGTGGAATATTAAAGAGTGTGGGGAGTGAGGGGGAGAGTGGGGTTAGACTGGGTGGAATTTTAAAGGTGGTGGGGAGTGAGGGGGAGAGGGGATTTAGACTGGGTGGCATATTAAAGGGTGTGGGGAGTGAGGGGGAGAGTGGGATTAGACTGGGTGGGATATAGGAGAGTGTGAGGAATGGCAGAAAGAGTGGGATTAGACTGGGTGGGATATTAAAGGGTGTGGGGAGTGAGGGGAGAGTGGGATTAGACTGGGTGGGATATTAAAGGGTGTGCGGAGTGAGAGGGAGAGTGGGTTTAGACTGGGTGGGATATTAAAGGGTGTGGGGAGTGAGGGGGAGAGAGGGATTAGATTGGGTGGGATATTAAAGGGTGTGGGGAGTGAGGGGGAGAGTGGGATTAGACTTGGTGGGATATTAAAAGGTGTGGGGAGTGAGGGGGAGAGTGGGATTAGACTGGGTAGGATATTAAAGGGTGTGCGGAGTGAGGGCGAGTGTGGGATTAGACTGGGTGGGATATTAAAGGGTGTGCGGAGTGAGGGGGAGAGTGCGATTAGACTGGGTGGGATATTAAAGGGTGTGCGGAGGGAGAGGTAGAGGGGGATTAGGCTGGGTGGGATATAGAAGGGTGTACGGAGTGAGGGGGAGAGTGGGTTTAGACTGGGTGGGATATTAAAGGGTGTGGGGAGTGAGGGGGAGAGTGGGAACAGACTGGGTGGGATATTAAAGGGTGTGCGGAGGGAGGGGGAGAGGGGTATTAGACTGGGTGGGATATTAAAGGATGTGGGGAGTGGGGGCGAGAGTGGGATTAGACTGGGTGGGATATAGAAGGTTGTGCGGAGTGAGGGAGAGAGTGGGTTTAGACTGGGTGGGATATGAAAGGGTATGGGGAGTGAGGAGGAGAGTGGGATTAGATTGGGTGGGATATTAAAGGGTGTGGGGAGTGAGGGGGAGAGTGGGATTAGACTGGGTGGGATATTAAAAGGTGTGGGGAGTGAGGGGGAGAGTGGGATTAGACTGGGTGGCATATTAAAGGGTGTGGGGAGTGAGGGGGAGAGTGCGATTAGACTGGGTGGGATATTAAAGGGTGTGCGGAGGGAGGGGTAGAGGGGGATTAGGCTGGGTGGGATATAGAAGGGTGTACGGAGTGAGGGTGAGAGTGGGTTTAGACTGGGTGGGATATTAAAGGGTGTGGGGAGTGAGGGGGAGAGTGGCATCAGACTGGGTGGGATATTAAAGGGTGTGCGGAGGGAGTGGGAGAGGGGGATTAGACTGGGTGGGATATAGAAGGGTGTGCGGAGTGAGGGAGAGAGTGGGATTAGACTGGGTGGCATATTAAAGGGTGTGGGGAGTGAGGGGGAGAGTGGGATTAGATTGGGTGGTATATTAAAGGGTGTGCGGAGTGAGGGGGAGAGGGGGATTAGACTGGGTGGGAAATAGAATGGTGTGGGGAGTGAGGGGGAGAGGGGGATTAGACTGGGTGGGATATTAAAGGGTGTGCGGAGTGAGGGGGAGAGGGGGATTAGACTGGGTGGGATATAGAAGGGTGTACGGAGTGAGGGGGAGAGTGGGTTAAGTCAGGGTGGGATATTATAGGGTGTGGGGAGTGAGGGGGAGAATGGGTTTAGACTGGGTGGGATATTAAAGGGTGTGCGGAGTGAGGGGGAGAGTGGGATTCGACTGGGTGGGATATTAAAGGGTGTGCGGAGTGAGGCGGAGAGTGGAATTAGACTGGGTGGGATATTAAAGGATGTGGGGAGTGAGGGGGAGAGTGCGATTAGACTGGGAAGGATATTAAAGGGTGTGGGGAGTGAGGGGGAGAGTGGGATTAGACTGGGTGGGACATTAAAGGGTGTGCGGAGTGAGGGGGAGAGTGGAATTAGACTGGGTGGGATATTAAAGGATGTGGGTAGTGAGGGGGAGAGTGGGGTTAGACTGGGTAGGATATTAAAGGGTGTGGGGAGTGAGGGGGAGAGTGGGATTAGACTGGGTGGGATATTAAAGGGTGTGCGGAGTGAGGGGGAGAGTGGAATTAGACTGGGTGGGATATCAAAGGATGTGGGGAGTGAGGGGGAGAGTGGGGTTAGACTGGGTAGGATATTAAAGGGTGTGGGGAGTGAGGGGGAGAGTGGGATTAGACTGGGTGGGATATTAAAGGGTGTGCGGAGTGAGTGGGAGTGTGGGATTAGACTGGGTGGGATATTAAAGGGTGTGCGGAGTGAGGGGTAGAGGGGGATTAGGCTGGGTGGGATATAGACAGGGTGTACGGAGTGAGGGGGAGAGTGGGTTTAGACTGAGTGGGATATTAAAGGGTGTGGGGAGTGAGGGGGAGAGTGGGATCAGACTGGGTGGGATATTAAAGGGTGTGCGGAGGGAGGGGGAGAGGGGGATTAGACTGGGTGGGATATAGAAGGGTGTGCGGAGTGAGGGAGAGAGTGGGTTAGACTGGGTGGAATATTAAAGGGTGTGGGGAGTGAGGGGGAGAGTGGGTTTAGACTGGGTGGCATATTAAATGGTGTGGGGAGTGAGGGGGAGAGTGGGATTAGATTGGGTGGTATATTAAAGGGTGTGCGGAGTGAGGGGGAGTGTGGGATTAGACTGGGTGGGATATAGAAGGGTGTGGGGAGTGAGGGGGAGAGGGGGGTTAGACTGGGTGGGATATTAAAGGGTGTGCGGAGTGAGGGGGAGAGGGGGATTAGACTGGGTGGGATATAGAAGGGTGTACGGAGTGAGGGGGAGAGTGGGTTAAGTCTGGGTGGGATATTAAAGGGTGTGGGGAGTGAGGGGGAGAATGGGTTTAGACTGGGTGGGATATTAAAGGGTGTGCGGAGTGAGGGGGAGAGTGGGATTAGACTGGGTGGGATATTAAACGGTGTGCGGAGTGAGGGGGAGAGTGGAATTAGACTGGGTGGGATATTAAAGGATGTGGGGAGTGAGGGGGAGAGTGGGGTTAGACTGGGTAGGATATTAAAGGGTGTGGGGAGTGAGGGGGAGAGTGGGATTAGACTGGGTGGGATATTAATGGGTGTGCGGAGTGAGGGAGAGAGTGGAATTAGACTGGGTGGGATATTAAAGGGTGTGGGGAGTGAGGGGGAGAGTGGGATCAGACTCGGTGGGATATTAAAGGGTGTGGGGAGTGAGGGGGAGAGTGGGGTTAGACTGGGTAGGATATTAAAGGGCGTGCGGAGAGAGCGGGAGTGTGGGATTAGACTGGGTGGGATATTAAAGGGTGTGGGGAGTGGGTGGGGAGTGGGATTAGACTGGGTGGGATATTAAAGGTTGTGGGGAGTGAGGGGGAGAGTGTGATTAGACTGGGTGGGATATTAAAGGGTGTGCGGAGGGAGGGGTAGATGGGGATTAGACTGGGTGGGATATTAAAGGGTGTGCGGAGGGAGGGGTAGAGGGGGATTAGGCTGGGTGGGATATAGAAGGGTGTGCGGAGTGATGGGGAGAGGGGGATTAGACTGGGTGGGATATAGAAGGGTGTACGGAGTGAGAGGGAGAGTGGGTTCAGACTGGGTGGGATATTAAAGGGAGTGGGTAGTGAGGGGGAGAGTGGGATCAGACTGGGTGGGATATTAAAGGGTGTGCTGAGGGAGGGGTAGAGGGGGATTAGGCTGGGTGGGATATAGAAGGGTGTGCGGAGTGATGGGGAGAGGGGGATTAGACTGGGTGGGATATAGAAGGGTGTACGGAGTGATGGGGAGAGGGGGATTAGACTGGGTGGGATATAGAAGGGTGTACGGAGTGATGGGGAGAGGAGGATTAGACTGGGTGGGATATAGAAGGGTGTGCGGAGTGATGGGGACAGGGGGATTAGACTGGGTGGGATACAGAAGGGTGTACGGAGTGATGGGGAGAGGGGGATTAGACTGGGTGGGATATAGAAGGGTGTGCGGAGTGATGGGGAGAGGGGGATTAGACTGGGTGGGATACAGAAGGGTGTACGGGGTGAGGGGGAGAGTGGGTTCAGACTGGGTGGGATATTAAAGGGAGTGGGTCGTGAGGGGGAGAGTGGGATCAGACTGGGTGGGATATTAAAGGGTGTGGGTAGTGAGGGGGAGAGTGGGATCAGACCGGGTGGGATATAGAATGGTGTGCGGAGTGAGGGAGAGACTGGGTTAGACTGGGTGGGATATTAAAGGGTGCGGGGAGTGAGGGGGAGAGTGGGATTAGACTGGGTGGGATATTAAAAGGTGTGGGGAGTGAGGGGGTGAGTGGGATTAGACTGGGTGGCATATTAAAGGGTGTGCGGAGGGAGGGGTAGAGGGGGATTAGGCAGGGTGGGATATAGAAGGGTGTGCGGAGTGATGGGGAGAGGGGGATTAGACTGGGTGGGATATAGAAGGGTGTACGGAGTGAGGGGGAGAGTGGGTTTAGACTGGGTGGGATATTAAAGGGTGTGGGGAGTGAGGGGGAGAGTGGGATTAGACTGGGTGGGATATGAAAGGGTGTGGGGAGTGAGGGGGAGAGTGGGATTAGACTGGGTGGCATATTAAAGGGTGTGCGGAGGGAGGGGGAGAGTGCGATTAGACTGGGTGGGATATTAAAGGGTGTGCGGAGGGAGGGGTAGAGGGGGATTAGACTGGGTGGGATATTAAAGGGTGTGCGGAGGGAGGCGTAGAGGGGGATTAGGCTGGGTGGGATATAGAAGGGTGTGCGGAGTGATGGGGAGAGGGGGATTAGACTGGGTGGGATATAGAAGGGTGTACGGAGTGAGGGGGAGAGTGGGTTCTAACTGGGTGGGATATTAAAGGGAGTGGGTAGTGAGGGGGAGAGTGGGATCAGACTGGGTGGGATATAGAAGGGTGTGCGGAGTGAGGGAGAGACTGGGTTAGACTGGGTGGGATATTAAAGGGTGCGGGGAGTGAGGGGGAGAGTGGGATTAGATTGGGTGGGATATTAAAGGGAGTGGGGAGTGAGGGGGAGAGTGGGATTAGACTGGGTCGGATATTAAAGGGTGTGGGGAGTGAGGGGGAGAGTGGGATTAGACTGGGTGGGATATTAAAAGGTGTGGGGAGTGAGGGGGTGAGTGGGATTAGACTGGGTGGCATATTAAAGGGTGTGCGGAGGGAGTGGGAGAGTGGGATTAGACTGGGTGGGATATTAAAGGGTGTGCGGAGTGAGGGGTAGAGGGGGATTAGGCAGGGTGGGATATAGAAGGGTGTGCGGAATGATGGGGAGAGGGGGATTAGACTGGGTGGGATATAGAAGGGTGTACGGAGTGAGGGGGAGAGTGGGTTTAGACTGGGTGGGATATTAAAGGGAGTGGGGAGTGAGGGGGAGAGGGGGATCACACTGGGTGGGATATTAAAGGGTGTGCGGAGGGTTGGGGAGAGGGGGATTAGACTGGGTGGGATACAGAAGGGTGTGCGGAGTGAGGGAGAGAGTGGGTTAGACTGGGTGGAATATTAAAGGGTGTGGGGAGTGAGGGGGAGAGTGGGGTTAGATTGGGTGGAATATTAAAGGTGGTGGGGAGTGAGGGGGAGAGGGGATTTAGACTGGGTGGCATATTAAAGGGTGTGGGGAGTGAGGGGGAGAGTGGGATTAGACTGGGTGGGATATAGGAGGGTGTGGGGAGGGTGGGAGAGAGTGGGATTAGACTGGGTGGGATATTAAAGGGTGTGGGGAGTGAGGGGAGAGTGGGATTAGACTGGGTGGGATATTAAAGGGTGTGCGGAGTGAGAGGGAGAGTGGGTTTAGACTGGGTGGGATATTAAAGGGTGTGGGGAGTGAGGGGGAGAGAGGGATTAGATTGGGTGGGATATTAAAGGGTGTGGGGAGTGAGGGGGAGAGTGGGATTAGACTTGGTGGGATATTAAAAGGTGTGGGGAGTGAGGGGGAGAGTGGGATTAGACTGGATAGGATATTAAAGGGTGTGCGGAGTGAGGGGGAGTGTGGGATTAGACTGGGTGGTATATTAAAGGGTGTGCGGAGTGAGGGGGAGAGTGCGATTAGACTGGGTGGGATATTAAAGGGTGTGCGGATGGAGGGGTAGAGGGAGATTAGGCTGGGTGGGATATAGAAGGGTGTACGGAGTGAGGGGGAGAGTGGGTTTAGACTGGGTGGGATATTAAAGGGTGTGGGGAGTGAGGGGGAGAGTGGGATCAGACTGAGTGGGATATTAAAGGGTGTGCGGAGGGAGGGGGAGAGGGGGATTAGACTGGGTGGGATATTAAAGGATGTGGGGAGTGGGGGCGAGAGTGGGATCAGACTGGGTGGGATATAGAAGGGTGTGCGGAGTGAGGGAGAGAGTGGGTTTAGACTGGGTGGGATATTAAAGGGTATGGGGAGTGAGGGGGAGAGTGGAATTAGATTGGGTGGGATATTAAAGGGTGTGGGGAGTGAGGGGGAGAGTGGGATTAGACTGGGTGGGATATTAAAAGGTGTGGGGAGTGAGGGGGAGAGTGGGATTAGACTGGGTGGCATATTAAAGGGTGTGGGGAGTGAGGGGGAGTGTGGGATTAGACTGGGTGGGATATTAAAGGGTGTGCGGAGTGAGGGGGAGAGTGCGATTAGACTGGGTGGGATATTAAAGGGTGTGCGGAGGGAGGGGTAGAGGGGGATTAGGCTGGGTGGGACATTGAAGGGTGTACGGAGTGAGGGTGAGAGTGCGTTTAGACTGGGTGGGATATTAAAGGGTGTGGGGAGTGGGGGGGAGAGAGGCATCAGACTGGGTGGGATATTAAAGGGTGTGCGGAGGGAGGGGGAGAGGGGGATTAGACTGGGTGGGATATAGAAGGGTGTACGGAGTGATGGGGAGAGGAGGATTAGACTGGGTGGGATATAGAAGGGTGTGCGGAGTGATGGGGACAGGGGGATTAGACTGGGTGGAATACAGAAGGGTGTACGGAGTGATGGGGAGAGGGGGATTAGACTGGGTGGGATATAGAAGGGTGTGCGGAGTGATGGGGAGAGGGGGATTAGACTGGGTGGGATACAGAAGGGTGTACGGAGTGAGGGGGAGAGTGGGTTCAGACTGGGTGGGATATTAAAGGGAGTGGGTAGTGAGGGGGAGAGTGGGATCAGACTGGGTGGGATATTAAAGGGTGTGGGTAGTGAGGGGGAGAGTGGGATCAGACCGGGTGGGATATAGAATGGTGTGCGGAGTGAGGGAGAGACTGGGTTAGACTGGGTGGGATATTAAAGGGTGCGGGGAGTGAGGGGGAGAGTGGGATTAGACTGGGTGGGATATTAAAAGGTGTGGGGAGTGAGGGGGTGAGTGGGATTAGACTGGGTGGCATATTAAAGGGTGTGCGGAGGGAGGGGTAGAGGGGGATTAGGCAGGGTGGGATATAGAAGGGTGTGCGGAGTGATGGGGAGAGGGGGATTAGACTGGGTGGGATATAGAAGGGTGTACGGAGTGAGGGGGAGAGTGGGTTTAGACTGGGTGGGATATTAAAGGGTGTGGGGAGTGAGGGGGAGAGTGGGATTAGACTGGGTGGGATATTAAAGGGTGTGGGGAGTGAGGGGGAGAGTGGGATTAGACTGGGTGGCATATTAAAGGGTGTGCGGAGGGAGGGGGAGAGTGCGATTAGACTGGGTGGGATATTAAAGGGTGTGCGGAGGGAGGGGTAGAGGGGGATTAGACTGGGTGGGATATTAAAGGGTGTGCGGAGGGAGGCGTAGAGGGGGATTAGGCTGGGTGGGATATAGAAGGGTGTGCGGAGTGATGGGGAGAGGGGGATTAGACTGGGTGGGATATAGAAGGGTGTACGGAGTGAGGGGGAGAGTGGGTTCTAACTGGGTGGGATATTAAAGGGAGTGGGTAGTGAGGGGGAGAGTGGGATCAGACTGGGTGGGATATAGAAGGGTGTGCGGAGTGAGGGAGAGACTGGGTTAGACTGGGTGGGATATTAAAGGGTGCGGGGAGTGAGGGGGAGAGTGGGATTAGATTGGGTGGGATATTAAAGGGAGTGGGGAGTGAGGTGGAGAGTGGGATTAGACTGGGTCGGATATTAAAGGGTGTGGGGAGTGAGGGGGAGAGTGGGATTAGACTGGGTGGGATATTAAAAGGTGTGGGGAGTGAGGGGGTGAGTGGGATTAGACTGGGTGGCATATTAAAGGGTGTGCGGAGGGAGTGGGAGAGTGGGATTAGACTGGGTGGGATATTAAAGGGTGTGCGGAGTGAGGGGTAGAGGGGGATTAGGCAGGGTGGGATATAGAAGGGTGTGCGGAGTGATGGGGAGAGGGGGATTAGACTGGGTGGGATATAGAAGGGTGTACGGAGTGAGGGGGAGAGTGGGTTTAGACTGGGTGGGATATTAAAGGGAGTGGGGAGTGAGGGGGAGAGGGGGATCACACTGGGTGGGATATTAAAGGGTGTGCGGAGGGTTGGGGAGAGGGGGATTAGACTGGGTGGGATACAGAAGGGTGTGCGGAGTGAGGGAGAGAGTGGGTTAGACTGGGTGGAATATTAAATGGTGTGGGGAGTGAGGGGGAGAGTGGGGTTAGACTGGGTGGAATATTAAAGGTGGTGGGGAGTGAGGGGGAGAGGGGGTTTAGACTGGGTGGCATATTAAAGGGTGTGGGGAGTGAGGGGGAGAGTGGGATTAGACTGGGTGGGATATAGGAGGGTGTGGGGAGTGGGGGAGAGAGTGGGATTAGACTGGGTGGGATATTAAAGGGTGTGGGGAGTGAGGGGGAGAGTGGGATTAGACTTGGTGGGATATTAAAAGGTGTGGGGAGTGAGGGGGAGAGTGGGATTAGACTGGGTAGGATATTAAAGGGTGTGCGGAGTGAGGGGGAGTGTGGTATTAGACTGGGTGGTATATTAAAGGGTGTGCGGAGTGAGGGGGAGAGTGCGATTAGACTGGGTGGGATATTAAAGGGTGTGCGGATGGAGGGGTAGAGGGAGATTAGGCTGGGTGGGATATAGAAGGGTGTACGGAGTGAGGGGGAGAGTGGGTTTAGACTGGGTGGGATATTAAAGGGTGTGGGGAGTGAGGGGGAGAGTGGGATCAGACTGAGTGGGATATTAAAGGGTGTGCGGAGGGAGGGGGAGAGGGGGATTAGACTGGGTGGGATATTAAAGGATGTGGGGAGTGGGGGCGAGAGTGGGATCAGACTGGGTGGGATATAGAAGGGTGTGCGGAGTGAGGGAGAGAGTGGGTTTAGACTGGGTGGGATATTAAAGGGTATGGGGAGTGAGGGGGAGAGTGGAATTAGATTGGGTGGGATATTAAAGGGTGTGGGGAGTGAGGGGGAGAGTGGGATTAGACTGGGTGGGATATTAAAAGGTGTGGGGAGTGAGGGGGAGAGTGGGATTAGACTGGGTGGCATATTAAAGGGTGTGGGGAGTGAGGGGGAGTGTGGGATTAGACTGGGTGGGATATTAAAGGGTGTGCGGAGTGAGGGGGAGAGTGCGATTAGACTGGGTGGGATATTAAAGGGTGTGCGGAGGGAGGGGTAGAGGGGGATTAGGCTGGGTGGGATATTGAAGGGTGTACGGAGTGAGGGTGAGAGTGCGTTTAGACGTGGTGGGATATTAAAGGGTGTGGGGAGTGAGGGGGAGAGTGGCATCAGACTGGGTGGGATATTAAAGGGTGTGCGGAGGGAGGGGGAGAGGGGGATTAGACTGGGTGGGATATAGAAGGGTGTGCGGAGTGAAGGAGAGAGTGGGTTAGACTGGGTGGAATATTAAAGCGTGTGGGGAGTGAGGGGGAGAGTGGGTTTCGACTGGGTGGCATATTAAAGGGTGTGGGGAGTGAGGGGGAGAGTGGGATTAGATTGGGTGGTATATTAAAGGGTGTGCGGAGTGAGGGGGAGTGTGGGATTAGACTGGGTGGGATATAGAATGGTGTGGGGAGTGAGGGGGAGAGGGGGATTAGACTGGGTGGGATATTAAAGGGTGTGCGGAGTGAGGGGGAGAGGGGGATTAGACTGGGTGGGATATAGAAGGGTGTACGGAGTGAGGGGGAGAGTGGGTTAAGTCTGGGTGGGATATTAAAGGGTGTGGGGAGTGAGGGGGAGAATGGGTTTAGACTGGGTGGGATATTAAAGGGTGTGCGGAGTGAGGGGGAGAGTGGGATTCGACTGGGTGGGATATTAAAGGGTGTGCGGAGTGAGGGGTAGAGGGGGATTAGGCAGGGTGGGATATAGAAGGGTGTGCGGAATGATGGGGAGAGGGGGATTAGACTGGGTGGGATATAGAAGGGTGTACGGAGTGAGGGGGAGAGTGGGTTTAGACTGGGTGGGATATTAAAGGGAGTGGGGAGTGAGGGGGAGAGGGGGATCACACTGGGTGGGATATTAAAGGGTGTGCGGAGGGTTGGGGAGAGGGGGATTAGACTGGGTGGGATACAGAAGGGTGTGCGGAGTGAGGGAGAGAGTGGGTTAGACTGGGTGGAATATTAAAGGGTGTGGGGAGTGAGGGGGAGAGTGGGGTTAGATTGGGTGGAATATTAAAGGTGGTGGGGAGTGAGGGGGAGAGGGGATTTAGACTGGGTGGCATATTAAAGGGTGTGGGGAGTGAGGGGGAGAGTGGGATTAGACTGGGTGGGATATAGGAGGGTGTGGGGAGTGGGGGAGAGAGTGGGATTAGACTGGGTGGGATATTAAAGGGTGTGGGGAGTGAGGGGAGAGTGGGATTAGACTGGGTGGGATATTAAAGGGTGTGCGGAGTGAGAGGGAGAGTGGGTTTAGACTGGGTGGGATATTAAAGGGTGTGGGGAGTGAGGGGGAGAGAGGGATTAGATTGGGTGGGATATTAAAGGGTGTGGGGAGTGAGGGGGAGAGTGGGATTAGACTTGGTGGGATATTAAAAGGTGTGGGGAGTGAGGGGGAGAGTGGGATTAGACTGGATAGGATATTAAAGGGTGTGCGGAGTGAGGGGGAGTGTGGGATTAGACTGGGTGGTATATTAAAGGGTGTGCGGAGTGAGGGGGAGAGTGCGATTAGACTGGGTGGGATATTAAAGGGTGTGCGGATGGAGGGGTAGAGGGAGATTAGGCTGGGTGGGATATAGAAGGGTGTACGGAGTGAGGGGGAGAGTGGGTTTAGACTGGGTGGGATATTAAAGGGTGTGGGGAGTGAGGGGGAGAGTGGGATCAGACTGAGTGGGATATTAAAGGGTGTGCGGAGGGAGGGGGAGAGGGGGATTAGACTGGGTGGGATATTAAAGGATGTGGGGAGTGGGGGCGAGAGTGGGATCAGACTGGGTGGGATATAGAAGGGTGTGCGGAGTGAGGGAGAGAGTGGGTTTAGACTGGGTGGGATATTAAAGGGTATGGGGAGTGAGGGGGAGAGTGGAATTAGATTGGGTGGGATATTAAAGGGTGTGGGGAGTGAGGGGGAGAGTGGGATTAGACTGGGTGGGATATTAAAAGGTGTGGGGAGTGAGGGGGAGAGTGGGATTAGACTGGGTGGCATATTAAAGGGTGTGGGGAGTGAGGGGGAGTGTGGGATTAGACTGGGTGGGATATTAAAGGGTGTGCGGAGTGAGGGGGAGAGTGCGATTAGACTGGGTGGGATATTAAAGGGTGTGCGGAGGGAGGGGTAGAGGGGGATTAGGCTGGGTGGGATATTGAAGGGTGTACGGAGTGAGGGTGAGAGTGCGTTTAGACTGGGTGGGATATTAAAGGGTGTGGGGAGTGGGGGGGAGAGAGGCATCAGACTGGGTGGGATATTAAAGGGTGTGCGGAGGGAGGGGGAGAGGGGGATTAGACTGGGTGGGATATAGAAGGGTGTACGGAGTGATGGGGAGAGGAGGATTAGACTGGGTGGGATATAGAAGGGTGTGCGGAGTGATGGGGACAGGGGGATTAGACTGGGTGGGATACAGAAGGGTGTACGGAGTGATGGGGAGAGGGGGATTAGACTGGGTGGGATATAGAAGGGTGTGCGGAGTGATGGGGAGAGGGGGATTAGACTGGGTGGGATACAGAAGGGTGTACGGAGTGAGGGGGAGAGTGGGTTCAGACTGGGTGGGATATTAAAGGGAGTGGGTAGTGAGGGGGAGAGTGGGATCAGACTGGGTGGGATATTAAAGGGTGTGGGTAGTGAGGGGGAGAGTGGGATCAGACCGGGTGGGATATAGAATGGTGTGCGGAGTGAGGGAGAGACTGGGTTAGACTGGGTGGGATATTAAAGGGTGCGGGGAGTGAGGGGGAGAGTGGGATTAGACTGGGTGGGATATTAAAAGGTGTGGGGAGTGAGGGGGTGAGTGGGATTAGACTGGGTGGCATATTAAAGGGTGTACGGAGGGAGGGGTAGAGGGGGATTAGGCAGGGTGGGATATAGAAGGGTGTGCGGAGTGATGGGGAGAGGGGGATTAGACTGGGTGGGATATAGAAGGGTGTACGGAGTGAGGGGGAGAGTGGGTTTAGACTGGGTGGGATATTAAAGGGTGTGGGGAGTGAGGGGGAGAGTGGGATTAGACTGGGTGGGATATTAAAGGGTGTGGGGAGTGAGGGGGAGAGTGGGATTAGACTGGGTGGCATATTAAAGGGTGTGCGGAGGGAGGGGGAGAGTGCGATTAGACTGGGTGGGATATTAAAGGGTGTGCGGAGGGAGGGGTAGAGGGGGATTAGACTGGGTGGGATATTAAAGGGTGTGCGGAGGGAGGCGTAGAGGGGGATTAGGCTGGGTGGGATATAGAAGGGTGTGCGGAGTGATGGGGAGAGGGGGATTAGACTGGGTGGGATATAGAAGGGTGTACGGAGTGAGGGGGAGAGTGGGTTCTAACTGGGTGGGATATTAAAGGGAGTGGGTAGTGAGGGGGAGAGTGGGATCAGACTGGGTGGGATATAGAAGGGTGTGCGGAGTGAGGGAGAGACTGGGTTAGACTGGGTGGGATATTAAAGGGTGCGGGAAGTGAGGGGGAGAGTGGGATTAGATTGGGTGGGATATTAAAGGGAGTGGGGAGTGAGGTGGAGAGTGGGATTAGACTGGGTCGGATATTAAAGGGTGTGGGGAGTGAGGGGGAGAGTGGGATCAGACTGGGTGGGATATAGAAGGGTGTGCGGAGTGAGGGAGAGAGTGGGTTTAGACTGGGTGGGATATTAAAGGGTATGGGGAGTGAGGGGGAGAGTGGAATTAGATTGGGTGGGATATTAAAGGGTGTGGGGAGTGAGGGGGAGAGTGGGATTAGACTGGGTGGGATATTAAAAGGTGTGGGGAGTGAGGGGGAGAGTGGGATTAGACTGGGTGGCATATTAAAGGGTGTGGGGAGTGAGGGGGAGTGTGGGATTAGACTGGGTGGGATATTAAAGGGTGTGCGGAGTGAGGGGGAGAGTGCGATTAGACTGGGTGGGATATTAAAGGGTGTGCGGAGGGAGGGGTAGAGGGGGATTAGGCTGGGTGGGATATTGAAGGGTGTACGGAGTGAGGGTGAGAGTGCGTTTAGACTGGGTGGGATATTAAAGGGTGTGGGGAGTGAGGGGGAGAGTGGCATCAGACTGGGTGGGATATTAAAGGGTGTGCGGAGGGAGGGGGAGAGGGGGATTAGACTGGGTGGGATATAGAAGGGTGTGCGGAGTGAAGGAGAGAGTGGGTTAGACTGGGTGGAATATTAAAGCGTGTGGGGAGTGAGGGGGAGAGTGGGTTTCGACTGGGTGGCATATTAAAGGGTGTGGGGAGTGAGGGGGAGAGTGGGATTAGATTGGGTGGTATATTAAAGGGTGTGCGGAGTGAGGGGGAGTGTGGGATTAGACTGGGTGGGATATAGAATGGTGTGGGGAGTGAGGGGGAGAGGGGGATTAGACTGGGTGGGATATTAAAGGGTGTGCGGAGTGAGGGGGAGAGGGGGATTAGACTGGGTGGGATATAGAAGGGTGTACGGAGTGAGGGGGAGAGTGGGTTAAGTCTGGGTGGGATATAAAAGGGTGTGGGGAGTGAGGGGGAGAATGGGTTTAGACTGGGTGGGATATTAAAGGGTGTGCGGAGTGAGGGGGAGAGTGGGATTCGACTGGGTGGGATATTAAAGGGTGTGCGGAGTGAGGCGGAGAGTGGAATTAGACTGGGTGGGATATTAAAGGATGTGGGGAGTGAGGGGGAGAGGGGGATTAGGCTGGGTGGGATATAGAAGGGTGTGCGGAGTGATGGGGAGAGGGGGATTAGACTGGGTGGGATATAGAAGGGTGTACGGAGTGATGGGGAGAGGGGGATTAGACTGGGTGGGATATAGAAGGGTGTACGGAGTGATGGGGAGAGGAGGATTAGACTGGGTGGGATATAGAAGGGTGTGCGGAGTGATGGGGACAGGGGGATTAGACTGGGTGGGATACAGAAGGGTGTACGGAGTGATGGGGAGAGGGGGATTAGACTGGGTGGGATATAGAAGGGTGTGCGGAGTGATGGGGAGAGGGGGATGAGACTGGGTGGGATATTAAAGGGTGTGGGTGGTGAGGGGGAGAGTGGGATCAGACCGGGTGGGATATAGAATGGTGTGTGGAGTGAGGGAGAGACTGGGTTAGACTGGGTGGGATATTAAAGGGTGCGGGGAGTGAGGGGGAGAGTGGGATTAGACTGGGTGGGATATTAAAAGGTGTGGGGAGTGAGGGGGTGAGTGGGATTAGACTGGGTGGCATATTAAAGGGTGTGCGGAGGGAGGGGTAGAGGCGGATTAGGCAGGGTGGGATATAGAAGGGTGTGCGGAGTGATGGGGAGAGGGGGATTAGACTGGGTGGGATATAGAAGGGTGTACGGAGTGAGGGGGAGAGTGGGTTTAGACTGGGTGGGATATTAAAGGGTGTGGGGAGTGAGGGGGAGAGTGGGATTAGACTGGGTGGGATATTAAAGGGTGTGGGGAGTGAGGGGGAGAGTGGGATTAGACTGGGTGGCATATTAAAGGGTGTGCGGAGGGAGGGGGAGAGTGCGATTAGACTGGGTGGGATATTAAAGGGTGTGCGGAGGGAGGGGTAGAGGGGGATTAGACTGGGTGGGATATTAAAGGGTGTGCGGAGGGAGGCGTAGAGGGGGATTAGGCTGGGTGGGATATAGAAGGGTGTGCGGAGTGATGGGGAGAGGGGGATTAGACTGGGTGGGATATAGAAGGGTGTACGGAGTGAGGGGGAGAGTGGGTTCTAACTGGGTGGGATATTAAAGGGAGTGGGTAGTGAGGGGGAGAGTGGGATCAGACTGGGTGGGATATAGAAGGGTGTGCGGAGTGAGGGAGAGACTGGGTTAGACTGGGTGGGATATTAAAGGGTGCGGGGAGTGAGGGGGAGAGTGGGATTAGATTGGGTGGGATATTAAAGGGAGTGGGGAGTGAGGGGGAGAGTGGGATTAGACTGGGTCGGATATTAAAGGGTGTGGGGAGTGAGGGGGAGAGTGGGATTAGACTGGGTGGGATATTAAAAGGTGTGGGGAGTGAGGGGGTGAGTGGGATTAGACTGGGTGGCATATTAAAGGGTGTGCGGAGGGAGTGGGAGAGTGGGATTAGACTAGGTGGGATATTAAAGGGTGTGCGGAGTGATGGGGAGAGGGGGATTAGACTGGGTGGGATATAGAAGGGTGTACGGAGTGAGGGGGAGAGTGGGTTTAGACTGGGTGGGATATTAAAGGGAGTGGGGAGTGAGGGGGAGAGGGGGATCACACTGGGTGGGATATTAAAGGGTGTGCGGAGGGTTGGGGAGAGGGGGATTAGACTGGGTGGGATACAGAAGGGTGTGCGGAGTGAGGGAGAGAGTGGGTTAGACTGGGTGGAATATTAAAGGGTGTGGGGAGTGAGGGGGAGAGTGGGGTTAGACTGGGTGGAATATTAAAGGTGGTGGGGAGTGAGGGGGAGAGGGGGTTTAGACTGGGTGGCATATTAAAGGGTGTGGGGAGTGAGGGGGAGAGTGGGATTAGACTGGGTGGGATATAGGAGGGTGTGGGGAGTGGGGGAGAGAGTGGGATTAGACTGGGTGGGATATTAAAGGGTGTGGGGAGTGAGGGGAGAGTGGGATTAAACTGGGTGGGATATTAAAGGGTGTGCGGAGTGAGAGGGAGAGTGGGTTTAGACTGGGTGGGATATTAAAGGGTGTGGGGAGTGAGGGGGAGAGAGGGATTAGATTGGGTGGGATATTAAAGGGTGTGGGGAGTGAGGGGGAGAGTGGGATTAGACTTGGTGGGATATTAAAAGGTGTGGGGAGTGAGGGGGAGAGTGGGATTAGACTGGGTAGGATATTAAAGGGTGTGCGGAGTGAGGGGGAGTGTGGGATTAGACTGGGTGGTATATTAAAGGGTGTGCGGAGTGAGGGGGAGAGTGCGATTAGACTGGGTGGGATATTAAAGGGTGTGCGGATGGAGTGGTATAGGGAGATTAGGCTGGGTGGGATATAGAAGGGTGTACGGAGTGAGGGGGAGAGTGGGTTTAGACTGGGTGGGATATTAAAGGGTGTGGGGAGTGAGGGGGAGAGTGGGATCAGACTGAGTGGGATATTAAAGGGTGTGCGGAGGGAGGGGGAGAGGGGGATTAGACTGGGTGGGATATTAAAGGATGTGGGGAGTGGGGGCGAGAGTGGGATCAGACTGGGTGGGATATAGAAGGGTGTGCGGAGTGAGGGAGAGAGTGGGTTTAGACTGGGTGGGATATTAAAGGGTGTGGGGAGTGAGGGGGAGAGTGGGATTAGACTGGGTGGGATATTAAAAGGTGTGGGGAGTGAGGGGGAGAGTGGGATTAGACTGGGTGGCATATTAAAGGGTGTGGGGAGTGAGGGGGAGTGTGGGATTAGACTGGGTGGGATATTAAAGGGTGTGCGGAGTGAGGGGGAGAGTGCGATTAGACTGGGTGGGATATTAAAGGGTGTGCGGAGGGAGGGGTAGAGGGGGATTAGGCTGGGTGGGATATTGAAGGGTGTACGGAGTGAGGGTGAGAGTGCGTTTAGACTGGGTGGGATATTAAAGGGTGTGGGGAGTGAGGGGGAGAGTGGCATCAGACTGGGTGGGATATTAAAGGGTGTGCGGAGGGAGGGGGAGAGGGGGATTAGACTGGGTGGGATATAGAAGGGTGTGCGGAGTGAAGGAGAGAGTGGGTTAGACTGGGTGGAATATTAAAGCGTGTGGGGAGTGAGGGGGAGAGTGGGTTTCGACTGGGTGGCATATTAAAGGGTGTGGGGAGTGAGGGGGAGAGTGGGATTAGATTGGGTGGTATATTAAAGGGTGTGCGGAGTGAGGGGGAGTGTGGGATTAGACTGGGTGGGATATAGAATGGTGTGGGGAGTGAGGGGGAGAGGGGGATTAGACTGGGTGGGATATTAAAGGGTGTGCGGAGTGAGGGGGAGAGGGGGATTAGACTGGGTGGGATATAGAAGGGTGTACGGAGTGAGGGGGAGAGTGGGTTAAGTCTGGGTGGGATATTAAAGGGTGTGGGGAGTGAGGGGGAGAATGGGTTTAGACTGGGTGGGATATTAAAGGGTGTGCGGAGTGAGGGGGAGAGTGGGATTCGACTGGGTGGGATATTAAAGGGTGTGCGGAGTGAGGCGGAGAGTGGAATTAGACTGGGTGGGATATTAAAGGATGTGGGGAGTGAGGGGGAGAGGGGGATTAGGCTGGGTGGGATATAGAAGGGTGTGCGGAGTGATGGGGAGAGGGGGATTAGACTGGGTGGGATATAGAAGGGTGTACGGAGTGATGGGGAGAGGGGGATTAGACTGGGTGGGATATAGAAGGGTGTACGGAGTGATGGGGAGAGGAGGATTAGACTGGGTGGGATATAGAAGGGTGTGCGGAGTGATGGGGACAGGGGGATTAGACTGGGTGGGATACAGAAGGGTGTACGGAGTGATGGGGAGAGGGGGATTAGACTGGGTGGGATATAGAAGGGTGTGCGGAGTGATGGGGACAGGGGGATTAGACTGGGTGGGATACAGAAGGGTGTACGGAGTGATGGGGAGAGGGGGATTAGACTGGGTGGGATATAGAAGGGTGTGCGGAGTGAGGGGGAGAGTGGGATCAGACCGGGTGGGATATAGAATGGTGTGTGGAGTGAGGGAGAGACTGGGTTAGACTGGGTGGGATATTAAAGGGTGCGGGGAGTGAGGGGGAGAGTGGGATTAGACTGGGTGGGATATTAAAAGGTGTGGGGAGTGAGGGGGTGAGTGGGATTAGACTGGGTGGCATATTAAAGGGTGTGCGGAGGGAGGGGTAGAGGCGGATTAGGCAGGGTGGGATATAGAAGGGTGTGCGGAGTGATGGGGAGAGGGGGATTAGACTGGGTGGGATATAGAAGGGTGTACGGAGTGAGGGGGCGAGTGGGTTTAGACTGGGTGGGATATTAAAGGGTTTGGGGAGTGAGGGGGAGAGTGGGATTAGACTGGGTGGGATATTAAAGGGTGTGGGGAGTGAGGGGGAGAGTGGGATTAGACTGGGTGGCATATTAAAGGGTGTGCGGAGGGAGGGGGAGAGTGCGATTAGACTGGGTGGGATATTAAAGGGTGTGCGGAGGGAGGTGTAGAGGGGGATTAGACTGGGTGGGATATTAAAGGGTGTGCGGAGGGAGGCGTAGAGGGGGTTTAGGCTGGGTGGGATATAGAAGGGTGTGCGGAGTGATGGGGAGAGGGGGATTAGACTGGGTGGGATATAGAAGGGTGTACGGAGTGAGGGGGAGAGTGGGTTCAGACTGGGTGGGATATTAAAGGGAGTGGGTAGTGAGCGGGAGAGTGGGATCAGACTGGGTGGGATATAGAAGGGTGTGCGGAGTGAGGGAGAGACTGGGTTAGACTGGGAGGGATATTAAAGGGTGCGGGGAGTGAGGGGGAGAGTGGGATTAGATTGGGTGGGATATTAAAGGGAGTGGGGAGTGAGGGGGAGAGTGGGGTTAGACTGGGTCGGATATTAAAGGGTGTGGGGAGTGAGGGGGAGAGTGGGATTAGACTGGGTGGGATATTAAAAGGTGTGGGGAGTGAGGGGGTGAGTGGGATTAGACTGGGTGGCATATTAAAGGGTGTGCGGAGGGAGGGGGAGAGTGGGATTAGACTGGGTGGGATATTAAAGGGTGTGCGGAGTGAGGGGTAGAGGGGGATTAGGCAGGGTGGGATATAGAAGGGTGTGCGGAGTGATGGGGAGAGGGGGATTAGACTGGGTGGGATATAGAAGGGTGTACGGAGTGAGGGGGAGAGTGGGTTTAGACTGGGTGGGATATTAAAGGGAGTGGGGAGTGAGGGGAGAGTGGGATCACACTGGGTGGGATATTAAAGGGTGTGCGGAGGGTGGGGGAGAGGGGGATTAGACTGGGTGGGATACAGAAGGGTGTGCGGAGTGAGGGAGAGAGTGGGTTAGACTGGGTGGAATATTAAAGGGTGTGGGGAGTGAGGGGGAGAGTGGGGTTAGACTGGGTGGAATATTAAAGGTGGTGGGGAGTGAGGGGGAGAGGGGGTTTAGACTGGGTGGCATATTAAAGGGTGTGGGGAGTGAGGGGGAGAGTGGGATTAGACTGGGTGGGATATAGGAGGGTGTGGGGAGTGGGGGAGAGAGTGGGATTAGACTGGGTGGGATATTAAAGGGTGTGGGGAGTGAGGGGAGAGTGGGATTAGACTGGGTGGGATATTAAAGGGTGTGCGGATTGAGAGGGAGAGTGGGTTTAGACTGGGTGGGATATTAAAGGGAGTGGGGAGTGAGGGGGAGAGAGGGATTAGATTGGGTGGGATATTAAAGGGTGTGGGGAGTGAGGGGGAGAGTGGGATTAGACTTGGTGGGATATTAAAAGGTGTGGGGAGTGAGGGGGAGAGTGGGATTAGACTGGGTAGGATATTAAAGGGTGTGCGGAGTGAGGGGGAGTGTGGGATTAGACTGGGTGGGATATGAAAGGGTGTGCGGAGTGAGGGGGAGAGTGCGATTAGACTGGGTGGGATATTAAAGGGTGTGCGGATGGAGGGGTAGAGGGGGATTAGGCTGGGTGGGATATTAAAGGGTGTGCGGAGGGAGGGGGAGAGGGGGATTAGACTGGGTGGGATATTAAAGGATGTGGGGAGTGGGGGCGAGAGTGGGATTAGACTGGGTGGGATATAGAAGGGTGTGCGGAGTGAGGGAGAGAGTGGGTTTAGACTGGGTGGGATATTAAAGGGTATGGGGAGTGAGGGGGAGAGTGGGATTAGATTGGGTGGGATATTAAAGGGTGTGGGGAGTGAGGGGGAGAGTGGGATTAGACTGGGTGGGATATTAAAAGGTGTGGGGAGTGAGGGGGAGAGTGGGATTAGACTGGGTGGCATATTAAAGGGCGTGGGGAGTGAGGGGGAGTGTGGGATTAGACTGGGTGGGATATTAAAGGGTGTGCGGAGTGAGGGGGAGAGTGCGATTAGACTGGGTGGGATATTAAAGGGTGTGCGGAGGGAGGGGTAGAGGGGGATTAGGCTGGGTGGGATATAGAAGGGTGTACGGAGTGAGGGTGAGAGAGGGATTAGACTGGGTGGGATATAGAATGGTGTGGGGAGTGAGGGGGAGAGGGGGATTAGACTGGGTGGGATATTAAAGGGTGTGCGGAGTGAGGGGGAGAGGGGGATTAGACTGGGTGGGATATAGAAGGGTGTACGGAGTGAGGGGGAGAGTGGGTTAAGTCTGGGTGGGATATTAAAGGGTGTGGGGAGTGAGGGGGTGAATGGGTTTAGACTGGGTGGGATATTAAAGGGTGTGCGGAGTGAGGGGGAGAGTGGGATTCGACTGGGTGGGATATTAAAGGGTGTGCGGAGTGAGGCGGAGAGTGGAATTAGACTGGGTGGGATATTAAAGGATGTGGGGAGTGAGGGGGAGAGTGGGATTAGACTGGGAAGGATATTAAAGGGTGTGGCGAGTGAGGGGGAGAGTGGGATTAGACTGGGTGGGATATTAAAGGGTGTGCGGAGTGAGGGGGAGAGTGGAATTAGACTGGGTGGGATATTAAAGGATGTGGGTAGTGAGGGGGAGAGTGGGGTTAGACTGGGTAGGATATTAAAAGGTGTGGGGAGTGAGGGGGAGAGTGGGATTAGACTGGGTGGGATATTAAAGGGTGTGCGGAGTGAGGGGTAGAGTGGAATTACACTGGGTGGGATATCAAAGGATGTGGGGAGTGAGGGGGAGAGTGTGGTTAGACTGGGTAGGATATTAAAGGGTGTGGGGAGTGAGGCGGAGAATGGAATTAGACTGGGTGGGATATTAAAGGGTGTGCGGAGTGAGGGGGAGTGTGGGATTAGACTGGGTGGGATATTATAGGGTGTGCGGAGTGAGTGGTAGAGGGGGATTAGGCTGGGTGGGATATAAAAGGGTGTACGGAGTGAGGGGGAGTGTGGGATTAGACTTGGTGGGATATAGAAGGGTGTGCGGAGTGATGGGGAGAGGGGGATTAGACTGGGTGGGATATAGAAGGGTGTACGGAGTGAGGGGGAGAGGCGGATTAGACTGGGTGGGATATAGAAGGGTGTGCGGAGTGAGGGGGAGAGTGGAATTAGACTGGGTGGGATATTAAAGGGTGTGGGGAGTGAGGGGGAGAGTGGGATCAGACTGGGTGGGATATTAAAGGGTGTGGGGAGTGAGGGGGCGAGGGGGTTTAGACTGGGTGGCATATTAAAGGGTGTGTGGAGTGAGGGGGAGAGTGGGATTAGACTGGGTGGGATATAGGAGGGTGTGGGGCGTGGGGGAGAGAGTGGGATTAGACTGGGTGGGATATTAAAGGGTGTGGGGAGTGAGGGGAGAGTGGGATTAGACTGGGTGGAATATTAAAGGGTGTGCGGAGTGAGAGGGAGAGTGGGTTTAGACTGGGTGGGATATTAAAGGGTGTGCGGAGTGAGGGGGAGAGTGGGATTAGATTGGGTGGGATATTAAAGGGTGTGGGTAGTGAGCGGGAGAGTGGGATCAGACCGGGTGGGATATAGAATGGTGTGCGGAGTGAGGGAGAGACTGGGTTAGACTGGGTGGGATATTAAAGGGTGCGGGGAGTGAGGGGGAGAGTGGGATTAGACTGGGTGGGATATTAAAAGGTGTCGGGAGTGAGGGGGTGATTGGGATTAGACTGGGTGGCATATTAAAGGGTGTGCGGAGGGAGGGGTAGAGGGGGATTAGGCAGGGTGGGATATAGAAGGGTGTGCGGAGTGATGGGGAGAGGGGGATTAGACTGGGTGGGATATAGAAGGGTGTACGGAGTGAGGGGGAGAGTGGGGTTTAGACTGGGTGGGATATTAAAGGGTGTGGGGAGTGAGGGGGAGAGTGGGATTAGACTGGGTGGGATATTAAAGAGTGTGGGAAGTGAGGGGGAGAGTGGGATTAGACTGGGTGGGATATTAAAAGGTGTGGGGAGTGAGGGGGTGAGTGGGATTAGACTGGGTGGCATATTAAAGGGTGTGCGGAGGGAGGGAGAGTCTGGGTTAGACTGGGTAGGATATTAAAGGGTGCGGGGAGTGAGGGGGAGAGTGGGATTAGACTGGGTGGGATATTAAAGGGTGTGCGGAGTGAGGGGGAGTGTGGGATTAGACTGGGTGGGATATTAAAGGGTGTGCGGAGTGAGGGGTAGAGGGGGATTAGGCTGGGTGGGATATAGAAGGGTGTACGGAGTGATGGGGAGAGTGGGTTTAGACTGTGTGGGATATTAAAGGGTGCGGGGAGTGAGGGGGAGAGTGAGATCAGACTGGGTGGGATATTAAAGGGTGTGCGGAGGGAGGGGGAGAGGGGGATTAGACTGGGTGGTATATAGACGGGTGTGCGGAGTGAGGGAGAGAGTGGGTTAGACTGGGTGGAATATTAAAGGGTGTGGGGAGTGAGGGGGAGGTTGGGTTCAGACTGGGTGGCATATTAAATGGTGTGGGGAGTGAGGGGGAGAGTGGAATTAGATTGGGTGGTATATTAAAGGGTGTGCGGAGTGAGGGGGAGTGTGGGATTAGACTGGGTGGGATATAGAAGGGTGTGGGGAGTGAGGGGGTGAGGGGGATTAGACTGGGTGGGATATTAAAGGGTGTGCGGATTGAGGGGGAGAGGGGGATTAGACTGGGTGGGATATAGAAGGGTGTACGGAGTGAGGGGGAGAGTGGGTTAAGTCTGGGTGGGATATTAAAGGGTGTGGGGAGTGAGGGGGAGAATGGGTTTAGACTGGGTGGGATATTAAAGAGTGTGCGGAGTGAGGGGGAGAGTGGGATTAGACTGGGTGTGATATTAAACGGTGTGCGGAGTGAGGGGGAGAGTGGAATTAGACTGGGTGGGATATTAAAGGATGTGGGGAGTGAGGGGGAGAGTGGGATTAGACTGGGTAGGATATTAAAGGGTGTGGGGAGTGAGGGGGAGAGTGGAATTAGACTGGGTGGGATATTAAAGGGTGTGCGGAGTGAGGGGGAGAGTGGAATTAGACTGGGTGGGATATTAAAGGATGTGGGTAGTGAGGGGGAGAGTGGGGTTAGACTGGGTAGGATATTAAAGGGTGCGGTCAGTGAGGGGGAGAGTGGGATTAGACTGGGTGGGATATTAAAGGGTGTGCGGAGTGAGGGGGAGAGTGGAATTAGACTGGGTGGGATATCAAAGGATGTGGGGAGTGAGGGGGAGAATGGGGTTAGACTGGGTAGGATATTAAAGGGTGTGGGGAGTGAGGGGGAGAGTGGGATTAGACTGGGTGGGATATTAAAGGGTGTGCGGAGTGAGGGGGAGTGTGGGATTAGACTGGGTGGGATATTAAAGTGTGTGCAGAGTGAGGGGTAGAGGGGGATTAGGCTGGGTGGGATATAGAAGGGTGTACGGAGTGAGGGGGAGAGTGGGTTTAGACTGTGTGCGATATTAAAGGGTGTGGGGAGTGAGGGGGAGAGTGGGATCAGACTGGGTGGGATATTAAAGGGTGTGCGGAGGGAGGGGGAGAGGGGGATTAGACTGGGTGGGATATAGACGGGTGTGCGGAGTGAGGGAGAGAGTGGGTTAGACTGGGTGGAATATTAAAGGGTGTGGGGAGTGAGGGGGAGAGTGGGTTCAGACTGGGTGGCATATTAAATGGTGTGGGGAGTGAGGGGGAGAGTGGGATTAGATTGGGTGGTATATTAAAGGGTGTGCGGAGTGAGGGGGAGTGTGGGATTAGACTGGGTGGGATATAGAAGGGTGTGGGGAGTGAGGGGGAGAGTGGAATTAGACTGGGTGGGATATTAAAGGGTGTGGGGAGTGAGGGGGAGAGTGGGATCAGACTGGGTGGGATATTAAAGGATGTGGGTAGTGAGAGGGAGAGTGGGTTCAGACTGGGTGGGATATTAAAGGGAGTGGGTAGTGAGGGGGAGAGTGGGATCAGACTGGGTGGGATATTAAAGGGTGTGCTGAGGGAGGGGTAGAGGGGGATTGGGCTGGGTGGGATATAGAAGGGTGTGCGGAGTGATGGGGAGAGGGGGATTAGACTGGGTGGGATATAGAAGGGTGTACGGAGTGAAGGGGAGAGGGGGATTCGACTGGGTGGGATATAGAAGGGTGTACGGAGTGAGGGGGAGAGTGGGTTCAGACTGTGTGGGATATTAAAGGGAGTGGGTAGTGAGGGGGAGAGTGGGATCAGACTGGGTGGGATATAGAAGGGTGTGCGGAGTGAGGGAGAGACTGGATTAGACTGGGTGGGATATTAAAGGTTGCGGGGAGTGAGGGGGAGAGTGGGATTAGACTGGATGGGATATTAAAAGGTGTGGGGAGTGAGGGCGTGAGTGGGATTAGACTGGGTGGCATATTAAAGGTTGTACGGAGGGAGGGGGAGTGTGGGATTATACTGGGTTGGATATTAAAGGGTGTGCGGAGTGAGGGGGAGAGTGCGATTAGACTGGGTGGGATATTAAAGGGTGTGCGGAGGGAGGGGGTAGAGGGGGAATGGGCAGGGTGGGATATAGAAGGGTGTGCGGAGTGATGGGGAGAGGGGGATTAGACTGGGTGGGATATAGAAGGGTGTACGGAGTGAGGGGGAGAGGCGGATTAGACTGGGTGGGATATAGAAGGGTGTGCGGAGTGAGGGGGAGAGTGGAATTAGACTGGGTGGGATATTAAAGGGTGTGGGGAGTGAGGGGGAGAGTGGGATCAGACTGGGTGGGATATTAAAGGGTGTGGGGAGTGAGGGGGGAGAGTGGGTTTAGACTGGGTGGGATATTAAAGGGAGTGCGGAGTGAGGGAGAGAGTGGGGTTAGACTGGGTGGAATATTAAAGGTTGTGGGGAGTGAGGGGGCGAGGGGGTTTAGACTGGGTGGCATATTAAAGGGTGTGGGGAGTGAGGGGGAGAGTGGGATTAGACTGGGTGGGATATAGGAGGGTGTGGGGCGTGGGGGAGAGAGTGGGATTAGACTGGGTGGAATATTAAAGGGTGTGCGGAGTGAGAGGGAGAGTGGGTTTAGACTGGGTGGGATATTAAAGGGTGTGGGGAGTGAGGGGGAGAGTGGGATTAGATTGGGTGGGATATTAAAGGGTGTGGGTAGTGAGGGGGAGAGTGGGATCAGACCGGGTAGGATATAGAATGGTGTGCGGAGTGAGGGAGAGACTGGGTTAGACTGGGTGGGATATTAAAGGGTGCGGGGAGTGAGGGGGAGAGTGGGATTAGACTGGGTGGGATATTAAAAGGTGTCGGGAGTGAGGGGGTGAGTGGGATTAGACTGGGTGGCATATTAAAGGGTGTGCGGAGGGAGGGGTAGAGGGGGATTAGGCAGGGTGGGATATAGAAGGGTGTGCGGAGTGATGGGGAGAGGGGGATTAGACTGGGTGGGATATAGAAGGGTGTACGGAGTGAGGGGGAGAGTGGGTTTAGACTGGGTGGGATATTAAAGGGTGTGGGGAGTGAGGGGGAGAGTGGGATTAGACTGGGTGGGATATTAAAGAGTGTGGGAAGTGAGGGGGAGAGTGGGATTAGACTGGGTGGGATATTAAAAGGTGTGGGGAGTGAGGGTGTGAGTGGGATTAGACTGGGTGGCATATTAAAGGGTGTGCGGAGGGAGGGAGAGACTGGGTTAGACTGGGTAGGATATTAAAGGGTGCGGGGAGTGAGGGGGAGAGTGGGATTAGACTGGGTGGGATATTAAAGGGTGTGCGGAGTGAGGGGGAGTGTGGGATTAGACTGGGTGGGATATTAAAGGGTGTGCGGAGTGAGGGGTAGAGGGGGATTAGGCTGGGTGGGATATAGAAGGGTGTCGGAGTGAGGGGGAGAGTGGGTTTAGACTGTGTGGGATATTAAAGGGTGTGGGGAGTGAGGGGGAGAGTGGGATCAGACTGGGTGGGATATTAAAGGGTGTGCGGAGGGAGGGGAGAGGGGGATTAGACTGGGTGGGATATAGACGGGTGTGCGGAGTGAGGGAGAGAGTGGGTTAGACTGGGTGGAATATTAAAGGGTGTGGGGAGTGAGGGGGAGAGTGGGTTCAGACTGGGTGGCATATTAAATGGTGTGGGGAGTGAGGGGAGAGTGGGATTAGATTGGGTGGTATATTAAAGGGTGTGCGGAGTGAGGGGGAGTGTGGGATTAGACTGGGTGGGATATAGAAGGGTGTGGGGAGTGAGGGGGAGAGGGGGATTAGACTGGGTGGGATATTAAAGGGTGTGCGGAGTGAGGGGGAGAGGGGGATTAGACTGGGTGGGATATAGAAGGGTGTACGGAGTGAGGGGGAGAGTGGGTTAAGTCTGGGTGGGATATTAAAGGGTGTGGGAGTGAGGGGGAGAATGGGTTTAGACTGGGTGGGATATTAAAGGGTGTGCGGAGTGAGGGGGAGAGTGGGATTAGACTGGGTGGGATATTAAACGGTGTGCGGAGTGAGGGGGAGAGTGGAATTAGACTGGGTGGGATATTAAAGGTTGTGGGGAGTGAGGGGGAGAGTGGGATTAGACTGGGTAGGATATTAAAGGGTGTACGGAGTGAGGGGGAGAGTGGAATTAGACTGGGTGGGATATTAAAGGGTGTGCGGAGTGAGAGGGAGAGTGGAATTAGACTTGGTGGGATATTAAAGGATGTGGGGAGTGAGGGGGAGAGTGGGGTTAGACTGGGTAGGATATTAAAGGGTGTGGGGACTGAGGGGGAGAGTGGAATTAGACTGGGTGGGATATTAAAGGGTGTGCGGAGTGAGGGGGAGAGTGGAATTAGACTGGGTGGGATATTAAAGGATGTGGGGAGTGAGGGGGAGAGTGGGGTTAGAATGGGTAGGATATTAAAGGGTGTGGGGAGTGAGGGGGATAGTGGGATTAGACTGGGTGGGATATTAAAGGGTGTGCAGAGTGAGGGGGAGAGTGGAATTAGACTGGGTGGGATATTAAAGGGTGTGGGGAGTGAGGGGGAGAGTGGGATCAGACTGGGTGGGATATTAAAGGGTGTGGGGAGTGAGGGGGGAGAGTGGGTTTAGACTGGGTGGGATATTAAAGGATGTGGGGAGTGAGGGGGAGAGTGGGGTTAGACTGGGTAGGATATTAAAGGGTGTGCGGAGTGAGCGGGAGTGTGGGATTAGACTGGGTGGGATATTAAAGGGTGTGGGGAGTGGGGGGGAGTGGGATTAGACTGGGTGGTATATTAAAGGGTGTGGGGAGTGAGGGGGAGAGTGTGATTAGACTGGGTGGGATATTAAAGGGTGTGCGGAGCGAGGGGTAGAGGGGGATTAGACTGGGTGGGATATTAAAGGGTGTGCGGAGGGAGGGGTAGAGGGGGATTAGGCTGGGTGGGATATAGAAGGGTGTGCGGAGTGATGGGGAGAGGGGGATTAGACTGGGTGGAATTTAGAAGGGTGTACGGAGTGAGAGGGAGAGTGGGTTCAGACTGGGTGGGATATTAAAGGGAGTGGGTAGTGAGGGGGAGAGTGGGATCAGACTGGGTGGGATATTAAAGGGTGTGCTGAGGGAGGGGTAGAGGGGGATTAGGCTGGGTGGGATATAGAAGGGTGTGCGGAGTGATGGGGAGAGGGGGATTAGACTGGGTGGGATATAGAAGGGTGTACGGAGTGAAGGGGAGAGGGGGATTAGACTGGGTGGGATATAGAAGGGTGTACGGAGTGAGGGGGAGAGTGGGTTCAGACTGGGTGGGATATTAAAGGAAGTGGGTAGTGAGGGGGAGAGTGGGATCAGACTGGGTGGGATATAGAAGGGTGTGCGGAGTGAGGGAGAGACTGGGTTAGACTGGGTGGGATATGAAAGGGTGCGGGGAGTGAGGGGGAGAGTGGGATTAGACTGGATGGGATATTAAAAGGTGTGGGGAGTGAGGGCGTCAGTGGGATTAGACTGGGTGGCATATTAAAGGGTGTGCGGAGGGAGGGGGAGAGTGGGATTATACTGGGTTGGATATTAAAGGGTGTGCGGAGTGAGGGGGAGAGTGCGATTAGACTTGGTGGGATATTAAAGGGTGTGCGGAGGGAGGGGTAGAGGGGGATTAGGCAGGGTGGCATATAGAAGGGTGTGCGGAGTGATAGGGAGAGGGGGATTAGACTGGGTGGGATATAGAAGGGTGTACGGAGTGAGGGGGAGAGGCGGATTAGATTGGGTGGGATATAGAAGGGTGTGCGGAGTGAGGGGGAGAGTGGAATTAGACTGGGTGGGATATTAAAGGGTGTGGGGAGTGAGGGGGAGACGGGGATCAGACTGGGTGGGATATTAAAGGGTGTGGGGAGTGAGGGGGGAGAGTGGGTTTAGACTGGGTGGGATATTAAAGGGTGTGCGGAGGGAGGGAGAGAGTGGGGTTAGACTGGGTGGAATATTAAAGGTTGTGGGGAGTGAGGGGGCGAGGGGGTTTAGACTGGGTGGCATATTAAAGGGTGTGGGGAGTGAGGGGGAGAGTGGGATTAGACTGGGTGGGATATAGGAGGGTGTGGGGCGTGGGGGAGAGAGTGGGATTAGACTGGGTGGGATATTAAAGTGTGTGGGGAGTGAGGGGAGAGTGGGATTAGACTGGGTGGGATATTAAAGGGTGTGCGGAGTGAGAGGGAGAGTGGGTTTAGACTGGGTGGGATATTATAGGGTGTGGGGAGTGAGGGGGAGAGTGGGATTAGATTGGGTGGGATATAGAATGGTGTGCGGAGTGAGGGAGAGACTGGGTTAGACTGGGTGGGATATTAAAGGGTGCGGGGAGTGAGGGGGAGAGTGGGATTAGACTGGGTGGGATATTAAAAGGTGTCGGGAGTGAGGGGGTGAGTGGGATTAGACTGGGTGGCATATTAAAGGGTGTGCGGAGGGAGGGGTAGAGGGGGATTAGGCAGGGTGGGATATAGAAGGGTGTGCAGAGTGATGGGGAGAGGGGGATTAGACTGGGTGGGATATAGAATGGTGTACGGAGTGAGGGAGAGAGTGGGTTTAGACTGGGTGGGATATTAAAGGGTGTGGGGAGTGAGGGGGAGAGTGGGATTAGACTGGGTGGGATATTAAAGAGTGTGGGAAGTGAGGGGGAGAGTGGGATTAGACTGGGTGGGATATTAAAAGGTGTGGGGAGTGAGGGGGTGAGTGGGATTAGACTGGGTGGCATATTAAAGGGTGTGCGGAGGGAGGGAGAGACTGGGTTAGACTGGGTGGGATATTAAAGGGTGCGGGGAGTGAGGGGGAGAGTGGGATTAGACTGGGTGGGATATTAAAAGGTGTCGGGAGTGAGGGGGTGAGTGGGATTAGACTGGGTGGCATATTAAAGGGTGTGCGGAGGGAGGGGTAGAGGGGGATTAGGCAGGGTGGGATATAGAAGGGTGTGCGGAGTGATGGGGAGAGGGGGATTAGACTGGGTGGGATATAGAAGGGTGTACGGAGTGAGGGGGAGAGTGGGTTTAGACTGGGTGGGATATTAAAGGGTGTGGGGAGTGAGGGGGAGAGTGGGATTAGACTGGGTGGGATATTAAAGAGTGTGGGAAGTGAGGGGGAGAGTGGGATTAGACTGGGTGGGATATTAAAAGGTGTGGGGGAGTGAGGGGGGTGAGTGGGATTAGACAGGGTGGCATATTAAAGGGTGTGCGGAGGGAGGGAGAGACTGGGTTAGACTGGGTAGGATATTAAAGGGTGCGGGGAGTGAGGGGGAGAGTGGGATTAGACTGGGTGGGATATTAAAGGGTGTGCGGAGTGAGGGGGAGTGTGGGATTAGACTGGGTAGGATATTAAAGGGTGTGCGGAGTGAGGGGTAGAGGGGGATTAGGCTGGGTGGGATATAGAAGGGTGTACGGAGTGAGGGGGAGAGTGGGTTTAGACTGTGTGGGATATTAAAGGGTGTGGGGAGTGAGGGGGAGAGTGGGATCAGACTGGGTGGGATATTAAACGGTGTGCGGAGGGAGGGGGAGAGGGGGATTAGACTGGGTGGGATATAGACGGGTGTGCGGAGTGAGGGAGAGAGTGGGTTAGACTGGGTGGAATATTAAAGGGTGTGGGGAGTGAGGGGGAGAGTGGGTTCAGACTGGGTGGCATATTAAATGGTGTGGGGAGTGAGGGGGAGAGTGGGATTAGATTGGGTGGTATATTAAAGGGTGTGCGGAGTGAGGGGGAGTGTGGGATTAGACTGGGTGGGATATAGAAGGGTGTGGGGAGTGAGGGGGAGAGGGGGATTAGACTGGGTGGGATATTAAAGGGTGTGCGGAGTGAGGGGGAGAGGGGGATTAGACTGGGTGGGATATAGAAGGGTGTACGGAGTGAGGGGGAGAGTGGGTTAAGTCTGGGTGGGATATTAAAGGGTGTGGGGAGTGAGGGGGAGAATGGGTTTAGACTGGGTGGGATATTAAAGGGTGTGCGGAGTGAGGGGGAGAGTGGGATTAGACTGGGTGGGATATTAAACGGTGTGCGGAGTGAGGGGGAGAGTGGAATTAGACTGGGTGGGATATTAAAGGTTGTGGGGAGTGAGGGGGAGAGTGGGATTAGACTGGGTAGGATATTAAAGGTTGTGGGGAGTGAGGGGGAGAGTGGAATTAGACTGGGTGGGATATTAAAGGGTGTGCGGAGTGAGAGGGAGAGTGGAATTAGACTGGGTGGGATATTAAAGGATGTGGGGAGTGAGGGGGAGAGTGGGGTTAGACTGGGTAGGATATTAAAGGGTGTGGGGACTGAGGGGGAGAGTGGAATTAGACTGGGTGGATATTAAAGGATGTGGGGAGTGAGGGGGAGAGTGGGGTTAGAATGGGTAGGATATTAAAGGGTGTGGGGAGTGAGGGGGAGAGTGGGATTAGACTGGGTGGGATATTAAAGGGTGTGGGGAGTGAGGGGGAGAGTGGGATCAGACTGGGTGGGATATTAAAGGGTGTGGGGAGTGAGGGGGGAGAGTGGGTTTAGACTGGGTGGGATATTAAAGGATGTGGGGAGTGAGGGGGAGAGTGGGGTTAGACTGGGTAGGATATTAAAGGGTGTGCGGAGTGAGCGGGAGTGTGGGATTAGACTGGGTGGGATATTAAAGGGTGTGGGGAGTGAGGGGGAGAGTGGGATTAGACTGGGTGGGATATTAAAGGGTGTGGGGAGTGAGGGGGAGAGTGGGATCAGACTGGGTGGGATATTAAAGGGTGTGGGGAGTGAGGGGGGGAGAGTGGGTTTAGACTGGGTGGGATATTAAAGGATGTGGGGAGTGAGGGGGAGAGTGGGGTTAGACTGGGTAGGATATTAAAGGGTGTGCGGAGTGAGCGGGAGTGTGGGATTAGACTGGGTGGGATATTAAAGGGTGTGGGGAGTGGGGGGGAGTGGGATTAGACTGGGTGGGATATTAAAGGGTCTGGGGAGTGAGGGGGAGAGTGTGATTAGACTGGGTGGGATATTAAAGGGTGTGCGGAGCGAGGGGTAGAGGGGGATTAGACTGGGTGGGATATTAAAGGGTGTGCGGAGGGAGGGGGTAGAGGGGGATTAGGCTGGGTGGGATATAGAAGGGTGTGCGGAGTGATGGGGAGAGGGGGATTAGACTGGGTGGAATTTAGAAGGGTGTACGGAGTGAGAGGGAGAGTGGGGTTCAGACTGGTTGGGATATTAAAGGGAGTGGGTAGTGAGGGGGAGAGTGGGATCAGACTGGGTGGGATATTAAAGGGGTGTGCTGAGGGAGGGGTAGAGGGGGATTAGGCTGGGTGGGATATAGAAGGGTGTGCGGAGTGATGGGGAGAGGGGGATTAGACTGGGTGGGATATAGAAGGGTGTACGGAGTGAAGGGGAGAGGGGGATTAGACTGGGTGGGATATTAAAAGGTGTGGGGAGTGAGGGTGTGAGTGGGATTAGACTGGGTGGCATATTAAAGGGTGTGCGGAGGGAGGGAGAGACTGGGTTAGACTGGGTAGGATATTAAAGGGTGCGGGGAGTGAGGGGGAGAGTGGGATTAGACTGGGTGGGATATTAAAGGGTGTGCGGAGTGAGGGGGAGTGTGGGATTAGACTGGGTGGGATATTAAAGGGTGTGCGGAGTGAGGGGTAGAGGGGGATTAGGCTGGGTGGGATATAGAAGGGTGTCGGAGTGAGGGGGAGAGTGGGTTTAGACTGTGTGGGATATTAAAGGGTGTGGGGAGTGAGGGGGAGAGTGGGATCAGACTGGGTGGGATATTAAAGGGTGTGCGGAGGGAGGGGAGAGGGGGATTAGACTGGGTGGGATATAGACGGGTGTGCGGAGTGAGGGAGAGAGTGGGTTAGACTGGGTGGAATATTAAAGGGTGTGGGGAGTGAGGGGGAGAGTGGGTTCAGACTGGGTGGCATATTAAATGGTGTGGGGGAGTGAGGGGAGAGTGGGATTAGATTGGGTGGTATATTAAAGGGTGTGCGGAGTGAGGGGGAGTGTGGGATTAGACTGGGTGGGATATAGAAGGGTGTGGGGAGTGAGGGGGAGAGGGGGATTAGACTGGGTGGGATATTAAAGGGTGTGCGGAGTGAGGGGGAGAGGGGGATTAGACTGGGTGGGATATAGAAGGGTGTACGGAGTGAGGGGGAGAGTGGGTTAAGTCTGGGTGGGATATTAAAGGGTGTGGGAGTGAGGGGGAGAATGGGTTTAGACTGGGTGGGATATTAAAGGGTGTGCGGAGTGAGGGGGAGAGTGGGATTAGACTGGGTGGGATATTAAACGGTGTGCGGAGTGAGGGGGAGAGTGGAATTAGACTGGGTGGGATATTAAAGGTTGTGGGGAGTGAGGGGGAGAGTGGGATTAGACTGGGTAGGATATTAAAGGGTGTACGGAGTGAGGGGGAGAGTGGAATTAGACTGGGTGGGATATTAAAGGGTGTGCGGAGTGAGAGGGAGAGTGGAATTAGACTTGGTGGGATATTAAAGGATGTGGGGAGTGAGGGGGAGAGTGGGGTTAGACTGGGTAGGATATTAAAGGGTGTGGGGACTGAGGGGGAGAGTGGAATTAGACTGGGTGGGATATTAAAGGGTGTGCGGAGTGAGGGGGAGAGTGGAATTAGACTGGGTGGGATATTAAAGGATGTGGGGAGTGAGGGGGAGAGTGGGGTTAGAATGGGTAGGATATTAAAGGGTGTGGGGAGTGAGGGGGATAGTGGGATTAGACTGGGTGGGATATTAAAGGGTGTGCAGAGTGAGGGGGAGAGTGGAATTAGACTGGGTGGGATATTAAAGGGTGTGGGGAGTGAGGGGGGAGAGTGGGATCAGACTGGGTGGGATATTAAAGGGTGTGGGGGAGTGAGGGGGGAGAGTGGGTTTAGACTGGGTGGGATATTAAAGGATGTGGGGAGTGAGGGGGAGAGTGGGGTTAGACTGGGTAGGATATTAAAGGGTGTGCGGAGTGAGCGGGAGTGTGGGATTAGACTGGGTGGGATATTAAAGGGTGTGGGGAGTGGGGGGGAGTGGGATTAGACTGGGGTGGTATATTAAAGGTGGGGAGTGAGGGGGAGAGTGTGATTAGACTGGGTGGGATATTAAAGGGTGTGCGGAGCGAGGGGTAGAGGGGGATTAGACTGGGTGGGATATTAAAGGGTGTGCGGAGGGAGGGGTAGAGGGGGATTAGGCTGGGTGGGATATAGAAGGGTGTGCGGAGTGATGGGGAGAGGGGGATTAGACTGGGTGGAATTTAGAAGGGTGTACGGAGTGAGAGGGAGAGTGGGTTCAGACTGGGTGGGATATTAAAGGGAGTGGGTAGTGAGGGGGAGAGTGGGATCAGACTGGGTGGGATATTAAAGGGTGTGCTGAGGGAGGGGTAGAGGGGGATTAGGCTGGGTGGGATATAGAAGGGTGTGCGGAGTGATGGGGAGAGGGGGATTAGACTGGGTGGGATATAGAAGGGTGTACGGAGTGAAGGGGAGAGGGGGATTAGACTGGGTGGGATATAGAAGGGTGTACGGAGTGAGGGGGAGAGTGGGTTCAGACTGGGTGGGATATTAAAGGAAGTGGGTAGTGAGGGGGAGAGTGGGATCAGACTGGGTGGGATATAGAAGGGTGTGCGGAGTGAGGGAGAGACTGGGTTAGACTGGGTGGGATATGAAAGGGTGCGGGGAGTGAGGGGGAGAGTGGGATTAGACTGGATGGGATATTAAAAGGTGTGGGGAGTGAGGGCGTCAGTGGGATTAGACTGGGTGGCATATTAAAGGGTGTGCGGAGGGAGGGGGAGAGTGGGATTATACTGGGTTGGATATTAAAGGGTGTGCGGAGTGAGGGGGAGAGTGCGATTAGACTTGGTGGGATATTAAAGGGTGTGCGGAGGGAGGGGTAGAGGGGGATTAGGCAGGGTGGCATATAGAAGGGTGTGCGGAGTGATAGGGAGAGGGGGATTAGACTGGGTGGGATATAGAAGGGTGTACGGAGTGAGGGGGAGAGGCGGATTAGATTGGGTGGGATATAGAAGGGTGTACGGAGTGAGGGGGAGAGTGGAATTAGACTGGGTGGGATATTAAAGGGTGTGGGGAGTGAGGGGGAGACGGGGATCAGACTGGGTGGGATATTAAAGGGTGTGGGGAGTGAGGGGGGAGAGTGGGTTTAGACTGGGTGGGATATTAAAGGGTGTGCGGAGTGAGGGAGAGAGTGGGGTTAGACTGGGTGGAATATTAAAGGTTGTGGGGAGTGAGGGGGCGAGGGGGTTTAGACTGGGTGGCATATTAAAGGGTGTGGGGAGTGAGGGGGAGAGTGGGATTAGACTGGGTGGGATATAGGAGGGTGTGGGGCGTGGGGGAGAGAGTGGGATTAGACTGGGTGGGATATTAAAGTGTGTGGGGAGTGAGGGGAGAGTGGGATTAGACTGGGTGGGATATTAAAGGGTGTGCGGAGTGAGAGGGAGAGTGGGTTTAGACTGGGTGGGATATTATAGGGTGTGGGGAGTGAGGGGGAGAGTGGGATTAGATTGGGTGGGATATAGAATGGTGTGCGGAGTGAGGGAGAGACTGGGTTAGACTGGGTGGGATATTAAAGGGTGCGGGGAGTGAGGGGGAGAGTGGGATTAGACTGGGTGGGATATTAAAAGGTGTCGGGAGTGAGGGGGTGAGTGGGATTAGACTGGGTGGCATATTAAAGGGTGTGCGGAGGGAGGGGTAGAGGGGGATTAGGCAGGGTGGGATATAGAAGGGTGTGCAGAGTGATGGGGAGAGGGGGATTAGACTGGGTGGGATATAGAATGGTGTACGGAGTGAGGGAGAGAGTGGGTTTAGACTGGGTGGGATATTAAAGGGTGTGGGGAGTGAGGGGGAGAGTGGGATTAGACTGGGTGGGATATTAAAGAGTGTGGGAAGTGAGGGGGAGAGTGGGATTAGACTGGGTGGGATATTAAAAGGTGTGGGGAGTGAGGGGGTGAGTGGGATTAGACTGGGTGGCATATTAAAGGGTGTGCGGAGGGAGGGAGAGACTGGGTTAGACTGGGTGGGATATTAAAGGGTGCGGGGAGTGAGGGGGAGAGTGGGATTAGACTGGGTGGGATATTAAAAGGTGTCGGGAGTGAGGGGGTGAGTGGGATTAGACTGGGTGGCATATTAAAGGGTGTGCGGAGGGAGGGGTAGAGGGGGATTAGGCAGGGTGGGATATAGAAGGGTGTGCGGAGTGATGGGGAGAGGGGGATTAGACTGGGTGGGATATAGAAGGGTGTACGGAGTGAGGGGGAGAGTGGGTTTAGACTGGGTGGGATATTAAAGGGTGTGGGGAGTGAGGGGGAGAGTGGGATTAGACTGGGTGGGATATTAAAGAGTGTGGGAAGTGAGGGGGAGAGTGGGATTAGACTGGGTGGGATATTAAAAGGTGTGGGGAGTGAGGGGGTGAGTGGGATTAGACAGGGTGGCATATTAAAGGGTGTGCGGAGGGAGGGAGAGACTGGGTTAGACTGGGTAGGATATTAAAGGGTGC
Organism: Scyliorhinus torazame; assembly: GCF_047496885.1. Classification (NCBI taxonomy): domain Eukaryota; kingdom Metazoa; phylum Chordata; class Chondrichthyes; order Carcharhiniformes; family Scyliorhinidae; genus Scyliorhinus; species Scyliorhinus torazame. Next base: position 78,824,427 of record NC_092710.1, on the reverse strand, counting down.
GGGGAGTGAGGGGGAGAGTGGGATTAGACTGGGTGGGATATTAAAGGGTGTGCGGAGTGAGGGGGAGTGTGGGATTAGACTGGGTAGGATATTAAAGGGTGTGCGGAGTGAGGGGTAGAGGGGGATTAGGCTGGGTGGGATATAGAAGGGTGTACGGAGTGAGGGGGAGAGTGGGTTTAGACTGTGTGGGATATTAAAGGGTGTGGGGAGTGAGGGGGAGAGTGGGATCAGACTGGGTGGGATATTAAAGGGTGTGCGGAGGGAGGGGGAGAGGGGGATTAGACTGGGTGGGATATAGACGGGTGTGCGGAGTGAGGGAGAGAGTGGGTTAGACTGGGTGGAATATTAAAGGGTGTGGGGAGTGAGGGGGAGAGTGGGTTCAGACTGGGTGGCATATTAAATGGTGTGGGGAGTGAGGGGGAGAGTGGGATTAGATTGGGTGGTATATTAAAGGGTGTGCGGAGTGAGGGGGAGTGTGGGATTAGACTGGGTGGGATATAGAAGGGTGTGGGGAGTGAGGGGGAGAGGGGGATTAGACTGGGTGGGATATTAAAGGGTGTGCGGAGTGAGGGGGAGAGGGGGATTAGACTGGGTGGGATATAGAAGGGTGTACGGAGTGAGGGGGAGAGTGGGTTAAGTCTGGGTGGGATATTAAAGGGTGTGGGGAGTGAGGGGGAGAATGGGTTTAGACTGGGTGGGATATTAAAGGGTGTGCGGAGTGAGGGGGAGAGTGGGATTAGACTGGGTGGGATATTAAACGGTGTGCGGAGTGAGGGGGAGAGTGGAATTAGACTGGGTGGGATATTAAAGGTTGTGGGGAGTGAGGGGGAGAGTGGGATTAGACTGGGTAGGATATTAAAGGTTGTGGGGAGTGAGGGGGAGAGTGGAATTAGACTGGGTGGGATATTAAAGGGTGTGCGGAGTGAGAGGGAGAGTGGAATTAGACTGGGTGGGATATTAAAGGATGTGGGGAGTGAGGGGGAGAGTGGGGTTAGACTGGGTAGGATATTAAAGGGTGTGGGGACTGAGGGGGAGAGTGGAATTAGACTGGGTGGATATTAAAGGATGTGGGGAGTGAGGGGGAGAGTGGGGTTAGAATGGGTAGGATATTAAAGGGTGTGGGGAGTGAGGGGGAGAGTGGGATTAGACTGGGTGGGATATTAAAGGGTGTGGGGAGTGAGGGGGAGAGTGGGATCAGACTGGGTGGGATATTAAAGGGTGTGGGGAGTGAGGGGGGAGAGTGGGTTTAGACTGGGTGGGATATTAAAGGATGTGGGGAGTGAGGGGGAGAGTGGGGTTAGACTGGGTAGGATATTAAAGGGTGTGCGGAGTGAGCGGGAGTGTGGGATTAGACTGGGTGGGATATTAAAGGGTGTGGGGAGTGAGGGGGAGAGTGGGATTAGACTGGGTGGGATATTAAACGGTGTGCAGAGTGAGGGGAGAGTGGAATTAGACTGGGTGGGATATTAAAGGGTGTGGGGAGTGAGGGGGAGAGTGGGATCAGACTGGGTGGGATATTAAAGGGTGTGGGGAGTGAGGGGGGAGAGTGGGTTTAGACTGGGTGGGATATTAAAGGATGTGGGGAGTGAGGGGGAGAGTGGGGTTAGACTGGGTAGGATATTAAAGGGTGTGCGGAGTGAGCGGGAGTGTGGGATTAGACTGGGTGGGATATTAAAGGGTGTGGGGAGTGGGGGGGAGTGGGATTAGACTGGGTGGGATATTAAAGGGTCTGGGGAGTGAGGGGGAGAGTGTGATTAGACTGGGTGGGATATTAAAGGGTGTGCGGAGCGAGGGGTAGAGGGGGATTAGACTGGGTGGGATATTAAAGGGTGTGCGGAGGGAGGGGTAGAGGGGGATTAGGCTGGGTGGGATATAGAAGGGTGTGCGGAGTGATGGGGAGAGGGGGATTAGACTGGGTGGAATTTAGAAGGGTGTACGGAGTGAGAGGGAGAGTGGGTTCAGACTGGTTGGGATATTAAAGGGAGTGGGTAGTGAGGGGGAGAGTGGGATCAGACTGGGTGGGATATTAAAGGGTGTGCTGAGGGAGGGGTAGAGGGGGATTAGGCTGGGTGGGATATAGAAGGGTGTGCGGAGTGATGGGGAGAGGGGGATTAGACTGGGTGGGATATAGAAGGGTGTACGGAGTGAAGGGGAGAGGGGGATTAGACTGGGTGGGATATAGAAGGGTGTACGGAGTGAGGGGGAGAGTGGGTTCAGACTGGGTGGGATATTAAAGGGAGTGGGTAGTGAGGGGGAGAGTGGGATCAGACTGGGTGGGATATAGAAGGGTGTGCGGAGTGAGGGAGAGACTGGGTTAGACTGGGTGGGATATTAAAGGGTGCGGGGAGTGAGGGGGAGAGTGGGATTAGACTGGATGGGATATTAAAAGGTGTGGGGAGTGAGGGCGTGAGTGGGATTAGACTGGGTGGCATATTAAAGGGTGTGCGGAGGGAGGGGGAGAGTGGGATTATACTGGGTTGGATATTAAAGGGTGTGCGGAGTGAGGGGGAGAGTGCGATTAGACTGGGTGGGATATTAAAGGGTGTGCGGAGCGAGGGGTAGAGGGGGATTAGGCAGGGTGTGATATAGAAGGGTGTGCGGAGTGATGGGGAGAGGGGGATTAGACTGGGTGGGATATAGAAGGGTGTACGGAGTGAGGGGGAGAGGCGGATTAGACTGGGTGGGATATAGAAGGGTGTGCGGAGTGAGGGGGAGAGTGGAATTAGACTGGGTGGGATATTAAAGGGTGTGGGGAGTGAGGGGGAGAGTGGGATCAGACTGGGTGGGATATTAAAGGGTGTGGGGAGTGAGGGGGGAGAGTGGGTTTAGACTGGGTGGGATATTAAAGGGTGTGCGGAGTGAGGGAGAGAGTGGGGTTAGACTGGGTGGAATATTAAAGGTTGTGGGGAGTGAGGGGGCGAGGGGGTTTAGACTGGGTGGCATATTAAAGGGTGTGGGGAGTGAGGGGGAGAGTGGGATTAGACTGGGTGGGATATAGGAGGGTGTGGGGCTTGGGGGAGAGAGTGGGATTAGACTGGGTGGGATATTAAAGTGTGTGGGGAGTGAGGGGAGAGTGGGATTAGACTGGGTGGGATATTAAAGGGTGTGCGGAGTGAGAGGGAGAGTGGGTTTAGACTGGGTGGGATATTATAGGGTGTGGGGAGTGAGGGGGAGAGTGGGATTAGATTGGGTGGGATATGAAAGGGTGTGGGTAGTGAGGGGGAGAGTGGGATCAGACCGGGTGGGATATAGAATGGTGTGCGGGGTGAGGGAGAGACTGGGTTAGACTGGGTGGGATATTAAAGGGTGCGGGGAGTGAGGGGGAGAGTGGGATTATACTGGGTGGGATATTAAAAGGTGTCGGGAGTGAGGGGGTGAGTGGGATTAGACTGGGTGGCATATTAAAGGGTGTGCGGAGGGAGGGGTAGAGGGGGATTAGGCAGGGTGGGATATAGAAGGGTGTGCAGAGTGATGGGGAGAGGGGGATTAGACTGGGTGGGATATAGAATGGTGTACGGAGTGAGGGAGAGAGTGGGTTTAGACTGGGTGGGATATTAAAGGGTGTGGGGAGTGAGGGGGAGAGTGGGATTAGACTGGGTGGGATATTAAAGAGTGTGGGAAGTGAGGGGGAGAGTGGGATTAGACTGGGTGGGATATTAAAAGGTGTGGGGAGTGAGGGGGTGAGTGGGATTAGACTGGGTGGCATATTAAAGGGTGTGCGGAGGGAGGGAGAGACTGGGTTAGACTGGGTGGGATATTAAAGGGTGCGGGGAGTGAGGGGGAGAGTGGGATCAGACTGGGTGGGATATAGAAGGGTGTGCGGAGTGAGGGAGAGACTGGGTTAGACTGGGTGGGATATTAAAGGGTGCGGGGAGTGAGGGGGAGAGTGGGATTAGATTGGGTGGGATATTAAAGGGAGTGGGGAGTGAGGGGGAGAGGGATTAGACTGGGTCGGATATTAAAGGGTGTGGGGAGTGAGGGGGAGAGTGGGATTAGACTGGGTGGGATATTAAAAGGTGTGGGGAGTGAGGGGGTGAGTGGGATTAGACTGGGTGGCATATTAAAGGGTGTGCGGAGGGAGGGGGAGAGTGGGATTAGACTGGGTGGGATATTAAAGGGTGTGCGGAGTGAGGGGTAGAGGGGGATTAGGCAGGGTGGGATATAGAAGGGTGTGCGGAGTGATGGGGAGTGGGGGGTTAGACTGGGTGGGATATAGAAGGGTGTACGGAGTGAGGGGGAGAGTGGGTTTAGACTGGGTGGGATATTAAAGGGAGTGGGGAGTGAGGGGAGAGTGGGATCACACTGGGTGGGATATTAAAGGGTGTGCGGAGGGTGGGTGAGAGGGGGATTAGACTGGGTGGGATATAGAAGGGTGTGCGGAGTGAGGGAGAGAGTGGGTTAGACTGGGTGGAATATTAAAGGGTGTGGGGAGTGAGGGGGAGAGTGGGGTTAGACTGGGTGGAATATTAAAGGTGGTGGGGAGTGAGGGGGAGAGGTGGTTTAGACTGGGTGGCATATTAAAGGGTGTGGGGAGTGAGGGGGAGAGTGGGATTAGACTGGGTGGGATATAGGAGGGTGTGGGGAGTGGGGGAGACAGTGGGATTAGACTGGGTGGGATATTAAAGGGTGTGGGGAGTGAGGGGGAGAGAGGGATTAGATTGGGTGGGATATTAAAGGGTGTGGGGAGTGAGGGGGAGAGTGGGATTAGACTTGGTGGGATATTAAATGGTGTGGGGAGTGAGGGGGAGAGTGGGATTAGACTGGGTAGGATATTAAAGGGTGTGCGGAGTGAGGGGGAGTGTGGGATTAGACTGGGTGGGATATTAAAGGGTGTGCGGAGTGAGGGGGAGAGTGCGATTAGACTGGGTGGGATATTAAAGGGTGTGCGGAGGGAGGGGTAGAGGGGGATTAGGCTGGGTGGGACATAGAAGGGTGTACGGAGTGAGGGGGAGAGTGGGTTTAGACTGGGTGGGATATTAAAGGGTGTGGGGAGTGAGGGGGAGAGTGGGATCAGACTGGGTGGGATATTAAAGGGTGTGCGGAGGGAGGGGGACAGGGGGATTAGACTGGGTGGGATATTAAAGGATGTGGGGAGTGGGGGCGAAAGTGGGATTAGACTGGTTGGGATATAGAAGGGTGTGCGGAGTGAGGGAGAGAGTGGGTTTAGACTGGGTGGGATATTAAAGGGTATGGGGAGTGAGGGGGAGAGTGGGATTAGATTGCGTGGGATATTAAAGGGTGTGGGGAGTGAGGGGGAGAGTGGGATTAGACTGGGTGGGATATTAAAAGGTGTGGGGAGTGAGGGGGAGAGTGGGATTAGACTGGGTGGCATATTAAAGGGTGTGGGGAGTGAGGGGGAGTGTGGGATTAGACTGGGTGGGATATTAAAGGGTGTGCGGAGTGAGGGGGAGAGTGCGATTAGACTGGGTGGGATATTAAAGGGTGTGCGGAGGGAGGGGTAGAGGGGGATTAGGCTGGGTGGGATATAGAAGGGTGTACGGAGTGAGGGTGAGAGTGGGTTTAGACTGGGTGGGATATTAAAGGGTGTGGGGAGTGAGGGGGAGAGTGGCATCAGACTGGGTGGGATATTAAAGGGTGTGCGGAGGGAGGGGGTGAGGGGGATTAGACTGGGTGGGATATAGAAGGGTGTGCGGAGTGAGGGAGAGAGTGGGTTAGACTGGGTGGAATATTAAAGCGTGTGGGGAGTGAGGGGGAGAGTGGGTTTCGACTGGGTGGCATATTAAAGGGTGTGGGGAGTGAGGGGGAGAGTGGGATTAGATTGGGTGGTATATTAAAGGGTGTGCGGAGTGAGGGGGAGTGTGGGATTAGACTGGGTGGGATATAGAATGGTGTGGGGAGTGAGGGGGAGAGGGGGATTAGACTGGGTGGGATATTAAAGGGTATGGGGAGTGAGGGGGAGAGGGGGATTAGACTGGGTGGGATATAGAATGGTGTACGGAGTGAGGGGGAGGGTGGGTTAAGTCTGGGTGGGATATTAAAGGGTGTGGGGAGTGAGGGGGAGAATGGGTTTAGACTGGGTGGGATATTAAAGGGTGTGCGGAGTGAGGGGGAGAGTGGCATTCGACTGGGTGGGATATTAAAGGGTGTGCGGAGTGAGGCGGAGAGTGGAATTAGACTGGGTGGGATATTAAAGGATGTGGAGAGTGAGGGGGAGAGTGGGATTAGACTGGGAAGGATATTAAAGTGTGTGGCGAGTGAGGGGGAGAGTGGGATTAGACTGGGTGGGATATTAAAGGGTGTGCGGAGTGAGGGGGAGAGTGGGGTTAGACTGGGTAGGATATTAAAGGGTGTGGGTAGTGAGGGGGAGAGTGGGGTTAGACTGGGTAGGATATTAAAGGGTGTGGGGAGTGAGGGGGAGAGTGGGATTAGACTGGGTGGGATATTAAAGGGAGTGGGGAGTGAGGGGGAGAGGGATTAGACTGGGTCGGATATTAAAGGGTGTGGGGAGTGAGGGGGAGAGTGGGATTAGACTGGGTGGGATATTAAAAGGTGTGGGGAGTGAGGGGGTGAGTGGGATTAGACTGGGTGGCATATTAAAGGGTGTGCGGAGGGAGGGGGAGAGTGGGATTAGACTGGGTGGGATATTAAAGGGTGTGCGGAGTGAGGGGTAGAGGGGGATTAGGCAGGGTGGGATATAGAAGGGTGTGCGGAGTGATGGGGAGAGGGGGATTAGACTGGGTGGGATATAGAAGGGTGTACGGAGTGAGGGGGAGAGTGGGTATAGACTGGGTGGGATATTAAAGGGAGTGGGGAGTGAGGGGAGAGTGGGATCACACTGGGTGGGATATTAAAGGGTGTGCGGAGGGTGGGGGAGAGGGGGATTAGACTGGGTGGGATACAGAAGGGTGTGCGGAGTGAGGGAGAGAGTGGGTTAGACTGGGTGGAATATTAAAGGGTGTGGGGAGTGAGGGGGAGAGTGGGGTTAGACTGGGTGGAATATTAAAGGTGGTGGGGAGTGAGGGGGAGAGGGGGTTTAGACTGGGTGGCATATTAAAGGGTGTGGGGAGTGAGGGGGAGAGTGGGATTAGACTGGGTGGGATATAGGAGGGTGTGGGGAGTGGGGGAGACAGTGGGATTAGACTGGGTGGGATATTAAAGGGTGTGGGGAGTGAGGGGAGAGTGGGATTAGACTGGGTGGGATATTAAAGGGTGTGCGGAGTGAGAGGGAGAGTGGGTTTAGACTGGGTGGGATATTAAAGGGTGTGGGGAGTGAGGGGGAGAGAGGGATTAGATTGGGTGGGATATTAAAGGGTGTGGGGAGTGAGGGGGAGAGTGGGATTAGACTTGGTGAGATATTAAAAGATGTGGGGAGTGAGGGGGAGAGTGGGATTAGACTGGGTAGGATATTAAAGGGTGTGCGGAGTGAGGGGGAGTGTGGGATTAGACTGGGTGGGATATTAAAGGGTGTGCGGAATGAGGGGGAGAGTGCGATTAGACTGGGTGGGATATTAAAGGGTGTGCGGAGGGAGGGGTAGAGGGGGATTAGGCTGGGTGGGATATAGTAGGGTGTACGGAGTGAGAGGGAGAGTGGGTTTAGACTGGGTGGGATATTAAAGGGTGTGGGGAGTGAGGGGGAGAGTGGGATCAGACTGGGTGGGATATTAAAGGGTGTGCGGAGGGAGGGGGACAGGGGGATTAGACTGGGTGGGATATTAAAGGATGTGGGGAGTGGGGGCGAGAGTGGGATTAGACTGGGTGGGATATAGAAGGGTGTGCGGAGTGAGGGAGAGAGTGGGTTTAGACTGGGTGGGATATTAAAGGGTATGGGGAGTGAGGGGGAGAGTGGGATTAGATTGGGTGGGATATTAAAGGGTGTGGGGAGTGAGGGGGAGAGTGGGATTAGACTGGGTGGGATATTAAAAGGTGTGGGGAGTGAGGGGGAGAGTGGGATTAGACTGGGTGGCATATTAAAGGGTGTGGGGAGTGAGGGGGAGTGTGGGTTTAGACTGGGTGGGATATTAAAGGGTGTGCGGAGTGAGGGGGAGAGTGCGATTAGACTGGGTGGGATATTAAAGGGTGTGCGGAGGGAGGGGTAGAGGGGGATTAGGCTGGGTGGGATATAGAAGGGTGTACGGAGTGAGGGTGAGAGTGGGTTTAGACTGGGTGGGATATTAAAGGGTGTGGGGAGTGAGGGGGATAGTGGCATCAGACTGGGTGGGATATTAAAGGGTGTGCGGAGGGAGGGGGAGAGGGGGATTAGACTGGGTGGGATATAGAAGGGTGTGCGGAGTGAGGGAGAGAGTGGGTTAGACTGGGTGGAATATTAAAGCGTGTGGGGAGTGAGGGGGAGAGTGGGTTTCGACTGGGTGGCATATTAAAGGGTGTGGGGAGTGAGGGGGAGAGTGGGATTAGATTGGGTGGTATATTAAAGGGTGTGCGGTGTGAGGGGGAGTGTGGGATTAGACTGGGTGGGATATAGAATGGTGTGGGGAGTGAGGGGGAGAGGGGGATTAGACTGGGTGGGATATTAAAGGGTGTGCGGAGTGAGGGGGAGAGGGGGATTAGACTGGGTGGGATATAGAAGGGTGTACGGAGTGAGGGGGAGAGTGGGTTAAGTCTGGGTGGGATATTAAAGGGTGTGGGGAGTGAGGGGGAGAATGGGTTTAGACTGGGTGGGATATTAACGGGTGTGCGGAGTGAGGGGGAGAGTGGGATTCGACTGGGTGGGATATTAAAGGGTGTGCGGAGTGAGGCGGAGAGTGGAATTAGACTGGGTGGGATATTAAAGGATGTGGGGAGTGGGGGCGAGAGTGGGATTAGACTGGTTGGGATATAGAAGGGTGTGCGGAGTGAGGGAGAGAGTGGGTTTAGACTGGGTGGGATATTAAAGGGTATGGGGAGTGAGGGGGAGAGTGGGATTAGATTGCGTGGGATATTAAAGGGTGTGGGGAGTGAGGGGGAGAGTGGGATTAGACTGGGTGGGATATTAAAAGGTGTGGGGAGTGAGGGGGAGAGTGGGATTAGACTGGGTGGCATATTAAAGGGTGTGGGGAGTGAGGGGGAGTGTGGGATTAGACTGGGTGGGATATTAAAGGGTGTGCGGAGTGAGGGGGAGAGTGCGATTAGACTGGGTGGGATATTAAAGGATGTGCGGAGGGAGGGGTAGAGGGGGATTAGGCTGGGTGGGATATAGAAGGGTGTACGGAGTGAGGGTGAGAGTGGGTTTAGACTGGGTGGGATATTAAAGGGTGTGGGGAGTGAGGGGGAGAGAGGCATCAGACTGGGTGGGATATTAAAGGGTGTGCGGAGGGAGGGGGTGAGGGGGATTAGACTGGGTGGGATATAGAAGGGTGTGCGGAGTGAGGGAGAGAGTGGGTTAGACTGGGTGGAATATTAAAGCGTGTGGGGAGTGAGGGGGAGAGTGGGTTTCGACTGGGTGGCATATTAAAGGGTGTGGGGAGTGAGGGGGAGAGTGGGATTAGATTGGGTGGTATATTAAAGGGTGTGCGGAGTGAGGGGGAGTGTGGGATTAGACTGGGTGGGATATAGAATGGTGTGGGGAGTGAGGGGGAGAGGGGGATTAGACTGGGTGGGATATTAAAGGGTATGTGGAGTGAGGGGGAGAGGGGGATTAGACTGGGTGGGATATAGAATGGTGTACGGAGTGAGGGGGAGAGTGGGTTAAGTCTGGGTGGGATATTAAAGGGTGTGGGGAGTGAGGGGGAGAATGGGTTTAGACTGGGTGGGATATTAAAGGGTGTGCGGAGTGAGGGGGAGAGTGGGATTCGACTTGGTGGGATATTAAAGGGTGTGCGGAGTGAGGCGGAGAGTGGAATTAGACTGGGTGGGATATTAAAGGATGTGGAGAGTGAGGGGGAGAGTGGGATTAGACTGGGAAGGATATTAAAGGGTGTGGCGAGTGAGGGGGAGAGTGGGATTAGACTGGGTGGGATATTAAAGGGTGTGCGGAGTGAGGGGGAGAGTGGGGTTAGACTGGGTAGGATATTAAAGGGTGTGGGAAGTGAGGGGGAGAGTGGGGTTAGACTGGGAAGGATATTAAAGGGTGTGGGGTGTGAGGGGGAGAGTGGGATTAGACTGGGTGGGATATTAAAGGGAGTGGGGAGTGAGGGGGAGAGGGATTAGACTGGGTCGGATATTAAAGGGTGTGGGGAGTGAGGGGGAGAGTGGGATTAGACTGGGTGGGATATTAAAAGGTGTGGGGAGTGAGGGGGTGAGTGGGATTAGACTGGGTGGCATATTAAAGGGTGTGCGGAGGGAGGGGGGAGAGTGGGATTAGACTGGGTGGGATATTAAAGGGTGTGCGGAGTGAGGGGTAGAGGGGGATTAGGCAGGGTGGGATATAGAAGGGTGTGCGGAGTGATGGGGAGAGGGGGATTAGACTGGGTGGGATATAGAAGGGTGTACGGAGTGAGGGGGAGAGTGGGTATAGACTGGGTGGGATATTAAAGGGAGTGGGGAGTGAGGGGAGAGTGGGATCACACTGGGTGGGATATTAAAGGGTGTGCGGAGGGTGGGGGAGAGGGGGATTAGACTGGGTGGGATACAGAAGGGTGTGCGGAGTGAGGGAGAGAGTGGGTTAGACTGGGTGGAATATTAAAGGGTGTGGGGAGTGAGGGGGAGAGTGGGGTTAGACTGGGTGGAATATTAAAGGTGGTGGGGAGTGAGGGGGAGAGGGGGTTTAGTCTGGGTGGCATATTAAAGGGTGTGGGGAGTGAGGGGGAGAGTGGGATTAGACTGGGTGGGATATAGGAGGGTGTGGGGAGTGGGGAGACAGTGGGATTAGACTGGGTGGGATATTAAAGGGTGTGGGGAGTGAGGGGAGAGTGGGATTAGACTGGGTGGGATATTAAAGGGTGTGCGGAGTGAGAGGGAGAGTGGGTTTAGACTGGGTGGGATATTAAAGGGTGTGGGGAGTGAGGGGGAGAGAGGGATTAGATTGGGTGGGATTTTAAAGGGTGTGGGGAGTGAGGGGGAGAGTGGGATTAGACTTGGTGGGATATTAAAAGGTGTGGGGAGTGAGGGGGAGAGTGGGATTAGACTGGGTAGGATATTAAAGGGTGTGCGGAGTGAGGGGGAGTGTGGGATTAGACTGGGTGGGATATTAAAGGGTGTGCGGAATGAGGGGGAGAGTGCGATTAGACTGGGTGGGATATTAAAGGGTGTGCGGAGGGAGGGGTAGAGGGGGATTAGGCTGGGTGGGATATAGAAGGGTGTACGGAGTGAGAGGGAGAGTGGGTTTAGACTGGGTGGGATATTAAAGGGTGCGGGGAGTGAGGGGGAGAGTGGGATCAGACTGGGTGGGATATTAAAGGGTGTGCGGAGGGAGGGGGACAGGGGGATTAGACTGGGTGGGATATTAAAGGATGTGGGGAGTGAGGGAGAGAGTGGGTTTAGACTGGGTGGGATATTAAAGGGTATGGGGAGTGAGGGGGAGAGTGGGATTAGATTGGGTGGGATATTAAAGGGTGTGGGGAGTGAGGGGGAGAGTGGGATTAGACTGGGTGGGATATTAAAAGGTTTGGGGAGTGAGGGGGAGAGTGGGATTAGACTGGGTGGCATATTAAAGGGTGTGGGGAGTGAGGGGGAGTGTGGGATTAGACTGGGTGGGATATTAAAGGGTGTGCGGAGTGAGGGGGAGAGTGCGATTAGACTGGGTGGGATATTAAAGGGTGTGCGGAGGGAGGGGTAGAGGGGGATTAGGCTGGGTGGGATATAGAAGGGTGTACGGAGTGAGGGTGAGAGTGGGTTTAGACTGGGTGGGATATCAAAGGGTGTGGGGAGTGAGGGGGATAGTGGCATCAGACTGGGTGGGATATTGAAGGGTGTGCGGAGGGAGGGGGAGAGGGGGATTAGACTGGGTGGGATATAGAAGGGTGTGCGGAGTGAGGGAGAGAGTGGGTTAGACTGGGTGGAATATTAAAGCGTGTGGGGAGTGAGGGGGAGAGTGGGTTTCGACTGGGTGGCATATTAAAGGGTGTGGGGAGTGAGGGGGAGAGTGGGATTAGATTGGGTGGTATATTAAAGGGTGTGCGGTGTGAGGGGGAGTGTGGGATTAGACTGGGTGGGATATAGAATGGTGTGGGGAGTGAGGGGGAGAGGGGGATTAGACTGGGTGGGATATTAAAGGGTGTGCGGAGTGAGGGGGAGAGGGGGATTAGACTGGGTGGGATATAGAAGGGTGTACGGAGTGAGGGGGAGAGTGGGTTAAGTCTGGGTGGGATATTAAAGGGTGTGGGGAGTGAGGGGGAGAATGGGTTTAGACTGGGTGGGATATTAACGAGTGTGCGGAGTGAGGGGGAGAGTGGGATTCGACTGGGTGGGATATTAAAGGGTGTGCGGAGTGAGGCGGAGAGTGGAATTAGACTGGGTGGGATATTAAAGGATGTGGAGAGTGAGGGGGAGAGTGGGATTAGACTGGGAAGGATATTAAAGGGTGTGGCGAGTGAGGGGGAGAGTGGGATTAGACTGGGTGGGATATTAAAGGGTGTGCGGAGTGAGGGGGAGAGTGGAATTAGACTGGGTGGGATATTAAAGGATGTGGGTAGTGAGGGGGAGAGTGGGGTTAGACTGGGTAGGATATTAAAGGGTGTGGGGAGTGAGGGGGAGAGTGGGATTAGACTGGGTGGGATATTAAAGGGTGTGCGGAGTGAGGGGGAGAGTGGAATTAGACTGGGTGGGATATCAAAGGATGTGGGGAGTGAGGGGGTAGTGGGGTTAGACTGGGTAGGATATTAAAGGGTGTGGGGAGTGAGGGGGAGAGTGGGATTAGACTGGGTGGGATATTAAAGGGTGTGCGGAGTGAGGGGGAGTGTGAGATTAGACTGGGTGGGATATTAAAGGGTGTGCGGAGTGAGGGGTAGAGGGGGATTAGGCTGGGTGGGATATAGAAGGGTGTGCGGAGTGAGGGAGAGAGTGGGTTAGACTGGGTGGAATATTAAAGGGTGTGGGGAGTGAGGGGGAGAGTGGGTTTAGATTGGGTGGTATATTAAAGGGTGTGCGGAGTGAGGGGGAGTGTGGGATTAGACTGGGTGGGATATAGAAGGGTGTGCGGAGTGAGGGGGAGAGGGGGATTAGACTGGGTGGGATATAGAAGGGTGTACGGAGTGAGGGGGAGAGTGGGTTAAGTCTGGGTGGGATATTAAAGGGTGTGGGGAGTGAGGGGGAGAGTGGGGTTAGACTGGGTGGAATATTAAAGGTGGTGGGGAGTGAGGGGGAGAGGTGGTTTAGACTGGGTGGCATATTAAAGGGTGTGGGGAGTGAGGGGGAGAGTGGGATTAGACTGGGTGGGATATAGGAGGGTGTGGGGAGTGGGGGAGACAGTGGGATTAGACTGGGTGGGATATTAAAGGGTGTGGGGATTGAGGGGGAGAGAGGGATTAGATTGGGTGGGATATTAAAGGGTGTGGGGAGTGAGGGGGAGAGTGGGATTAGACTTGGTGGGATATTAAATGGTGTGGGGAGTGAGGGGGAGAGTGGGATTAGACTGGGTAGGATATTAAAGGGTGTGCGGAGTGAGGGGGAGTGTGGGATTAGACTGGGTGGGATATTAAAGGGTGTGCGGAGTGAGGGGTAGAGGGGGATTAGGCTGGGTGGGATATAGAAGGGTGTGCGGAGTGAGGGAGAGAGTGGGTTAGATTGGGTGGAATATTAAAGGGTGTGGGGAGTGAGGGGGAGAGTGGGTTTAGATTGGGTGGTATATTAAAGGGTGTGCGGAGTGAGGGGGAGTGTGGGATTAGACTGGGTGGGATATAGAAGGGTGTGCGGAGTGAGGGGGAGAGGGGGATTAGACTGGGTGGGATATAGAAGGGTGTACGGAGTGAGGGGGAGAGTGGGTTAAGTCTGGGTGGGATATTAAAGGGTGTGGGGAGTGAGGGGGAGAGTGGGGTTAGACTGGGTGGAATATTAAAGGTGGTGGGGAGTGAGTGGGAGAGGTGGTTTAGACTGGGTGGCATATTAAAGGGTGTGGGGAGTGAGGGGGAGAGTGGGATTAGACTGGGTGGGATATAGGAGAGTGTGGGGAGTGGGGGAGACAGTGGGATTAGACTGGGTGGGATATTAAAGGGTGTGGGGAGTGAGGGGGAGAGAGGGATTAGATTGGGAGGGATATTAAAGGGTGTGGGGAGTGAGGGGGAGAGTGGGATTAGACTTGGTGGGATATTAAATGGTGTGGGGAGTGAGGGGGAGAGTGGGATTAGACTGGGTAGGATATTAAAGGGTGTGCGGAGTGAGGGGGAGTGTGGGATTAGACTGGGTGGGATATTAAAGGGTGTGCGGAGTGAGGGGGAGAGTGCGATTAGACTGGGTGGGATATTAAAGGGTGTGCGGAGGGAGGGGTAGAGGGGGATTAGGCTGGGTGGGATATAGAAGGGTGTACGGAGTGAGGGGGAGAGTGGGTTTAGACTGGGTGGGATATTAAAGGGTGTGGGGAGTGAGGGGGAGAGTGGGATCAGACTGGGTGGGATATTAAAGGGTGTGCGGAGGGAGGGGGACAGGGGGATTAGACTGGGTGGGATATTAAAGGATGTGGGGAGTGGGGGCGAGAGTGGGATTAGACTGGTTGGGATATAGAAGGGTGTGCGGAGTGAGGGAGAGAGTGGGTTTAGACTGGGTGGGATATTAAAGGGTATGGGGAGTGAGGGGGAGAGTGGGATTAGATTGCGTGGGATATTAAAGGGTGTGGGGAGTGAGGGGGAGAGTGGGATTAGACTGGGTGGGATATTAAAAGGTGTGGGGAGTGAGGGGGAGAGTGGGATTAGACTGGGTGGCATATTAAAGGGTGTGGGGAGTGAGGGGGAGTGTGGGATTAGACTGGGTGGGATATTAAAGGGTGTGTGGAGTGAGGGGGAGAGTGCGATTAGACTGGGTGGGATATTAAAGGGTGTGCGGAGGGAGGGGGACAGGGGGATTAGACTGGGTGGGATATTAAAGGATGTGGGGAGTGGGGGCGAGAGTGGGATTAGACTGGGTGGGATATAGAAGGGTGTGCGGAGTGAGGGAGAGAGTGGGTTTAGACTGGGTGGGATATTAAAGGGTATGGGGAGTGAGGGGGAGAGTGGGATTAGATTGGGTGGGATATTAAAGGGTGTGGGGAGTGAGGGGGAGAGTGGGATTAGACTGGGTGGGATATTAAAAGGTTTGGGGAGTGAGGGGGAGAGTGGGATTAGACTGGGTGGCATATTAAAGGGTGTGGGGAGTGAGGGGGAGTGTGGGATTAGACTGGGTGGGATATTAAAGGGTGTGCGGAGTGAGGGGGAGAGTGCGATTAGACTGGGTGGGATATTAAAGGGTGTGCGGAGGGAGGGGTAGAGGGGGATTAGGCTGGGTGGGATATAGAAGGGTGTACGGAGTGAGGGTGAGAGTGGGTTTAGACTGGGTGGGATATTAAAGGGTGTGGGGAGTGAGGGGGATAGTGGCATCAGACTGGGTGGGATATTAAAGGGTGTGCGGAGGGAGGGGGAGAGGGGGATTAGACTGGGTGGGATATAGAAGGGTGTGCGGAGTGAGGGAGAGAGTGGGTTAGACTGGGTGGAATATTAAAGCGTGTGGGGAGTGAGGGGGAGAGTGGGTTTCGACTGGGTGGCATATTAAAGGGTGTGGGGAGTGAGGGGGAGAGTGGGATTAGATTGGGTGGTATATTAAAGGGTGTGCGGTGTGAGGGGGAGTGTGGGATTAGACTGGGTGGGATATAGAATGGTGTGGGGAGTGAGGGGGAGAGGGGGATTAGACTGGGTGGGATATTAAAGGGTGTGCGGAGTGAGGGGGAGAGGGGGATTAGACTGGGTGGGATATAGAAGGGTGTACGGAGTGAGGGGGAGAGTGGGTTAAGTCTGGGTGGGATATTAAAGGGTGTGGGGAGTGAGGGGGAGAATGGGTTTAGACTGGGTGGGATATTAACGAGTGTGCGGAGTGAGGGGGAGAGTGGGATTCGACTGGGTGGGATATTAAAGGGTGTGCGGAGTGAGGCGGAGAGTGGAATTAGACTGGGTGGGATATTAAAGGATGTGGAGAGTGAGGGGGAGAGTGGGATTAGACTGGGAAGGATATTAAAGGGTGTGGCGAGTGAGGGGGAGAGTGGGATTAGACTGGGTGGGATATTAAAGGGTGTGCGGAGTGAGGGGGAGAGTGGAATTAGACTGGGTGGGATATTAAAGGATGTGGGTAGTGAGGGGGAGAGTGGGGTTAGACTGGGTAGGATATTAAAGGGTGTGGGGAGTGAGGGGGAGAGTGGGATTAGACTGGGTGGGATATTAAAGGGTGTGCGGAGTGAGGGGGAGAGTGGAATTAGACTGGGTGGGATATCAAAGGATGTGGGGAGTGAGGGGGTAGTGGGGTTAGACTGGGTAGGATATTAAAGGATGTGGGGAGTGGGGGCCAGAGTGGGATTAGACTGGGTGGGATATAGAAGGGTGTGCGGAGTGAGGGAGAGAGTGGGTTTAGACTGGGTGGGATATTAAAGGGTATGGGGAGTGAGGGGGAGAGTGGGATTAGATTGGGTGGGATATTAAAGGGTGTGGGGAGTGAGGGGGAGAGTGGGATTAGACTGGGTGGGATATTAAAAGGTGTGGGGAGTGAGGGGGAGAGTGGGATTAGACTGGGTGGCATATTAAAGGGTGTGGGGAGTGAGGGGGAGTGTGGGATTAGACTGGGTGGGATATTAAAGGGTGTGCGGAGTGAGGGGGAGAGTGCGATTAGACTGGGTGGGATATTAAAGGGTGTGCGGAGGGAGGGGTAGAGGGGGATTAGGCTGGGTGGGATATAGAAGGGTGTACGGAGTGAGGGTGAGAGTGGGTTTAGACTGGGTGGGATATTAAAGGGTGTGGGGAGTGAGGGGGATAGTGGCATCAGACTGGGTGGGATATTAAAGGGTGTGCGGAGGGAGGGGGAGAGGGGGATTAGACTGGGTGGGATATAGAAGGGTGTGCGGAGTGAGGGAGAGAGTGGGTTAGACTGGGTGGAATATTAAAGCGTGTGGGGAGTGAGGGGGAGAGTGGGTTTCGACTGGGTGGCATATTAAAGGGTGTGGGGAGTGAGGGGGAGAGTGGGATTAGATTGGGTGGTATATTAAAGGGTGTGCGGTGTGAGGGGGAGTGTGGGATTAGACTGGGTGGGATATAGAATGGTGTGGGGAGTGAGGGGGAGAGGGGGATTAGACTGGGTGGGATATTAAAGGGTGTGCGGAGTGAGGGGGAGAGGGGGATTAGACTGGGTGGGATATAGAAGGGTGTACGGAGTGAGGGGGAGAGTGGGTTAAGTCTGGGTGGGATATTAAAGGGTGTGGGGAGTGAGGGGGAGAATGGGTTTAGACTGGGTTGGATATTAAAGGGTGTGCGGAGTGAGGGGGAGAGTGGGATTTGACTGGGTGGGATATTAAAGGGTGTGCGGAGTGAGGCGGAGAGTGGAATTAGACTGGGTGGGATATTAAAGGATGTGGAGAGTGAGGGGGAGAGTGGGATTAGACTGGGAAGGATATTAAAGGGTGTGGCGAGTGAGGGGGAGAGTGGGATTAGACTGGGTGGGATATTAAAGGGTGTGCGGAGTGAGGGGGAGAGTGGAATTAGACTGGGTGGGATATTAAAGGATGTGGGTAGTGAGGGGGAGAGTGGGGTTAGACTGGGTAGAATATTAAAGGGTGTGGGGAGTGAGGGGGAGAGTGGGATTAGACTGGGTGGGATATTAAAGGGTGTGCGGAGTGAGGGGGAGAGTGGAATTAGACTGGGTGGGATATCAAAGGATGTGGGGAGTGAGGGGGAGAGTGGGGTTAGACTGGGTAGGATATTAAAGGGTGTGGGGAGTGAGGGGGAGAGTGGGATTAGACTGGGTGGGATATTAAAGGGTGTGCGGAGTGAGGGGGAGTGTGAGATTAGACTGGGTGGGATATTAAAGGGTGTGCGGAGTGAGGGGTAGAGGGGGATTAGGCTGGGTGGGATATAGAAGGGTGTACGGAGTGAGGGGGAGAGTGGATTTAGACTGTGTGGGATATTAAAGGGTGTGGGGAGTGAGGGGGAGAGTGGGATCAGACTGGGTGGGATATTAAAGGGTGTGCGGAGGGAGGGGGAGAGGGGGATTAGACTGGGTGGGATATAGAAGGGTGTGCGGAGTGAGGGAGAGAGTGGGTTAGACTGGGTGGAATATTAAAGGGTGTGGGGAGTGAGGGGGAGAGTGGGTTTAGATTGGGTGGTATATTAAAGGGTGTGCGGAGTGAGGGGGAGTGTGGGATTAGACTGGGTGGGATATAGATGGGTGTGCGGAGTGAGGGGGAGAGGGGGATTAGACTGGGTGGGATATAGAAGGGTGTACGGAGTGAGGGGGAGAGTGGGTTAAGTCTGGGTGGGATATTAAAGGGTGTGGGGAGTGAGGGGGAGAGTGGGGTTAGACTGGGTGGGATATTAAAGGATGTGGGGAGTGAGGGGGAGAGTGGGGTTAGACTGGGTAGGATATTAAAGGGTGTGGGGAGTGAGGGGGGGAGTGGGATTAGACTGGGTGGGATATTAAAGGGTGTGCGGAGTGAGGGGGAGAGTGGAATTAGACTGGGTGGGATATCAAAGGATGTGGGGAGTGAGGGGGAGAGAGGGGTTAGACTGGGTAGGATATTAAAGGGTGTGGGGAGTGAGGGGGAGAGTGGGATTAGACTGGGTGGGATATTAAAGGGTGTGCGGAGTGAGGGGGAGTGTGAGATTAGACTGGGTGGGATATTAAAGGGTGTGCGGAGTGAGGGGTAGAGGGGGATTAGGCTGGGTGGGATATAGAAGGGTGTGCGGAGTGAGGGAGAGAGTGGGTTAGACTGGGTGGAATATTAAAGGGTGTGGGGAGTGAGGGGGAGAGTGGGTTTAGATTGGGTGGTATATTAAAGGGTGTGCGGAGTGAGGGGGAGTGTGGGATTAGACTGGGTGGGATATAGAAGGGTGTGCGGAGTGAGGGGGAGAGGGGGATTAGACTGGGTGGGATATAGAAGGGTGTACGGAGTGAGGGGGAGAGTGGGTTAAGTCTGGGTGGGATATTAAAGGGTGTGGGGAGTGAGGGGGAGAGTGGGGTTAGACTGGGTGGAATATTAAAGGTGGTGGGGAGTGAGGGGGAGAGGTGGTTTAGACTGGGTGGCATATTAAAGGGTGTGGGGAGTGAGGGGGAGGGTGGGATTAGACTGGGTGGGATGTAGGAGGGTGTGGGGAGTGGGGGAGACAGTGGGATTAGACTGGGTGGGATATTAAAGGGTGTGGGGAGTGAGGGGGAGAGAGGGATTAGATTGGGTGGGATATTAAAGGGTGTGGGGAGTGAGGGGGAGAGTGGGATTAGACTTGGTGGGATATTAAATGGTGTGGGGAGTGAGGGGGAGAGTGGGATTAGACTGGGTAGGATATTAAAGGGTGTGCGGAGTGAGGGGGAGTGTGGGATTAGACTGGGTGGGATATTAAAGGGTGTGCGGAGTGAGGGGTAGAGGGGGATTAGGCTGGGTGGGATATAGAAGGGTGTGCGGAGTGAGGGAGAGAGTGGGTTAGACTGGGTGGAATATTAAAGGGTGTGGGGAGTGAGGGGGAGAGTGGGTTTAGATTGGGTGGTATATTAAAGGGTGTGCGGAGTGAGGGGGAGTGTGGGATTAGACTGGGTGGGATATAGAAGGGTGTGCGGAGTGAGGGGGGTATGGGGATTAGACTGGGTGGGATATAGAAGGGTGTACGGAGTGAGGGGGAGAGTGGGTTAAGTCTGGGTGGGATATTAAAGGGTGTGGGGAGTGAGGGGGAGAGTGGGGTTTGATTGGGTGGAATATTAAAGGTGGTGGGGAGTGAGGGGGAGAGGTGGTTTAGACTGGGTGGCATATTAAAGGGTGTGGGGAGTGAGGGGGAGAGTGGGATTAGACTGGGTGGGATATAGGAGGGTGTGGGGAGTGGGGGAGACAGTGGGATTAGACTGGGTGGGATATTAAAGGGTGTGGGGAGTGAGGGGGAGAGAGGGATTAGATTGGGTGGGATATTAAAGGGTGTGGGGAGTGAGGGGGAGAGTGGGATTAGACTTGGTGGGATATTAAATGGTGTGGGGAGTGAGGGGGAGAGTGGGATTAGACTGGGTAGGATATTAAAGGGTGTGCGGAGTGAGGGGGAGTGTGGGATTAGACTGGGTGGGATATTAAAGGGTGTGCGGAGTGAGGGGGAGAGTGCGATTAGACTGGGTGGGATATTAAAGGGTGTGCGGAGGGAGGGGTAGAGGGGGATTAGGCTGGGTGGGATATAGAAGGTTGTACGGAGTGAGGGGGAGAGTGGGTTTAGACTGGGTGGGATATTAAAGGGTGTGGGGAGTGAGGGGGAGAGTGGGATCAGACTGGGTGGGATATTAAAGGGTGTGCGGAGGGAGGGGGACAGGGGGATTAGACTGGGTGGGATATTAAAGGATGTGGGGAGTGGGGGCGAGAGTGGGATTAGACTGGTTGGGATATAGAAGGGTGTGCGGAGTGAGGGAGAGAGTGGGTTTAGACTGGGTGGGATATTAAAGGGTATGGGGAGTGAGGGGGAGAGTGGGATTAGATTGCGTGGGATATTAAAGGGTGTGGGGAGTGAGGGGGAGAGTGGGATTAGACTGGGTGGGATATTAAAAGGTGTGGGGAGTGAGGGGGAGAGTGGGATTAGACTGGGTGGCATATTAAAGGGTGTGGGGAGTGAGGGGGAGTGTGGGATTAGACTGGGTGGGATATTAAAGGGTGTGCGGAGTGAGGGGGAGAGTGCGATTAGACTGGGTGGGATATTAAAAGGTGTGGGGAGTGAGGGGGAGAGGTGGTTTAGACTGGGTGGCATATTAAAGGGTGTGGGGAGTGAGGGGGAGAGTGGGATTAGACTGGGTGGGATATAGGAGGGTGTGGGGAGTGGGGGAGACAGTGGGATTAGACTGGGTGGGATATTAAAGGGTGTGGGGAGTGAGGGGGAGAGAGGGATTAGATTGGGTGGGATATTAAAGGGTGTGGGGAGTGAGGGGGAGAGTGGGATTAGACTTGGTGGGATATTAAATGGTGTGGGGAGTGAGGGGGAGAGTGGGATTAGACTGGGTAGGATATTAAAGGGTGTGCGGAGTGAGGGGGAGTGTGGGATTAGACTGGGTGGGATATTAAAGGGTGTGCGGAGTGAGGGGTAGAGGGGGATTAGGCTGGGTGGGATATAGAAGGGTGTGCGGAGTGAGGGAGAGAGTGGGTTAGACTGGGTGGAATATTAAAGGGTGTGGGGAGTGAGGGGGAGAGTGGGTTTAGATTGGGTGGTATATTAAAGGGTGTGCGGAGTGAGGGGGAGTGTGGGATTAGACTGGGTGGGATATAGAATGGTGTGCGGAGTGAGGGGGAGAGGGGGATTAGACTGGGTGGGATATAGAAGGGTGTACGGAGTGAGGGGGAGAGTGGGTTAAGTCTGGGTGGGATATTAAAGGGTGTGGGGAGTGAGGGGGAGAGTGGGGTTAGACTGGGTGGAATATTAAAGGTGGTGGGGAGTGAGGGGGAGAGGTGGTTTAGACTGGGTGGCATATTAAAGGGTGTGGGGAGTGAGGGGGAGAGTGGGATTAGACTGGGTGGGATATAGGAGAGTGTGGGGAGTGGGGGAGACAGTGGGATTAGACTGGGTGGGATATTAAAGGGTGTGGGGAGTGAGGGGGAGAGAGGGATTAGATTGGGAGGGATATTAAAGGGTGTGGGGAGTGAGGGGGAGAGTGGGATTAGACTTGGTGGGATATTAAATGGTGTGGGGAGTGAGGGGGAGAGTGGGATTAGACTGGGTAGGATATTAAAGGGTGTGTGGAGTGAGGGGGAGTGTGGGATTAGACTGGGTGGGATATTAAAGGGTGTGCGGAGTGAGAGGGAGAGTGCGATTAGACTGGTTGGGATATTAAAGGGTGTGCGGAGGGAGGGGTAGAGGGGGATTAGGCTGGGTGGGATATAGAAGGGTGTACGGAGTGAGGGGGAGAGTGGAATTAGACTGGGTGGGATATCAAAGGATGTGGGGAGTGAGGGGGAGAGAGGGGTTAGACTGGGTAGGATATTAAAGGGTGTGGGGAGTGAGGGGGAGAGTGGGATTAGACTGGGTGGGATATTAAAGGGTGTGCGGAGTGAGGGGGAGTGTGAGATTAGACTGGGTGGGATATTAAAGGGTGTGCGGAGTGAGGGGTAGAGGGGGATTAGGCTGGGTGGGATATAGAAGGGTGTGCGGAGTGAGGGAGAGAGTGGGTTAGACTGGGTGGAATATTAAAGGGTGTGGGGAGTGAGGGGGAGAGTGGGTTTAGATTGGGTGGTATATTAAAGGGTGTGCGGAGTGAGGGGGAGTGTGGGATTAGACTGGGTGGGATATAGAAGGGTGTGCGGAGTGAGGGGGAGAGGGGGATTAGACTGGGTGGGATATAGAAGGGTGTACGGAGTGAGGGGGAGAGTGGGTTAAGTCTGGGTGGGATATTAAAGGGTGTGGGGAGTGAGGGGGAGAGTGGGGTTAGACTGGGTGGAATATTAAAGGTGGTGGGGAGTGAGGGGGAGAGGTGGTTTAGACTGGGTGGCATATTAAAGGGTGTGGGGAGTGAGGGGGAGAGTGGGATTAGACTGGGTGGGATGTAGGAGGGTGTGGGGAGTGGGGGAGACAGTGGGATTAGACTGGGTGGGATATTAAAGGGTGTGGGGAGTAAGGGGGAGAGAGGGATTAGGTTGGGTGGGATATTAAAGGGTGTGGGGAGTGAGGGGGAGAGTGGGATTAGACTTGGTGGGATATTAAATGGTGTGGGGAGTGAGGGGGAGAGTGGGATTAGACTGGGTAGGATATTAAAGGGTGTGCGGAGTGAGGGGGAGTGTGGGATTAGACTGGGTGGGATATTAAAGGGTGTGCGGAGTGAGGGGTAGAGGGGGATTAGGCTGGGTGGGATATAGAAGGGTGTGCGGAGTGAGGGAGAGAGTGGGTTAGACTGGGTGGAATATTAAAGGGTGTGGGGAGTGAGGGGGAGAGTGGGTTTAGATTGGGTGGTATATTAAAGGGTGTGCGGAGTGAGGGGGAGTGTGGGATTAGACTGGGTGGGATATAGAAGGGTGTGCGGAGTGAGGGGGGTAGGGGGATTAGACTGGGTGGGATATAGAAGGGTGTACGGAGTGAGGGGGAGAGTGGGTTAAGTCTGGGTGGGATATTAAAGGGTGTGGGGAGTGAGGGGGAGAGTGGGGTTAGACTGGGTGGAATATTAAAGGTGATGGGGAGTGAGGGGGAGAGGTGGTTTAGACTGGGTGGCATATTAAAGGGTGTGGGGAGTGAGGGGGAGAGTGGGATTAGACTGGGTGGGATATAGGAGGGTGTGGGGAGTGGGGGAGACAGTGGGATTAGACTGGGTGGGATATTAAAGGGTGTGGGGAGTGAGGGGGAGAGAGGGATTAGATTGGGTGGGATATTAAAGGGTGTGGGGAGTGAGGGGGAGAGTGGGATTAGACTTGGTGGGATATTAAATGGTGTGGGGAGTGAGGGGGAGAGTGGGATTAGACTGGGTAGGATATTAAAGGGTGTGCGGAGTGAGGGGGAGTGTGGGATTAGACTGGGTGGGATTTTAAAGGGTGTGCGGAGTGAGGGGGAGAGTGCGATTAGACTGGGTGGGATATTAAAGGGTGTGCGGAGGGAGGGGTAGAGGGGGATTAGGCTGGGTGGGATATAGAAGGGTGTACGGAGTGAGGGGGAGAGTGGGTTTAGACTGGGTGGGATATTAAAGGGTGTGGGGAGTGAGGGGGAGAGTGGGATCAGACTGGGTGGGATATTAAAGGGTGTGCGGAGGGAGGGGGACAGGGGGATTAGACTGGGTGGGATATTAAAGGATGTGGGGAGTGGGGGCGAGAGTGGGATTAGACTGGTTGGGATATAGAAGGGTGTGCGGAGTGAGGGAGAGAGTGGGTTTAGACTGGGTGGGATATTAAAGGGTATGGGGAGTGAGGGGGAGAGTGGGATTAGATTGCGTGGGATATTAAAGGGTGTGGGGAGTGAGGGGGAGAGTGGGATTAGACTGGGTGGGATATTAAAAGGTGTGGGGAGTGAGGGGGAGAGTGGGATTAGACTGGGTGGCATATTAAAGGGTGTGGGGAGTGAGGGGGAGTGTGGGATTAGACTGGGTGGGATATTAAAGGGTGTGCGGAGTGAGGGGGAGAGTGCGATTAGACTGGGTGGGATATTAAAAGGTGTGGGGAGTGAGGGGGAGAGGTGGTTTAGACTGGGTGGCATATTAAAGGGTGTGGGGAGTGAGGGGGAGAGTGGGATTAGACTGGGTGGGATATAGGAGGGTGTGGGGAGTGGGGGAGACAGTGGGATTAGACTGGGTGGGATATTAAAGGGTGTGGGGAGTGAGGGGGAGAGAGGGATTAGATTGGGTGGGATATTAAAGGGTGTGGGGAGTGAGGGGGAGAGTGGGATTAGACTTGGTGGGATATTAAATGGTGTGGGGAGTGAGGGGGAGAGTGGGATTAGACTGGGTAGGATATTAAAGGGTGTGCGGAGTGAGGGGGAGTGTGGGATTAGACTGGGTGGGATATTAAAGGGTGTGCGGAGTGAGGGGTAGAGGGGGATTAGGCTGGGTGGGATATAGAAGGGTGTGCGGAGTGAGGGAGAGAGTGGGTTAGACTGGGTGGAATATTAAAGGGTGTGGGGAGTGAGGGGGAGAGTGGGTTTAGATTGGGTGGTATATTAAAGGGTGTGCGGAGTGAGGGGGAGTGTGGGATTAGACTGGGTGGGATATAGAAGGGTGTGCGGAGTGAGGGGGAGAGGGGGATTAGACTGGGTGGGATATAGAAGGGTGTACGGAGTGAGGGGGAGAGTGGGTTAAGTCTGGGTGGGATATTAAAGGGTGTGGGGAGTGAGGGGGAGAGTGGGGTTAGACTGGGTGGAATATTAAAGGTGGTGGGGAGTGAGGGGGAGAGGTGGTTTAGACTGGGTGGCATATTAAATAGTGTGGGGAGTGAGGGGGAGAGTGGGATTAGACTGGGTGGGATATAGGAGAGTGTGGGGAGTGGGGGAGACAGTGGGATTAGACTGGGTGGGATATTAAAGGGTGTGGGGAGTGAGGGGGAGAGAGGGATTAGATTGGGAGGGATATTAAAGGGTGTGGGGAGTGAGGGGAGAGTGGGATTAGACTTGGTGGGATATTAAATGGTGTGGGGAGTGAGGGGGAGAGGGGGATTAGGCTGGGTGGGATATAGAAGGGTGTACGGAGTGAGGGGGAGAGTGGGTTTAGACTGGGTGGGATATTAAAGGGTGTGGGGAGTGAGGGGGAGAGTGGGATCAGACTGGGTGGGATATTAAAGGGTGTGCGGAGGGAGGGGGACAGGGGGATTAGACTGGGTGGGATATTAAAGGATGTGGGGAGTGGGTGCGAGAGTGGGATTAGACTGGTTGGGATATAGAAGGGTGTGCGGAGTGAGGGAGAGAGTGGGTTTAGACTGGGTGGGATATTAAAGGGTATGGGGAGTGAGGGGGAGAGTGGGATTAGATTGCGTGGGATATTAAAGGGTGTGGGGAGTGAGGGGGAGAGTGGGATTAGACTGGGTGGGATATTAAAAGGTGTGGGGAGTGAGGGGGAGAGTGGGATTAGACTGGGTGGCATATTAAAGGGTGTGGGGAGTGAGGGGGAGTGTGGGATTAGACTGGGTGGGATATTAAAGGGTGTGCGGAGTGAGGGGGAGAGTGCGATTAGACTGGGTGGGATATTAAAGGGTGTGCGGAGGGAGGGGTAGAGGGGGATTAGGCTGGGTGGGATATAGAAGGGTGTACGGAGTGAGGGTGAGAGTGGGTTTAGACTGGGTGGGATATTAAAGGGTGTGGGGAGTGAGGGGGAGAGTGGCATCAGACTGGGTGGGATATTAAAGGGTGTGCGGAGGGAGGGGGTGAGGGGGATTAGACTGGGTGGGATATAGAAGGGTGTGCGGAGTGAGGGAGAGAGTGGGTTAGACTGGGTGGAATATTAAAGCGTGTGGGGAGTGAGGGGGAGAGTGGGTTTCGACTGGGTGGCATATTAAAGGGTGTGGGGAGTGAGGGGGAGAGTGGGATTAGATTGGGTGGTATATTAAAGGGTGTGCGGAGTGAGGGGGAGTGTGGGATTAGACTGGGTGGGATATAGAATGGTGTGGGGAGTGAGGGGGAGAGGGGGATTAGACTGGGTGGGATATTAAAGGGTATGTGGAGTGAGGGGGAGAGGGGGATTAGACTGGGTGGGATATAGAATGGTGTACGGAGTGAGGGGGAGAGTGGGTTAAGTCTGGGTGGGATATTAAAGGGTGTGGGGAGTGAGGGGGAGAATGGGTTTAGACTGGGTGGGATATTAAAGGGTGTGCGGAGTGAGGGGGAGAGTGGGATTCGACTGGGTGGGATATTAAAGGGTGTGCGGAGTGAGGCGGAGAGTGGAATTAGACTGGGTGGGATATTAAAGGATGTGGAGAGTGAGGGGGAGAGTGGGATTAGACTGGGAAGGATATTAAAGGGTGTGGCGAGTGAGGGGGAGAGTGGGATTAGACTGGGTGGGATATTAAAGGGTGTGCGGAGTGAGGGGGAGAGTGGGGTTAGACTGGGTAGGATATTAAAGGGTGTGGGTAGTGAGGGGGAGAGTGGGGTTAGACTGGGTAGGATATTAAAGGGTGTGGGGAGTGAGGGGGAGAGTGGGATTAGACTGGGTGGGATATTAAAGGGAGTGGGGAGTGAGGGGGAGAGGGATTAGACTGGGTCGGATATTAAAGGGTGTGGGGAGTGAGGGGGAGAGTGGGATTAGACTGGGTGGGATATTAAAAGGTGTGGGGAGTGAGGGGGTGAGTGGGATTAGACTGGGTGGCACATTAAAGGGTGTGCGGATGGAGGGGAGAGTGGGATTAGACTGGGTGGGATATTAAAGGGTGTGCGGAGTGAGGGGTAGAGGGGGATTAGGCAGGGTGGGATATAGAAGGGTGTGCGGAGTGATGGGGAGAGGGGGATTAGACTGGGTGGGATATAGAAGGGTGTACGGAGTGAGGGGGAGAGTGGGTATAGACTGGGTGGGATATTAAAGGGAGTGGGGAGTGAGGGGAGAGTGGGATCACACTGGGTGGGATATTAAAGGGTGTGCGGAGGGTGGGGGAGAGGGGGATTAGACTGGGTGGGATACAGAAGGGTGTGCGGAGTGAGGGAGAGAGTGGGTT
Source organism: Scyliorhinus torazame (assembly GCF_047496885.1). Taxonomy (NCBI): domain Eukaryota; kingdom Metazoa; phylum Chordata; class Chondrichthyes; order Carcharhiniformes; family Scyliorhinidae; genus Scyliorhinus; species Scyliorhinus torazame. The sequence goes on along the minus strand of NC_092710.1, from coordinate 78,797,315 downwards.
AGACTGGGTGGAATATTAAAGGGTGTGGGGAGTGAGGGGGAGAGTGGGGTTAGACTGGGTGGAATATTAAAGGTGGTGGGGAGTGAGGGGGAGAGGGGGTTTAGACTGGGTGGCATATTAATGGGTGTGGGGAGTGAGGGGGAGAGTGGGATTAGACTGGGTGGGATATAGGAGGGTGTGGGGAGTGGGGGAGACAGTGGGATTAGACTGGGTGGGATATTAAAGGGTGTGGGGAGTGAGGGGAGAGTGGGATTAGACTGGGTGGGATATTAAAGGGTGTGCGGAGTGAGAGGGAGAGTGGGTTTAGACTGGGTGGGATATTAAAGGGTGTGCGGAGTGAGGGGGAGTGTGGGATTAGACTGGGTGAGATATTAAAGGGTGTGCGTAATGAGGGGGAGAGTGCGATTAGACTGGGTGGGATATTAAAGGGTGTGCGGAGGGAGGGGTAGAGGGGGATTAGGCTGGGTGGGATATAGAAGGGTGTACGGAGTGAGAGGGAGAGTGGGTTTAGACTGGGTGGGATATTAAAGGGTGTGGGGAGTGAGGGGGAGAGTGGGATCAGACTGGGTGGGATATTAAAGGGTGTGCGGAGGGAGGGGGACAGGGGGATTAGACTGGGTGGGATATTAAAGGATGTGGGGAGTGGGGGCCAGAGTGGGATTAGACTGGGTGGGATATAGAAGGGTGTGCGGAGTGAGGGAGAGAGTGGGTTTAGACTGGGTGGGATATTAAAGGGTATGGGGAGTGAGGGGGAGAGTGGGATTAGATTGGGTGGGATATTAAAGGGTGTGGGGAGTGAGGGGGAGAGTGGGATTAGAGTGGGTGGGATATTAAAAGGTGTGGGGAGTGAGTGGGAGAGTGGGATTAGACTGGGTGGCATATTAAAGGGTGTGGGGAGTGAGGGGGAGTGTGGGATTAGACTGGGTGGGATATTAAAGGGTGTGCGGAGTGAGGGGGAGAGTGCGATTAGACTGGGTGGGATATTAAAGGGTGTGCGGAGGGAGGGGTAGAGGGGGATTAGGCTGGGTGGGATATAGAAGGGTGTACGGAGTGAGGGTGAGAGTGGGTTTAGACTGGGTGGGATATTAAAGGGTGTGGGGAGTGAGGGGGATAGTGGCATCAGACTGGGTGGGATATAGAAGGGTGTGCGGAGTGAGGGAGAGAGTGGGTTAGACTGGGTGGAATATTAAAGCGTGTGGGGAGTGAGGGGGAGAGTGGGTTTCGACTGGGTGGCATATTAAAGGGTGTGGGGAGTGAGGGGGAGAGTGGGATTAGATTGGGTGGTATATTAAAGGGTGTGCGGTGTGAGGGGGAGTGTGGGATTAGACTGGGTGGGATATAGAATGGTGTGGGGAGTGAGGGGGAGAGGGGGATTAGACTGGGTGGGATATTAAAGGGTGTGCGGAGTGAGGGGGAGAGGGGGATTAGACTGGGTGGGATATAGAAGGGTGTACGGAGTGAGGGGGAGAGTGGGTTAAGTCTGGGTGGGATATTAAAGGGTGTGGGGAGTGAGGGGGAGAATGGGTTTAGACTGGGTTGGATATTAAAGGGTGTGCGGAGTGAGGGGGAGAGTGGGATTTGACTGGGTGGGATATTAAAGGGTGTGCGGAGTGAGGCGGAGAGTGGAATTAGACTGGGTGGGATATTAAAGGATGTGGAGAGTGAGGGGGAGAGTGGGATTAGACTGGGAAGGATATTAAAGGGTGTGGCGAGTGAGGGGGAGAGTGGGATTAGACTGGGTGGGATATTAAAGGGTGTGCGGAGTGAGGGGGAGAGTGGAATTAGACTGGGTGGGATATTAAAGGATGTGGGTAGTGAGGGGGAGAGTGGGGTTAGACTGGGTAGAATATTAAAGGGTGTGGGGAGTGAGGGGGAGAGTGGGATTAGACTGGGTGGGATATTAAAGGGTGTGCGGAGTGAGGGGGAGAGTGGAATTAGACTGGGTGGGATATCAAAGGATGTGGGGAGTGAGGGGGAGAGTGGGGTTAGACTGGGTAGGATATTAAAGGGTGTGGGGAGTGAGGGGGAGAGTGGGATTAGACTGGGTGGGATATTAAAGGGTGTGCGGAGTGAGGGGGAGTGTGAGATTAGACTGGGTGGGATATTAAAGGGTGTGCGGAGTGAGGGGTAGAGGGGGATTAGGCTGGGTGGGATATAGAAGGGTGTACGGAGTGAGGGGGAGAGTGGATTTAGACTGTGTGGGATATTAAAGGGTGTGGGGAGTGAGGGGGAGAGTGGGATCAGACTGGGTGGGATATTAAAGGGTGTGCGGAGGGAGGGGGAGAGGGGGATTAGACTGGGTGGGATATAGAAGGGTGTGCGGAGTGAGGGAGAGAGTGGGTTAGACTGGGTGGAATATTAAAGGGTGTGGGGAGTGAGGGGGAGAGTGGGTTTAGATTGGGTGGTATATTAAAGGGTGTGCGGAGTGAGGGGGAGTGTGGGATTAGACTGGGTGGGATATAGATGGGTGTGCGGAGTGAGGGGGAGAGGGGGATTAGACTGGGTGGGATATAGAAGGGTGTACGGAGTGAGGGGGAGAGTGGGTTAAGTCTGGGTGGGATATTAAAGGGTGTGGGGAGTGAGGGGGAGAGTGGGGTTAGACTGGGTGGGATATTAAAGGATGTGGGGAGTGAGGGGGAGAGTGGGGTTAGACTGGGTAGGATATTAAAGGGTGTGGGGAGTGAGGGGGGGAGTGGGATTAGACTGGGTGGGATATTAAAGGGTGTGAGGAGTGAGGGGGAGAGTGGAATTAGACTGGGTGGGATATCAAAGGATGTGGGGAGTGAGGGGTAGAGGGGGATTAGGCTGGGTGGGATATAGAAGGGTGTGCGGAGTGAGGGAGAGAGTGGGTTAGACTGGGTGGAATATTAAAGGGTGTGGGGAGTGAGGGGGAGAGTGGGTTTAGATTGGGTGGTATATTAAAGGGTGTGCGGAGTGAGGGGGAGTGTGGGATTAGACTGGGTGGGATATAGAAGGGTGTGCGGAGTGAGGGGGAGAGGGGGATTAGACTGGGTGGGATATAGAAGGGTGTACGGAGTGAGGGGGAGAGTGGGTTAAGTCTGGGTGGGATATTAAAGGGTGTGGGGAGTGAGGGGGAGAGTGGGGTTAGACTGGGTGGAATATTAAAGGTGGTGGGGAGTGAGGGGGAGAGGTGGTTTAGACTGGGTGGCATATTAAAGGGTGTGGGGAGTGAGGGGGAGAGTGGGATTAGACTGGGTGGGATGTAGGAGGGTGTGGGGAGTGGGGGAGACAGTGGGATTAGACTGGGTGGGATATTAAAGGGTGTGGGGAGTGAGGGGGAGAGAGGGATTAGATTGGGTGGGATATTAAAGGGTGTGGGGAGTGAGGGGGAGAGTGGGATTAGACTTGGTGGGATATTAAATGGTGTGGGGAGTGAGGGGGAGAGTGGGATTAGACTGGGTAGGATATTAAAGGGTGTGCGGAGTGAGGGGGAGTGTGGGATTAGACTGGGTGGGATATTAAAGGGTGTGCGGAGTGAGGGGTAGAGGGGGATTAGGCTGGGTGGGATATAGAAGGGTGTGCGGAGTGAGGGAGAGAGTAGGTTAGACTGGGTGGAATATTAAAGGGTGTGGGGAGTGAGGGGGAGAGTGGGTTTAGATTGGGTGGTATATTAAAGGGTGTGCGGAGTGAGGGGGAGTGTGGGATTAGACTGGGTGGGATATAGAAGGGTGTGCGGAGTGAGGGGGGTAGGGGGATTAGACTGGGTGGGATATAGAAGGGTGTACGGAGTGAGGGGGAGAGTGGGTTAAGTCTGGGTGGGATATTAAAGGGTGTGGGGAGTGAGGGGGAGAGTGGGGTTAGACTGGGTGGAATATTAAAGGTGGTGGGGAGTGAGGGGGAGAGGTGGTTTAGACTGGGTGGCATATTAAAGGGTGTGGGGAGTGAGGGGGAGAGTGGGATTAGACTGGGTGGGATATAGGAGGGTGTGGGGAGTGGGGGAGACAGTGGGATTAGACTGGGTGGGATATTAAAGGGTGTGGGGAGTGAGGGGGAGAGAGGGATTAGATTGGGTGGGATATTAAAGGGTGTGGGGAGTGAGGGGGAGAGTGGGATTAGACTTGGTGGGATATTAAATGGTGTGGGGAGTGAGGGGGAGAGTGGGATTAGACTGGGTAGGATATTAAAGGGTGTGCGGAGTGAGGGGGAGTGTGGGATTAGACTGGGTGGGATATTAAAGGGTGTGCGGAGTGAGGGGGAGAGTGCGATTAGACTGGGTGGGATATTAAAGGGTGTGCGGAGGGAGGGGTAGAGGGGGATTAGGCTGGGTGGGATATAGAAGGGTGTACGGAGTGAGGGGGAGAGTGGGTTTAGACTGGGTGGGATATTAAAGGGTGTGGGGAGTGAGGGGGAGAGTGGGATCAGACTGGGTGGGATATTAAAGGGTGTGCGGAGGGAGGGGGACAGGGGGATTAGACTGGGTGGGATATTAAAGGATGTGGGGAGTGGGGGCGAGAGTGGGATTAGACTGGTTGGGATATAGAAGGGTGTGCGGAGTGAGGGAGAGAGTGGGTTTAGACTGGGTGGGATATTAAAGGGTATGGGGAGTGAGGGGGAGAGTGGGATTAGACTGGGTGGGATGTAGGAGGGTGTGGGGAGTGGGGGAGACAGTGGGATTAGACTGGGTGGGATATTAAAGGGTGTGGGGAGTGAGGGGGAGAGAGGGATTAGATTGGGTGGGATATTAAAGGGTGTGGGGAGTGAGGGGGAGAGTGGGATTAGACTTGGTGGGATATTAAATGGTGTGGGGAGTGAGGGGGAGAGTGGGATTAGACTGGGTAGGATATTAAAGGGTGTGCGGAGTGAGGGGGAGTGTGGGATTAGACTGGGTGGGATATTAAAGGGTGTGCGGAGTGAGGGGTAGAGGGGGATTAGGCTGGGTGGGATATAGAAGGGTGTGCGGAGTGAGGGAGAGAGTGGGTTAGACTGGGTGGAATATTAAAGGGTGTGGGGAGTGAGGGGGAGAGTGGGTTTAGATTGGGTGGTATATTAAAGGGTGTGCGGAGTGAGGGGGAGTGTGGGATTAGACTGGGTGGGATATAGAAGGGTGTGCGGAGTGAGGGGGGTAGGGGGATTAGACTGGGTGGGATATAGAAGGGTGTACGGAGTGAGGGGGAGAGTGGGTTAAGTCTGGGTGGGATATTAAAGGGTGTGGGGAGTGAGGGGGAGAGTGGGGTTAGACTGGGTGGAATATTAAAGGTGGTGGGGAGTGAGGGGGAGAGGTGGTTTAGACTGGGTGGCATATTAAAGGGTGTGGGGAGTGAGGGGGAGAGTGGGATTAGACTGGGTGGGATATAGGAGGGTGTGGGGAGTGGGGGAGACAGTGGGATTAGACTGGGTGGGATATTAAAGGGTGTGGGGAGTGAGGGGGAGAGAGGGATTAGATTGGGTGGGATATTAAAGGGTGTGGGGAGTGAGGGGGAGAGTGGGATTAGACTTGGTGGGATATTAAATGGTGTGGGGAGTGAGGGGGAGAGTGGGATTAGACTGGGTAGGATATTAAAGGGTGTGCGGAGTGAGGGGGAGTGTGGGATTAGACTGGGTGGGATATTAAAGGGTGTGCGGAGTGAGGGGGAGAGTGCGATTAGACTGGGTGGGATATTAAAGGGTGTGCGGAGGGAGGGGTAGAGGGGGATTAGGCTGGGTGGGATATAGAAGGGTGTACGGAGTGAGGGGGAGAGTGGGTTTAGACTGGGTGGAATATTAAAGGGTGTGGGGAGTGAGGGGGAGAGTGGGATCAGACTGGGTGGGATATTAAAGGGTGTGCGGAGGGAGGGGGACAGGGGGATTAGACTGGGTGGGATATTAAAGGATGTGGGGAGTGGGGGCGAGAGTGGGATTAGACTGGTTGGGATATAGAAGGGTGTGCGGAGTGAGGGAGAGAGTGGGTTTAGACTGGGTGGGATATTAAAGGGTATGGGGAGTGAGGGGGAGAGTGGGATTAGATTGCGTGGGATATTAAAGGGTGTGGGGAGTGAGGGGGAGAGTGGGATTAGACTGGGTGGGATATTAAAAGGTGTGGGGAGTGAGGGGGAGAGTGGGATTAGACTGGGTGGCATATTAAAGGGTGTGGGGAGTGAGGGGGAGTGTGGGATTAGACTGGGTGGGATATTAAAGGGTGTGCGGAGTGAGGGGGAGAGTGCGATTAGACTGGGTGGGATATTAAAAGGTGTGGGGAGTGAGGGGGAGAGGTGGTTTAGACTGGGTGGCATATTAAAGGGTGTGGGGAGTGAGGGGGAGAGTGGGATTAGACTGGGTGGGATATAGGAGGGTGTGGGGAGTGGGGGAGACAGTGGGATTAGACTGGGTGGGACATTAAAGGGTGTGGGGAGTGAGGGGGAGAGAGGGATTAGATTGGGTGGGATATTAAAGGGTGTGGGGAGTGAGGGGGAGAGTGGGATTAGACTTGGTGGGATATTAAATGGTGTGGGGAGTGAGGGGGAGAGTGGGATTAGACTGGGTAGGATATTAAAGGGTGTGCGGAGTGAGGGGGAGTGTGGGATTAGACTGGGTGGGATATTAAAGGGTGTGCGGAGTGAGGGGTAGAGGGGGATTAGGCTGGGTGGGATATAGAAGGGTGTGCGGAGTGAGGGAGAGAGTGGGTTAGACTGGGTGGAATATTAAAGGGTGTGGGGAGTGAGGGGGAGAGTGGGTTTAGATTGGGTGGTATATTAAAGGGTGTGCGGAGTGAGGGGGAGTGTGGGATTAGACTGGGTGGGATATAGAAGGGTGTGCGGAGTGAGGGGGAGAGGGGGATTAGACTGGGTGGGATATAGAAGGGTGTACGGAGTGAGGGGGAGAGTGGGTTAAGTCTGGGTGGGATATTAAAGGGTGTGGGGAGTGAGGGGGAGAGTGGGGTTAGACTGGGTGGAATATTAAAGGTGGTGGGGAGTGAGGGGGAGAGGTGGTTTAGACTGGGTGGCATATTAAAGGGTGTGGGGAGTGAGGGGGAGAGCGGGATTAGACTGGGTGGGATATAGGAGAGTGTGGGGAGTGGGGGAGACAGTGGGATTAGACTGGGTGGGATATTAAAGGGTGTGGGGAGTGAGGGGGAGAGAGGGATTAGATTGGGAGGGATATTAAAGGGTGTGGGGAGTGAGGGGGAGAGTGGGATTAGACTTGGTGGGATATTAAATGGTGTGGGGAGTGAGGGGGAGAGTGGGATTAGACTGGGTAGGATATTAAAGGGTGTGTGGAGTGAGGGGGAGTGTGGGATTAGACTGGGTGGGATATTAAAGGGTGTGCGGAGTGAGAGGGAGAGTGCGATTAGACTGGGTGGGATATGAAAGGGTGTGCGGAGGGAGGGGTAGAGGGGGATTAGGCTGGGTGGGATATAGAACGGTGTACGGAGTGAGGGGGAGAGTGGGTTTAGACTGGGTGGGATATTAAAGGGTGTGGGGAGTGAGGGGGAGAGTGGGATCAGACTGGGTGGGATATTAAAGGGTGTGCGGAGGGAGGGGGACAGGGGGATTAGACTGGGTGGGATATTAAAGGATGTGGGGAGTGGGGGCGAGAGTGGGATTAGACTGGTTGGGATATAGAAGGGTGTGCGGAGTGAGGGAGAGAGTGGGTTTAGACTGGGTGGGATATTAAAGGGTATGGGGAGTGAGGGGGAGAGTGGGATTAGATTGCGTGGGATATTAAAGGGTGTGGGGAGTGAGGGGGAGAGTGGGATTAGACTGGGTGGGATATTAAAAGGTGTGGGGAGTGAGGGGGAGAGTGGGATTAGACTGGGTGGCATATTAAAGGGTGTGGGGAGTGAGGGGGAGTGTGGGATTAGACTGGGTGGGATATTAAAGGGTGTGCGGAGTGAGGGGGAGAGTGCGATTAGACTGGGTGGGATATTAAAGGGTGTGCGGAGGGAGGGGTAGAGGGGGATTAGGCTGGGTGGGATATAGAAGGGTGTACGGAGTGAGGGTGCGAGTGGGTTTAGACTGGGTGGGATATTAAAGGGTGTGGGGAGTGAGGGGGAGAGTGGCATCAGACTGGGTGGGATATTAAAGGGTGTGCGGAGGGAGGGGGTGAGGGGGATTAGACTGGGTGGGATATAGAAGGGTGTGCGGAGTGAGGGAGAGAGTGGGTTAGACTGGGTGGAATATTAAAGCGTGTGGGGAGTGAGGGGGAGAGTGGGTTTCGACTGGGTGGCATATTAAAGGGTGTGGGGAGTGAGGGGGAGAGTGGGATTAGATTGGGTGGTATATTAAAGGGTGTGCGGAGTGAGGGGGAGTGTGGGATTAGACTGGGTGGGATATAGAATGGTGTGGGGAGTGAGGGGGAGAGGGGGATTAGACTGGGTGGGATATTAAAGGGTATGTGGAGTGAGGGGGAGAGGGGGATTAGACTGGGTGGGATATAGAATGGTGTACGGAGTGAGGGGGAGAGTGGGTTAAGTCTGGGTGGGATATTAAAGGGTGTGGGGAGTGAGGGGGAGAATGGGTTTAGACTGGGTGGGATATTAAAGGGTGTGCGGAGTGAGGGGGAGAGTGGGATTCGACTGGGTGGGATATTAAAGGGTGTGCGGAGTGAGGGGGAGAGTGGGGTTAGACTGGGTAGGATATTAAAGGGTGTGGGTAGTGAGGGGGAGAGTGGGGTTAGACTGGGTAGGATATTAAAGGGTGTGGGGAGTGAGGGGGAGAGTGGGATTAGACTGGGTGGGATATTAAAGGGAGTGGGGAGTGAGGGGGAGAGGGATTAGACTGGGTCGGATATTAAAGGGTGTGGGGAGTGAGGGGGAGAGTGGGATTAGACTGGGTGGGATATTAAAAGGTGTGGGGAGTGAGGGGGTGAGTGGGATTAGACTGGGTGGCATATTAAAGGGTGTGCGGAGGGAGGGGAGAGTGGGATTAGACTGGGTGGGATATTAAAGGGTGTGCGGAGTGAGGGGTAGAGGGGGATTAGGCAGGGTGGGATATAGAAGGGTGTGCGGAGTGATGGGGAGAGGGGGATTAGACTGGGTGGGATATAGAAGGGTGTACGGAGTGAGGGGGAGAGTGGGTATAGACTGGGTGGGATATTAAAGGGAGTGGGGAGTGAGGGGAGAGTGGGATCACACTGGGTGGGATATTAAAGGGTGTGCGGAGGGTGGGGGAGAGGGGGATTAGACTGGGTGGGATACAGAAGGGTGTGCGGAGTGAGGGAGAGAGTGGGTTAGACTGGGTGGAATATTAAAGGGTGTGGGGAGTGAGGGGGAGAGTGGGGTTAGACTGGGTGGAATATTAAAGGTGGTGGGGAGTGAGGGGGAGAGGGGGTTTAGACTGGGTGGCATATTAAAGGGTGTGGGGAGTGAGGGGGAGAGTGGGATTAGACTGGGTGGGATATAGGAGGGTGTGGGGAGTGGGGGAGACAGTGGGATTAGACTGGGTGGGATATTAAAGGGTGTGGGGAGTGAGGGGAGAGTGGGATTAGACTGGGTGGGATATTAAAGGGTGTGCGGAGTGAGAGGGAGAGTGGGTTTAGACTGGGTGGGATATTAAAGGGTGTGCGGAGTGAGGGGGAGTGTGGGATTAGACTGGGTGGGATATTAAAGGGTGTGCGGAATGAGGGGGAGAGTGCGATTAGACTGGGTGGGATATTAAAGGGTGTGCGGAGGGAGGGGTAGAGGGGGATTAGGCTGGGTGGGATATAGAAGGGTGTACGGAGTGAGAGGGAGAGTGGGATCAGACTGGGTGGGATATTAAAGGGTGTGCGGAGGGAGGGGGACAGGGGGATTAGACTGGGTGGGATATTAAAGGATGTGGGGAGTGGGGGCCAGAGTGGGATTAGACTGGGTGGGATATAGAAGGGTGTGCGGAGTGAGGGAGAGAGTGGGTTTAGACTGGGTGGGATATTAAAGGGTATGGGGAGTGAGGGGGAGAGTGGGATTAGATTGGGTGGGATATTAAAGGGTGTGGGGAGTGAGGGGGAGAGTGGGATTAGAGTGGGTGGGATATTAAAAGGTGTGGGGAGTGAGGGGGAGAGTGGGATTAGACTGGGTGGCATATTAAAGGGTGTGGGGGGGGAGTGTGGGATTAGACTGGGTGGGATATTAAAGGGTGTGCGGAGTGAGGGGGAGAGTGCGATTAGACTGGGTGGGATATTAAAGGGTGTGCGGAGGGAGGGGTAGAGGGGGATTAGGCTGGGTGGGATATAGAAGGGTGTACGGAGTGAGGGTGAGAGTGGGTTTAGACTGGGTGGGATATTAAAGGGTGTGGGGAGTGAGGGGGATAGTGGCATCAGACTGGGTGGGATATTAAAGGGTGTGCGGAGGGAGGGGGAGAGGGGGATTAGACTGGGTGGGATATAGAAGGGTGTGCGGAGTGAGGGAGAGAGTGGGTTAGACTGGGTGGAATATTAAAGCGTGTGGGGAGTGAGGGGGAGAGTGGGTTTCGACTGGGTGGCATATTAAAGGGTGTGGGGAGTGAGGGGGAGAGTGGGATTAGATTGGGTGGTATATTAAAGGGTGTGCGGTGTGAGGGGGAGTGTGGGATTAGACTGGGTGGGATATAGAATGGTGTGGGGAGTGAGGGGGAGAGGGGGATTAGACTGGGTGGGATATTAAAGGGTGTGCGGAGTGAGGGGGAGAGGGGGATTAGACTGGGTGGGATATAGAAGGGTGTACGGAGTGAGGGGGAGAGTGGGTTAAGTCTGGGTGGGATATTAAAGGGTGTGGGGAGTGAGGGGGAGAATGGGTTTAGACTGGGTTGGATATTAAAGGGTGTGCGGAGTGAGGGGGAGAGTGGGATTTGACTGGGTGGGATATTAAAGGGTGTGCGGAGTGAGGCGGAGAGTGGAATTAGACTGGGTGGGATATTAAAGGATGTGGAGAGTGAGGGGGAGAGTGGGATTAGACTGGGAAGGATATTAAAGGGTGTGGCGAGTGAGGGGGAGAGTGGGATTAGACTGGGTGGGATATTAAAGGTTGTGCGGAGTGAGGGGGAGAGTGGAATTAGACTGGGTGGGATATTAAAGGATGTGGGTAGTGAGGGGGAGAGTGGGGTTAGACTGGGTAGGATATTAAAGGGTGTGGGGAGTGAGGGGGAGAGTGGGATTAGACTGGGTGGGATATTAAAGGGTGTGCGGAGTGAGGGGGAGAGTGGAATTAGACTGGGTGGGATATCAAAGGATGTGGGGAGTGAGGGGGAGAGTGGGGTTAGACTGGGTAGGATATTAAAGGGTGTGGGGAGTGAGGGGGAGAGTGGGATTAGACTGGGTGGGATATTAAAGGGTGTGCGGAGTGAGGGGGAGTGTGAGATTAGACTGGGTGGGATATTAAAGGGTGTGCGGAGTGAGGGGTAGAGGGGGATTAGGCTGGGTGGGATATAGAAGGGTGTACGGAGTGAGGGGGGAGAGTGGATTTAGACTGTGTGGGATATTAAAGGGTGTGGGGAGTGAGGGGGAGAGTGGGATCAGACTGGGTGGGATATTAAAGGGTGTGCGGAGGGAGGGGGAGAGGGGGATTAGACTGGGTGGGATATAGAAGGGTGTGCGGAGTGAGGGAGAGAGTGGGTTAGACTGGGGGGAATATTAAAGGGTGTGGGGAGTGAGGGGGAGAGTGGGTTTAGATTGGGTGGTATATTAAAGGGTGTGCGGAGTGAGGGGGAGTGTGGGATTAGACTGGGTGGGATATAGAAGGGTGTGCGGAGTGAGGGGGAGAGGGGGATTAGACTGGGTGGGATATAGAAGGGTGTACGGAGTGAGGGGGAGAGTGGGGTAAGTCTGGGTGGGATATTAAAGGGTGTGGGGAGTGAGGGCGAGAGTGGGGTTAGACTGGGTGGGATATTAAAGGATGTGGGGAGTGAGGGGGAGAGTGGGGTTAGACTGGGTAGGATATTAAAGGGTGTGGGGAGTGAGGGGGGGAGTGGGATTAGACTGGGTGGGATATTAAAGGGTGTGCGGAGTGAGGGGGAGAGTGGAATTAGACTGGGTGGGATATCAAAGGATGTGGGGAGTGAGGGGGAGAGTGGGGTTAGACTGGGTAGGATATTAAAGGGTGTGGGGAGTGAGGGGGAGAGTGGGATTAGACTGGGTGGGATATTAAAGGGTGTGCGGAGTGAGGGGGAGTGTGAGATTAGACTGGGTGGGATATTAAAGGGTGTGCGGAGTGAGGGGTAGAGGGGGATTAGGCTGGGTGGGATATAGAAGGGTGTGCGGAGTGAGGGAGAGAGTGGGTTAGACTGGGTGGAATATTAAAGGGTGTGGGGAGTGAGGGGGAGAGTGGGTTTAGATTGGGTGGTATATTAAAGGGTGTGCGGAGTGAGGGGGAGTGTGGGATTAGACTGGGTGGGATATAGAAGGGTGTGCGGAGTGAGGGGGAGAGGGGGATTAGACTGGGTGGGATATAGAAGGGTGTACGGAGTGAGGGGGAGAGTGGGTTAAGTCTGGGTGGGATATTAAAGGGTGTGGGGAGTGAGGGGGAGAGTGGGGTTAGACTGGGTGGAATATTAAAGGTGGTGGGGAGTGAGGGGGAGAGGTGGTTTAGACTGGGTGGCATATTAAAGGGAGTGGGGAGTGAGGGGGAGAGTGGGATTAGACTGGGTGGGATGTAGGAGGGTGTGGGGAGTGGGGGAGACAGTGGGATTAGACTGGGTGGGATATTAAAGGGTGTGGGGAGTGAGGGGGAGAGAGGGATTAGATTGGGTGGGATATTAAAGGGTGTGGGGAGTGAGGGGGAGAGTGGGATTAGACTTGGTGGGATATTAAATGGTGTGGGGAGTGAGGGGGAGAGTGGGATTAGACTGGGTAGGATATTAAAGGGTGTGCGGAGTGAGGGGGAGTGTGGGATTAGACTGGGTGGGATATTAAAGGGTGTGCGGAGTGAGGGGTAGAGGGGGATTAGGCTGGGTGGGATATAGAAGGGTGTGCGGAGTGAGGGAGAGAGTGGGTTAGACTGGGTGGAATATTAAAGGGTGTGGGGAGTGAGGGGGAGAGTGGGTTTAGATTGGGTGGTATATTAAAGGGTGTGCGGAGTGAGGGGGAGTGTGGGATTAGACTGGGTGGGATATAGAAGGGTGTGCGGAGTGAGGGGGGGTAGGGGGATTAGACTGGGTGGGATATAGAAGGGTGTACGGAGTGAGGGGGAGAGTGGGTTAAGTCTGGGTGGGATATTAAAGGGTGTGGGGAGTGAGGGGGAGAGTGGGGTTAGACTGGGTGGAATATTAAAGGTGGTGGGGAGTGAGGGGGAGAGGTGGTTTAGACTGGGTGGCATATTAAAGGGTGTGGGGAGTGAGGGGGAGAGTGGGATTAGACTGGGTGGGATATAGGAGGGTGTGGGGAGTGGGGGAGACAGTGGGATTAGACTGGGTGGGATATTAAAGGGTGTGGGGAGTGAGGGGGAGAGAGGGATTAGATTGGGTGGGATATTAAAGGGTGTGGGGAGTGAGGTGGAGAGTGGGATTAGACTTGGTGGGATATTAAATGGTGTGGGGAGTGAGGGGGAGAGTGGGATTAGACTGGGTAGGATATTAAAGGGTGTGCGGAGTGAGGGGGAGTGTGGGATTAGACTGGGTGGGATATTAAAGGGTGTGCGGAGTGAGGGGGAGAGGGCGATTAGACTGGGTGGGATATTAAAGGGTGTGCGGAGGGAGGGGTAGAGGGGGATTATGCTGGGTGGGATATAGAAGGGTGTACGGAGTGAGGGGGAGAGTGGGTTTAGACTGGGTGGGATATTAAAGGGTGTGGGGAGTGAGGGGGAGAGTGGGATCAGACTGGGTGGGATATTAAAGGGTGTGCGGAGGGAGGGGGACAGGGGGATTAGACTGGGTGGGATATTAAAGGATGTGGGGAGTGGGGGCGAGAGTGGGATTAGACTGGTTGGGATATAGAAGGGTGTGCGGAGTGAGGGAGAGAGTGGGTTTAGACTGGGTGGGATATTAAAGGGTATGGGGAGTGAGGGGGAGAGTGGGATTAGATTGCGTGGGATATTAAAGGGTGTGGGGAGTGAGGGGGAGAGTGGGATTAGACTGGGTGGGATATTAAAAGGTGTGGGGAGTGAGGGGGAGAGTGGGATTAGACTGGGTGGCATATTAAAGGGTGTGGGGAGTGAGGGGGAGTGTGGGATTAGACTGGGTGGGATATTAAAGGGTGTGCGGAGTGAGGGGGAGAGTGCGATTAGACTGGGTGGGATATTAAAGGGTGTGCGGAGGGAGGGGTAGAGGGGGATTAGGCTGGGTGGGATATAGAAGGGTGTACGGAGTGAGGGTGAGAGTGGGTTTAGACTGGGTGGGATATTAAAGGGTGTGGGGAGTGAGGGGGAGAGTGGCATCAGACTGGGTGGGATATTAAAGGGTGTGCGGAGGGAGGGGGTGAGGGGGATTAGACTGGGTGGGATATAGAAGGGTGTGCGGAGTGAGGGAGAGAGTGGGTTAGACTGGGTGGAATATTAAAGCGTGTGGGAGTGAGGGGGAGAGTGGGTTTCGACTGGGTGGCATATTAAAGGGTGTGGGGAGTGAGGGGGAGAGTGGGATTAGATTGGGTGGTATATTAAAGGGTGTGCGGAGTGAGGGGGAGTGTGGGATTAGACTGGGTGGGATATAGAATGGTGTGGGGAGTGAGGGGGAGAGGGGGATTAGACTGGGTGGGATACTAAAGGGTATGTGGAGTGAGGGGGAGAGGGGGATTAGACTGGGTGGGATATAGAATGGTGTACGGAGTGAGGGGGAGAGTGGGTTAAGTCTGGGTGGGATATTAAAGGGTGTGGGGAGTGAGGGGGAGAATGGGTTTAGACTGGGTGGGATATTAAAGGGTGTGCGGAGTGAGGGGGAGAGTGGGATTCGACTGGGTGGGATATTAAAGGGTGTGCGGAGTGAGGCGGAGAGTGGAATTAGACTGGGTGGGATATTAAAGGATGTGGAGAGTGAGGGGGAGAGTGGGATTAGACTGGGAAGGATATTAAAGGGTGTGGCGAGTGAGGGGGAGAGTGGGATTAGACTGGGTGGGATATTAAAGGGTGTGCGGAGTGAGGGGGAGAGTTGGGTTAGACTGGGTAGGATATAAAAGGGTGTGGGTAGTGAGGTGGAGAGTGGGGTTAGACTGGGTAGGATATTAAAGGGTGTGGGGAGTGAGGGGGAGAGTGGGATTAGACTGGGTGGGATATTAAAGGGAGTGGGGAGTGAGGGGGAGAGGGATTAGACTGGGTCGGATATTAAAGGGTGTGGGGAGTGAGGGGGAGAGTGGGATTAGACTGGGTGGGATATTAAAAGGTGTGGGGAGTGAGGGGGTGAGTGGGATTAGACTGGGTGGCATATTAAAGGGTGTGCGGAGGGAGGGGGAGAGTGGGATTAGACTGGGTGGGATATTAAAGGGTGTGCGGAGTGAGGGGTAGAGGGGGATTAGGCAGGGTGGGATATAGAAGGGTGTGCGGAGTGATGGGGAGAGGGGGATTAGACTGGGTGGGATATAGAAGGGTGTACGGAGTGAGGGGGAGAGTGGGTATAGACTGGGTGGGATATTAAAGGGAGTGGGGAGTGAGGGGAGAGTGGGATCACACTGGGTGGGATATTAAAGGGTGTGCGGAGGGTGGGGGAGAGGGGGATTAGACTGGGTGGGATACAGAAGGGTGTGCGGAGTGAGGGAGAGAGTGGGTTAGACTGGGTGGAATATTAAAGGGTGTGGGGAGTGAGGGGGAGAGTGGGGTTAGACTGGGTGGAATATTAAAGGTGGTGGGGAGTGAGGGGGAGAGGGGGTTTAGACTGGGTGGCATATTAAAGGGTGTGGGGAGTGAGGGGGAGAGTGGGATTAGACTGGGTGGGATATAGGAGGGTGTGGGGAGTGGGGGAGACAGTGGGATTAGACTGGGTGGGATATTAAAGGGTGTGGGGAGTGAGGGGAGAGTGGGATTAGACTGGGTGGGATATTAAAGGGTGTGCGGAGTAAGAGGGAGAGTGGGTTTAGACTGGGTGGGATATTAAAGGGTGTGCGGAGTGAGGGGGAGTGTGGGATTAGACTGGGTGGGATATTAAAGGGTGTGCGGAATGAGGGGGAGAGTGCGATTAGACTGGGTGGGATATTAAAGGGTGTGCGGAGGGAGGGGTAGAGGGGGATTAGGCTGGGTGGGATATAGAAGGGTGTACGGAGTGAGAGGGAGAGTGGGTTTAGACTGGGTGGGATATTAAAGGGTGTGGGGAGTGAGGGGGAGAGTGGGATCAGACTGGGTGGGATATTAAAGGGTGTGCGGAGGGAGGGGGACAGGGGGATTAGACTGGGTGGGATATTAAAGGATGTGGGGAGTGGGGGCGAGAGTGGGATTAGACTGGGTGGGATATAGAAGGGTGTGCGGAGTGAGGGAGAGAGTGGGTTTAGACTGGGTGGGATATTAAAGGGTATGGGGAGTGAGGGGGAGAGTGGGATTAGATTGGGTGGGATATTAAAGGGTGTGGGGAGTGAGGGGGAGAGTGGGATTAGACTGGGTGGGATATTAAAAGGTGTGGGGAGTGAGGGGGAGAGTGGGATTAGACTGGGTGGCATATTAAAGGGTGTGGGGAGTGAGGGGGAGTGTGGGATTAGACTGGGTGGGATATTAAAGGGTGTGCGGAGTGAGGGGGAGAGTGCGATTAGACTGGGTGGGATATTAAAGGGTGTGCGGAGGGAGGGGTAGAGGGGGATTAGGCTGGGTGGGATATAGAAGGGTGTACGGAGTGAGGGTGAGAGTGGGTTTAGACTGGGTGGGATATTAAAGGGTGTGGGGAGTGAGGGGGATAGTGGCATCAGACTGGGTGGGATATTAAAGGGTGTGCGGAGGGAGGGGGAGAGGGGGATTAGACTGGGTGGGATATAGAAGGGTGTGCGGAGTGAGGGAGAGAGTGGGTTAGACTGGGTGGAATATTAAAGCGTGTGGGGAGTGAGGGGGAGAGTGGGTTTCGACTGGGTGGCATATTAAAGGGTGTGGGGAGTGAGGGGGAGAGTGGGATTAGAATGGGTGGTATATTAAAGGGTGTGCGGTGTGAGGGGGAGTGTGGGATTAGACTGGGTGGGATATAGAATGGTGTGGGGAGTGAGGGGGATTAGACTGGGTGGGATATTAAAGGGTGTGCGGAGTGAGGGGGAGAGGGGGATTAGACTGGGTGGGATATAGAAGGGTGTACGGAGTGAGGGGGAGAGTGGGTTAAGTCTGGGTGGGATATTAAAGGGTGTGGGGAGTGAGGGGGAGAATGGGTTTAGACTGGGTGGGATATTAAAGGGTGTGCGGAGTGAGGGGGAGAGTGGGATTCGACTGGGTGGGATATTAAAGGGTGTGCGGAGTGAGGCGGAGAGTGGAATTAGACTGGGTGGGATATTAAAGGATGTGGAGAGTGAGGGGGAGAGTGGGATTAGACTGGGAAGGATATTAAAGGGTGTGGCGAGTGAGGGGGAGAGTGGGATTAGACTGGGTGGGATATTAAAGGGTGTGCGGAGTGAGGGGGAGAGTGGAATTAGACTGGGTGGGATATTAAAGGATGTGGGTAGTGAGGGGGAGAGTGGGGTTAGACTGGGTAGGATATTAAAGGGTGTGGGGAGTGAGGGGGAGAGTGGGATTAGACTGGGTGCGATATTAAAGGGTGTGCGGAGTGAGGGGGAGAGTGGAATTAGACTGGGTGGGATATCAAAGGATGTGGGGAGTGAGGGGGAGAGTGGGGTTAGACTGGGTAGGATATTAAAGGGTGTGGGGAGTGAGGGGGAGAGTGGGATTAGACTGGGTGGGATATTAAAGGGTGTGCGGAGTGAGGGGGAGTGTGAGATTAGACTGGGTGGGATATTAAAGGGTGTGCGGAGTGAGGGGTAGAGGGGGATTAGGCTGGGTGGGATATAGAAGGGTGTACGGAGTGAGGGGGAGAGTGGGTTTAGACTGTGTGGGATATTAAAGGGTGTGGGGAGTGAGGGGGAGAGTGGGATCAGACTGGGTGGGATATTAATGGGTGTGCGGAGGGAGGGGGAGAGGGGGATTAGACTGGGTGGGATATAGAAGGGTGTGCGGAGTGAGGGAGAGAGTGGGTTAGACTGGGTGGAATATTAAAGGGTGTGGGGAGTGAGGGGGAGAGTGGGTTTAGATTGGGTGGTATATTAAAGGGTGTGCGGAGTGAGGGGGAGTGTGGGATTAGACTGGGTGGGATATAGAAGGGTGTGCGGAGTGAGGGGGAGAGGGGGATTAGACTGGGTGGGATATAGAAGGGTGTACGGAGTGAGGGGGAGAGTGGGTTAAGTCTGGGTGGGATATTAAAGGGTGTGGGGAGTGAGGGGGAGAGTGGGGTTAGACTGGGTGGAATATTAAAGGTGGTGGGGAGTGAGGGGGAGAGGTGGTTTAGACTGGGTGGCATATTAAAGGGTGTGGGGAGTGAGGGGGAGAGTGGGATTAGACTGGGTGGGATATAGGAGGGTGTGGGGAGTGGGGGAGACAGTGGGATTAGACTGGGTGGGATATTAAAGGGTGTGGGGAGTGAGGGGGAGAGAGGGATTAGATTGGGTGGGATATTAAAGGGTGTGGGGAGTGAGGGGGAGAGTGGGATTAGACTTGGTGGGATATTAAATGGTGTGGGGAGTGAGGGGGAGAGTGGGATTAGACTGGGTAGGATATTAAAGGGTGTGCGGAGTGAGGGGGAGTGTGGGATTAGACTGGGTGGGATATTAAAGGGTGTGCGGAGTGAGGGGGAGAGTGCGATTAGACTGGGTGGGATATTAAAGGGTGTGCGGAGGGAGGGGTAGTGGGGGATTAGGCTGGGTGGGATATAGAAGGGTGTACGGAGTGAGGGGGAGAGTGGGTTTAGACTGGGTGGGATATTAAAGGGTGTGGGGAGTGAGGGGGAGAGTGGGATCAGACTGGGTGGGATATTAAAGGGTGTGCGGAGGGAGGGGGACAGCGGGATTAGACTGGGTGGGATATTAAAGGATGTGGGGAGTGGGGGCAAGAGTGGGATTAGACTGGTTGGGATATAGAAGGGTGTGCGGAGTGAGGGAGAGAGTGGGTTTAGACTGGGTGGGATATTAAAGGGTATGGGGAGTGAGGGGGAGAGTGGGATTAGATTGCGTGGGATATTAAAGGGTGTGGGGAGTGAGGGGGAGAGTGGGATTAGACTGGGTGGGATATTAAAAGGTGTGGGGAGTGAGGGGGAGAGTGGGATTAGACTGGGTGGCATATTAAAGGGTGTGGGGAGTGAGGGGGAGTGTGGGATTAGACTGGGTGGGATATTAAAGGGTGTGCGGAGTGAGGGGGAGAGTGCGATTAGACTGGGTGGGATATTAAAGGGTGTGCGGAGGGAGGGGTAGAGGGGGATTAGGCTGGGTGGGATATAGAAGGGTGTACGGAGTGAGGGTGAGAGTGGGTTTAGACTGGGTGGGATATTAAAGGGTGTGGGGAGTGAGGGGGAGAGTGGCATCAGACTGGGTGGGATATTAAAGGGTGTGCGGAGGGAGGGGGTGAGGGGGATTAGACTGGGTGGGATATAGAAGGGTGTGCGGAGTGAGGGAGAGAGTGGGTTAGACTGGGTGGAATATTAAAGCATGTGGGGAGTGAGGGGGAGAGTGGGTTTCGACTGGGTGGCATATTAAAGGGTGTGGGGAGTGAGGGGGAGAGTGGGATTAGATTGGGTGGTATATTAAAGGGTGTGCGGAGTGAGGGGGAGTGTGGGATTAGACTGGGTGGGATATAGAATGGTGTGGGGAGTGAGGGGGAGAGGGGGATTAGACTGGGTGGGATATTAAAGGGTATGTGGAGTGAGGGGGAGAGGGGGATTAGACTGGGTGGGATATAGAATGGTGTACGGAGTGAGGGGGAGAGTGGGTTAAGTCTGGGTGGGATATTAAAGGGTGTGGGGAGTGAGGGGGAGAATGGGTTTAGACTGGGTGGGATATTAAAGGGTGTGCGGAGTGAGGGGGAGAGTGGGATTCGACTGGGTGGGATATTAAAGGGTGTGCGGAGTGAGGCGGAGAGTGGAATTAGACTGGGTGGGATATTAAAGGATGTGGAGAGTGAGGGGGAGAGTGGGATTAGACTGGGAAGGATATTAAAGGGTGTGGCGAGTGAGGGGGAGAGTGGGATTAGACTGGGTGGGATATTAAAGGGTGTGCGGAGTGAGGGGGAGAGTGGGGTTAGACTGGGTAGGATATTAAAGGGTGTGGGTAGTGAGGGGGAGAGTGGGGTTAGGCTGGGTAGGATATTAAAGGGTGTGGGGAGTGAGGGGGAGAGTGGGATTAGACTGGGTGGGATATTAAAGGGAGTGGGGAGTGAGGGGGAGAGGGATTAGACTGGGTCGGATATTAAAGGGTGTGGGGAGTGAGGGGGAGAGTGGGATTAGACTGGGTGGGATATTAAAAGGTGTGGGGAGTGAGGGGGTGAGTGGGATTAGACTGGGTGGCATATTAAAGGGTGTGCGGAGGGAGGGGGAGAGTGGGATTAGACTGGGTGGGATATTAAAGGGTGTGCGGAGTGAGGGGTAGAGGGGGATTAGGCAGGGTGGGATATAGAAGGGTGTGCGGAGTGATGGGGAGAGGGGGATTAGACTGGGTGGGATATAGAAGGGTGTACGGAGTGAGGGGGAGAGTGGGTATAGACTGGGTGGGATATTAAAGGGAGTGGGGAGTGAGGGGAGAGTGGGATCACACTGGGTGGGATATTAAAGGGTGTGCGGAGGGTGGGGGAGAGGGGGATTAGACTGGGTGGGATACAGAAGGGTGTGCGGAGTGAGGGAGAGAGTGGGTTAGACTGGGTGGAATATTAAAGGGTGTGGGGAGTGAGGGGGAGAGTGGGGTTAGACTGGGTGGAATATTAAAGGTGGTGGGGAGTGAGGGGGAGAGGGGGTTTAGACTGGGTGGCATATTAAAGGGTGTGGGGAGTGAGGGGGAGAGTGGGATTAGACTGGGTGGGATATAGGAGGGTGTGGGGAGTGGGGGAGACAGTGGGATTAGACTGGGTGGGATATTAAAGGGTGTGGGGAGTGAGGGGAGAGTGGGATTAGACTGGGTGGGATATTAAAGGGTGTGCGGAGTGAGAGGGAGAGTGGGTTTAGACTGGGTGGGATATTAAAGGGTGTGCGGAGTGAGGGGGAGTGTGGGATTAGACTGGGTGGGATATTAAAGGGTGTGCGGAATGAGGGGGAGAGTGCGATTAGACTGGGTGGGATATTAAAGGGTGTGCGGAGGGAGGGGTAGAGGGGGATTAGGCTGGGTGGGATATAGAAGGGTGTACGGAATGAGAGGGAGAGTGGGTTTAGACTGGGTGGGATATTAAAGGGTGTGGGGAGTGAGGGGGAGAGTGGGATCAGACTGGGTGGGATATTAAAGGGTGTGCGGAGGGAGGGGGACAGGGGGATTAGACTGGGTGGGATATTAAAGGATGTGGGGAGTGGGGGCGAGAGTGGGATTAGACTGGGTGGGATATAGAAGGGTGTGCGGAGTGAGGGAGAGAGTGGGTTTAGACTGGGTGGGATATTAAAGGGTATGGGGAGTGAGGGGGAGAGTGGGATTAGATTGGGTGGGATATTAAAGGGTGTGGGGAGTGAGGGGGAGAGTGGGATTAGACTGGGTGGGATATTAAAAGGTGTGGGGAGTGAGGGGGAGAGTGGGATTAGACTGGGTGGCATATTAAAGGGTGTGGGGAGTGAGGGGGAGTGTGGGATTAGACTGGGGGGGATATTAAAGGGTGTGCGGAGTGAGGGGGAGAGCGCGATTAGACTGGGTGGGATATTAAAGGGTGTGCGGAGGGAGGGGTAGAGGGGGATTAGGCTGGGTGGGATATAGAAGGGTGTACGGAGTGAGGGTGAGAGTGGGTTTAGACTGGGTGGGATATTAAAGGGTGTGGGGAGTGAGGGGGATAGTGGCATGAGACTGGGTGGGATATTAAAGGGTGTGCGGAGGGAGGGGGAGAGGGGGATTAGACTGGGTGGGATATAGAAGGGTGTGCGGAGTGAGGGAGAGAGTGGGTTAGACTGGGTGGAATATTAAAGCGTGTGGGTAGTGAGGGGGAGAGTGGGTTTCGACTGGGTGGGATATTAAAGGGTGTGCTGAGGGAGGGGTAGAGGGGGATTAGGCTGGGTGGGATATAGAAGGGTGTGCGGAGTGATGGGGAGTGTGGGATTAGACTGGGTGGGATATAGAATGGTGTGGGGAGTGAGGGGGAGAGGGGGATTAGACTGGGTGGGATATTAAAGGGTGTGCGGAGTGAGGGGGAGAGGGGGATTAGACTGGGTGGGATATAGAAGGGTGTACGGAGTGAGGGGGAGAGTGGGTTAAGTCTGGGTCGGATATTAAAGGGTGTGGAGAGTGAGGGGGAGAATGGGTTTAGACTGGGTGGGATATTAAAGGGTGTGCGGAGTGAGGGGGAGAGTGGGATTCGACTGGGTGGGATATTAAAGGGTGTGCGGAGTGAGGCGGAGAGTGGAATTAGACTGGGTGGGATATTAAAGGATGTGGAGAGTGAGGGGGAGAGTGGGATTAGACTGGGAAGGATATTAAAGGGTGTGGCGAGTGAGGGGGAGAGTGGGATTAGACTGGGTGGGATATTAAAGGGTGTGCGGAGTGAGGGGGAGAGTGGAATTAGACTGGGTGGGATATTAAAGGGTGTGGGGAGTGAGGGGGAGTGTGGGATTAGACTGGGTGGGATATTAAAGGGTGTGCGGAGTGAGGGGGAGAGTGGAATTAGACTGGGTGGGATATCAAAGGATGTGGGGAGTGAGGGGGAGAGTGGGGTTAGACTGGGTAGGATATTAAAGGGTGTGGGGAGTGAGGGGTAGAGGGGGATTAGGCTGGGTGGGATATAGAAGGGTGTACGGAGTGAGGGGGAGAGTGGGTTTAGACTGTGTGGGATATTAAAGGGTGTGGGGAGTGAGGGGGAGAGTGGGATCAGACTGGGTGGGATATTAAAGGGTGTGCGGAGGGAGGGGGAGAGGGGGATTAGACTGGGTGGGATATAGAAGGGTGTGCGGAGTGAGGGAGAGAGTGGGTTAGACTGGGTGGAATATTAAAGGGTGTGGGGAGTGAGGGGGAGAGTGGGTTTAGATTGGGTGGCATATTAAAGGGTGTGCGGAGTGAGGGGGAGTGTGGGA
The DNA here is from genome assembly GCF_047496885.1 of Scyliorhinus torazame. Taxonomy (NCBI): domain Eukaryota; kingdom Metazoa; phylum Chordata; class Chondrichthyes; order Carcharhiniformes; family Scyliorhinidae; genus Scyliorhinus; species Scyliorhinus torazame. Next base: position 78,774,312 of record NC_092710.1, on the reverse strand, counting down.
TTAGACTGGGTGGGATATAGAAGGGTGTGCGGAGTGAGGGGGAGAGGGGGATTAGACTGGGTGGGATATAGAAGGGTGTACGGAGTGAGGGGGAGAGTGGAATTAGACTGGGTGGGATATTAAAGGATGTGGGTAGTGAGGGGGAGAGTGGGGTTAGACTGGGTAGGATATTAAAGGGTGTGGGGAGTGAGGGGGAGAGTGGGATTAGACTGGGTGGGATATTAAAGGGTGTGCGGAGTGAGGGGGAGAGTGGAATTAGACTGGGTGGGATATCAAAGGATGTGGGGAGTGAGGGGGAGAGTGGGGTTAGACTGGGTAGGATATTAAAGGGTGTGGGGAGTGGGGGCGAGAGTGGGATTAGACTGGGTGGGATATAGAAGGGTGTGCGGAGTGAGGGAGAGAGTGGGTTTAGACTGGGTGGGATATTAAAGGGTATGGGGAGTGAGGGGGAGAGTGGGATTAGATTGGGTGGGATATTAAAGGGTGTGGGGAGTGAGGGGGAGAGTGGGATTAGACTGGGTGGGATATTAAAAGGTGTGGGGAGTGAGGGGGAGAGTGGGATTAGACTGGGTGGCATATTAAAGGGTGTGGGGAGTGAGGGGGAGTGTGGGATTAGACTGGGTGGGATATTAAAGGGTGTGCGGAGTGAGGGGGAGAGTGCGATTAGACTGGGTGGGATATCAAAGGGTGTGCGGAGGGAGGGGTAGAGGGGGATTAGGCTGGGTGGGATATAGAAGGGTGTACGGAGTGAGGGTGAGAGTGGGTTTAGACTGGGTGGGATATTAAAGGGTGTGGGGAGTGAGGGGGATAGTGGCATGAGACTGGGTGGGATATTAAAGGGTGTGCGGAGGGAGGGGGAGAGGGGGATTAGACTGGGTGGGATATAGAAGGGTGTGCGGAGTGAGGGAGAGAGTGGGTTAGACTGGGTGGAATATTAAAGCGTGTGGGTAGTGAGGGGGAGAGTGGGTTTCGACTGGGTGGGATATTAAAGGGTGTGCTGAGGGAGGGGTAGAGGGGGTTTAGGCTGGGTGGGATATAGAAGGGTGTGCGGAGTGATGGGGAGTGTGGGATTAGACTGGGTGGGATATAGAATGGTGTGGGGAGTGAGGGGGAGAGGGGGATTAGACTGGGTGGGATATTAAAGGGTGTGCGGAGTGAGGGGGAGAGGGGGATTAGACTGGGTGGGATATAGAAGGGTGTACAGAGTGAGGGGGAGAGTGGGTTAAGTCTGGGTCGGATATTAAAGGGTGTGGAGAGTGAGGGGGAGAATGGGTTTAGACTGGGTGGGATATTAAAGGGTGTGCGGAGTGAGGGGGAGAGTGGGATTCGACTGGGTGGGATATTAAAGGGTGTGCGGAGTGAGGGGGAGAGAGGGATTAGATTGGGTGGGATATTAAAGGGTGTGGGGAGTGAGGGGGAGAGTGGGATTAGACTTGGTGGGATATTAAATGGTGTGGGGAGTGAGGGGGAGAGTGGGATTAGACTGGGTAGGATATTAAAGGGTGTGCGGAGTGAGGGGGAGTGTGGGATTAGACTGGGTGGGATATTAAAGGGTGTGCGGAGTGAGGGGGAGAGTGCGATTAGACTGGGTGGGATATTAAAGGGTGTGCGGAGGGAGGGGTAGAGGGGGATTAGGCTGGGTGGGATATAGAAGGGTGTACGGAGTGAGGGGGAGAGTGGGTTTAGACTGGGTGGGATATTAAAGGGTGTGGGGAGTGAGGGGGAGAGTGGGATCAGACTGGGTGGGATATTAAAGGGTGTGCGGAGGGAGGGGGACAGCGGGATTAGACTGGGTGGGATATTAAAGGATGTGGGGAGTGGGGGCGAGAGTGGGATTAGACTGGTTGGGATATAGAAGGGTGTGCGGAGTGAGGGAGAGAGTGGGTTTAGACTGGGTGGGATATTAAAGGGTATGGGGAGTGAGGGGGAGAGTGGGATTAGATTGTGTGGGATATTAAAGGGTGTGGGGAGTGAGGGGGAGAGTGGGATTAGACTGGGTGGGATATTAAAAGGTGTGGGGAGTGAGGGGGAGAGTGGGATTAGACTGGGTGGCATATTAAAGGGTGTGGGGAGTGAGGGGGAGTGTGGGATTAGACTGGGTGGGATATTAAAGGGTGTGCGGAGTGAGGGGGAGAGTGCGATTAGACTGGGTGGGATATTAAAGGGTGTGCGGAGGGAGGGGTAGAGGGGGATTAGGCTGGGTGGGATATAGAAGGGTGTACGGAGTGAGGGTGAGAGTGGGTTTAGACTGGGTGGGATATTAAAGGGTGTGGGGAGTGAGGGGGAGAGTGGCATCAGACTGGGTGGGATATTAAAGGGTGTGCGGAGGGAGGGGGTGAGGGGGATTAGACTGGGTGGGATATAGAAGGGTGTGCGGAGTGAGGGAGAGAGTGGGTTAGACTGGGTGGAATATTAAAGCATGTGGGGAGTGAGGGGGAGAGTGGGTTTCGACTGGGTGGCATATTAAAGGGTGTGGGGAGTGAGGGGGAGAGTGGGATTAGATTGGGTGGTATATTAAAGGGTGTGCGGAGTGAGGGGGAGTGTGGGATTAGACTGGGTGGGATATAGAATGGTGTGGGGAGTGAGGGGGAGAGGGGGATTAGACTGGGTGGGATATTAAAGGGTATGTGGAGTGAGGGGGAGAGGGGGATTAGACTGGGTGGGATATAGAATGGTGTACGGAGTGAGGGGGAGAGTGGGTTAAGTCTGGGTGGGATATTAAAGGGTGTGGGGAGTGAGGGGGAGAATGGGTTTAGACTGGGTGGGATATTAAAGGGTGTGCGGAGTGAGGGGGAGAGTGGGATTCGACTGGGTGGGATATTAAAGGGTGTGCGGAGTGAGGCGGAGAGTGGAATTAGACTGGGTGGGATATTAAAGGATGTGGAGAGTGAGGGGGAGAGGGGGATTAGACTGGGAAGGATATTAAAGGGTGTGGCGAGTGAGGGGGAGAGTGGGATTAGACTGGGTGGGATATTAAAGGGTGTGCGGAGTGAGGGGGAGAGTGGGGTTAGACTGGGTAGGATATTAAAGGGTGTGGGTAGTGAGGGGGAGAGTGGGGTTAGATTGGGTAGGATATTAAAGGGTGTGGGGAGTGAGGGGGAGAGTGGGATTAGACTGGGTGGGATATTAAAGGGAGTGGGGAGTGAGGGGGAGAGGGATTAGACTGGGTCGGATATTAAAGGGTGTGGGGAGTGAGGGGGAGAGTGGGATTAGACTGGGTGGGATATTAAAAGGTGTGGGGAGTGAGGGGGTGAGTGGGATTAGACTGGGTGGCATATTAAAGGGTGTGCGGAGGGAGGGGGAGAGTGGGATTAGACTGGGTGGGATATTAAAGGGTGTGCGGAGTGAGGGGTAGAGGGGGATTAGGCAGGGTGGGATATAAAAGGGTGTGCGGAGTGATGGGGAGAGGGGGATTAGACTGGATGGGATATAGAAGGGTGTACGGAGTGAGGGGGAGAGTGGCTATAGACTGGGTGGGATATTAAAGGGAGTGGGGAGTGAGGGGAGAGTGGGATCACACTGGGTGGGATATTAAAGGGTGTGCGGAGGGTGGGGGAGAGGGGGATTAGACTGGGTGGGATACAGAAGGGTGTGCGGAGTGAGGGAGAGAGTGGGTTAGACTGGGTGGAATATTAAAGGGTGTGGGGAGTGAGGGGGAGAGTGGGGTTAGACTGGGTGGAATATTAAAGGTGGTGGGGAGTGAGGGGGAGAGGGGGTTTAGACTGGGTGGCATATTAAAGGGTGTGGGGAGTGAGGGGGAGAGTGGGATTAGACTGGGTGGGATATAGGAGGGTGTGGGGAGTGGGGGAGACAGTGGGATTAGACTGGGTGGGATATTAAAGGGTGTGGGGAGTGAGGGGAGAGTGGGATTAGACTGGGTGGGATATTAAAGGGTGTGCGGAGTGAGAGGGAGAGTGGGTTTAGACTGGGTGGGATATTAAAGGGTGTGCGGAGTGAGGGGGAGTGTGGGATTAGACTGGGTGGGATATTAAAGGGTGTGCGGAATGAGGGGGAGAGTGCGATTAGACTGGGTGGGATATTAAAGGGTGTGCGGAGGGAGGGGTAGAGGGGGATTAGGCTGGGTGGGATATAGAAGGGTGTACGGAATGAGAGGGAGAGTGGGTTTAGACTGGGTGGGATATTAAAGGGTGTGGGGAGTGAGGGGGAGAGTGGGATCAGACTGGGTGGGATATTAAAGGGTGTGCGGAGGGAGGGGGACAGGGGGATTAGACTGGGTGGGATATTAAAGGATGTGGGGAGTGGGGGCGAGAGTGGGATTAGACTGGGTGGGATATAGAAGGGTGTGCGGAGTGAGGGAGAGAGTGGGTTTAGACTGGGTGGGATATTAAAGGGTATGGGGAGTGAGGGGGAGAGTGGGATTAGATTGGCTGGGATATTAAAGGGTGTGGGGAGTGAGGGGGAGAGTGGGATTAGACTGGGTGGGATATTAAAAGGTGTGGGGAGTGAGGGGGAGAGTGGGATTAGACTGGGTGGCATATTAAAGGGTGTGGGGAGTGAGGGGGAGTGTGGGATTAGACTGGGTGGGATATTAAAGGGTGTGCGGAGTGAGGGGGAGAGTGGGATTAGACTGGGTGGGATATTAAAAGGTGTGGGGAGTGAGGGGGTGAGTGGGATTAGACTGGGTGGCATATTAAAGGGTGTGCGGAGGGAGGGGGAGAGTGGGATTAGACTGGGTGGGATATTAAAGGGTGTGCGGAGTGAGGGGTAGAGGGGGATTAGGCAGGGTGGGATATAAAAGGGTGTGCGGAGTGATGGGGAGAGGGGGATTAGACTGGGTGGGATATAGAAGGGTGTACGGAGTGAGGGGGAGAGTGGGTATAGACTGGGTGGGATATTAAAGGGAGTGGGGAGTGAGGGGAGAGTGGGATCACACTGGGTGGGATATTAAAGGGTGTGCGGAGGGTGGGGGAGAGGGGGATTAGACTGGGTGGGATACAGAAGGGTGTGCGGAGTGAGGGAGAGAGTGGGTTAGACTGGGTGGAATATTAAAGGGTGTGGGGAGTGAGGGGGAGAGTGGGGTTAGACTGGGTGGAATATTAAAGGTGGTGGGGAGTGAGGGGGAGAGGGGGTTTAGACTGGGTGGCATATTAAAGGGTGTGGGGAGTGAGGGGGAGAGTGGGATTAGACTGGGTGGGATATAGGAGGGTGTGGGGAGTGGGGGAGACAGTGGGATTAGACTGGGTGGGATATTAAAGGGTGTGGGGAGTGAGGGGAGAGTGGGATTAGACTGGGTGGGATATTAAAGGGTGTGCGGAGTGAGAGGGAGAGTGGGTTTAGACTGGGTGGGATATTAAAGGGTGTGCGGAGTGAGGGGGAGTGTGGGATTAGACTGGGTGGGATATTAAAGGGTGTGCGGAATGAGGGGGAGAGTGCGATTAGACTGGGTGGGATATTAAAGGGTGTGCGGAGGGAGGGGTAGAGGGGGATTAGGCTGGGTGGGATATAGAAGGGTGTACGGAATGAGAGGGAGAGTGGGTTTAGACTGGGTGGGATATTAAAGGGTGTGGGGAGTGAGGGGGAGAGTGGGATCAGACTGGGTGGGATATTAAAGGGTGTGCGGAGGGAGGGGGACAGGGGGATTAGACTGGGTGGGATATTAAAGGATGTGGGGAGTGGGGGCGAGAGTGGGATTAGACTGGGTGGGATATAGAAGGGTGTGCGGAGTGAGGGAGAGAGTGGGTTTAGACTGGGTGGGATATTAAAGGGTATGGGGAGTGAGGGGGAGAGTGGGATTAGATTGGCTGGGATATTAAAGGGTGTGGGGAGTGAGGGGGAGAGTGGGATTAGACTGGGTGGGATATTAAAAGGTGTGGGGAGTGAGGGGGAGAGTGGGATTAGACTGGGTGGCATATTAAAGGGTGTGGGGAGTGAGGGGGAGTGTGGGATTAGACTGGGTGGGATATTAAAGGGTGTGCGGAGTGAGGGGGAGAGCGCGATTAGACTGGGTGGGATATTAAAGGGTGTGCGGAGGGAGGGGTAGAGGGGGATTAGGCTGGGTGGGATATAGAAGGGTGTACGGAGTGAGGGTGAGAGTGGGTTTAGACTGGGTGGGATATTAAAGGGTGTGGGGAGTGAGGGGGATAGTGGCATGAGACTGGGTGGGATATTAAAGGGTGTGCGGAGGGAGGGGGAGAGGGGGATTAGACTGGGTGGGATATAGAAGGGTGTGCGGAGTAAGGGAGAGAGTGGGTTAGACTGGGTGGAATATTAAAGCGTGTGGGTAGTGAGGGGGAGAGTGGGTTTCGACTGGGTGGGATATTAAAGGGTGTGCTGAGGGAGGGGTAGAGGGGGATTAGGCTGGGTGGGATATAGAAGGGTGTGCGGAGTGATGGGGAGTGTGGGATTAGACTGGGTGGGATATAGAATGGTGTGGGGAGTGAGGGGGAGAGGGGGATTAGACTGGGTGGGATATTAAAGGGTGTGCGGAGTGAGGGGGAGAGGGGGATTAGACTGGGTGGGATATAGAAGGGTGTACGGAGTGAGGGGGAGAGTGGGTTAAGTCTGGGTCGGATATTAAAGGGTGTGGAGAGTGAGGGGGAGAATGGGTTTAGACTGGGTGGGATATTAAAGGGTGTGCGGAGTGAGGGGGAGAGTGGGATTCGACTGGGTGGGATATTAAAGGGTGTGCGGAGTGAGGCGGAGAGTGGAATTAGACTGGGTGGGATATTAAAGGATGTGGAGAGTGAGGGGGAGAGTGGGATTAGACTGGGAAGGATATTAAAGGGTGTGGCGAGTGAGGGGGAGAGTGGGATTAGACTGGGTGGGATATTAAAGGGTGTGCGGAGTGAGGGGGAGAGTGGAATTAGACTGGGTGGGATATTAAAGGGTGTGGGGAGTGAGGGGGAGTGTGGGATTAGACTGGGTGGGATATTAAAGGGTGTGCGGAGTGAGGGGGAGAGTGGAATTAGACTGGGTGGGATATCAAAGGATGTGGGGAGTGAGGGGGAGAGTGGGGTTAGACTGGGTAGGATATTAAAGGGTGTGGGGAGTGAGGGGTAGAGGGGGATTAGGCTGGGTGGGATATAGAAGGGTGTACGGAGTGAGGGGGAGAGTGGGTTTAGACTGTGTGGGATATTAAAGGGTGTGGGGAGTGAGGGGGAGAGTGGGATCAGACTGGGTGGGATATTAAAGGGTGTGCGGAGGGAGGGGGAGAGGGGGATTAGACTGGGTGGGATATAGAAGGGTGTGCGGAGTGAGGGAGAGAGTGGGTTAGACTGGGTGGAATATTAAAGGGTGTGGGGAGTGAGGGGGAGAGTGGGTTTAGATTGGGTGGTATATTAAAGGGTGTGCGGAGTGAGGGGGAGTGTGGGATTAGACTGGGTGGGATATAGAAGGGTGTGCGGAGTGAGGGGGAGAGGGGGATTAGACTGGATGGGATATAGAAGGGTGTACGGAGTGAGGGGGAGAGTGGAATTAGACTGGGTGGGATATTAAAGGATGTGGGTAGTGAGGGGGAGAGTGGGGTTAGACTGGGTAGGATATTAAAGGGTGTGGGGAGTGAGGGGGAGAGTGGGATTAGACTGGGTGGGATATTAAAGGGTGTGCGGAGTGAGGGGGAGAGTGGAATTAGACTGGGTGGGATATCAAAGGATGTGGGGAGTGAGGGGGAGAGTGGGGTTAGACTGGGTAGGATATTAAAGGGTGTGGGGAGTGGGGGCGAGAGTGGGATTAGACTGGGTGGGATATAGAAGGGTGTGCGGAGTGAGGGAGAGAGTGGGTTTAGACTGGGTGGGATATTAAAGGGTATGGGGAGTGAGGGGGAGAGTGGGATTAGATTGGGTGGGATATTAAAGGGTGTGGGGAGTGAGGGGGAGAGTGGGATTAGACTGGGTGGGATATTAAAAGGTGTGGGGAGTGAGGGGGAGAGTGGGATTAGACTGGGTGGCATATTAAAGGGTGTGGGGAGTGAGGGGGAGTGTGGGATTAGACTGGGTGGGATATTAAAGGGTGTGCGGAGTGAGGGGGAGAGTGCGATTAGACTGGGTGGGATATCAAAGGGTGTGCGGAGGGAGGGGTAGAGGGGGATTAGGCTGGGTGGGATATAGAAGGGTGTACGGAGTGAGGGTGAGAGTGGGTTTAGACTGGGTGGGATATTAAAGGGTGTGGGGAGTGAGGGGGATAGTGGCATGAGACTGGGTGGGATATTAAAGGGTGTGCGGAGGGAGGGGGAGAGGGGGATTAGACTGGGTGGGATATAGAAGGGTGTGCGGAGTGAGGGAGAGAGTGGGTTAGACTGGGTGGAATATTAAAGCGTGTGGGTAGTGAGGGGGAGAGTGGGTTTCGACTGGGTGGGATATTAAAGGGTGTGCTGAGGGAGGGGTAGAGGGGGTTTAGGCTGGGTGGGATATAGAAGGGTGTGCGGAGTGATGGGGAGTGTGGGATTAGACTGGGTGGGATATAGAATGGTGTGGGGAGTGAGGGGGAGAGGGGGATTAGACTGGGTGGGATATTAAAGGGTGTGCGGAGTGAGGGGGAGAGGGGGATTAGACTGGGTGGGATATAGAAGGGTGTACAGAGTGAGGGGGAGAGTGGGTTAAGTCTGGGTCGGATATTAAAGGGTGTGGAGAGTGAGGGGGAGAATGGGTTTAGACTGGGTGGGATATTAAAGGGTGTGCGGAGTGAGGGGGAGAGTGGGATTCGACTGGGTGGGATATTAAAGGGTGTGCGGAGTGAGGCGGAGAGTGGAATTAGACTGGGTGGGATATTAAAGGATGTGGAGAGTGAGGGGGAGAGTGGGATTAGACTGGGAAGGATATTAAAGGGTGTGGCGAGTGAGGGGGAGAGTGGGATTAGACTGGGTGGGATATTAAAGGGTGTGCGGAGTGAGGGGGAGAGTGGAATTAGACTGGGTGGGATATTAAAGGATGTGGGTAGTGAGGGGGAGAGTGGGGTTAGACTGGGTAGGATATTAAAGGGTGTGGGGAGTGAGGGGGAGTGTGGGATTAGACTGGGTGGGATATTAAAGGGTGTGCGGAGTGAGGGGGAGAGTGGAATTAGACTGGGTGGGATATCAAAGGATGTGGGGAGTGAGGGGGAGAGTGGGGTTAGACTGGGTAGGATATTAAAGGGTGTGGGGAGTGAGGGGTAGAGGGGGATTAGGCTGGGTGGGATATAGAAGGGTGTACGGAGTGAGGGGGAGAGTGGGTTTAGACTGTGTGGGATATTAAAGGGTGTGGGGAGTGAGGGGGAGAGTGGGATCAGACTGGGTGGGATATTAAAGGGTGTGCGGAGGGAGGGGGAGAGGGGATTAGACTGGGTGGGATATAGAAGGGTGTGCGGAGTGAGGGAGAGAGTGGGTTAGACTGGGTGGAATATTAAAGGGTGTGGGGAGTGAGGGGGAGAGTGGGTTTAGATTGGGTGGTATATTAAAGGGTGTGCGGAGTGAGGGGGAGTGTGGGATTAGACTGGGTGGGATATAGAAGGGTGTGCGGAGTGAGGGGGAGAGGGGGATTAGACTGGGTGGGATATAGAAGGGTGTACGGAGTGAGGGGGAGAGTGTGATTAGACTGGGTGGGATATTAAAGGATGTGGGTAGTGAGGGGGAGAGTGGGGTTAGACTGGGTAGGATATTAAAGGGTGTGGGGAGTGAGGGGGAGAGTGGGATTAGACTGGGTGGGATATTAAAGGGTGTGCGGAGTGAGGGGGAGAGTGGAATTAGACTGGGTGGGATATCAAAGGATGTGGGGAGTGAGGGGGAGAGTGGGGTTAGACTGGGTAGGATATTAAAGGGTGTGGGGAGTGAGGGGGAGAGTGGGATTAGACTGGGTGGGATATTAAAGGGTGTGCGGAGTGAGGGGGAGTGTGAGATTAGACTGGGTGGGATATTAAAGGGTGTGCGGAGTGAGGGGTAGAGGGGGATTAGGCTGGGTGGGATATAGAAGGGTGTACGGAGTGAGGGGGAGAGTGGGTTTAGACTGTGTGGGATATTAAAGGGTGTGGGGAGTGAGGGGGAGAGTGGGATCAGACTGGGTGGGATATTAAAGGGTGTGCGGAGGGAGGGGGAGAGGGGGATTAGACTGGGTGGGATATAGAAGGGTGTGCGGAGTGAGGGAGAGAGTGGGTTAGACTGGGTGGAATATTAAAGGGTGTGGGGAGTGAGGGGGAGAGTGGGTTTAGATTGGGTGGTATATTAAAGGGTGTGCGGAGTGAGGGGGAGTGTGGGATTAGACTGGGTGAGATAGAGAAGGGTGTGCGGAGTGAGGGGGAGAGGGGGATTAGACTGGGTGGGATATAGAAGGGTGTACGGAGTGAGGGGGAGAGTGGGTTAAGTCTGGGTGGGATATTAAAGGGTGTGGGGAGTGAGGGGGAGAGTGGGGTTAGACTGGGTGGAATATTAAAGGTGGTGGGGAGTGAGGGGGAGAGGTGGTTTAGACTGGGTGGCATATTAAAGGGTGTGGGGAGTGAGGGGGAGAGTGGGATTAGACTGGGTGGGATATAGGAGGGTGTGGGGAGTGGGGGAGACAGTGGGATTAGACTGGGTGGGATATTAAAGGGTGTGGGGAGTGAGGGGGAGAGAGGGATTAGATTGGGTGGGATATTAAAGGGTGTGGGGAGTGAGGGGGAGAGTGGGATTAGACTTGGTGGGATATTAAATGGTGTGGGGAGTGAGGGGGAGAGTGGGATTAGACTGGGTAGGATATTAAAGGGTGTGCGGAGTGAGGGGGAGTGCGGGATTAGACTGGGTGGGATATTAAAGGGTGTGCGGTGTGAGGGGGAGAGTGCGATTAGACTGGGTGGGATATTAAAGGGTGTGCGGAGGGAGGAGTAGAGGGGGATTAGGCTGGGTGGGATATAGAAGGGTGTACGGAGTGAGGGGGAGAGTGGGTTTAGACTGGGTGGGATATTAAAGGGTGTGGGGAGTGAGGGGGAGAGTGGGATCAGACTGGGTGGGATATTAAAGGGTGTGCGGAGGGAGGGGGACAGGGGGATTAGACTGGGTGGGATATTAAAGGATGTGGGGATTGGGGGCGAGAGTGGGATTAGACTGGTTGGGATATAGAAGGGTGTGCGGAGTGAGGGAGAGAGTGGGTTTAGACTGGGTGGGATATTAAAGGGTATGGGGAGTGAGGGGGAGAGTGGGATTAGATTGCGTGGGATATTAAAGGGTGTGGGGAGTGAGGGGGAGAGTGGGATTAGACTGGGTGGGATATTAAAAGGTGTGGGGAGTGAGGGGGAGAGTGGGATTAGACTGGGTGGCATATTAAAGGGTGTGGGGAGTGAGGGGGAGTGTGGGATTAGACTGGGTGGGATATTAAAGGGTGTGCAGAGTGAGGGGGAGAGTGGGAATAGACTGGGTGGGATATTAAAGGGTGTGCGGAGGGAGGGGTAGAGGGGGATTAGGCTGGGTGGGATATAGAAGGGTGTACGGAGTGAGGGTGAGAGTGGGTTTAGACTGGGTGGGATATTAAAGGGTGTGGGGAGTGAGGGGGAGAGTGGCATCAGACTGGGTGGGATATTAAAGGGTGTGCGGAGGGAGGGGGTGAGGGGGATTAGACTGGGTGGGATATAGAAGGGTGTGCGGAGTGAGGGAGAGAGTGGGTTAGACTGGGTGGAATATTAAAGCATGTGGGGAGTGAGGGGGAGAGTGGGTTTCGACTGGGTGGCATATTAAAGGCTGTGGGGAGTGAGGGGGAGAGTGGGATTAGATTGGGTGGTATATTAAAGGGTGTGCGGAGTGAGGGGGAGTGTGGGATTAGACTGGGTCGGATATAGAATGGTGTGGGGAGTGAGGGGGAGAGGGGGATTAGACTGGGTGGGATATTAAAGGGTATGTGGAGTGAGGGGGAGAGGGGGATTAGACTGGGTGGGATATAGAATGGTGTACGGAGTGAGGGGGAGAGTGGGTTAAGTCTGGGTGGGATATTAAAGGGTGTGGGGAGTGAGGGGGAGAATGGGTTTAGACTGGGTGGGATATTAAAGGGTGTGCGGAGTGAGGGGGAGAGTGGGATTCGACTGGGTGGGATATTAAAGGGTGTGCGGAGTGAGGCGGAGAGTGGAATTAGACTGGGTGGGATATTAAAGGATGTGGAGAGTGAGGGGGAGAGTGGGATTAGACTGGGAAGGATATTAAAGGGTGTGGCGAGTGAGGGGGAGAGTGGGATTAGACTGGGTGGGATATTAAAGGGTGTGCGGAGTGAGGGGGAGAGTGGGGTTAGACTGGGTAGGATATTAAAGGGTGTGGGTAGTGAGGGGGAGAGTGGGGTTAGACTGGGTAGGATATTAAAGGGTGTGGGGAGTGAGGGGGAGAGTGGGATTAGACTGGGTGGGATATTAAAGGGAGTGGGGAGTGAGGGGGAGAGGGATTAGACTGGGTCGGATATTAAAGGGTGTGGGGAGTGAGGGGGAGAGTGGGATTAGACTGGGTGGGATATTAAAAGGTGTGGGGAGTGAGGGGGTGAGTGGGATTAGACTGGGTGGCATATTAAAGGGTGTGCGGAGGGAGGGGGAGAGTGGGATTAGACTGGGTGGGATATTAAAGGGTGTGCGGAGTGAGGGGTAGAGGGGGATTAGGCAGGGTGGGATATAGAAGGGTGTGCGGAGTGATGGGGAGAGGGGGATTAGACTGGGTGGGATATAGAAGGGTGTACGGAGTGAGGGGGAGAGTGGGTATAGACTGGGTGGGATATTAAAGGGAGTGGGGAGTGAGGGGAGAGTGGGATCACACTGGGTGGGATATTAAAGGGTGTGCGGAGGGTGGGGGAGAGGGGGATTAGACTGGGTGGGATACAGAAGGGTGTGCGGAGTGAGGGAGAGAGTGGGTTAGACTGGGTGGAATATTAAAGGGTGTGGGGAGTGAGGGGGAGAGTGGGGTTAGACTGGGTGGAATATTAAAGGTGGTGGGGAGTGAGGGGGAGAGGGGGTTTAGACTGGGTGGCATATTAAAGGGTGTGGGGAGTGAGGGGGAGAGTGGGATTAGACTGGGTGGGATATAGGAGGGTGTGGGGAGTGGGGGAGACAGTGGGATTAGACTGGGTGGGATATTAAAGGGTGTGGGGAGTGAGTGGAGAGTGGGATTAGACTGGGTGGGATATTAAAGGGTGTGCGGAGTGAGAGGGAGAGTGGATTTAGACTGGGTGGGATATTAAAGGGTGTGCGGAGTGAGGGGGAGTGTGGGATTAGACTGGGTGGGATATTAAAGGGTGTGCGGAATGAGGGGGAGAGTGCGATTAGACTGGGTGGGATATTAAAGGGTGTGCGGAGGGAGGGGTAGAGGGGGATTAGGCTGGGTGGGATATAGAAGGGTGTACGGAGTGAGAGGGAGAGTGGGTTTAGATTGGGTGGGATATTAAAGGGTGTGGGGAGTGAGGGGGAGAGTGGGATCAGACTGGGTGGGATATTAAAGGGTGTGCGGAGGAAGGGGGACAGGGGGATTAGACTGGGTGGGATATTAAAGGATGTGGGGAGTGGGGGCGAGAGTGGGATTAGACTGGGTGGGATATAGAAGAGTGTGCGGAGTGAGGGAGAGAGTGGGTTTAGACTGGGTGGGATATTAAAGGGTATGGGGAGTGAGGGGGAGAGTGGGATTAGATTGGGTGGGATATTAAAGGGTGTGGGGAGTGAGGGGGAGAGTGGGATTAGACTGGGTGGGATATTAAAAGGTGTGGGGAGTGAGGGGGAGAGTGGGATTAGACTGGGTGGCATATTAAAGGGTGTGGGGAGTGAGGGGGAGTGTGGGATTAGACTGGGTGGGATATTAAAGGGTGTGCGGAGTGAGGGGGAGAGTGCGATTAGACTGGGTGGGATATTAAAGGGTGTGCGGAGGGAGGGGTAGAGGGGGATTAGGCTGGGTGGGATATAGAAGGGTGTACGGAGTGAGGGTGAGAGTGGGTTTAGACTGGGTGGGATATTAAAGGGTGTGGGGAGTGAGGGGGATAGTGGCATCAGACTGGGTGGGATATTAAAGGGTGTGCGGAGGGAGGGGGAGAGGGGGATTAGACTGGGTGGGATATAGAAGGGTGTGCGGAGTGAGGGAGAGAGTGCGTTAGACTGGGTGGAATATTAAAGCGTGTGGGTAGTGAGGGGGAGAGTGGGTTTCGACTGGGTGGGATATTAAAGGGTGTGCTGAGGGAGGGGTAGAGGGGGATTAGGCTGGGTGGGATATAGAAGGGTGTGCGGAGTGATGGGGAGTGTGGGATTAGACTGGGTGGGATATAGAATGGTGTGGGGAGTGAGGGGGAGAGGGGGATTAGACTGGGTGGTATATTAAAGGGTGTGCGGAGTGAGGGGGAGAGGGGGATTAGACTGGGTGGGATATAGAAGGGTGTACGGAGTGAGGGGGAGAGTGGGTTAAGTCTGGGTGGGATATTAAAGGGTGTGGGGAGTGAGGGGGAGAATGGGTTTAGACTGGGTGGGATATTAAAGGGTGTGCGGAGTGAGGGGGAGAGTGGGATTCGACTGGGTGGGATATTAAAGGGTGTGCGGAGTGAGGCGGAGAGTGGAATTAGACTGGGTGGGATATTAAAGGATGTGGAGAGTGAGGGGGAGAGTGGGATTAGACTGGGAAGGATATTAAAGGGTGTGGCGAGTGAGGGGGAGAGTGGGATTAGACTGGGTGGGATATTAAAGGGTGTGCGGAGTGAGGGGGAGAGTGGAATTAGACTGGGTGGGATATTAAAGGATGTGGGTAGTGAGGGGGAGAGTGGGGTTAGACTGGGTAGGATATTAAAGGGTGTGGGGAGTGAGGGGGAGAGTGGGATTAGACTGGGTGGGATATTAAAGGGTGTGCGGAGTGAGGGGGAGAGTGGAATTAGACTGGGTGGGATATCAAAGGATGTGGGGAGTGAGGGGGAGAGTGGGGTTAGACTGGGTAGGATATTAAAGGGTGTGGGGAGTGAGGGGGAGAGTGGGATTAGACTGGGTGGGATATTAAAGGGTGTGCGGAGTGAGGGGGAGTGTGAGATTAGACTGGGTGGGATATTAAAGGGTGTGCGGAGTGAGGGGTAGAGGGGGATTAGGCTGGGTGGGATATCGAAGGGTGTACGGAGTGAGGGGGAGAGTGGGTTTAGACTGTGTGGGATATTAAAGGCTGTGGGGAGTGAGGGGGAGAGTGGGATCAGACTGGGTGGGATATTAAAGGGTGTGCGGAGGGAGGGGGAGAGGGGGATTAGACTGGGTGGGATATAGAAGGGTGTGCGGAGTGAGGGAGAGAGTGGGTTAGACTGGGTGGAATATTAAAGGGTGTGGGGAGTGAGGGGGAGAGTGGGTTTAGATTGGGTGGTATATTAAAGGGTGTGCGGAGTGAGGGGGAGTGTGGGATTAGACTGGGTGGGATATAGAAGGGTGTGCGGAGTGAGGGGGAGAGGGGGATTAGACTGGGTGGGATATAGAAGGGTGTACGGAGTGAGGGGGAGAGTGGGTTAAGTCTGGGTGGGATATTAAAGGGTGTGGGGAGTGAGGGGGAGAGGGGGATTAGACTGGGTGGGATATTAAAGGGTGTGCGGAGTGAGGGGGAGAGGGGGATTAGACTGGGTGGGATATAGAAGGGTGTACTGAGTGAGGGGGAGAGTGGGTTAAGTCTGGGTGGGATATTAAAGGGTGTGGGGAGTGAGGGGGAGAATGGGTTTAGACTGGGTGGGATATTAAAGGGTGTGCGGAGTGAGGGGGAGAGTGGGATTAGACTGGGTGGGATATTAAACGGTGTGTGGAGTGAGGGGGAGAGTGGAATTAGACTGGGTGGGATATTAAAGGATGTGGGGAGTGAGGGGGAGAGTGGGATTAGACTGGGTAGGATATTAAAGGGTGTTGGGTGTGAGGGGGAGAGTGGAATTAGACTGGGTGGGATATTAAAGGGTGTGGGGAGTGAGGGGGAGAGTGGAATTAGACTGGGTGGGATATTAAAGGGTGTGCGGAGTGAGGGGGAGAGTGGAATTAGACTGGGTGGGATATTAAAGGATGTGGGGAGTGAGGGGGAGAGTGGGGTTAGACTGGGTAGGATATTAAAGGGTGTGGGGAGTGAGGGGGAGAGTGGGATTAGACTGGGTGGGATATTAAAGGGTGTGCGGAGTGAGGGGGAGAGTGGAATTAGACTGGGTGGGATATTAAAGGGTGTGGGGAGTGAGGGGGAGAGTGGGATCAGACTGGATGGGATATTAAAGGGTGTGGGGAGTGAGGGGGGAGTGTGGGTTTAGACAGGGTGGGATATTAAAGGATGTGATTAGTGAGGGGGAGAGTGGGGTTAGACTGGGTAGGATATTAAAGGGTGTGCGGAGTGAGCGGGAGTGTGGGATTAGACTGGGTGGGATATTAAAGGGTATGGGGAGTGGGGGGGGAGTGGGATTAGACTGGGTGGGATATTAAAGGGTGTGGGGAGTGAGGGGGAGAGTGTGATTAGACTGGGTGGGATATTAAAGGGTGTGCGGAGGGAGGGGTAGAGGGGGATTAGACTGGGTGGGATATTAAAGGGTGTGCGGAGGTAGGGGTAGAGGGGGATTAGGCTGGGTGGGATATAGAAGGGTGTGCGGAGTGATGGGGAGAGGGGGATTAGACTGGGTGGGATAAAGAAGGGAGTACGGAGTGAGAGGGAGAGTGGGTTCAGACTGGGTGGGATATTAAAGGGAGTGGGTAGTGAGGGGGAGGGTGGGATCAGACTGGGTGGGATATTAAAGGGTGTGCTGAGGGAGGGGTAGAGGGGGATTAGGCTGGGTGGGATATAGAAGGGTGTGCGGAGTGATGGGGAGAGGGGGATTAGACTGGGTGGGATATAGAAGGGTGTACGGAGTGATGGGGAGAGGGGGATTAGACTGGGTGGGCTATAGAAGGGTGTACGGAGTGAGGGGGAGAGTGGGTTCAGACTGGGTGGGATATAGAATGGTGTGCGGAGTGAGGGAGAGACTGGGTTAGACTGGGTGGGATATTAAAGGGTGCGGGGAGTGAGGGGGAGAGTGGGATTAGACTGGGTGGGATATTAAAAGGTGTGGGGAGTGAGGGGGTGAGTGGGATTAGACTGGGTGGCATATTAAAGGGTGTGCGGAGGGAGGGGGAGAGTGGGATTAGACTGGGTGGGATATTAAAGGGTGTGCGGAGTGAGGGGGAGAGTGCGATTAGACTGGGTGGGATATTAAAGGGTGTGCGGAGGGAGGGGTAGAGGGGGATTAGGCAGGGTGGGATATAGAAGGGTGTGCGGAGTGATGGGGAGAGGGGGATTAGACTGGGTGGGATATAGAAGGGTGTACGGAGTGAGGGGGAGAGGCGGATTAGACTGGGTGGGATATAGAAGAGTGTACGGAGTGAGAGGGAGAGTGGGTTCAGACTGGGTGGGATATTAAAGGGTGTGGGGAGTGAGGGGGAGAGTGGGGTTAGACTGGGTGGAATATTAAAGGTTGTGGGGAGTGAGGGGGAGAGGGGGTTTAGACTGGGTGGCATATTAAAGGGTGTGGGGAGTGAGGGGGAGAGTGGGATTAGACTGGGTGGGATATAGGAGGGTGTGGGGAGTGGGGGAGAGAGTGGGATTAAACTTTGTGGGATATTAAAGGGTGTGGGGAGTGAGGGGAGAGTGGGATTAGACTGGGTGCGATATTAAAGGGTGTGCGGAGTGAGAGGGAGAGTGGGTTTAGACTGGGTGGGATATTAAAGGGTGTGGGGAGTGAGGGGGAGAGTGGGATTTAGATTGGGTGGGATATTAAAGGGTGTGGGGAGTGAGGGGGAGAGTGGGATTAGACTTGGTGGGATATTAAAAGGTGTGGGGTGAGAGGGGGAGAGTGGGATTAGACTGGGTAGGATATTAAAGGGTGTGCCGAGTGAGGGGGAGTGTGGGATTAGACTGGGTGGGATATTAAAGGGTGTGCGGAGTGAGGGGGAGAGTGCGATTAGACTGGGTGGGACATTAAAGGGTGTGCGGAGGGAGGGGTAGAGGGGGATTAGGCTGGGTGGGATATAGAAGGGTGTACGGAGTGAGGGGGAGAGGGGGATTAGACTGGGTGGGATATTAAAGGGTGTGCGGAGTGAGGGGAAGAGGGGGATTAGACTGGGTGGGATATAGAAGGGGTACGGAGTGAGGGGGAGAGTGGGTTAAGTCTGGGTGGGATATTAAAGGGTGTGGGGAGTGAGGGGGAGAATGGGTTTAGACTGGGTGGGATATTAAAGGATGTGCGGAGTGAGGGGGAGAGTGGGATTAGACTGGGTGGGATATTAAAGGGTGTGCGGAGTGAGGCGGAGAGTGGAATTAGACTGGGTGGGATATTAAAGGATGTGGGGAGTGAGGGGGAGGGTGGGATTAGACTGGGTAGGATATTAAAGGGTGTGGGGAGTGAGGGGGAGAGTGGAATTAGACTGGGTGGGATATTAAAGGGTGTGCGGAGTGAGGGGTTGAGTGGAATTAGACTGGGTGGGATATTAAAGGATGTGGGGAGTGAGGGGGAGAGTGGGGTTAGACTGGGTAGGATATTAAAGGGTGTGGGGAGTGAGGGGGAGAGTGGGATTAGACTGGGTGAGATATTAAAGGGTGTGCGGAGTGAGGGGGAGAGTGGAATTAGACTGGGTGGGATATTAAAGGGTGTAGGGAGTGAGGGGGAGACTGGGATTAGACTGAGTGGGATATTAAAGGGTGTGGGGAGTGAGGGGGAGAGTGGGTTTAGACTGGTTGGGATATTAAAGGATGTGGGGAGTGAGGGGGAGAGTGGAGTTAGACTGGGTAGGATATTAAAGGGTGTGCGGAGTGAGCGGGAGTGTGGGATTAGACTGGGTGGGATATTAAAGGGTGTGGGGAGTGGGGGGGAGTGGGATTAGACTGGGTGGGATATTAAAGGGTGTGGGGAGTGAGGGGGAGAGTGTGATTAGACTGGGTGGGATATTAAATGGTGTGGGGAGTGAGGGGGAGTGTTGGATTGGACTGGGTGGGATATTAAATGGTGTGGGGAGTGGGGGGGGGAGAGAATGGGATTAGACTGGGTGGGATATTAAAGGGTGTGGGGAGTGAGGGGAGAGTGGGATTAGACTGGGTGGGATATTAAAGGGTGCGGGGAGTGAGGGGGAGAGTGGAAATTCGACTCGGTGGGATATTAAAGGGTGTGGGGAGTGAGGGGAGAATGGGATTAGACTGGGTGGGATATTAAAGGGTGTGGGGAGTGAGGGGGAGAGTGGGATTAGACTGGGTGGGATATTAAAGGGTGTGGGGAGTGAGGGGGAGAGTGGGATTAGACTGGGTGGGATATTAAAGTGTGTGGGGAGTGAGGGGAAGATGGGATTAGACTGGGTGGGATATCAAAGTGTGTGGGGAGTGAGGGGGAGTGTGTGATTAGACTGGGTGGCATATTAAAGCGTGTGGGGAGTGGGGGGGAGAATGGGATTAGACTGGGTGGGATATTAAAGGGTGTGGGGAGTGATGGGGAGACTGGAGATTAGACTGGGAGGGATATTAAAGGGTGTGGAGAGTGAGGGGGGTGAGTGGGATTAGACTGGGTGGGATATTATTGGGTGTGGGGAGTGAGGGGGAGTGTGGGATTAGACTGGGTGGGATATTAAAGGGTGTGGGGAGTGAGGGGAGACTGGAGATTAGACTGGGAGGGATATTAAAGGGTGTGGAGAGTGAGGGGGGTGAGTGGGATTAGACTGGGTGGGATATTATTGGGTGTGGGGAGTGAGGGGGAGTGTGGGATTAGACTGGGTGGGATATTAAAGGGTGTGGGGAGTGAGGGGAGACTGGAGATTAGACGGGGTGGGATATTAAAGGTTGTGGAGAGTGAGGGGGAAAGGAGGATTAGACTGGGTGGGATATTTAAGGGTGCGGGGAGTGAGGGGAGACTGGAGATTAGACTGGGTGGGATATTAAAGGGTGTGGGGAGTGAGGGGGAGAGGGGGATTAGACTGGGTGGGATATTAAAGGATGCGGGGAGTGAGGGGAGACTAGAGATTAGAGTGGGTGGGATATTAAAGGGTGTGGAGAGTGAGGGGAGAGTGGGATTAGACTGGGTGGGATATTAAAGGGTGTGCGGAGTGAGGGGAGAGTGGGATTAGACTGGGTGGGATATTAAAGGGTGTGTGGAGTGAGGGGAGTCTGGGGATTAGACTGGGTGGGATATTAAAGAGTGTGGGGAGTGAGGGGGAGAGTGGGATTAGACTGGGTGGGATATTAAAGGGTGCGGGGATTGAGGGGAGACTAGAGAAAAGAGTGGGTGGGATATTAAAGGGTGTGGAGAGTGAGGGGAGAGTGGGATTTGACTGGGTGGGAAATTAAAGTGTGTGGGGAGTGAGGGGAGAGTGGGATTAGACTGGGTGGGATATTAAAGGGTGTGGGGAGTGAGGGGAGAGTGGGATTAGACTGGGTGGGATATTAAAGGGTGTGGGGAGTGAGGGGAGAGTGGGATTAGACTGGGTGGGATATTAAAGTGTGTGGGGAGTGAGGGGAGAGTGGGATTCGACTGGGTGGGATATTAAAGGGTGTAGGGAGTGAGGGGAGAGTGGGATTAGACTGGGTGGGATATTAAAGTGTGTGGGGAGTGAGGGGAGAGTGGGATTAGACTGGGTGGGATATTAAAGGGTGTGGGGAGTGATGGGGAGACTGAAGATTATACTTGGTGGTGTTTTGTTCTGCTCTTGACGTAGCATAAACTGCTTCCTTGATGTGCACTCTGACAAAGGAAGGTTCAGACTTGGAGATATCTTCAACACGTTTATTGAACTATTAACAATTCTCCTACTTGGATTCGACGCTACTGTTAATCCTGCTATAGCTACTCAGACTGACGAACCAGTCTGCTACAATCCACGTGGTGTGAGTGATGTTCAATCAACCCTGTGTCTGTGCTCACTGAGTGTCTCCACTGGAAAGAGACTGAGCATGTGTGATGTGTCCTTTTATATGGGCTGGTGTAATGCCTTACTGTGGTGGTGTCACCTCTGTGTATATCGTGAATGCCCATTGGGCGTGTCCTATGTTACTGACCTATTAGATGACTGTCTGTGTGTCATGTCTCTGGTGCTCTCTCTCGTGTTTAGCTCGGTGTCGTTTATGTACATTAACCCTTTGTGCACTTACAGTGACACATCCCCCCCCCCTTTTTTCGTGTTATATTTTTTCTGTACAGTGTTAAAGAAAATTGTACAAACTAGGTAGATGAGTGATACTCTGTACAAGTTATGATAACAGTGATCATTAAACAATAAGTCCAAATCATGAGTCCAAAGTTCTTTAATTATTATGGTCGAGTGGCTTTCTTGTTTGGTTGGTGAGTTGGTGATGTTGATGGTGGCATTGCTTTGTAAACACCATCAGTGTCCCTGTGCTGAAGGAACCAAGAAGTGGTCAAATCACTTTGTTGTCCGATTTGGACTCTTTTTTTTTCTTTCGGTGCTTGTGGTGGTAATTCTTGATGGCATCTGTCCTGAAAGCCATGCTTCCTGTTGGTAGTGCAGCAAACGTGAATTGGTAAGATGCATCGTCCTGCCATGGCATGTCGTTGTACTGAGCTGAGCAGTAACAGTGTCCCTCATGGGCAGAGTTGTACCATGTCGGACCAGTCGTGGTTCCATTGGTGTTGTTGTTGTGTTTGTTGTCGACGCTGTTGCCTCTGGTACACTTCCTGTTATTGTCTTTGATGTTGTTGTGTTTGCTGCGCTCAAGGACCACACTCTGTGGATAATACGAGTCCTTCACACAGTTACTTGTGTCAGCGTGCTTTGTGACATCTGCTGTTTTCTTGATGGTGCCGCCACTGAATTTGCGGCGCTCCCCGTCTGGAGTCACGCCCCGTTTACTTGAATCAGTTTTGGTTTGTCGATACTCCCCGTCTGGAGTCTGGTCTGTTTCACCTGAGTCAGTTTTGGTTTGTCGATGCTCCCCGCCCGGAGTCTGGTCTGTTTCACCTGAGTCAGTTTTGGTTTGTCGATGCTCCCCGTCTGGAGTCTGGTCTGTTTCACCTGAGTCAGTTTTGGTTTGTCGATGCTCTCCGTCTGGAGCCCTTTCTGGTTCACTTGCATCTTCTGAGGTTTCTTGATACTCCACATCTGAAGTCAAAACATTCAGGAATGCATTTGCTTGTGGAGAGGCTCGAGCGGATGAGGTTTGAAGTAACGTGGTATCACCGGAGTCACCAGTAGTCTCACTGTGATTGTCGAGTGCCTCTGTCCATTCTAGCTGAGGTCTGTCACGTTGCACATCTGGTATGGGAAGTGGGATGTCGTCATCACTTGTCTCACATACAGTGGGTGGAGCCTCAGTGTCTTCTTGTCTTTCACTTAATCTGGGTGGACTGTCAGAGTTTTCTTCTGTACACTTGAGCGTGGTAGACTGTCAGAGTCTTTCTGTTGTTCACTTGAGCGTGGCAGACTTTCATTGTCTGCTGCTGGTTGCTCAGAGGAGATTGCTAGACCCTCATGGTCATGTTCATGCAAGGACTGTGCTTTGGAGTCTTGCATTGCTTCCATCGTGGAGGCTGTCCACGAGCTCGCTGTGGAGGCTTGTGTCACTCCCTCTGTGGAGTCTTGCAGCGTTCCTTGCGTGGAATCGTGCATTGGTCTCTCTGTGGAAACTGTCATCACTTCTTGTTCATGCAAGGACTGCGCTCTGGAGTCTTGCGTTGCTTCTATCGTGGAGTCTGTCCACGAGCTCGCTGTGGAGTCTTTCATCGCTTTCTGTGTGGAGGCTGGGACCCTTTGAAGTGCGTGGACCACTCTCTGTGTGGAGTCGGAGACCCTTGGCGGTGCGTGGACCACTCTCTGTGTGTAGTCGGGGACCCTTCGTGGTGCGTGGACCACTCTCTGTGTGTAGTCGGGGACCCTTGGCGGTGCATGGACCACTCTCTGTGTGGAGTCGGGGACCCTTTGTGGTGCATGGACCACTCTCTGTGTGGAGTCGGGAACCCTTCGCGGTGTGTGGACCACTCTCTGTGTGGAGTCGGGGACCCTTTGTGGTGCATGGACCACTCTCTGTGTGGAGGCTGGGACCCTTCGCGGTGCGTGGACCACTCTCTGTGTGGAGTCGGGGACCCTTTGTGGTGCGTGGACCACTCTCTGTGTGGAGTCGGGGACGCTTGGCGGTGCATGGACCACTCTCTGTGTGGAGTCGGGGACCCTTTGTGGTGCGTGGACCACTCTCTGTGTGGAGTCGGGGACCCTTGGCGGTGCGTGGACCACTCTCTGTGTGGAGTCGAGGACCCTTCGCGGTGCGTGGACCACTCTCTATGTGGCAGCAGGCCGCTCTCTGTGGGCTTGCACCGCTCTCTGTCTCTTGGTGCCAGGCCGCAGCACAATCCTGCACTCACGAGTCGGGATGTCATATCTGCTGGGCTGAAGATCCTCAAATCCGAAGAACTCGTCGTCGGGGTTGTCAATGTACAATACGTCTAGCTGTGGTTCGGATTTGGGACTGGGGTAGCCTCCCAAGGTGAAAGCTTCGTCTGTGTCGTTGTCTTCCAAGACAATATCATCACGTTTTGTGTCGGAGCTGGCATTGGGCCCGCGATGTCCAAAGAAGAATTCAAGGTCTGAGTCACAGTCTTCAAGGACTGTATCATCTCTTTGGGCGATGCTAACTGCTTGTTGCAGGGTTCTGCGGAGGTTACTTTCAGCGACTGGTCGAATGTCAGGCATCGTGCTGTCGTTCCAGGCGAAATAATCTGATTTTGAGGCTTTAAATTGTTTTCTGTGTTTTGGGACATTTCCCCTTTAAGTGGGAGTGGTCTGGGGCCTCTGACGTCATGACGTGTGTGACGTAGTGCGTAGGAAGCGATTGCGCATGAGCATGTGCATATCGTTGTTCCTTTACTTGATGTCCTGTTCTCAATTGCGCATGCGCAAACGGACCTGCTCGTTCTGTGCGCTCTTCGCGCAACTGCGCATGTGCAGCACCTTTCCCAAGATGGCTGCAATTCAAAACTGCCGTTCGTTGCTGCCAGCCGACCTCGCGGTGAGTTTTGGCGCCTCTTTTACCTTTTCTTCTTGTATGTTCCTCGCAGAATTCTTGGAATTTGTCCAGGACTGCCTGGAAAACGCTCTTGTTTTGCCCCTTTGAGTATTTGAAGGTCTGGAAGATTTCAGCTGCTTCTGGACCCGCGATGGTAAGCTTTATTTTTTTCTGCATCCGCCACGCCATCTAGGTCGGACGCTGCCAGGTAGATCTCGAATCTCTGCCGGAACCAACGCCAGTTTTCACTGAGATTGCCTTGATACGTGAGCTGCTGTGGAACCGGAATCTCAAACATCATCTTGCCTGGCTGTTGTTGCTGGTTGTCACTGTTTTGTTGAGTTGAGCTATATGAGTTGAAACTATATGGATTTAAACAGTTACTCACTGGTACCATCTTTTATTATGCTCTTGGCATAGCATAAGCTGTTTCATTGATGTGCACTCTGACAAAGGAAGGTTCAGACTTGGAGATAGCTTCAACACGTTTATTAAACTATTAACAATTCTCCTACTTGGATTCAACGCTACAGTTAATCCTGCTATAGTTACTCAGACTGACGAACCAGTCTGCTACAATCCACGTGGTGGGTGTGTTGTTCAATCAACTCTGTGTCTGTACTCACTGAGTGTCTCCATGGAAAGAGACTGAGCATGTGTGCTGTGTCCTTATATATGGGTTGGTGTAATGCCCTCCTGTGGTAGTGTCACCTCTGTGTGTTTCGTGAATGCCCATTGGTCGTGCCCTATCCTACTGACCTATTGTATAACTGTCTGTGTGTCATGTCTCTGGTGTGGGGAGTGAGGGGGCAGTGCAGGATTAGACTGGGTGGGATATTAAAGGGTGTGGGGAGTGAGGGGGGTGAGTGGGGTTAGACTGGGTGGGATATTAAAGGGTGTGGGGAGTGAGGGGAGAGTGGGGTTAGACTGGGTGGGATATTAAAGGGTGTGGGGAGTGAGGGGAGAGTGGGGTTAGACTGGGTGGGATATTAAAGGGTGTGGGGAGTAGGGGGAGTGCAGGATTAGACTGGGTGGGATATTAAAGGGTGATGGTGTGAGGCGGAGAGTGGGATTAGACTGGGTGGGATATTAAAGGGTGCGGAGAGTGAGGGGGAGAGTGGGATTAGACTGGGTGGGATATTAAAGGGTGTGGGGAGTGATGGGGAGATGGGATTAGACTCGGTGGGATATTAAAGAGTGTGGGGAGTGAGGGGGAGAGTGCGATTAGACTGGGTGGGATATTAAAGGGTGCGAGGAGTGAGGGGGAGAGTGCGATTAGACTGGGTGGGATATTAAAGGGTGTGGGGAGTGAGGGGGAGAGTGGGATTAGACTAGGTGGGATATTAAAGGGTGTGGGGAGTGAGGGGGAGAGTGCGATTAGACTGGGTGGGATATTAAAGGGTGCGGGGAGTGAGGAGGAGAATGAGATTAGACTGGGTAGGATATTAAAGGGTGTGCGGAGTGGGGGAGAGAGTGGGATTAGACTGGGTGGGATATTAAAGGGTGTGGGGAGTGAGGGGGCAGTGCAGGATTAGACTGGGTGGGATATTAAAGGGAGTGGGGAGTGAGGGGAGAGTGGGGTTAGACTGGGTGGGATATTAAAGGGTGTGGGGAGTGAGGGGGAGTGCAGGATTAGACTGGGAGGGATATTAAAGGGTGATGGTGTGAGGCGGAGAGTGGGATTAGACTGGGTGGGATATTAAAGGGTGCGGAGAGTGAGGGGGAGAATGGGATTAGACTCGGTGGGATATTAAAGACTGTGGGGAGTGAGGGGGAGAGTGCGATTAGACTGGGTGGGATATTAAAGGGTGCGGGGAGTGAGGGGGAGAATGAGATTAGACTGGGTAGGATATTAAAGGGTGTGCGGAGTGAGGGGGAGAGTGGGGTTAGACTGGGTGGGATATTAAAGGGTGTGGTGAGTGAGGGGGAGAGTGGGATTAGACTGGGTGGGATATTAAAGGGTGTGCGGAGTGAGGGGGAGAGTGGGTTTAGACTGGGTGGGATATTAAAGGTTGATGGTGTGAGGCGGAGAGTGGGATTAGACTGGGTGGGATATTAAAAGGGTGCGGAGATTGAGGGGGAGAATGAGATTAGACTGGGTAGGATATTAAAGGGTGTGCGGAGTGAGGGGGAGAGTGCGATTAGACTGGGTGGGATATTAAAGGGTGCGAGGAGTGAGGGGGAGAGTGCGATTAGACTGGGTGGGATATTAAAGGGTGTGGGGAGTGAGGGGGAGAGTGGGATTAGACTAGGTGGGATATTAAAGGGTGTGGGGAGTGAGGGGGAGAGTGCGATTAGACTGGGTGGGATATTAAAGGGTGCGGGGAGTGAGGAGGAGAATGAGATTAGACTGGGTAGGATATTAAAGGGTGTGCGGAGTGAGGGGGAGAGTGGGGTTAGACTGGGTGGGATATTAAAGGGTGTGGGGAGTGAGGGGGAGGGTGGGATTAGACTGGGTGGGGTATTAAAGGGTGTGCGGAGTGAGGGGGAGAGTGGGTTTAGACTGGGTGGGATATTAAAGGGTGTGGGGAGTGAGGGGGCAGTGGAGGATTAGACTGGGTGGGATATTAAAGGGTGTGGGGAGTGAGGGGGCAGTGCAGGATTAGACTGGGTGGGATACTAAAGGGAGTGGGGAGTGAGGGGAGAGTGGGGTTAGACTGGGTGGGATATTAAAGGGTGTGGGGAGTGAGGGGGAGTGCAGGATTAGACTGGGTGGGATATTAAAGGGCGATGGTGTGAGGCGGAGAGTGGGATTAGACTGGGTGGGATATTAAAGGGTGCGGAGAGTGAGGGGGAGAATGGGATTAGACTCGGTGGGATATTAAAGACTGTGGGGAGTGAGGGGGAGAGTGCGATTAGACTGGGTGGGATATTAAAGGGTGCGGGGAGTGAGGGGGAGAATGAGATTAGACTGGGTAGGATATTAAAGGGTGTGCGGAGTGAGGGGGAGAGTGGGGTTAGACTGGGTGGGATATTAAAGGGTGTGGTGAGTGAGGGGGAGAGTGGGATTAGACTGGGTGGGATATTAAAGGGTGTGCGGAGTGAGGGGGAGAGTGGGTTTAGACTGGGTGGGATATTAAAGGTTGATGGTGTGAGGCGGAGAGTGGGATTAGACTGGGTGGGATATTAAAAGGGTGCGGAGATTGAGGGGGAGAATGAGATTAGACTGGGTAGGATATTAAAGGGTGTGCGGAGTGAGGGGGAGAATGGGATTAGACTGGGTGGGATATTAAAGGGTGTTGGAGTGTGGGGGCGAGTAGGATTATACTGGGTGGGATATTAAAGGGTGCGGAGAGTGAGGGGGAGAATGGGATTAGACTCGGTGGGATATTAAAGCGTGTGGGGAGTGAGGGGATAGTGGGATTGACTGGGTGGGATATTAAAGGGTACGGGGAGTGAGGGGGATTAGACTGGGTGGTATATTAATGGATGAGGGGATGAGTGGGATCGGACTGGGTGGGATATTAACAGGAGCGGGGAGTGATGGGGAGAGTGGGATTAGACTGAGTGGAATATTAATGTGTGCGGGGTGTGAGGGGGAGAGTGTGTTCGACTGGGTGGGATATGAAATGGTGCGGGGAGTGACGGGGAGAGTGGGATTAGACTGGGTGGGATATTAAAGGGTGTGGGGAGTGAGGGGGAGAGTGGGGTTAGACTGGGTGGGATATTAATATGTGCGGAGTGAGGGGAGAGTGGGGTTAGACTGGGTGGGATATTAAAGGGTGTGGGGAGTGAGGCGGAGAGTGGGGTTAAACTGGGTGGGATATTAATATGTGCGGAGTGAGGGGAGAGTGGGGTTAGACTGGGTGGGATATTAAAGGGAGTGGGGAGTGAGGGGGAGAGTGGGATTAGACTGGGTGGGATATGAAAGGGTGTGCGGAGTGGGGGGGAGAGTGGGGTTAGACTGGGTGGGATATTAAAGGGTGTGTGGAGTGAGGGAAGGGTGGGGTTAGACTGGGTGGGATATTAATATGTGCGGAGTGAGGGACAGAGTGGGGTTAGACTGGGTGGGATATTAATGTGTGCGGAGTGAGGGGAGAGTGGGTTAGACTGGGTGGGATATTAAAGGGTCTGGTGAGTGAAGGGGAGGGTGGGGTTCCACTGGGTGGGATATTAAAGGGTCTGGTGAGTGAGGGGGAGAGTGGGATTAGACTGGGTGGGATATTAAAGGGTGTGGGGAGTGATGGGGAGATGGGATTAGACTCGGTGGGATATTAAAGAGTGTGGGGAGTGAGGGGGAGAGTGCGATTAGACTGGGTGGGATATTAAAGGGTGCGAGGAGTGAGGGGGAGAGTGCGATTAGACTGGGTGGGATATTAAAGGGTGTGGGGAGTGAGGGGGAGAGTGGGATTAGACTAGGTGGGATATTAAAGGGTGTGGGGAGTGAGGGGGAGAGTGCGATTAGACTGGGTGGGATATTAAAGGGTGCGGGGAGTGAGGAGGAGAATGAGATTAGACTGGGTAGGATATTAAAGGGTGTGCGGAGTGGGGGAGAGAGTGGGATTAGACTGGGTGGGATATTAAAGGGTGTGGGGAGTGAGGGGGCAGTGCAGGATTAGACTGGGTGGGATATTAAAGGGAGTGGGGAGTGAGGGGAGAGTGGCGTTAGACTGGGTGGGATATTAAAGGGTGTGGGGAGTGAGGGGGAGTGCAGGATTAGACTGGGAGGGATATTAAAGGGTGATGGTGTGAGGCGGAGAGTGGGATTAGACTGGGTGGGATATTAAAGGGTGCGGAGAGTGAGGGGGAGAATGGGATTAGACTCGGTGGGATATTAAAGACTGTGGGGAGTGAGGGGGAGAGTGCGATTAGACTGGGTGGGATATTAAAGGGTGCGGGGAGTGAGGGGGAGAATGAGATTAGACTGGGTAGGATATTAAAGGGTGTGCGGAGTGAGGGGGAGAGTGGGGTTAGACTGGGTGGGATATTAAAGGGTGTGGTGAGTGAGGGGGAGAGTGGGATTAGACTGGGTGGGATATTAAAGGGTGTGCGGAGTGAGGGGGAGAGTGGGTTTAGACTGGGTGGGATATTAAAGGTTGATGGTGTGAGGCGGAGAGTGGGATTAGACTGGGTGGGATATTAAAAGGGTGCGGAGATTGAGGGGGAGAATGAGATTAGACTGGGTAGGATATTAAAGGGTGTGCGGAGTGAGGGGGAGAGTGCGATTAGACTGGGTGGGATATTAAAGGGTGCGAGGAGTGAGGGGGAGAGTGCGATTAGACTGGGTGGGATATTAAAGGGTGTGGGGAGTGAGGGGGAGAGTGGGATTAGACTAGGTGGGATATTAAAGGGTGTGGGGAGTGAGGGGGAGAGTGCGATTAGACTGGGTGGGATATTAAAGGGTGCGGGGAGTGAGGAGGAGAATGAGATTAGACTGGGTAGGATATTAAAGGGTGTGCGGAGTGAGGGGGAGAGTGGGGTTAGACTGGGTGGGATATTAAAGGGTGTGGGGAGTGAGGGGGAGGGTGGGATTAGACTGGGTGGGGTATTAAAGGGTGTGCGGAGTGAGGGGGAGAGTGGGTTTAGACTGGGTGGGATATTAAAGGGTGTGGGGAGTGAGGGGGCAGTGGAGGATTAGACTGGGTGGGATATTAAAGGGTGTGGGGAGTGAGGGGGCAGTGCAGGATTAGACTGGGTGGGATACTAAAGGGAGTGGGGAGTGAGGGGAGAGTGGGGTTAGACTGGGTGGGATATTAAAGGGTGTGGGGAGTGAGGGGGAGTGCAGGATTAGACTGGGTGGGATATTAAAGGGCGATGGTGTGAGGCGGAGAGTGGGATTAGACTGGGTGGGATATTAAAGGGTGCGGAGAGTGAGGGGGAGAATGGGATTAGACTCGGTGGGATATTAAAGACTGTGGGGAGTGAGGGGGAGAGTGCGATTAGACTGGGTGGGATATTAAAGGGTGCGGGGAGTGAGGGGGAGAATGAGATTAGACTGGGTAGGATATTAAAGGGTGTGCGGAGTGAGGGGGAGAGTGGGGTTAGACTGGGTGGGATATTAAAGGGTGTGGTGAGTGAGGGGGAGAGTGGGATTAGACT
The DNA here is from genome assembly GCF_047496885.1 of Scyliorhinus torazame. Lineage (NCBI taxonomy): Eukaryota > Metazoa > Chordata > Chondrichthyes > Carcharhiniformes > Scyliorhinidae > Scyliorhinus > Scyliorhinus torazame. The sequence continues at coordinate 78,744,416 of NC_092710.1, read as the reverse complement.
GGGTGGGATATTAAAGGGTGTGCGGAGTGAGGGGGAGAGTGGGTTTAGACTGGGTGGGATATTAAAGGTTGATGGTGTGAGGCGGAGAGTGGGATTAGACTGGGTGGGATATTAAAAGGGTGCGGAGATTGAGGGGGAGAATGAGATTAGACTGGGTAGGATATTAAAGGGTGTGCGGAGTGAGGGGGAGAATGGGATTAGACTGGGTGGGATATTAAAGGGTGTTGGAGTGTGGGGGCGAGTAGGATTATACTGGGTGGGATATTAAAGGGTGCGGAGAGTGAGGGGGAGAATGGGATTAGACTCGGTGGGATATTAAAGCGTGTGGGGAGTGAGGGGATAGTGGGATTGACTGGGTGGGATATTAAAGGGTACGGGGAGTGAGGGGGATTAGACTGGGTGGTATATTAATGGATGAGGGGATGAGTGGGATTAGACTGGGTGGGATATTAACAGGAGCGGGGAGTGATGGGGAGAGTGGGATTAGACTGAGTGGAATATTAATGTGTGCGGGGTGTGAGGGGGAGAGTGTGTTCGACTGGGTGGGATATGAAATGGTGCGGGGAGTGACGGGGAGAGTGGGATTAGACTGGGTGGGATATTAAAGGGTGTGGGGAGTGAGGGGGAGAGTGGGGTTAGACTGGGTGGGATATTAATATGTGCGGAGTGAGGGGAGAGTGGGGTTAGACTGGGTGGGATATTAAAGGGTGTGGGGAGTGAGGCGGAGAGTGGGGTTAAACTGGGTGGGATATTAATATGTGCGGAGTGAGGGGAGAGTGGGGTTAGACTGGGTGGGATATTAAAGGGAGTGGGGAGTGAGGGGGAGAGTGGGATTAGACTGGGTGGGATATGAAAGGGTGTGCGGAGTGGGGGGGAGAGTGGGGTTAGACTGGGTGGGATATTAAAGGGTGTGTGGAGTGAGGGAAGGGTGGGGTTAGACTGGGTGGGATATTAATATGTGCGGAGTGAGGGACAGAGTGGGGTTAGACTGGGTGGGATATTAATGTGTGCGGAGTGAGGGGAGAGTGGGTTAGACTGGGTGGGATATTAAAGGGTCTGGTGAGTGAAGGGGAGGGTGGGGTTCCACTGGGTGGGATATTAAAGGGTCTGGTGAGTGAAGGGGAGGGTGGGGTTAGACTGGGTGGGATATTAATTTGTGCGGAGTGAGGGGAGAGTGGGTTAGACTGGGTGGGATATTAATGTGTGCGAAGTGAGGGGAGAGTGGGGTTAGACTGGGTGGGATATTAAAGGGTGTGCGGAGTGAGGGGGAGAGTGGGATTAGACTGGGTGGGATATTAATGTGTGCGGAGTGAGGGGCAGAGCGGGGTTAGACTGGGTGGGATATTAAAGGGTGTGGGGAGTGAGGGGGAGAGTGGGATTAGACTGGGTGGGATATTAAAGGGTGTGGGGAGTGAGGGGGAGAGTGGGATTAGACTGGGTGGGATATTAACGGGTGTGGGGAGTGAGGGGGAGAGTGGGTTTAGACTGGGTGGGATATTAAAGGGTCTGGTGAGTGAAGGGGAGGGTGGTGTTACACTGGGTGTGATATTAATGTGTGCGGAGTGAGGGGAGAGTGGGGTTAGACTGGGTGGGATATTAATGTTTGCGGAGTGAAGGGGAGAGGGGGATTAGACTGGGTGGGATATTGAAGGGTGCGGGGAGTGAGGGGGAGAGGGGGATTAGACTGGGTGGGATATTAAAGGGTGTGGGGAGTGAGGGGGAGAGTGGGATTAGACTGGGTGGGATATTAAAGGGTGTGGGGAGTGAGGGGGAGCGGGGGATTAGACTGGGTGGGATATTAAACGGTGTGCGGAGTGAGGGGGAGAGTGGGGTTAGACTCGGTGGGATATTAATGTGTGCGGAGTGAGGGGCAGAGCGGGGTTAGACTGGGTGGGATATTAATTTGTGGGTAGTGAGGGGAGAGTGGGGTTAGACTGGGTGGGATATTAATGTGTGCGGAGTGAGGGGAGAGTGGGGTTTGACTGGGTGGGATATTCAAGGGTCTGGTGAGTGAAGGGGAGGGTGGGGTTCCACTGGGTGGGATATTAATGTGTGCGGAGTGAGGGGAGAGTGGGCTAGACTGGGTGGGATATTAAAGGGTCTGTTGAGTGAAGGGGAGGGTGGGGTTACACTGGGTGGGATATTAAAGGGTCTGGTGAGTGAAGGGGAGGGTGGGGTTAGACTGGGTGGGATATTAATTTGTGCGGAGTGAGGGGAGAGTGGGTTAGACTGGGTGGGATATTAATGTGTGCGGAGTGAGGGGCAGAGCGGGGTTAGACTGGGTGGGATATTAAAGGGTGTGGGGAGTGAGGGGGAGAGTGGGATTAGACTGGGTGGGATATTAAAGGGTGTGGGGAGTGAGGGGGAGAGTGGGGTTAGACTGGGTGGGATATTAAAGGGTGTGCGGAGTGAGGGGGAGAGTGGAATTAGACTGGGTGAGATATTAAAGGGTGTGGGGAGTGAGGGGGAGAGTGGGATTAGACTGGGTGGGATATTAAAGTGTGTGGGGAGTGAGGGGAGAGTGGGGTTAGACTGGGTGGGATATTAAAGGGTGTGGGGAGTGAGGGGGAGAGTGGGATTAGACTGGGTGGGATATTAAAGGGTGTGGGGAGTGAGGGGGAGCGGGGGATTAGACTGGGTGGGATATTAAACGGTGTGCGGAGTGAGGGGGAGAGTGGGGTTAGACTCGGTGGGATATTAATGTGTGCGGAGTGAGGGGCAGAGCGGGGTTAGACTGGGTGGGATATTAATTTGTGGGTAGTGAGGGGAGAGTGGGGTTAGACTGGGTGGGATATTAATGTGTGCGGAGTGAGGGGAGAGTGGGGTTTGACTGGGTGGGATATTCAAGGGTCTGGTGAGTGAAGGGGAGGGTGGGGTTCCACTGGGTGGGATATTAATGTGTGCGGAGTGAGGGGAGAGTGGGCTAGACTGGGTGGGATATTAAAGGGTCTGTTGAGTGAAGGGGAGGGTGGGGTTACACTGGGTGGGATATTAAAGGGTCTGGTGAGTGAAGGGGAGGGTGGGGTTAGACTGGGTGGGATATTAATTTGTGCGGAGTGAGGGGAGAGTGGGTTAGACTGGGTGGGATATTAATGTGTGCGGAGTGAGGGGCAGAGCGGGGTTAGACTGGGTGGGATATTAAAGGGTGTGGGGAGTGAGGGGGAGAGTGGGATTAGACTGGGTGGGATATTAAAGGGTGTGGGGAGTGAGGGGGAGAGTGGGGTTAGACTGGGTGGGATATTAAAGGGTGTGCGGAGTGAGGGGGAGAGTGGAATTAGACTGGGTGGGATATTAAAGGGTGTGGGGAGTGAGGGGGAGAGTGGGATTAGACTGGGTGGGATATTAAAGTGTGTGGGGAGTGAGGGGAGAGTGGGGTTAGACTGGGTGGGATATTAAAGGGTGTGCGGAGTGAGGGGGAGAGTGGGATTAGACTGGGTGGGATATTAAAGGGAGCGGGGAGTGAGGGGGAGAGTGGGGTTAGACTGTGTGGGATATTAAAGGGTGTGGGGAGTGAGGGGAGAGTTGGGTTAGACTGGGTGGGATATTAAAGGGTGTGCGGAGTGAGGGGAGAGTGGGGTTAGACTGGGTGGGATATTAAAGGGTGTGGGGAGTGAGGGGGAGAGTGGGGTTAGACTGGGTGGGATATTAAAGGGTGTGGGGAGTGAGGGGAGAGTGGGGTTAGGCTGTGTGGGATATTAAAGGGTGTGCGGAGTGAGGGAAGAGTGGGGTTAGACTGGGTGGGATATTAAAGGGTGTGGGGAGTGAGGGGTGAGTGGGATTAGACTGGGTGGGATATTAAAGGGTGTGGGGAGTGAGGGGAGAGTGGGATTAGACTGGGTGGGATATTAATGTGTGGGGAGTGAGGGGGAGAGTGGGGTTACAGTGGGTGGGATATTAAAGGGTGTGCGGAGTGAGGGGGGAGAGTGGGGTTAGACTGGGTGGGATATTAAAGGGTGCGGGGAGTGAGGGGGAGAGTGGGATTAGACTGGGTGGGATATTAATGTGTGGGGAGTGAGGGGGAGAGTGGGGTTACAGTGGGTGGGATATTAAAGGGTGTGCGGAGTGAGGGGGCGAGTGGGGTTAGACTGGGTGGGATATTAATGTGTGGGGAGTGAGGGGGAGAGTGGGGTTACAGTGGGTGGGATATTAATGTGTGCGGAGTGAGGGGAGAGTGGGGTTAGACTGGGTGGGATATTAAAGGGTCTGTGAGTGAAGGGGAGGGTGGGGTTACACTGGGTGGGATATTAATGTGTGCGGAGTGAGGGGAGAGTGGGTTCGACGGGGTGGGATTTGGATGGATATCGGATGCCGGGGAGAGTGGGTTAGATGGGGTGGGATTTGGATGGATATCGGATGCCGGGGAGAGTGGGTTAGACTGGGTGGGATTTGGATGGATATCGGATGCCGGGGAGAGTGGGGTTAGACTGGGTGGGATTTGGATGGATATCGGATGCCGGGGAGAGTGGGTTAGACTGGGTGGGATTTGGATGGATATCGGATGCCGGGGAGAGTGGGTTAGACTGGGTGGGATTTGGATGGATATCGGATGCCGGGGAGAGTGGGGTTAGACTGGGTGGGATTTGGATGGATATCGGATGCCGGGGAGAGTGGGTTAGACTGGGTGGGATTTGGATGGATATCGGATGCCGGGGAGAGTGGGTTAGACTGGGTGGGATTTGGATGGATATCGGATGCCGGGGAGAGTGGGTTAGACTGGGTGGGATTTGGATGGATATCGGATGCCGGGGAGAGTGCGTTAGACTGGGTGGGATTTGGATGGATATCGGATGCCGGGGAGAGTGGGGTTAGACTGGGTGGGATTTGGATGGATATCGGATGCCGGGGAGAGTGGGGTTAGACGGGGTGGGATTTGGATGGATATCGGATGCCGGGGAGAGTGGGTAAGACTGGGTGGGATTTGGATGGATATCGGATGCCGGGGAGAGTGGGTTAGACTGGGTGGGATTTGGATGGATATCGGATGCCGGGGAGAGTGGGGTTAGACTGGGTGGGATTTGGATGGATATCGGATGCCGGGGAGAGTGGGTTAGACTGGGTGGGATTTGGATGGATATCGGATGCCGGGGAGAGTGGGTTAGACTGGGTGGGATTTGGATGGATATCGGATGCCGGGGAGAGTGGGTTAGACTGGGTGGGATTTGGATGGATATCGGATGCCGGGGAGAGTGGGTTAGACTGGGTGGGATTTGGATGGATATCGGATGCCGGGGAGAGTGGGTTAGACTGGGTGGGATTTGGATGGATATCGGATGCCGGGGAGAGTGCGTTAGACTGGGTGGGATTTGGATGGATATCGGATGCCGGGGAGAGTGGGTTAGACTGGGTGGGATTTGGATGGATATCGGATGCCGAGGAGAGTGGGTTAGACTGGGTGGGATTTGGATGGATATCGGATGCCGGGGAGAGTGGGTTAGACTGGGTGGGATTTGGATGGATATCGGATGCCGGGGAGAGTGGGTTAGACTGGGTGGGATTTGGATGGATATCGGATGCCGGGGAGAGTGCGTTAGACTGGGTGGGATTTGGATGGATATCGGATGCCGGGGAGAGTGGGTTAGACTGGGTGGGATTTGGATGGATATCGGATCCCGGGGAGAGTGGGTTAGACTGGGTGGGATTTGGATGGATATCGGATGCCGGGGAGAGTGGGTTAGACTGGGTGGGATTTGGATGGATATCGGATGCCGGGGAGAGTGGGTTAGACTGGGTGGGATTTGGATGGATATCGGATGCCGGGGAGAGTGCGTTAGACTGGGTGGGATTTGGATGGATATCGGATGCCGGGGAGAGTGGGTTAGACTGGGTGGGATTTGGATGGATATCGGATCCCGGGGAGAGTGGGTTAGACTGGGTGGGATTTGGATGGATATCGGATGCCGGGGAGAGTGGGTTAGACTGGGTGGGATTTGGATGGATATCGGATGCCGGGGAGAGTGGGTTAGACTGGGTGGGATTTGGATGGATATCGGATGCCGGGGAGAGTGGGTTAGACTGGGTGGGATTTGGATGGATATCGGATGCCGGGGAGAGTGGGTTAGACTGGGTGGGATTTGGATGGATATCGGATGCCGGGGAGAGTGGGTTAGACTGGGTGGGATTTGGATGGATATCGGATGCCGGGGAGAGTGGGTTAGACTGGGTGGGATTTGGATGGATATCGGATGCCGGGGAGAGTGGGTTAGACGGGGTGGGATTTTGATGGATATCGGATCCCGGGGAGAGTGGGTTAGACTGGGTGGGATTTTGATGGATATCGGATGCCGGGGAGAGTGGGTTAGACTGGGTGGGATTTGGATGGATATCGGGTGCCGGGGAGAGTGGGTTAGACGGGGTGGGATTTGGATGGATATCGGATGCCGGGGAGAGTGGGTTAGACTGGGTGGGATTTGGATGGATATCGGATGCCGGGGAGAGTGGGTTAGACTGGGTGGGATTTGGATGGATATCGGATGCCGGGGAGAGTGGGTTAGACTGGGTGGGATTTGGATGGATATCGGATGCCGGAGAGAGTGGGTTAGACTGGGTGGGATTTGGATGGATATCGGATGCCGGGGAGAGTGGGTTAGACGGGGTGGGATTTGGATGGATATCGGATCCCGGGGAGAGTGGGTTAGACTGGGTGGGATTTTGATGGATATCGGATGCCGGGGAGAGTGGGTTAGACTGGGTGGGATTTGGATGGATATCGGATGCCGGGGAGAGTGGGTTAGACTGGGTGGGATTTGGATGGATATCGGATGCCGGGGAGAGTGGGTTAGACTGGGTGGGATTTGGATGTATATCGGATGCCGGGGAGAGTGAGTTAGACTGGGTGGGATTTGGATGGATATCGGATGCCGGGGAGAGTGGGTTAGACGGGGTGGGATTTGGATGGATATCGGATGCCGGGTAGAGTGGGTTAGACGGGGTGGGATTTGGATGGATATCGGATACCGGGGAGAGTGCGTTAGACTGGGTGGGATTTGGATGGATATCGGATGCCGGGGAGAGTGCGTTAGACTGGGTGGGATTTGGATGGATATCGGATGCCGGGGAGAGTGGGTTAGACTGGGTGGGATTTGGATGGATATCGGATGCCGGGGAGAGTGCGTTAGACTGGGTGGGATTTGGATGGATATCGGATGCCGGGGAGAGTGGGGTTAGACTGGGTGGGATTTGGATGGATATCGGATGCCGGGGAGAGTGGGTTAGACGGGGTGGGATTTGGATGGATATCGGATGCCGGGGAGAGTGGGTTAGACTGGGTGGGATTTGGATGGATATCGGATCCCGGGGAGAGTGGTTTAGACTGGGTGGGATTTTGATGGATATCGGATGCCGGGGAGAGTGGGGTTAGACTGGGTGGGATTTGGATGGATATCGGATGCCGGAGAGAGTGGTTTAGACTGGGTGGGATTTGGATGGATATCGGATGCCGGGGAGAGTGGGTTAGACTGGGTGGGATTTGGATGGATATCGGATGCCGGGGAGAGTGGGTTAGACTGGGTGGGATTTGGATGGATATCGGATGCCGGGGAGAGTGGGTTAGACGGGGTGGGATTTGGATGGATATCGGATGCCGGGGAGAGTGGGTTAGACTGGGTGGGATTTGGATGGATATCGGATGCCGGGGAGAGTGGGTTAGACTGGGTGGGATTTGGATGGATATCGGATGCCGGGGAGAGTGGGTTAGACTGGGTGGGATTTGGATGGATATCGGATGCCGGGGAGAGTGGGTTGGACTGGGTGGGATTTGGATGGATATCGGATGCCGGGGAGAGTGGGTTAGACGGGGTGGGATTTGGATGGATATCGGATGCCGGGGAGAGTGGGTTAGACGGGGTGGGATTTGGATGGATATCGGATGCCGGGGAGAGTGGGGTTAGACGGGGTGGGATTTGGATGGATATCGGATGCCGGGGAGAGTGGGTTAGACTGGGTGGGATTTGGATGGATATCGGATGCCGGGGAGAGTGCGTTAGACTGGGTGGGATTTTGATGGATATCGGATGCCGGGGAGAGTGGGTTAGACTGGGTGGGATTTGGATGGATATCGGATGCCGGGTAGAGTGGGTTAGACTGGGTGGGATTTGGATGGATATCGGATGCCGGGGAGAGTGGGTTAGACTGGGTGGGATTTGGATGGATATCGGATGCCGGGGAGAGTGGGGTTAGACTGGGTGGGATTTGGATGGATATCGGATGCCGGGGAGAGTGCGTTAGACTGGGTGGGATTTGGATGGATATCGGATGCCGGGGAGAGTGGGTTAGACGGGGTGGGATTTGGATGGATATCGGATGCCGGGGAGAGTGGGTTAGACTGGGTGGGATTTGGATGGATATCGGATGCCGGGGAGAGTGGGTTAGACTGGGTGGGATTTGGATGGATATCGGATGCCGGGGAGAGTGGGTTAGACTGGGTGGGATTTGGATGGATATCGGATGCCGGGGAGAGTGGGTTAGACTGGGTGGGATTTGGATGGATATCGGATGCCGGGGAGAGTGGGTTAGACTGGGTGGGATTTGGATGGATATCGGATGCCGGGGAGAGTGGGGTTAGACTGGGTGGGATTTGGATGGATATCGGATGCTGGGGAGAGTGGGTTAGACTGGGTGGGATTTGGATGGATATCGGATGCCGGGGAGAGTGGGTTAGACTGGGTGGGATTTGGATGGATATCGGATGCCGGGGAGAGTGGGTTAGACTGGGTGGGATTTGGATGGATATCGGATGCCGGGGAGAGTGGGTTAGACTGGGTGGGATTTGGATGGATATCGGATGCCGGGGAGAGTGGGTTAGACTGGGTGGGATTTGGATGGATATCGGATGCGGGGAGAGTGGGATCAGATTGTGCCGTGGGGATTTGGCGGAGCCGGTTGCAGCATCACCTGAAAAGTTTCAGCATTCTCAGCCCAAGGGGTTAATGTCCACACAATGTGAAGGCGAGAAGAATCTTCAAATCTTGGGTGGTCGCAAGGCAAAACAGCACGGTCTCCATGGGTTACAGTAACACTGGCAGAACGAATCAATCTGATAGCTGAAATTAAATTTACAAATCAGTTATTCTATGTATAATCCACCCGAACGCCTCAATTAGATTCCAGTCTGTAACTCACTCCTGGGTATCTGTTATTCAAAAAATAAACCATCCCAAACCCCTCGATTAGATTCCAGTGTTTAATCACTCCCAGGTATCTGTTATTCTATATATAAACCACTTCAAACCCCTCGATTAGATTCCAGTCTGTAACTCACTCCCGGGTATCTGTTATTCTGTATATAAACCACCTCGAACCCCTCGATTAGATTCCAGTCTGTAACTCACTCCCAGGTATCTGTTATTCTATATATAAACCACCTCAAACCCCTCGATTAGATTCCAGTCTGTAACTCACTCGTGGGTATCAGTTATTCTATACATAAACCATCCCGAACCCCTCGATTAGATTCCAGTCTGTAACTCACTCCTGGGTATCTGTTATTCTATATATAAACCACCCGAACCCCTCGATTAGATTCCATTCTGTAACTCACTCCTGGGTATCTGTTATTCTATATATAAACCACCCGAACCCCTCGATTAGATTCCAGTCTGTAACTCACTCCTGGGTATCTGTTATTCTGTATATAAACCAGCCCGAACCCCTCGATTAGATTCCAGTCTGTAACTCACTCCCAGGTATCTGTTATTCTATATATAAACCACCCGAACCCCTCCATTAGATTCCAGTCTGTAACTCACTCCCGGGTATCTGTTATTCTATATATAAACCACCTCGAACCCCTCGATATAAACCACCTCGAACCCCTCGATCAGATTCCAGTCAGTAACTCACTCCCGGGTATCTGTTATTCTGTATATAAACCACCCTGAACCCCTCGATTAGATTCCAGTCTGTAACTCACTCCCGGGCATCTGTTATTCTATTTTTAAACCATTCCGAACCCCTCAATTAGATTCCAGTTTGTAACTCACTCCCGGGTATCTGTTATTCTATATATAAACCACCCCGAACCCCTCGATTAGATTCCAGTCTGTAACTCACTCCCTGGTATCTGTTATTCTGTACATAAACCACCACAAACCCCTCAATTAGATTCCAGTCTGTAACTCACTCCCGGGTGTCTGTTATTCTACATATAAACCAACCCGAACCCCTCGATTAGATTCCAGACTGTAACTCACTCCCGGGTATCTGTTATTCTATGTATAAACCACCCGAATCCCTCGATTAGATTCCAGTCTGTAACTCACTCCCGGGTGTCTGTTATTCTATATATAAAGCACCCCGAACCCCTCGATTAGATTCCAGTCTGTAACTCACTCCTGGGTATCTGTTATCTATATATAAACCACCCGAACCCCTCGATTAGATTCCAGTCTGTAACTCACTCCTGGGTATCTGTTATTCTATATATAAACCACCCCGAACCCCTCAATTAGATTCCAGTCTGTAACTCACTCCCGGGTATCTGTTATTCTGTATATAAACCACCCCAAATCCTCGATTAGATTCCAGTCTGTAACTCACTCCCGGGTATCTGTTATTCTGTATATAAACCACCCCAAATCCTCGATTAGATTCCAGTCTGTAACTCACCCCTGGGTATCTGTTATTCTATATATAAACCACCCTGAACCCTCGATTAGATTCCAGTCTGTAACTCACTCCCGGGTATCTGTTATTCTATATATAAACCACCCTGAACCTCTCAATTAGATTCCAGTCTGTACCTCACATCCGGGTATTGATTATTCTATATATAAACCACCCTGAACCCCTTGTTTAGATTCCAGTCTGTAACTCACTCCCGTGTATCTGTTATTCTATATATAAACCATGTTATGGGCGAGGCATTTTCAGAACCCCAAAATGTATCATGGAGTTCAACAAACCTCTCCCTTTAATGTATTTGTTGCTTTTCCCAGCACATGGCTTGTTCCCTAGGAGTGGGATTACAATTATGGACACGTGGGTTTTCAAACACAAAACACTGTTTATTCCATGAACTCAACTTAACATCTTAAATAAACATTGGATCTCTTAACACCCCTTACTTCAAAGATAACTCAGAAAATATTACAACAGTAAATAATTCCTCAAAATGTTCCTTCAAAATTCCAAGAGATTTAACACCTTTAAACAGAATCACATTAGGTTAAAGGCTTTACAATTATGAGTTTAAATCGCCCTAATGATCCAGAGATAGTCTTTCATGGCAGAGATCCAGCTCACTGCAAACACAGACACTCCCCAAGCTCTTTTTCTCCAAACTGCAGCTCTCTGGAAACACACAGACACACACAAGCTGCTTTTTAAAACTGCAGCCCTCTGGAAACACCCAGACACACACAAGCTCTTTTTCAAACTGTAAAACTAAACTGCAAAATGGCTGACCTAAAGCCCAGCTCCACCTCTCTCTGACATCACTGTTTTCTTAAAGGTACATTGCTTAAACATATATGTCTTAAAGGTATTCTCACATGACACCTCCCCCCCCAAAAAAAAATAAACCATCAACTTCAAGATGGTTTCATTTTTCACTTTTGCACCATCCACTAAGAAATATACATTTTCATTTAAAGAAAACAGCACACTCAAACAGGTATAATAATCGTGTCTATTTTTCTTTGTTCTGCTTCCTCCAACCGAAATCCTTCTCAATTGATCACATTCGTGACAGAGCATCGGCTATCACATTTCCCAGTCGACCCTGTCCGATTGTATAGCCAAGGAAAGTGACTTGGGCTTTTCCAAATTCACTTTTGGCTAGGTTTATCACCAAACCCGCCTCCTGAAGTTGATCGAATAACTCCCTCAGATGTTTTAAATGTTCTTTCCACGCCTGGCTGAAAACTACCAGATCGTCGATGTGTACCGCACAATTGGGTAATCCTGAAACGACTGTATTAGTTAACCGTTGAAATGTGGCTGGGGCGTTTTTTATGCCAAATGGCATAACTTTGAACTGGTATATACCATCTGGAATCACAAAAGCTGAAATCTCCTTCGCCCGTTCAGATAAAGGTACTTGCCAGTAACCTTTCAGTAAACCCAATTTGGAAATAAAAGCGGATTGTCCCACTTTCTCAATGCAATCCTCCAAACGTGGGATAGGATAAGAGTCGGTTCTTGTAACTGCATTCACTTTTCGATAGTCCACACACAACCGTTGGGTACCGTCTGGTTTTGGTACCATCATTATGGGTGAGCTCCATTGGCTGCAACCCACTTCAATTATGCCATTCTTCAGCATACTCTCAATCTCTCTGTTAACCTGTGCCAATTTTAAAGGATTAAGTCTATATGGATGTTTGATAGGAACAGCATTTCCCACATCTACATCATGTATAGCCATTATAGTACTTCCCAATTTATCTCTACAAACTTGCCCATGTGATATCAGTAACTCTTTCAGGTCAGTTTGTTTTTCCTCTGGAAGGTAACGTAACAATTTATCCCAATTTTTAAGAACATCCTCATTTTCCAATTTAATTTGAAGTATGTCAAATTCACAGTCATCTGGATTTGGTTCGTCACTTTGAGTTAGAATCATTAAAACCTCCTTTTTCTCTCCTTTCCTTTCAAAGTACCTTTTAAGCATATTCACATGACACACTCAGTGAGTCTTCTTTCTATCTGGTGTTTTTACCACATAATTTACCTCACTTAATTTCCTTTCAATCTGATACGGTCCACAAAACCTAGCTTTGAAAGGCTCCCCTACCACTGGTAACAACACTAAAACTTTGTCCCCACTCGCAAAACTACGAACTTTGGATTTCTTGTCCGCTACCCGTTTCATCACATTTTGTGCAACTTTCAAATGTTGAAATGTTGTCTAGCCAATTCACCTGCTCTATTTAATCGTTCCCTAAAATTTGACACGTAATCCAATAGTGTAATTTCCGATTTCTCACCCACCAATTTTTCCTTAATCAATTTAAGTGCTCCTCTTACCTCATGACCAAAAATTAGTTCAAAAGGACTACATTTGGTAGACTCATTAGGTGCATCCCTAATTGCAAACAATACGAATGGGATTCCTTTATCCCAATCCTCTGGATAATCTTGACAATAAGCCCTCAACATTGTCTTTAATGTCTGATGCCAGCTTTCTAACGCTCCCTGCGATTCTGGATGGTACGCAGTTGATTGAAATTGTTTTATTCCTAAGCTATCCATAACTTCTTTGAATAACTTTGAAGTAAAATTCGTTCCTTGATCCGATTTAATTTCTGTGGGTAGTCCATATCTAGTAAAGAATTTAAGTAACTCCTCCACAATCCTTTTAGCTGTAATATTACGTACTGGAATGGCCTCTGGAAACCTAGTAGACACATCCATTACAGTCAAAAGATATTGATTCCCACTTTTTGCTTGAGGAAGCGGTCCTACACAATCGATTAGGACCCTTGTAAAAGGTTCCTCAAATGCTGGAATGGGTATTAAGGGCGCTAGTTTTATCACTGCTTGAGGTTTCCCTATCACTTGACATGTGTGACATGATTGACAAAATTTAACTACATCTTTATGTAGTCCAGGCCAATAAAAATGTTTCTGGATTTTAGCCTGAGTTTCCCTTATTCACAAATGACCTCCCACTGGTACCTCATGTCCTTTCTATACCCTACCGGCAATACGACTTGATGAACTTCTGCCCACTTTTCATCCGCCTGCATATGTACAGGTCCCCATTTTCTCATCAAGACATCATTTTTACGGTAATAACACTGGTATACTCTCAGATTCCTCTTCCGTGTATGCTTTCTGATCTATCCGTTTTATTTCTACATCTTTCTGTTGTAACTCCGCCAATTTTCCTGAACTAAAAATAATCGCCTCATCCTCCACCTATCCTTGTTCTTTTTCAACCATCTGATCAAAAAACATTTCTGATAATTACACTTCAAGTTCATCTTCACTCTTTGATTTCTCCTCCTGTCTTAACCTGTGACTTTGCGACCTTGTTACCCACACAAGTAAATTCTTTAAATACATCTGGCACCTTCTTATCAATTACTTCTTGAACAGGCTATACAATCTTTTGCACCTCCTTCGTTTCCCTTGGGCTTTCCTTTACCACTGTAACAAACCCCACTGTCTTATCCGGTTTTACCACATCAGCCTTCCCAGTGCTTTTCTTCAACCAGCAACACTGTGACTTTACATGGCCTAGTTTATTACAGTGAAAACATCTGAAACTTTTCATTTCTTTTCCACCCTCCTGGATTTCTTTTTTAATCTGAGGTACACTCGCTTTATTGTCTCCCATCAGATCACCTTTACCTTTATCACTTGAGTATTTCTCTTGTCCCCAGTTTCTATCCCTCACTGGCTGAAACTGATGACGGAAACCAATTTTTGATTCATGAACTAATTCATAATCATCTGCCATTTTTGCTGCTACTCTCGCAGTTTTAACCCTCTGTTCTTCCACATGAGTTCTCAGTACATCAGGAATTGAATTTTTAAACTCCTCCAAAAGTATAATTTCTCTGAGAGCTTCATACGTTTGGTCTATTTTCAAAGCCCTTATCCACCTATCAAAATTACTCTGTTTGAGCCTTTCAAACTCCATGGGCGAGATTCTCCACTCCTGCGCCGGTTGGGAGAATCGCCTGGGCCGCCAAAATTTCCCGGGACACTGGTCCAACGCCCTCCCGCGATTCACCCAAGCGGCGGGAACGGCCCCGTTGAGTTCCGTGGGCCGCTGACACCCAAAATGGCGATTCTCCGGCACCCCGGCTATTCTCAGGCCCGGATGTGCCGAGCAGCCAGGCCAAAACGGCGGGTTCCCCCGGCGCCGTCCACACCTGGTCGCTGCCGTCGTGAACGGTGCGTGAACGCTGGGGGGGGGGGCGGCCTGTGGGGGGGGGCGAGGGGGCATCCTGCACCGGGGGGGTACCTCAAATGAGCCATGGCCCGCGATCGGTGCCCACCGATCGTCGGGCCGTCCTCTCTGAAGGAGGACCTCCTTCCTTCCGCGGCCCTGCAAGATCCGTCCGCCATCTTCTTGCGGGGCGGACTTAGAGAGGACGGCAACCGCGCATGCACGGGTGATGCCAGTTATGCGGCACCGGCCGCGTCATCTATGCGGCGCTGCCTTTACGCGGCGACAAGGCCTGGCACGTGTAGATGATGCGGCCCTGATCCTAGCCCATTGTCAGGGCCTGAATCGGTCGGGATCGGGGCCGTTTCGCCCGAGACCCTCGATTAGTTTCCAGTCTGTAACTCACTCCTGGGTATCTGTTATTCTATATATTAAACACTCTAACCCTTAATTTCAGTCCACTCCAGTGATTCTGTTATTGTATACATGAAGCAGCCTCTCTCTATATTGTCCACTGACCCAGTTCCCAGGAATTCTGAATAAATGGAAAGCTTTGTTCCCGTGACCTTGGACCAGCTCCAACTCGGACCTTTCGGGCAGATAGTGGGAGACTGGAGATATTGTGAGGGTGAAGGTCTAGTGAATGGGACATCGGGGAAGGTAGAGGGGGAGCAGCGGGACAGATACAGGGCCGATGACAAAGCTTGAGCAAGAGAGGGAAAAATCACCGCGAGAACGGGAAGAAATGAAAAATGTACAGCGGGATCTCTCTCACTTCCTTCATCCGTCTGTCTGTTTTCTATCTCGCTGACTCTGTCTCACTCTGTTTCTGACTCTGTCTCCGTGTCATAGAGTCATGGAATCCCTCCAGTAGGAAAAGAGTCCATTTGGCCCATTGGGTCTGCACCGACCCTCTGAAAGGCCACCCGATAGGCCCAATCCCCCGCCCTGTAACCTGCACCCACCCTCGAAAATTGCACCTTACCTAGGCCCCACACCGGTCTTATCCCCGTAATGCGTGCATTGCTCATGGCCAATCCTAACCTGCACGTCTTTGGACTGTGGGAGGAAACCGGAGAAACCGGAGGAAACCCACGCAGACACGGGGAGGAAGTGCAAACTCCACACAGTCACCCAAGGCCAGAATTGAACCCGGGCCCCTGGAGTTGTGAAGCAACAATGCTTACCACTGAGCCGCCATGCCACATCTATCCCTGCCTGCCTTTCTCTTTCTTTCTCGATCCCTCTGTCTGTCACTCTCAAACCCTCTCGCTGTCGCTCTCTATCGCTCTCGCTGTCGCTCTCTATCGCTCTCGCTGTCGCCCTCTATCGCTCTCGCTGTCGCGCTCTATCGCTCTCGCGCTCTATCGCTCTCGCTGTTGCTGTCTATCGCTCTCGCTCTCGCTCTCGCTCTCTATCGCTCTCGCTTTCTATCGCTCTCGCTGTTGCTCTCTATCGCTCTCGCTGTCGCTCTCTATCGCTGTCGCTCTCTATCGCTCTCGCTGTCGCTCTCTATCACTCTCGCTCTCTATCGCTCGCGCTGTCGCTCTCTATCGCTCTCGCTGTCGCCCTCTATCGCTATCGCTCTCTATCGCTCTCGCTGTCGCTCTCTATCGCTCTCGCTGTCGCTCTCTATCGCTCTCGCTCTCGCTGTCGCTCTCTATCACTCTCGCTCTCTATCGCTCTCGCTGTCGCTCTCTATCGCTCTCTATCGCTCTCGCTCTCTATCGCTCTCGCGGTCGCTCTCTATTGTTCTCGCTGTCGCTCTCTATCGCTCTCGCTGTCGCTCTCTATTGCTCTCGCTGTCGCTCTCTATCGCTCTCGCTGTCATTCTCTATCGCTCTTGCTCTCTATCGCTCTCGCTGTCGCTCTCTATCGCCCTCGTTGTCGCTCTCAATCGCTCTCGCTGTCGCTCTCTATCGCTCTCGGGGTCGCTCTCTATCGCTCTCGCTGTCGCTCTCTATCGCTCTCGCTGTCACTCTCTATCGCTCTCCCTGTCGCTCTCTATCGCTCTCGCTCTCGCTCTCTATCGTTCTCTATCGCTCTCACTGTCGCTCTCTATCTCTCTCGCTGTCGCTCTCTATCGCTCTCGCTGTCACTCTCTATCGCTCTCGCGGTCGCTCTCTATCGCTCTCGCGGTCGCTCTCTATCGCTCTCGCTGTCGCTCTCTATCGCTCTCGCTGTCGCTCTCTATCGCTCTCTAACCCTCTCTCTATCACTCTCAATCCCTCTCTCTCTCTCTCTCTCTCTCTCATTATCCCTCTCTTTTGCTCTGTCCCGCTCTCAGTTTTGTCTCTCTCTCTTCCTGTCTCTCCCTCGCTGTCTCTCTCTCTCTCAATTTCTCGCATCCCCCTCTCTGTCGATTCATTTCTCTGTCTCAGAATCACGGTCCCTCTCAGCCCGTTTCTCTCTCTCTGCCTATCCTTTTGATCTATCCCTCTCTCAGTTCTATCTCTCTGTCTTCTTGTCTCTCCCTCTCTCTTTCTGTCTCTCCGTCACTGCCTCTCTCTCACTCTCACTTTCTCTCTCTCTCCCTCTCTGTCGATTAATTTCTCTGTCTCAGAATCACTCAGTCCCTCTCTGCCCGTTTTTCTCTTTCTCCCTCCCTGATTCTCTCTCCCTCTCCCACTGTCTGTCACTCCGTCTCATTCGCTCTCCTGCTTACCATGCAGATTGAAGTAAATCGAGCACCAAACTCGGAGACTCTGCCTGCCTCTCATCACGGGGGTGATGTGCTGAACTCTGAACATGTTACTGTGTGTATCTCTGAGTATCTCCCCAGCCCCTCCCCTGCCTCGCTCCCTCTGACTGTCCTCTCTCCATCTCGCTATCTCTCTCTCTCTCTCTCTGACGTTCAATTAGTTCTGTCACTCTTTTTTATTCTTGGTCTGTTTTTGGCCGTCTCTCTGTGGCTCCCTCTCTATAAACGGGAATATACGTTGCCCCTCCCCCCTGACCCCGGCAAGGTGTTTTGCAGTACGGATCTTCTGGGAGGCGGGGGGTTGGGGTCGCCGTTGACAGGACCAGAAGATCCCACCAGTGGGAACAGCCGGAAAATCCCGTCTTTTATGAATGGAATTTTGAGCCCGGGTTAAGCAGCAGTGAGAACGGTGCCCCAGGAGAGCCCGGAAACGCGATCCCTCATCAATGGTGGGTCTAAACAAATATCATCAGTAAGCCCACCCGTCGGGGTTCCCGCCCCCCCCCCCCCCCACATGAAGTCACACCTGCCCGATTTACAACAGCTGTATAAGTGAGAGAACCTGGCAACATCACCTCTGAAGAGCAAGGGCAGCATGGTAGCACAGTGGTTAGCACTATCTGCACGTTCTCCCCGTGTCTGCGTGGGTTTCCTCCAGGTGCTCCGGTTTCCTCCCACAAGTCCCAAAAGACGTGGGGCGGGATTCTCCGATTGCCAACGGCGAAATCGGACGGGCATCGGCCGAGAATCAACGTTTCTGACGAAATTGGGGGGGGCGGCGCTGCTTCCGTGATGCTCCGCCCACTCCAATGCGCGCCATATCGACGGCCTCAAGGCATTGCCTGCGGCCCTCCCCCCTCCCCCTACCCCATGCCGATGCTCCGCCCCGGCCGGCCGAGTTCCCAACCGCGTTGGTCACGTGTGCTGTCATTTGTCGGCAGCTCGGCGTGGCAACTGCGGACTCAGTCCAGCGTCGTCACAATCGGGGAAGGGCAATCTCAGTGAAAACTGCCGTTGGTTCCGGCAGAGATTCGAGATCTACCCGGCAGCGTCCGACCTAGATGGCGTGGCGGATGCAGAGAAAATAAAGCTTACCATCGCGGGTCCAGAAGCAGCTGAAATCTTCCAGACCTTCAAATACTCAAAGGGGCAAAACAAGAGCGTTTTCCAGGCAGTCCTGGACAAATTCCAAGAATTCTGCGAGGAACATACAAGAAGAAAAGGTAAAAGAGGCGCCAACACTCACCGCGAGGGCGGCTGGCAGCAACGAACGGCAGTTTTGAATTGCAGCCATCTTGGGAAAGGTGCTGCACATGCGCAGTTGCGCGAAGAGCGCGCAGAACGAGCAGGTCCGTTTGCGCATGCGCGGCTTCTCTTTTCTGAAAAGAAGGCACCAATTAAACGAACAGCGATATGCACATGCTCATGCGCAATCGCTTCCTACGCACTACGTCACACACGTCATGACGTCAGAGGCCCCAGACCACTCCCACTTAAAAGGGAAATGTCCCAAAACACACAAAAAAAATTATACCTCAAAGCCAGATTCTTTCACCTGGAACGACAGCACGATGCCTGAAATTCGACCAGTCGCTGAAAGTAACCTCCGCAGAACCCTGCAACAAGCAGTTAGCATCGCCCAAAGAGACGATACAGTCCTTGAAGACTGTGACTCAGACCTTGAATTCTTCTTTGGACATCGCGGGCCCAATGCCAGCTCCGACACAAAACATGATGATATTGTCTTGGAAGACAACGACACAGACGAAGCTTTCACCTTGGGAGGCTACCCCAGTACCAAATCCGAACCACAGCTAGACGTGTTGCACATTGACAACCCCGACGACGAGTTCTTCGGATTTGAGGATCTTCAGCCCAGCAGATATGACATCCCGACTCGTGAGTGCAGGATTATGCTGCGGCCTGGCACCAAGAGACAGAGAACGGTGCAAGCCCACAGAGAGCGCTCTGCTGCCACATAGAGAGTGGTCCACGCACCGCCAAGGGTCCCCGACTCCACACAGAGAGTGGTCCACGCACCGCCAAGGGTCCCCGACTCCACACAGAGAGTGGTCCACGCACCGCGAAGTGTCCCCAGCTCCACACAGAGAGTGGTCCACGCACCACAAAGGGTCCCAGCCTCCACACAGAAAGTGATCAAAGCCTCCACAGCGAGCTCATGGACAGACTCCACGATAGAAGCAACGCAAGCCTCCAGAGCGCAGTCCTTGCATGAACAAGAAGTGATGACAGTTTCCACAGAGAGACCAATGCACGATTCCACGCAAGGAACGCTGCAAGACTCCACAGAGGGAGTGACACAAGCCTCCACAGCGAGCTCGTGGACAGCCTCCACGATGGAAGCAATGCAAGACTCCAAAGTGCAGTCCTTGCATGAACAAGACCATGAGGGTCTAGCAATCTCCTCTGAGCAACCAGCAGCAGACAATGCAAGTCTGCCACGCTCAAGTGAACAACAGAAAGACTCTGACAGTCTACCACGCTCAAGTGTACAGCAAGCAGACTATGGCAGTCTACCACGCTCAAGTGTACACCAAGCAGACTATGGCAGTCTCCCATGCTCAAATGTACACCAAGCAGACTCTGACAGTCTACCACGCTCAAGTGTACAGCAAGCAGACTCTGACAGTCTACCCAGATTATTGGAGCCGCCAGAAGAAGACTCTGACGGTCCACCCAGCTCGGGTGAACGACAAGAAGACACTGAGGCTCCACCCACTGTATGTGAGACAAGTGATGACGACATCCCACTTCCCATACCAGCTGTGCAACGTGACAGACCTCAGCTAGTGTGTACACAGGCACTCGACAATCACAGTGAGACTACTGGTGACTCCGGTGACACCACGTTGCTTCAAACCTCATCCGCTCGAGCCTCTCCACAAGCAAATGCATTCCTGAATGTTTTGACTCCGGACGGGGAGCATCAATAAACCTCAGCTGACTCAAGTGAACCAGAAAGGGCTCCAGACAGGGAGCGGCAAGAAACCAAAACTGACTCAGGTGAAACAGACCAGACTCCGGGAGGGGAGCATCGACAAACCAAAACTGACTCAGGTGAAACAGACCAGACTCCGGGCGGGGAGCATCGACAAACCAAAACTGACTCAGGTGAAACAGACCAGACTCCAGACGGGGAGCATCGACAAACCAAAACTGACTCAGGTGAACCAGACCAGACTCCAGACGGGGAGCATCGACAAACCAAAACTGACTCAGGTGAAACAGACCAGACTCCGGGCGGGGAGCATCGACAAACCAAAACTGACTCAGGTGAAACAGACCAGACTCCAGACGGGGAGCATCGACAAACCAAAACTGACTCAGGTGAAACAGACCAGACTCCGGGCGGGGAGCATCGACAAACCAAAACTGACTCAGGTGAAACAGACCAGACTCCGGGCGGGGAGCATCGACAAACCAAAACTGACTCAGGTGAAACAGACCAGACTCCGGGCGGGGAGCATCGACAAACCAAAACTGACTCAGGTGAAACAGACCAGACTCCAGACGGGGAGCATCGACAAACCAAAACTGACTCAGGTGAAACAGACCAGACTCCGGGCGGG
The DNA here is from genome assembly GCF_047496885.1 of Scyliorhinus torazame. Classification (NCBI taxonomy): domain Eukaryota; kingdom Metazoa; phylum Chordata; class Chondrichthyes; order Carcharhiniformes; family Scyliorhinidae; genus Scyliorhinus; species Scyliorhinus torazame. The sequence goes on along the minus strand of NC_092710.1, from coordinate 78,723,289 downwards.
GAGCATCGACAAACCAAAACTGATTCAGGTGAAACAGACCAGACTCCGGGCGGGGAGCATCGACAAACCAAAACTGACTCAGGTGAAACAGACCAGACTCCAGACGGGGAGCATCGACAAACCAAAACTGACTCAGGTGAAACAGACCAGACTCCGGGAGGGGAGCATCGACAAACCAAAACTGACTCAGGTGAAACAGACCAGACTCCGGGAGGGGAGCATCGACAAACCAAAACTGACTCAGGTGAAACAGACCAGACTCCGGGCGGGGAGCATCGACAAACCAAAACTGACTCAGGTGAAACAGACCAGACTCCAGACGGGGAGCATCGACAAACCAAAACTGACTCAGGTGAACCAGACCAGACTCCAGACGGGGAGCATCGACAAACCAAAACTGACTCAGGTGAAACAGACCAGACTCCGGGCGGGGAGCATCGACAAACCAAAACTGACTCAGGTGAAACAGGCCAGACTCCAGACGGGGAGCATCGACAAACCAAAACTGACTCAGGTGAAACAGACCAGACTCCGGGCGGGGAGCATCGACAAACCAAAACTGACTCAGGTGAAACAGACCAGACTCCGGGCGGGGAGCATCGACAAACCAAAGCTGATTCAGGTGAAACAGACCAGACTCAAGACGGGGAGCATCGACAAACCAAAACTGACTCAGGTGAAACAGACCAGACTCCGGGCGGGGAGCATCGACAAACCAAAACTGACTCAGGTGAAACAGACCAGACTCCGGGCGGGGAGCATCGACAAACCAAAACTGACTCAGGTGAAACAGACCAGACTCCGGGCGGGGAGCATCGACAAACCAAAACTGACTCAGGTGAAACAGACCAGACTCCGGGCGGGGAGCATCGACAAACCAAAACTGACTCAGGTGAAACAGACCAGACGCCAGACGGGGAGCATCGACAAACCAAAACTGACTCAGGTGAAACAGACCAGACTCCGGGCGGGGAGCATCGACAAACCAAAACTGATTCAGGTGAAACAGACCAGACTCCGGGCGGGGAGCATCGACAAACCAAAACTGACTCAGGTGAAACAGACCAGACTCCAGACGGGGAGCATCGACAAACCAAAACTGACTCAGGTGAAACAGACCAGACTCCGGGAGGGGAGCATCGACAAACCAAAACTGACTCAGGTGAAACAGACCAGACTCCGGGAGGGGAGCATCGACAAACCAAAACTGACTCAGGTGAAACAGACCAGACTCCGGGCGGGGAGCATCGACAAACCAAAACTGACTCAGGTGAAACAGACCAGACTCCAGACGGGGAGCATCGACAAACCAAAACTGACTCAGGTGAACCAGACCAGACTCCAGACGGGGAGCATCGACAAACCAAAACTGACTCAGGTGAAACAGACCAGACTCCGGGCGGGGAGCATCGACAAACCAAAACTGACTCAGGTGAAACAGACCAGACTCCAGACGGGGAGCATCGACAAACCAAAACTGACTCAGGTGAAACAGACCAGACTCCGGGCGGGGAGCATCGACAAACCAAAACTGACTCAGGTGAAACAGACCAGACTCCGGGCGGGGAGCATCGACAAACCAAAGCTGATTCAGGTGAAACAGACCAGACTCCAGACGGGGAGCATCGACAAACCAAAACTGACTCAGGTGAAACAGACCAGACTCCAGACGGGGAGCATCGACAAACCAAAACTGACTCAGGTGAAACAGACCAGACTCCGGGCGGGGAGCATCGACAAACCAAAACTGATTCAGGTGAAACAGACCAGACTCCGGGCGGGGAGCATCGACAAACCAAAACTGACTCAGGTGAAACAGACCAGACTCCAGACGGGGAGCATCGACAAACCAAAACTGACTCAGGTGAAACAGACCAGACTCCGGGAGGGGAGCATCGACAAACCAAAACTGACTCAGGTGAAACAGACCAGACTCCGGGCGGGGAGCATCGACAAACCAAAACTGACTCAGGTGAAACAGACCAGACTCCGGGAGGGGAGCATCGACAAACCAAAACTGACTCAGGTGAAACAGACCAGACTCCGGGAGGGGAGCATCGACAAACCAAAACTGACTCAGGTGAAACAGATCAGACTCCGGGAGGGGAGCATCGACAAACCAAAGCTGATTCAGGTGAAACAGACCAGACTCCGGGCGGGGAGCATCGACAAACCAAAACTGACTCAGGTGAAACAGACCAGACTCCGGACGGGGAGCATCGACAAACCAAAACTGGCTCAGGTGAAACAGACCAGACTCCGGACGGGGAGCATCGACAAACCAAAACTGACTCAGGTGAAACAGACCAGACTCCGGGCGGGGAGCATCGACAAACCAAAGCTGATTCAGGTGAAACAGACCAGACTCTGGGCGGGGAGCATCGACAAACCAAAACTGACTCAGGTGAAACAGACCAGACTCCGGGCGGGGAGCATCGACAAACCAAAACTGACTCAGGTGAAACAGACCAGACTCCGGGCGGGGAGCATCGACAAGCCAAAGCTGATTCAAGTAAAGCGGGCGTGACTCCAGACGGGGAGCGCCGCAAACTCAGTGGCGGCACCATCAAGAAAACAGCAGATGCCGCAAAGCACGCTGACACGAGTAACTGTGTGAAGGACTCATATTATCCACAGAGTGTGGTCCTTGAGCGCAGCAAACACAACAACATCAAAGACAATAACAGGAAGTGTACCAGAGGCAACAGCGTCGACAACAAACACAACAACAACACCAATGGAACCACGACTGGTCCGACATGGTACAACTCTGCCCATGAGGGACACTGTTACTGCTCAGCTCAGTACAACGACAACCATGGCAGGACGATGCATCTTACCAATTCACGTTTGCTGCACTACCAACAGGAAGCATGGCTTTCAGGACAGATGCCATCAAGAATTACCACCACAAGCACCGAAAGAAAGAGTCCAAATCGGACAACAAAGTGATTTGACCACTTCTTGGTTCCTTCAGCACAGGGACACTGATGGTGTTTACAAAGCAATGCCACCATCAACATCACCAACTCACCAACCAAACAAGAAAGACATTCGACCATAATAATTGATGGGTTTTGGACTCACACATATGATTTGGACTTATTGTTTAATGATCACTGTTATCATAACTTGTACAGAGTATCACTCATCTACCTAGTTTGTTCAATTTCCTTTAACACTGTACAGAAAATATGTAACATGAAAAAAGGGGGAATGTGGTGATATACATCACTGTAAGTCCACAAAGAGTTAATGTACATACACTACACCTAACTAGACACTAGAGGGAACACCAGAGACATGACACACAGGCAGTCAACCAATAGGTCAGTAAGATAGGACACGACCAATGGACATTCACGATACACACAGAGGTGACACTACCACAGGAGGGCATTACACCAACCCATATATGAGGACACTGCACACATGCTCAGTCTCTTTCCAGTGGAGACCCTCAGTGAGTACAAACACAGGGTTGATTGAAACACATCACTCTCACCACGTGGATTGTAGCAGACTGGTTAGTCAGTCTGAGTAACTATAGCAGGATTAACAGTAGCGTCGAATCCAAGTAGGAGAATTGTTACTAGTTCAATAAACGTGTTGAAGCTATCTCCAAGTCTGAACTTTCCTTTGTCAGAGTGCACATCAAGGAAGCAGCTTATGCTACGTCAAGAGCATAATAAAAGAACTCCCACGTCCACACGGTGTATTCCCGAATAGACTACTTTGTTTTGAGTAGGGACCTGCTGGCCGGAATGGTGGGGGCAGAATATTCGGCAATTGCCATATCGGACCATGCTCCGCACTGGGTAGACCTGCAGTTTTGTAAGGACAGCTTTCTGCACCCAGCTGGAAGTTGGACTACTCGCGGACGAGACGGTGTGCGAGAGGCTGAGGAAATGCATGCAGAATTACCTGCAGGTGAATGATACTGGAGAAGTCTCGGCAGCGGTGCTCTGGGAGACACTGAAGGCAGTGGTGAGAGGGGAGCTTATTTCAATCCGGGCGGACAGGGACAGGACAGATAGGGCAGAGCCAGACCGACTGATTCAGGAAATTCTGCGGATGGACAGGAGTTACGTGGAATCCTCAAAGCCAGAGTTACTCAGGAAACGACAGAGGCTGCAGGCCAGATTTGGGGTGCTGACTACAGGCAAGGTTGTAGAGCAGCTTAGAAAGGTAAAAGGCGCGATTTATGAGCATGGGAGAAGGCCAGTAGAATGCTTGCGCAACACCTAAGGAAGAGGGAAGCGGCTAGGGAAATAGGGAGGGTAGTGGATGGGGAGGGAAATTCAGTGGGTGATCCAGCAGGGCTGAACAAGGTCTTTAGGGACTTTTATAGGAAGCTGTACACTTCGGAACCACCCGAGCAACCGGGGGGGATGAGGGGATTCCTGGACGGACTGACCTTCCCAAGAGTGGGTAGGGGGTTGGTGGACAGACTGGGGACCCTGGTTAGGATCGAGGAGGCATTGGGGGGCCTGAAGGTCATGCAGTCGGGTAAAGCCCCGGGGCCGGACGGGTACCTAGTGGAGTTTACAAAAGGTTTGCCGGGATAGTGGGGCCGGTGCTGGTCAGGGCCTTTAACGAGGCAAGAGACAGGGGGAGTTTACCCCCGACGATGTCGCAGGCCACCATCTCGCTCATTCTGAAACGGGATAAGGACCCAGAGGCCTGTGGGTCATACAGGCCGATCTCTTTGATCAACGTAGACGCCAAGTTACTGGCCAAGATTTTGGTGACCAGAATTGAGGACTGAGTACCGGATGTAATTGGGGAGGACCAAACCGGGTTTGTAAAGGGGAGGCAGCTGGTGGCCAACCTAAGAAGGCTGTTCAACGTGATTATGATGCCCCCGGAGAGTAGGGAGGGAGAGATAGTCATCGCCATGGATGCTGAAAAGGCTTTTGACCGGGTCGAGTGGGATTATCTGTGGGAGGTACTAGTTCGGTTCGGGTTCGGGGCGGGGTTCATCGACTGGGTTGGGCTATTGTATCAGGCCCCGGAGGCAAGTGTAAGGACGAACAGGACGACATCGGACTACTTTAGACTGCACCGTGGGACAAGACAGGGCAGCCCTCTCTCCCCACTGCTGTTTGCGCTGGCCATAGAGCCGCTGGCAATTGCACTGAGAGCTTCTTGGGGCTGGAAAGGGCTGGTCCGGGGGGGCGTGGAACATAAGAGTCTCGTTATACACGGACGATCTGCTGTTCTGTGTATCGGACCCAATGGTGGGGATGGACGGTATTATGGCAACCCTGAGGGAATTTGGCCGGTTCTCCGGATACAAACTGAACATGGCGAAGAGCGAGTTGTTTGTAATTCAGGCGAGGGGGCAGGAGGGTCGGCTGACGGGGTTGCCGTTCAGGCTGGTGGGGGAGAGTTTCCGATATTTGGGGATTCAGGTGGCACGGGACTGGGGCAGGTTGCATAAGCTCAACCTGTCCCGACTGGTGGAACGAGTGAGGGAGGCGGTCCCGAGGTGGGATGCGCTCCCGCTGTCATTGGCGGGGAGGGTGCAGACTGTTAAGATGACGATTCTCCCGCGGTTCTCGTTTGTTTTTCAGTGTCTCCCCATCTTTATCCCGCGGTCCTTCTTTAAGAGGCTGAATAAAATTATTCTGGGATTTGTATGGGCAGGAAAGTCCCCGCGGGTGAAAAGGGTGATGCTTGAAAGGAACAGCGGAGAAGGGGGGCTTGCGTTGCCGAACTTCAGCAACTATTACTGGGCGGCCAACATAGTGATGATAAGGAAATGGATGGTGGGTGAGGGGTCGGTTTGGGAGCGGATGGAGGCTGCTTCGTTCAGGGGCACTAGCTTAGCAGCCCTGGTCACGGCACCTCTGCCGCTTCCGCGGGCACAGTACTCCACCAGCCCGATAGTGGTGGCTGCTCTTCGGATCTGGGGCCAGTGGAGGAGGCATGTAGGAGAGGTAAGAGCATCGGTGTGGACCCCAATCTGCGGCAACCACCGATTTGCCCCGGGGAACATGGACGGGGGGTAGCGACTATGGAGGAGGGCGGGGATTGTGAGGATGGAGGATCTGTTCCTGGAAGGGAGCTTTCCGAGCATGAGGGCGCTGGAGGAAAAGTTTGGGCTGGCGAGAGGGAACGACTTTAGATACTTACAGGTGCGGGATTTTGTACGCAGACTGGTGCCGTCCTTCCCACGTATCCCGCCGAAGGGGAGGCAGGACAGTGTAGTTTCTCGGGGAGAGGTGGGAGAGGGTAGCGTTTCAGACGTCTACAAGGAACTAATGTGGGCTGAGGATACGCAGACTGAGGACCTGAAGCTTAAGTGGGAGGAGGAGCTCCGGGGGGCGGGGGGGAGATGGAGGACGGTATCTGGGCGGAAGCCCTGAGTAGAGTAAACACGACCGCAACATGCGCCAGGCTCAGCCTGACCCAGTTTAAGGTCGTGCACCGGGCCCACATGACGGTGGCCCGGATGAGCAGATTCTTCGGGCTGGAGGACAAGTGTGATTGATGCGCTGGAGGGCCGGCTAACCATGTACACATGTTCTGGTCGTGCCCTAAACTCAGGGGGTATTGGCAGGGATTCGCAGATGTCATGTCCCGGGTGTTGAAAACTGGGGTGGTCATGAGCCCGGAGGTGGCAATCTTTGGGGTTTCGGAGGACCCGGGAGTCCAGAAAGAGAGGGAGGCCGACGTTCTGGCCTTTGCTTCCCTGGTAGCCCGGCGACGAATACTGTTAGTATGGAGGGACTCAAAGCCCCCGAGGGCTGAGGTATGGCTATCGGACGTGGCGAGCTTTCTTGGCCTAGAGAAAGTCAAGTTCACCTTGAGAGGTTCGCTACTAGGGTTCGCCCGAAGGTGGCAGCCATTTATTGACTTCTTCACAGAGGAGTAAGCAAGGGGGTTGGGGCAAGGCATGGGGGCTAGGGTAGAATAGAGTAGGGGGATATTGAGGCAGGTCCGTGCGTGAGCAGAGCCGTGGTTTGCACGATGTTTAATTTGTAATTTGTGTCTTGACTTTTTTTTGTACTGTAAAATGTCACTTTTTGTATCTGTCCAAAATACCTCAATAAAACCGTTTGCTAAAAAAAAATGTGTCTGCCCAAGGCCAGGAGCAGGGGAGGGGAGTGTGGGGGCGGGGGTGGGGGGGTGGGGGCTGCTGCTGATCAACTGGGTGCAGGGCCACAGATCGGGGAACCTCGGAGGAGACGTGACCGGCCACGGGAATACTGCCGGAGAATGTCCCATCTCCAGATGTCAGAGGTCCGATGGCAGACAAGACTGTGTCTGTCCCGGGTGACGGTGCACCACCTGTGCCAGGTGATGCAAGGGTTGGCACCACATGGAGTGGGAGGTCACCCTTTGCCCAAGGCTCTGAAGGTCACTGCCGCTCTGAACTTCTACACCAGAGGCTCATATCAGGGCAGCACGGGGCATCTGTGGGTGACCAGCGGCTGGAGGGATGGCTCCTCGGGGGCAAAGGGTGCCCACTCAGGAGGTGCCCGATGCCAGTGCGGAGGCCCCAAACACCCACTGAGACTCAGTACCAACCGAGGCTCGTGTATCAACGCGTGCGCTGGTCGAGCAGGCGATTGGTCTGCTCAAGATGTCGTTCCAGAGCTTGGACAGGTGGGGGTAGGGTGGGGGTGGGGGGGTGGGGATGGGGGAGGGGCTCCAATATAGCCCCCAGAGGATGTCCCACATCAATGTGGTCTGCTGTCCTCTGCACAACCTGGCACTGCAGTGCGGCGAGCCGCTTGACCAGGAGGAGATGGAGGAACGCCGCATCTCCTCGAATGAGGAGGGCGGCGAGGGGCAACCCGTGGAGGAGGCAGAGGAAGAACCTTGGGCGATGACCAGAGCCCTTATGAGGCGCAGGTCTAGGGACATCCTCATTGCCTCTTGGTTTGGGGATGACCAGGACTCGGGTGCCAAGACCTCTCCCGTCATGGGGTCATACACCTTCTCTCTACTCAGGGGCCTACGGGAGGTCATCGTGATAGTTGCTTCATTCATGGGCAGGGGGCTAAAGTGAGTAACAGGATGCTGCAGGAGAATGATGGTGACTTGCAGTGAGGACAGAGCGATGCTGTTCTTCACAATGTGTCTGACTCCTGCCTGACAGGGAGCTGCCACTAAACGGGGCGATGTAGGGGCCGAGAGAGGCAGAATGACTCACTCTGCGGCCATCTCCGAGGTCAGAGGTTCGCCACCCCTTGACGAGGTGGACAGACTCTCACACATTTTCAGCAGCCTCCCAACTAGAGAATGCTGTGATACATGAGAGGGCTGAGCGTTGGTGGGGGGGGTCTGTACCAGGAGCGAGGCGGCATACCTGCATTACAGTGTTGGGGGGGGGGGGCGGGGGGAGAGACACAGCACTGTGATTCTCACTGCGCAGGGAGGAATCGCTGGGTTTGTGGAGCATGGCACCATGGCACGACATCATTGAGGATTCGTATGGACGAACAAAAGTGATTTTTAATACAAGTTAGTTCTTGCTCTGGTGGCTCACCTCTCCTGGGGCCTCGGCTTACCCCTGCCCTCTGAGTGCCTCTAGTTTCTCACTCTCCTCACCCCTCCTGCTACGTCAGGATCCACAGCTCTGTCTGAGTCGGCCTGCTGACTTCCCCTGTTGCCTGAGATGCCCTTGGCAGGAATCCCCTGGGGAGTTGTTGGGGTGGGGGGGGGGGGGGGGGGGGGGCTACACGTTGAGGGTTTGGGCCTACCTTCGGACAGCTCAGATGCTGCCCCCAGTGTGCGGGGCTGGAGGTGCGTCACTCATGGGAGGGGCTGGACACTCCCAGGGTCTCCTGGTTGGAAGGCCACAGGCTGCGCATTCCTGTGGGTGATGGTGGGGGTGGGGTGGGGGGGGGGGGGTTACCTTTGTGATTGGAAGCCTGTGACCAGCAGTGTATCACAGGGATCGGTGCTGCGAGCCTTGCTCTTTGTTACATACGTCAGCCATGTGTGCAGATGACATGAAGATTGGCGGTGTTGACAGTGAGGAGGATAGTCTGAGGATAGAGACTGATATTGAGCAGCTGGTAAATTGGCAAGGGCAATGGCAGATGGAATTTAATCCTGACACGTGTGAGGTGATGCATTTTGGGAGATCTAATAAGGGTGGCATATACACAGTCAACGGTAGGTCCCTCTGGAGTATTGAGGAACAAAGGGATCTTGGTGTACAAGTCCATGGATATCTGTAGGTGGCAGCGCAGGCAGCTAGGGAGGTGAAGAAGGTATACAGACCGCTTGCCTTCATTAGCTGAGGTATAGAATATTTGAGCAGGGACAACTTTATAAAACATTGGTCAGTCCACAGAAGGAATATTGGACGTGATTTAACTAAATGGGAACAAAGTCCCATAGCGAGCGTGTTTCGCCGCGTGTTTCCCGGTGCTCACTGCGCCCAGAAACACAACGCCATGAAACAGCACTCGCGTCAGATCAGGGACTCAGCGGATGGTTTTGTGGACTGAGGAATTCCACCCGCCGGGACTCCGCCAGGTAGCGAGACATCAGGATGCCGTTTTAAAATGGCTTCCCGAACTAGGAGCCCCCAAAGTGATTCCCGATCCCGCCCAAGCTCCATCGCACAATGCACAATGGGAGGGTCCATGCCCCCATGCCCCCCCCCATCCCCCATCCCCCAACACCCATGCACAGCACCCTCACCCTGATCGCCACTGCGTGAAAAATGCCAGCTGGGCAGTGCCATCTGGGTACATTGGCAGTGCCAGACTGGCACCCAGGTAACAGTGCCAGGGTACCCAGGTGACACCAGCAGTGCCAGAGTACCATCCTGCCCAAAGGGCATGCACCTGGGGGCCTCCAATGCCCTGGGCGGCCCCCCCATGAGCGCTGTTCCATCTGGTCCCTGTTTGTGGAGACCAGCACTGAACGCTGCTCGCCTGCCGTCTCCGAGGTGGAGGAGATCGATCCCAACGCCTCAGGTACCTCGGACACCTGCACGTTAAAGTGAGACTATCTGTCTCATTCTAAGATGCAGATTAGCTCAAACGTGATCCCGCCCACAATGCACAGGGTTTACAGGTGTAAGTAGTTCAGAGGGAACCTGTGAGAACATGTTTTCACCCAGGGGGTGGTGGAAATAATGAGCATGCTGACTGAGACGGTGGTGGAGGTAGCACTCGCAACATTTAAGAAGCATCTGGACGAGCACTTAAATCGCCAAGGCAGAGTAGGTTATGGACCAAGTGCTGCTAAATGGGCTTAGTATAGATTGGTGTTTGATGGTTGGCATAGACATGGTGGGCCGAAGGGCCTGTTTCTGTGCCCTATGACTATGAGTCGGAAATGTGTCTCTGTTTCATCACTGTCGCTGGGTTAAAATCCTGGAACTCCCTCCCTAACAGCACAGTGGGTGTACCTACACCTCCGGGACTGCAGCCGTTCAAGAAGGCAGGTCACCACCACCTTCTCAAGAGCAATTAGGGATGGGCAATAAATGCTGGCATAACCAGCGACACCCACATCCCGTAAACGATGAAATAAATAAAAACTGGTCAGCCACTTAGAATGGAGGTGGACACTGTAAGGTTTTCGGGCAATTCGGCCCTTTTTGGACTGCCCAAGAATAAAACCCAGAGACTGTAAACTGACTTTTCAGCCAAGAGAACGTAACCAGATTTCCCAGCAGGCTTGGTCCGCTGAGCTGAGTAGGGGCATAAGTATTTACAAACCCCCCCCTAGGAGCTACAAGGAAGAAGGAGCCAGACAACGAGATAAGATTAACACACAGACAAAGGGGCACGGGAATACACAGGGGGCCTGCCTGCAAGCAGGACAATGGGATGGTCATAGCCCCATGCAGATGTAAATGACTTGGCCTCCACCAGAGCAGAATCCAATCAACACCCCATCAACATAGCAGCGATCTCCAGAGCAGATGGAAGACTTTGAAAATCTTCAAGGGAGCTCAACCTCGTTATCTCAAAAGGCAGACTGGAGGCGGACCTAGGGGAGGTACTCCTATCTTGACAGGTCTGACCGGCTCAAAGGGGGCAGGACCAGCGGGAACTTTAAACCTTATGGATTCAATGCAAAAGGGGCTGGCCGAACACAGGAAAAAGCCAGGTAAAACGGATATAAAAGGGGCTGTGTTTCGATTGAGGGTCTCTTGGCTCGACCTCTCCACCTTTGACTTGACCTCTGCAGCCTGTGACTGTAAGTACCCTGCAGCAGCTTGCGAAACTCCCTTGACCTTGATAGTGGTTGAGGCTCTGGGGAAGGGGACTTGATTTGTGTTCTGTGTCATTGCTAAAACTGTGTAACAATAAGATTTTTCGTTGTGTCCGTTATAGTACTTTCTGAATAGACTTAGTTTGTGTTAGAGTTTAAGATTTTATTATAATTTCTTCTGTTTGATGATTTTGACCTGGGTTTTGCAATAAACCTTGATTTGCTGATAATTGGAGTTGTTTAAATTCTTCAATCTCTCACCAGCGATCTCTGACCAAGTCATTGTTAAAATATTCCTCACCTTAATTCCGGGTTCAAGAATCTAGGGTCATCTTGAGCGATTCACTCAGGACAGGCTGCTGGTTAGGTAATAAACAGCAGTGTCCTATTCTCTCTCTTGGGAAAGCTACTCCAGCGAAGTAGGAACCGGGTGGGTGTTGCACCACCGGCAAGAGAGAGAATCACCTGGGCATTGGTAGGGGTCTGGAGATCTGTGTGATATAAGCCTCAGGCTTCCGGTTAGGGATAAACGGCAGGCTTGATTCAGTGCTCTCTTCCGTGGAGGTGTCCCAGTGCGGCATCCCCTGGCCTCTGAAGTTTCAGTGCCAGCTGGAGAGAGACACACACAGATACTCAAACCCCAGATATCGGCCCAGTAGTGGAGTAGCAGAGATGGCACCCTCTACAACACGGGTGCCTCTGCTACAGTTGTAGGTGAGCAAACCTAGTTGGTCCAAGGTTCGATTCCCAGCTCGGGTGACTGTCTGTGCGGAGTTCGCACGTTCTCCCCGTGTGTGCGTGGGTTTCCTCCGGGTGCTCCGGTTTCCTCCCACAGTCCAAAGATGTGCAGGTTCGGTGGATTGGCCGTGATAAATTGACCCTTACGGTGGAATTGCCCTTAGTGTCCAAAATTGCCCTTGGTGTTGGGTGGGGTTACTGGGTTATGGGGAAAGGGTGGAGGTGTGGGCTTGGGTAGGGTGCTCTTTCAAAAGAGCCGGTGCAGACTTGATGGGCCGAATGGCCTCCTTCTGCACTGTAAATTCTATGAACCTTATCATTATCTGTCTGGTGGAGTCCAGCCCCTGGAGTTAAGAAGCACGTTGGCCAAGCTAGCCATGTATACGGAGGAAACTTGAAGAATCCTCGCAACGACCACAACGCCCGTAAGCTACCGGGACAAGTGAGCTCAACTTTCGGGGGCCAAGGGCCACGTCTGATGGGTCAGGATTGACTCCATTAAATTAAATTTGTTGGACATTTTTCAAATTAATGAAGGAGGCGTTCATGACATCTTAAAACAATTATCAGGAGGTTTTCCAAAGCAAGTTAGGCAAGATACAGGCCTCAAAGCAAAGGTTTATGTGGATCAGGAGGTCACACACAGGCTTTTCAGAGCTCAATCCATCCCCGAGGCCTTAAACGAGAAGGTTGAGACGAAACACACAGCTAGAAATTAGGTATCATCAAAGAACAGTTCACTTGCTGCCGGATGTCCCTGGAGAGGGAGCATGCAGTGTCCACGGGCACCTTGAAGGCCTTCCATGCCCGGTGGGCACCACAGGGTCTGAAGTGCTTTTCCAACCCTTTTAATCACCTTTTGATTTGATGTTTTGAAAGTTTCCGTTGCTCTTTGTTTTGCTTAGGGCAGTGCCTCTTAAGGAGCGCCCCACCCCCCCACTTCTAATTTGTCTCTCAGTCTTTTGATGTAGTTTAATGAGTTGGAACCTGAAAGAGTTCAAACCTGTACAGTTTTCAGAGTGGGCAACTCCAATCGTGCCAGTGGTCAAGCAAGACAAAATCATCAGGTTATGAGGGGACTACAAACTAACTGTCAATCAGGCAGCCAAATTGGACCAGCACCCAAGACCAAGAATTGAAGATTTATTTGTCAAATAGCAGGAGGTTTAACTTGTATCAAACTTGTTGAGTCATGCGTACCAATAATTAGAGTTAGATGAAACCTCCAGGGAATTTGTTATCATAAACACCAATAAAGGCTTATACCAGTATACCCGGTTATCCTTTGGAGTCTCATCTGCCTATGCAATATTCCAGCGCACGATGGAAAGTTTATTACAGGACCTACTCAAGGCGGCATAGTGGTTAGCACCGCTGCCTCACAGCGCCAGGGTCCCAGGTTCGATTCCAACCTCAGGTTACCGTCTGTCTGGAATTTGAACGTTCTCCCCCTGTAAGTGTGGGTTTCCTCCGGGTGCCCCGGTTTCCTCCCGTCCAAAGATACGCAGGTTAGGTGGATTGACCACGCTAAATTGACCCTTACTGTGTAGTTGTAGGAATAAGGCGGAGGATTGGGCCTAGGTGGGGTGCTCCTTCGAAGGGTTGGTGCAGACTCGCTGGGCCGAATGGCCTCCTTCTGCACTGTAGGGATTATCTGATTCTTTGGTTCTATGGGTGTCAATCTAGATGAAGCACAAACTACAGGAGCGTCTGAAGAGGAACACCGATCAAATCTCAAAGAAGTTTTTAAAAGATTTAAGAATGCCAGAGTAAGGCTAAAATGAGAAAAGTATACTTTCCAAGCTCAGGAAGTAATGTACTTGGGATTCAGGATAGAAACCACAGGAGGAGATAATCAAAGATGCACGGGCCCCCAAAAATACGTTGGAATTGAAATCCTTTTTCGGAACAGTGAACTATTGCAGCAGATTTATTCCCAATCTTTCCACGTTGTTGACATCCTCAGACACCCTGCTCAAAAAGCACCGGAGATGGTCTTGGAATGAGCATCAGGCTGAAGCCGATGAACAGGTTAACTTAGCTTTACCATCATCCAGTCTTTTGCTCCATTTTGACCCATCAAAAGAGATAATCCTCAGACGTCTCCTGCGGAATAGGAGCGGTTTTGGCCCACAAGCTGGCCAAAAGACCGATGGCTCAAGAACTTTGACCAGTGCTGAACACGCTTGAGCAGAGCGGAGCTGCTGCTTGGCTGTTGCGGGGAAAATTTGCATCAGTGCATTGCAGTCACCGTATCCAGAAGGTGTACCTGAGCAAGACACCCTCCGTGTTCAAGTGAAGGCAAGCATCCAGCAGAGGGCAGCAGAGCGGAGCTGCTGATTGGCTGTTGTGGGAAAAATTTGCATTAGTGCATTGCGGTCACTGTATCCAGAAGGTGTATCTGAGCAAGACACCCTCCGTGTTCAAGTGAAGGCAAGCATCCAGCAGAGGGCAGCAGAGCAGAGCTGCTGATTGGCTGTTGCGGGGGAAATTTGCATCAGTGCATTGCGGTCACTGTATCCAGAAGGTGTACCTGAGCAAGACACCCTCCATGTTCAAGTGAAGGCAAGCATCCAGCAGAGGGCAGCAGAGTGGAGCCGCTGATTGGCTGTTGCGAGGAAAATATACATCAGTGCATTGCAGTCACTGTATCCAGAAGGTGTACCTGAGCAAGACACCCTCCATGTTCAAGTGAAGGTAAGCATCCAGCAGAGGGCAGCAGAGCAGAGCCGCTGATTGGCTGTTGCGGGGAAAATTAGCATCAATGCATTGCTGTCATTGTATCCAGAAGGTGGTTTGTGGAGGAGCTGTTGTCAAGTGACAGTTAAACCCCAAACACTTCTTCAGTGTTTCCCTCCCTACCTCCTCCTCTAACAAAAAAAAAACAATCACTGTAAGGATCCCAGCCGAGTAAAGATCAAGAGGAAGACTCGAGGGCAGGTAGAAGTAGAAAGAAGTTGAACCGTGACGTCACAGCCTGCAGGTAAGTGATAGGTTGGTGACTGGTAAGTAGGTTTTCTTTTCCCTGCGGTGTTCTCGTGCGGGGCGCAGTGGTTGCTGAGTGAGTGCATGCTGAGAAGGGGAGTACATTTTTTAAAAACTTACTGTTGGGAGTTTCCAGCTGAATCCGGTCGAAGTGAGGACAGAGTGACTGCTGGGTAAGTAGTAAAGATTTAAATTGTTTGCACGGGCCCATAACAGCTGATTGCTGTTGTCGTGCGGGGCGCAGTGGTTGCTGGTTAAGTGTTTTATTTTTACCTGTATTTAAGTTGGGCGGTTCCTAAGCCCTAGGCACTACACTTGTAGTGTCCCCCACCCTTCCACCTCCTCCAACCTAAGGGGTAGAGTGATTAACAGGTAAGCTCTTTCTTTCTTTTTCTTGTTTTATCTAGAGGGGATGGCAGGGAAGGGAGTGCAATGTTCCTCCTGCAGAATGTTTGAGGTGTGGGACGCCGTCAGTGTCCCTGCTGATTTCACCTGTGGGAAGTGCACCCATTTCCAGCTCCTCAGAAACCGCGTTAGGGAACTGGAACTGGAGCTGGATGAACTTCGGATCATACGGGAGGCAGAGGTGGTCATAGATAGTAGCTTCAGGGATGTAGTTACTCTGAAGAATGAAGATAGATGGGTGACGGTGAGAGGGGCTGGGAGGAAGCAGTCAGTGCAGGGATCCCCTGTGGCCGTTCCCCTCAGTAACAAGTATACCGCTTTGGATACTGTTGAGGGGGACGACCTACCAGGGGTAAGCCACGGTGAACAGATCTCCAGCACTGAGTCCGTCCCTGTGGCTCAGAAGGGAAGGAGGGAGAGCAGGAGAGCAATAGTTATTGGGGATCGATAGTTAGAGGGACAGATAGACGGTTCTGTGGCAGCGAAAGAGACTCACGGATGGTATGTTGCCTCCCGGGTGCCAGGGTCCGTGATGTCTCGGATCGTGTTTTCAGAATCCTTAAAGGGGAGGGGGAACAGTCACACGTCGTGGTACACATTGGTACCAACGACATAGGTAAGAGAAGGGACGGGAATTTAAAACAGGAATTTAGGGAGCTAGGGTGGAAGCTGAGAGCCAGGACAAACCACGTTGTCATCTCTGGTTTGTTGCCGGTGCCACGTGCTAGTGAGGTGAGGAACAGGGAGAGAGTGCAGATAAACACGTGGCTGCAGGGATGGTGTAGGAGGGAGGGTTTCAGTTACTAATCCAGTTTCAGTGGATAATTCTTGCACATTCTGGAGAACGTGGGACTTGTACAGCACGGTAGCATAGTGGTTAGCACAATTGCTTCACAGCTCCAGGATCCCAGGTTCGATTCCCGGCTTGGGTCACTGTCTGTGCGGAGTCTGCACATTCTCCCCGTGTATGCGTGGGTTTCCTCCGGGTGCTCCGGTTTCCTCCCACTGTCCAAAGATGTGCAGGTTAGGTGGATTGGCCATGATAAATTGCCCTTAGTGTCCAAAGTTGCCCTTAGTGTCGGGTGGGGTTACTGGGTTATGGGGATAGGGTGGAGGTATGGGCTTGGGTAGGCTGCTCTTTCCAAGAGCCGGTGCAGACTCGATGGGCTGAATGGTCTCCTTCTGCACTGTAAATTATATGATATATGTACAGACAGGACGGTTTGTACCTGAACCAGAGGGGCACCAATATCCTGGGAGGGAAATTTGCTACAGCTCTTCGGGGGGGTTTAAACTAAATTGTCAGGGGGATGGGAAAACGAGCTGTAGTCCAGAAGCCAGTGTTGAGAGTAGTGAGGTACTGAGGAGGGTATCAGGGTCGCAGGAGTGTACCGGCAGACAGAAAGGTGGGTTGAAGTGTATCTACTTCAATGCAAGGAGCATCCGGAATAAGGTGAACTTGGAGCGTGGATTGGTACTTGGGACTACGATGTTGTAGCCATTACGGAGACATGGTTAGAACAGGGACAGGAATGGTTGTTGGAAATTCCGGGGTATAGATGTTTCAGTAAGAGTAGGGAAGGTGGTAAAAGAGGTGGAGGAGGAGCATTGTTAATCAAGGATAGTTTAACGGCTGCAGAAAGGCAGTTCGAAGGGGATCTGCCTACTGAGGTAATATCGGCTGAAGTTAGAAATAGGAAAGGAGCGGTCACGTTGTTAGGAGTTTTCTGTAGACCCCCAAATAGTAATAGAGATGTGGAGGAAAAAATTGCAAAACAGATTATGGATAGGTGTGGAGGTCTCAGGGTAGTTGTCAAGGGTGACTTTAACTTTCCAATTATTGATTGGAATCTCTATAGGTCAAACAGTTCGGATGGGGCACTTTTTGTACAGTGTGTGCAGGAGGATTTCCTGACACAATATGTGGATAGGCCACATTGGATTTGGTACTGGGTAATGAACCGGGCCAAGTGTTAGATTTGTTTGTGGGAGAGCACTTTGGAGATAGTGACCACAATTCGGTGTCTTTCACTATTGTAATGGAGAGGGATAGGGCCATACGGCAGGGCAAGGTTTATAATTGGAGGAGGGGTAATTATGATGCGATTAGGCAAGAATTAGGGAGCATAAGATGGGAACAGAAACTGTCAGGGAAAGGCACAAATGAAAAGTGGAGCTTGTTCAAGGAACAAATACTGCGTGTCCTTGATAGGTATGTCCCTGCCAAGCAGGGAGGAAATTGCCGTGTGAGGGAACCATGGTTCACAAAAGAGGTTGAATGTCTTGTCAAGAGGAAAAAGGAAGCAGATGTAAGGATGAGAAAACAGGGTTCAGTTGGGTCGCTTGAGGGTTACAAGGTAGCAAGGGATGAGCTAAAAAAAAGAGCTTAGGAGAGCTAGGAGGGGACATGAGAAGTCCTTGGCGGGTCGGATCAAGGAAAACCCCAAGGCTTTCTACTCTTATGTGAGAAATAAAAGAATGACCAGGTGAGGTTAGGGCCGGTCAAGGACAGTAGTGGAAACTTGTGCATGGAGTCAGAAGAAATAGGAGAGGCGTTGAATTAATACTTTTCTTCAGTGTTCACCAAGGAGAGGGGCCATGTTTTTGAGGATAAGAGTGTGAATCAGGCGGGTAGGCTGGAGGAGGTAGATGTTCTGAGGAAGGATGTATTAGCAATTTTGAAAAACCTTAGGGTCGACAAGTCCCCTGGGCCAGATGGGATATATCGAAGGATTCTTCGGGAGGCAAGGGATGAGATTGCAGAGCCTTTGGCTTTGATCTTTGGGTCCTCACTGTCCATGGGGATAGTGCCAGAGGACTGGAGAGTGGCGAATATTGTTCGTCTGTTCAAGAAAGGGAATAGGAATGACCCTGGTAATTATAGGCCGGTTAGTCTTACTTCGGTGGTCGGTAAGCTAATGGAAAAGGTCCTGAAGGATAGGAGTTATGACCATTTGGAAAGATGCTGCTTAATCCGTGATAGTCAACACGGATTCGTGAAGGGTAAGTCTTGCCTCACAAATTTGATTGAATTCTTTGAGGAGGTAACTAAGTGTGTAGATGAGGGTAGAGCAGTTGATGTTGTATACATGGATTTTAGTAAGGCGTTTGATAAGGTTCCCCATGGTCGGCTCATGATGGAAAATTTTCAGACTGGAGACCAGTTACCAGCGGTGTACCACAGGGATCAGTGCTGGGTCCTCTGCTATTTGTGATTTTTATCAATGACTTGGAGGAGGGGGCTGAAGGGTGGGTCAGTAAATTTGCTGATGACACCAAGATTGGTGGAGTAGTGGATAATGTGGAGGGCTGTTGTCGGCTGCAAAGAGACATTGATAGGATGCCGACCTGGGCCGAAAAACAGCAGATGGAGTTTAACCCTGATAAGTGTGAGGTGATTCATTTTGGTAGAAAACATTTGAATGCGGATTACAGGGTCAACGGCAGGGTTCTGAGGAATGTGGAGGTTCAGAGAGATCTTGGGGTTCATGTCCACAGATCTCTGTGTAGATCAAGTAGATAGAGCCGTGAAGAAGGCCAATAGTGTGTTCGCGTTTATTAACAGGGGGCTTGAGTTTAAGAGCCGCGGGGTTATGCTGCAACTATACATGACCCTTGGTTAGACCACATTTGGAGTATTGTATGCAGTTCTGGTCACCTCATTATAGGAAAGATGTGGAGACATTGGAAAGGGTGCAAAGGAGATTTACCAGGATGCTGCCTGGTTTGCAGGATAGGTCTTATGAGGAAAGGTTGAGGGAGCGAGGGCTTTTCTCTTTGGAGCGGAGGAGGATGAGAGGCGACTTAATTGAGGTTTATAAGACGGTGAGGGGGATAGATGGAGTGGACGCTCAGAGACTATTTCCTCGGGTGGATGTAGCTGTTACAAGGGGGCATAACTATAAGATTCAGGGTGGGAGATATAGGAGGGATGTCCGAGGTAGGTTCTTTACTCAGAGAGTGGTTGGGGTGTGGAATGGACTGCCTGCTGTGATACTGGAGTCGGATACTTTAGGAACTTTCAAGCGGTTATTGGATCGGCACATGGAGCACACCAGAATGACAGGGAGTGGGATAGCTTGATCTTGGTTTTGGACAAAGCTCGGCACAACATTGAGGGCCGAAGGGCCTGTTCTGTGCTGTACTGTTCTATGTTCTTATTCCCAAATTGAAAAGGAGGAACTATCCTGTGATATTCAGAGTCACAAAGTTCGACCAATTCGTCGATGGACGACATTTCATCATCAGTACTGGCCACAAACCCCAGTTGTGGTTATTTAGGGAAGATAAGCCCCCCCTCGCACCCCCATAGCTTCAGCTCGGGTCTAGCATTGGGCTGGGTTCTATTGTTAGCAGCCTACAAGTACACGTTTCAACATAGGCCGGGCTGCCACATTTCGAACGCGGACGTTTTGGTCTGTATTTCCGTACCTCCTCAGACAATACCTCCTCCACCACTACTTCAGGAGATCATTCTTGCTTTACATTTTCTTGATACATTGCCAGTTTCGGTGAGGCAAGTCAAGCTTTGGACTCAAAATTGGACCCCTTATTATCTCGAGTCAAGAAGGGCCTTCTTCACGGCTGGCATTGCAATAATAGGTCTGAATTGCTACGGCCCTTTCAGATCAGAAAAGACGAGTTAAGTTATGAAGATGGCATATTATTGTGGGGACTTAAGATGGTCATTCCTGTAGCACAATCAATCACTCACGAGACGAGAAGAGATGGAGTCAATCATAGAACAATAATACAGCGCAGTACAGGCCCTTCGGCCCACGATGTTGCACCGAAACAAAAGCCATCTAACCTACACTATGCCATTATCATCCATATGTTTATCCAATAAACTTTTAAATGCCCTCAATGTTGGCGAGTTCACCACTGTAGCAGGTAGGGCATTCCACGGCCTCACTACTCTTTGCGTAAAGAACCTACCCCTGACCTCTGTCCTATATCTATTACCCCTCAGTTTAAGGCTATGTCCCCTCGTGCTAGCCATTTCCATCCGCGGGAGAAGGCTCTCACTGTCCACCCTATCTAACCCTCTGATCATTTTGTATGCCTCTATTAAGTCTCCTCTTAACCTTCTTCTCTCTAACGAAAACAACCTCAAGTCCATCAGCCTTTCCTCATAAGATTTTCCCTCCATACCAGGCAACATCCTGGTAAATCTCCTCTGCACCCGTTCCAAAGCCTCCACGTCCTTCCTATAATGCGGTGACCAGAACTGTACGCAATACTCCAAATGCGGCCGTACCAGAGTTCTGTACAGCTGCAACATGACCTCCTGACTCCGGAACTCAATCCCTCTACCAATAAAGGCCAACACTCCATAGGCCTTCTTCACCACCCTATCAACCTGGGTGGCAACTTTCAGGGATCTATGTACATGGACACCTAGATCCCTCTGCTCATCCACACTTTCAAGAACTTTTCCATTAGCCAAATATTCCACATTCCTGTTTTTCCTTCCAAAGTGAATCACCTCACACTTCTCTACATTAAACTCCATTTGCCACCTCTCAGCCCAGCACTGCAGCTTATCTATATCCCTCTGTAACCTGCTACTTCCTTCCACACTATCGACAACACCACCGACTTTAGTATCGTCTGCAAATTTACTCACCCACCCTTCTGCGCCTTCCTCCAGGTCATTGATAAAAATGACAAACAGCAACGGCCCCAGAACAGATCCTTGTGGTACTCCACTTGTAACTGAACTCCATTCTGAACATTTCCCATCAACCACCACCCTCTGTCTTCTTTCAGCTCGCCAATTTCTAATCCACATCTCTAAATCACCCTCAATCCCCAGCCTACGGATTTTCTGCAATAGCCTACCGTGGGGAACCTTATCAAACGCTTTGCTGAAATCCATATACACCACATCAACTGCTCTACCCTCGTCTACCTGTTCAGTCACCTTCTCAAAGAACTCGATAAGGTTTGTGAAGCATGACCTACCCTTCACAAAGCCATGCTGACTATCCCTGATCATATTATTCCTATCTAGATGATTATAAATCTTGTCTCTTATAATCCCCTCCAAGACTTTACCCACTACAGACGTGAGGCTCACCGGTCTATAGTTGCCGGGGTTGTCTCTGCTCCCCTTTTTGAACAAAGGGACCACATTTGCTGTCCTCCAGTCCTCTGGCACTATTCCTGTATCCAATGATGACATAAAAATCAAAGCCAATGGTCCAGCAATCTCTTCCCTGGCCTCCCAGAGAATCCTAGGATAAATCCCATCAGGTCCCGGGGACTTATCTATATTCAGCCTGTCCAGAATTGCCAACACCTCTTCCCTACGTACCTCAATGCCATCTAATCTATGTACCTGGAGCTCAGCATTCTCCTCCACAACATTATCTTTTTCCTGAGTGAATACTGACGAAAAATATTCATTTATTATCTCGCCTATCTCTTCAGACTCCACACACAACTTCCCATCCCTGTCCTTGACTGACCCTACTCTGTCCCTAGTCATTCGCTTATTCCTGACATACCTATAGAAATCGATGGCTTTACTACGCAGACTTGTTCCCCAGCAGCACGGTTACAGAATGCGGCTGCTGGGAGAACCCGGGCTCTTATACTCCACCTTACTGGATGGAGCAAGTAGGCGGCTGATCCAATCGGGATCCAGCGTCTATCCACCAAAAGCCCTCGGCATCACAGGGTACTGTAATACCCCTAATGCATCCCACCACATTCACCCCTTGTTAAAAAAGAACCCGGCGGGGGTAGTGGGCCGTATGGTGGTAAGAGTTTACAGAGTCGGTACCTGGGATGCCACTAACACAGCGGCTATGCTCCGATATCAAACTACCAGTACTATTTACAATGCCGCTTTTACTGGGCAACTGAATTATTTACAGAGGCATTTCTTGCTTTGTTATAAAGATTCGATGAGTCGAATGGGTGCCCTGGTCGTCCTCGCCGATCGTCTCAACCCCGGTGGTGATGCAGGCGCTGGCTCGGGCACCGTCGTCACTGGGAGCGTAGCGATGTCTCTTCCTGCTTCACTACCCCTAGGCCTGGACCGGGGGAAGGACCGATCCACCCGGGAAGGGGGCAGCTGTGGGGTGCGCCGGTGGGAGGGAGGGGGTGATTGGTGTGGAGCTCCGGCGGGCACCAGGTCCCGCAGGGAGACCGTGTCCTGTCGGCCATTGGGGTACGCTACGTCGGCGTACTGAAGGTTCGCATGGAGGAGATGAACCCTCTCGACCAATGGGTCCGATTTGCGCGCCCGCACATGTTTTCGGAGCAGGATGGGTCCCGGGGCTGCCAGCCAGGTCGGGAGAGATTTTCCGGAGGAGGACTTCCTAGGGAAGACAAGGAGGCGTTCGTGAGGTGTTTGATTTGTCATGGTACAAAGCAGCGACCGGATGGATTGGAGGGCGTCCAGGAGGACTTGCGGCCAGCGGAAAACTGGGAGACTTCTGGACCGTAGGGCCAGCAGGACGGTCTTCCAGACCGTTGCATTCTCCCTCTCTACCTGACCGTTCCCCCGGGGTTGTAACTGGTCGCCCTGCTCGAGGCGATGCTCTTGCTGAGCAGGAATTGACGCAGTTCGTCGCTCATGAAGGTGGACCCCCTGTCGCTATGTATGTAGGCAGGGAAACCGAACAGTGTAAAGATGGTGCAGAGGGCTTTAATGACCGTGGCCGCGGTCATGTCGGGGCAGCGGATGGCGAATGGGAAACGGGAGTACTCGTCAACCACGCTCAGGAAGTACGTGTTGCGGTCGGTGGAGGGGAGGGGGCCTTTGAAGTCCGGACTGAGGCGCTCAAAGGGACGGGAAGCCATTATCAGCTGCGCTTTATCTGGCCTGTAGAAGTGCGCCTTGCACTCTGCGCAGATTTGGCCGTTCCTAGTGGCGGTCCTGACCTCCTCGATGGAGTAGGGCAGGTTGCGGGTCTTCACGAAGTGATAGAACCGAGTGACTACCTGGGTGGCAGAGGTCCTCGTGGAGGGTTCGGAGACGGTCCACTTGTGCGTTGGCACATGTGCCGCGGGATAGGGCATCGGAAGGCTCGTTCAGCTTCCCGGGACGATACAAGATCTTGTAGTTATATGTGGAGAGTTCGATCCTGCATCGCAAGATCTTGTCGTTCTTGATCTTGCCCCGCTGTGCATTATCGAACATGAAGGCAACCGACCGTTGGTCAGTGATAAGAGTGAATCTCCTGCCGGCCAGGTAATGCCTCCAATGTCGCACAGCTTCCACTGTGGCCTGGGCCTCCTTTTCCACTGAGGAGTGGCGGATTTCTGAAGCGTGGAGGTGCGTGAGAAAAAGGCCACGGGTCTGCCCGCTTGGTTGAGGGTGGCCGCCAGAGCTATGTCGGACGCGTCGCTCTCGACTTGGAAGGGGAGGGATTCGTCGATCACGTGCATCGTGGCCGTTGCGATATCCACTTTGATGCGGCTGAAGGCCTGACGGGCCTCTGTCGACACGGGAAAGACAGTGGACTGAATTAGTGGGCAGGCCTAGTCCGCATAGTTGGGGACCCACTGGGTGTAATAAGAGAAAAAGCCCAGGCAGCGTTTCAGGGCCTTGGAACAGTGGGGGAGGGGGAACTCCATGAGGGGGCGCATGCGTTCAGGGTCGGGGCCTATAACTCCATTTCGCACTACGTAGCCGAGGATGGCTACACGGTCGGTGCTAAACACGCATTTTTCCCAGTTGTATGTGAGATTGAGGGCGTTCGCGGTCTGGAGGAATTTGCAGAGGTTGGCGTCGTGGTCTTGCTGGTCGTGGTCGCAGATGGTGACGTTGTCGAGGTACGGAAACGTGACCCGCAAACCGTACCGGTCAACCATTCGGTCCATCTCCCGTTGGAAGACCGAGACCCCTTTAGTGACGCCGAATGGAACCCTTAAGAAGTAATAGGCCGCCCATCTGCTTCGAAGGCAGTATAGTTGCGGTCACCGGGACGGATGGGGAGCTGGTGGTAGGCGGACGTGAGGTCCACGGTGGAAAAGACCTTGTACTGTGCAATCCGATTGACCATGTTGGATATGCGGGGGAGAGGGTACGCATCCAGCTGTGTGTACCTATTGATGGTTTGACTATAGTCTATGACCATCCTCTGCTTCTCCCCGGTCTTTACAACTACCACCTGAGTTCTCCAGGGACTATTGTTGGCCTGGATTATGCCTTCCCTCAGCAGCCGCTGGACTTCTGACCGGATAAAAGATTGGTCCTGGGCGCTGTACCGTCTGGTCCTAGTGGCGACTGGTTTGCAATCCGGGGTGAGGTTCGCGAACAGGGAAGGCGGGTCGACCTTGAGGGTCGCGTGGCCGCAGATATTGAGTGGGGGTATAGGGCCGCCGAATTGAAACGTTAAACTCTGGAGGTTGCACTGAAAAACCAATCCCAGGAGTGTGGCAGCGCAGATGTGGGGGAGGGCATAAAGATGGTAGTTCTTGAACTCCCTCCCTTGCACCGTGAGGTTCGCGATGCAGAACCCTTTGATCTCTACAGAATGGGATCCTGCTGCCAGGAAAATCTTTTGATTACTCGGGTGGATTGAAAGAGAACAGCGTCTTACCGTATTGGGGTGTACAAAACTCTCCGTGCTCCCAGAGTCGATCAAGCAGGGAGTCTCATACCCGTTTATGAATACCGTCGTTGTTGCCGTTTGGAGCGTTCGGAGCCGCAGGGTCACAGAAGCCAGTCGCTGTTGCTGCATCGGGGCGTTTTCCTCAGGTGCCGTGGGGCCCCGTCCATTCCGGGGTCCTTAGCCATCAGCCAAGGCGCCACGGGTCGCACACGGTCGGGGGTGGACAAGATGGCGGTGCCCATCCCTCCCACATAGAGTCCGGGACCCAAGATGGCGGCACCCGTTGGCCGCATATGGATCGTTGGGGGGGTTGAGGTTGGGGTCCTGGTTCTCCCCCGGAGATTGCGGCGACCCCCTGGGCCTGGCACACCGCTACAAAGTGCCCCTTTTTGCCGCACCTTTTGCAGAGGGCTGAGCGGGCAGGGCAGTGCAGCCGGGGGTGTTTCGTTAGCCCGCAAAAGTAGCAGCGGGGCCCCCCCGGGTAGTCTGGCATTCTGGCAGCGCAGGCCTGCGGGGGGGAGGGGTGGAGGGTCCGGGGGTTCGGTCGCGGCGGGGGTCCACGGTGCCCAAGGGGTTGCCGCGCGGTCGGGGGCATAGGCACGGGCGTTCTGTGATGCCACATCGAGCGAGGCAGCAAGGGCCTCCTTGAGGCCCAGTGAGTCTCTTTCCAGCAATCGCTGGCGAATTTGGGACGAGAGCATACCTGCCACGAAAGCATCCCGAATTAGTAGCTCCGTATGTCCATTCGCCGAAACCGGTGGGCAGTTGCAGTTTCTCCCCAGTATTAACAGCGCGCTGTAGAATTCGTCCAGCGATTCCCCGGAGATTTGCCGTCTTGTCGCGAGCTGGTGGCGTGCGTCGACCTGGTTGACGGGCCGAACGTAGATTCCTATCAGCATGGCGAGCGCCGCCTGGAAATCGTCCGCATCCTCTATGAGATTGTAGATTTCAGGGCTCACCCTGGAATGCAGGACCTGCATTTTCTAGTCCTCTGTAGTCACGCAGGTGGTCGTTCGGAGGTATCCTTCAAAACACACTAACCAGTGTTTAAAAGTGGCCGCCGAGTTTGCCGCATGGGGGCTGATTCGCAGACACTCCGGAATGATTCGGAGCTCCATTCCTTTAAAGTTTGTGTAATAAATTGTAGCACGATCAATCACTCACGAGACGAGATGAGAAAGAGTCAATTGTTGGCTTTATTACGCAGTTCCCCAGCAGCTCGGTTACAGAATGCGGCTGCTGGAGAACCCAGGCTCTTATACTCCGCCTTACTGGGTGGAGCCATTAGGCGGCTGACCTAATCGGGACCCGGCGTCTATCCACCAATAGCCTCTCGGCATCACAGGGTACCGTAATACCCCTAATGTATACCACCACAAGTCCCAACCCCGCTCGGAAGCTATTGTTACCGGAGCTACACTGTGGGATCCGGGGCTGATGCAGATGCTTCCACGCAGTTACACGTGATAGTCCGCGGCGGATACCACCATGGAGAATCTGGTCAAACAATGTGACCAGTGTCAAATGCAGGAACACTTCCCATCTGGTGCCCTCATGCACCCTTGGGAGTGACCAGGTTGCCCGTGGGTGAGAACGCACATCGACTGTGCAGGCCCATTTATGGGCCCCATGCTGTTGCTAATCATTGCCGCTCACTCAAGGCGGTTCGGAAATACACAAAATGAAGTCCATGACCTCATGAGCAACGCCAGAGAAATTGCGAGAGACATTCGCCACCTGCGGATTGGCCGAGGTTCTGGGTCTCGGATAATGGGACTAATTTTACCAGCGGAGAATTCCAACAGCATTCAACACATGCAACCTGCTCCCTACCGTCCTCCTTCAAATGGACTGGCTGGGAGAACCATCCAAACATTCAAGATGGCCATGAAAAAGCAGCCTTCAGCCCCTTTACAACTGGCCTGGTTCCTGATCACCGGCTGAACTCGGCCTCCCGCCACCACAGGTGTCACACCCGCCGAGCTGCTAGTGAACCCGATTGGACCTTATATTTCCAGATTTGGTAGGGAGGGTGGAGGCGAAACAAAACAAACAGGAACGACCCCACAATAGACCCCAAGTGGTCTCCCAGCAACGGTCGTGGCCCAAACCTCCGAATACCATAGCAGATAGAAGTACAAGGGAGAGAAAAACACTTGGGACGACTGACGGAAAAGAGAAACACACACTGGATCAGCCTGGCAATCTGGCCCCAGTACAATTGCCAACAAGGTGGATGTGGATAGAAGGGATGCCGCAGCAAGCTGAGCGCAGCGCGGACCCAGTATTATTTCAGCCAGGACTGAGGAAACTACCTGTATGGATACACATTCACCCATTGAGAGTCAGCCCATTCAGGGCTCCTCTACTGCTGAAGCACCCTCCAGTGAATTGAGTCGCTCGCAAAGAATTCGGTCCCCTGACCCGCTGACCCAATCGGGGGCAGTTTTCAGAGACACCTGTTGCACTATTTTGTAAAGAGTTCCGTTGTATTTTGAGAATGTGAATCAGGATCTTAAGGGGGATGGATGTGGTAGCATGCCCATCTCAGGGGGCAGGTCCCCGGAGGGGCATGTGACCCAATCTGCCAATGGGGTGGGAGCATGCGAAACCTGGGGACGGGTTTCCAGTCACTTTAGGAACATGGCCGCACTTATCTCAATCCCTCTACATACTTTCCCACTTTAACAACCCTCCCTAGCTCTGTAACCTCCTCCAGCCCCTACAACCCTCCCTATCTCTGTAACCTCCTCCAGCCCTTACAACCCTCCCTATCTCTGTAACCTCATCCAGCCCTTACAACCCTCCCTATCTCTGTAACCTCATCCAGCCCTTACAACCCTCCCTATCTCTGTAACCTCATCCAGCCCTGACAACCCTCCCTATCTCTATAACCTCCTCCAGCCACTACATCCCTCCATATCTCTGTAACCTCATCCAGCCCCTACAACCCTCCCTATCTCTGTTACCTCCTCCAGCCCCTACAACCCTCCCTATCTCTGTAACCTCCTCCGGCCCCTACAACCCTCCCTATCTCTGTAACCTCCTCCAGCCCTTACAACCCTCCCGATCTCTGTAACCTCCTCCACCTCATACAACCCTCCTTATCTCTATAACCTCCTGCAGTCCTTACAACCCCCCCTATATCTGTAACCTCCTCCAGCCCCTACAATCCTCCCTACCTCTGAAACCTCCTCCAGCCCCTAAAACCCTCCCTATAACTGTAACCTCCTCCAGACACTACAACCCTCCCTACCTCTGAAACCTCCTCCAGACCCTAAAACTTTCCTTAACTGTAACCTCCTCCACCTCATACAACCCTCCCTATCTCTGTAACCTACTCCAGCCCCTACAACCCTCCCTCTCTCTGAAACCTCCTCTAGCCCCTACTACCCTCCCTATTTCTGTAACCTCCTCCAGCCCCTACAACCCTCCCTATCTCTGTAACCTCCTTCAGCCCCTACAACCCTCCCTATCTCTGTAACCTCCTCCAGCCCTTACACCCCTCCCGATCTCTGTAACCTCCTCCAGCGCAGACAACCCTCCCTATCTCTGTAACCTCCTTCAGCCCCTACAACCCTCTCTATCTATGTAACCTACTCCAGCCCCTACAACCCTCCCAACTCTGTAACCTCCTCCAGCCCCTACAACCCTCCCTATCACTGAAACCTCCTCCAGCACCTACTACCCTCCCTAACTCTATAACCTCCCCCAGCCCCATTGCCCTCCCTATCTCTGTAACCTCCTCCAACCCTACAATCCTCACTGTGCTTTACTCTCTGTATTTCACTCCCTAAACAGTGCACCCCTCTCTCTCCTCATTTAAGACACTCCCTAAATTGTGATAATAATAATCTTTATTGTCACAAGTAGGTTTACATTAACACTGCAATGAAGTTACTGTCAAAGCCACTAGTCACCACATTCTGGCACCTGTTCGGATACACAGAGGGAGAATTCAGAGTGTCCAAATTCCCTAACATTACGGGTGGGATTCTCCGACCCCCCGCAGCGCCCCCCCCGCCCCCCCCCCCCCCCCCCCGGTGATTCTCCGTCCCGCGATGGGCCGAGTGGATGCCCATTTTTTTGCCAGTCCCGCCGTCGTAAATTAGAGTAGGTCCTTACCGGCGGGACCTGGTGGCGTGGGTGGCCTCCGGGGTCCTCGGGGGGTTGGACGCGGGGGATCTGGCCCCGGGGGGTGCCCCCACGGTGGCCTGGCCTGCGATCGGGGCCCACCGATCCGCGGGCGGGCCTGTGCCGTGGGGGCACTCTATTCCTCCGCCATGGCCGATGCGGAGACGAACACTCCCGCGCACGCGGCAACTCGCGCTGGCCGGCGGTGGCCCTTCGGCGCTGGCTGGCATGGCGTCAAGCCCCTTCCCCGCCGGCCGGCCGGGTGCAAACCACCCCTGGGCCGGCCGGTGTGGAGGATTCCGCAGCTTCGGGGCGGCCCGACGCCGGAGTGGTTCACGCCACTCCTTCCCCCCGGAGTTGCCCGCCCCGCCGATTACGGCAGAATCCTGTCCCACGCCTTTCGGGAATTGTGGGAGGAAACCGGAGCACCCGGAGGAAACCCACGCAGACACGGGGAGGATGTGCAGACTCCACACAGACAGTGACCCAAGCCGGGAATCGAACCTGGGACCCTGGAGCTGTGAAACAACTGTGCTAACCACTGTGCTGCCCTATTCTCTCTCTTTTCCGAGCTTTGGTCACCTGTGGTTTAAAGTCAAATCCTCCAATTTCAAGTTATTGTTCTCTCTCCCTCTCTCTCTCTGCCTTTAAGTCTGTTCAAAGAACAAGAACAAAGAATAAAGAAATGTACAGCACAGGAACAGGCCCTTCGGCCCTCCAAGCCCGTGCCGACCATGCTGCCCGACTAAACTACAATCTTCTACACTTCCTGGGTCCGTATCCCTCTATTCCCATCCTATTCATGTATTTGTCAAGATGCCCCTTAAATGTCACTATCCTCCCTCTCTCTGTTACTGTCTCTCCCTTTTTTCTCCCCATCTCTCCATTTAACTCACTCCCTGTCTTTGTCTCTCTCTCTCACTTGTTTTATTCTTCCTGGAATGTGGATAGGACAGGTTGAGCCAGTATTTACTGCCTTTGAGGGGGTTGTTAGACGCCGCCCACCTGGACTTTTTCTCACTTCCGTGTTGGAGTTATGTTGCCTTGAACAGTGTATATTTCTCACTCCCCGTGACTGGTTACCCCGCCTTCTCTGCCTAATCGCTGAGTCACTTCCTGCTCTCCTGGTGCTGCCCAGGCCATCTGTGTGAGAGAGCGTCTCTGATCTCACTGTGAGCAGGAAGATGAGTACATCAGGTAAAGGGCTCCCCGGCACAACGTGCAAACTGACCACCAAGTACAGCTCGCTGCCTCAGAGAAAAGCAATGCTGAATGTGCGAGTGGTTAGCACTGCTGCCTCACAGCACCAGGGACCCAGGTTCGATTCCGGCCCTGGGTCACTGTTTGGAGTTTACATTTCCGCCCTGTGTCTGCGTGGCTTTCCTCCGGGTGCTCTGGGTTCCTCCCAAAGTCCAGATATGTGCAGGTTAGGTGGATTGTCCAAAGGTTAGGTTTGGTTACAGGGACAGGGCCGAGGATTGGGCCTAACTGGGTGCACCGCTGCAGACTCGATGGACCGAATTGCCTCTTTCTGCTCTAGAGATTCCACGATAAGAGGGGGGAGAGAGAGAGAGAGAGGGGGGGATGGGGAGAGAGAGAGGGAGGAATAGACCTCCTCCCTCATCCCTTCTCTTTCTCTCCCCTTAGAACCATAGAAATTACAGTGCAGAAGGAGGCCATTCGGCCCATCGAGTTTGCACCGGCCCTTGGAAAGAGCATCCAACCTAAGCCCACACCTCCACCCTATCCCCACACCTCCACCCTATCCCGTAACCCAGTAATCCCACCTAACCTTTTTTGGACACGAAGGGCAATTTATCACGGCCAATCCACCAAACCTGCACATTTTTGGACTGTGGGAGGAAACCGGAGCACCCGGAGGAAACCCACAGCAGACATGGGGACAATGTGCAGACTCCGCACAGACAGTGACCCAGCCGGGAATCGAACCTGGGATCCTGGTGCTGTGAAGCAACTGTGCTAACCACTGTGCTGCCATGCTCCCCCTGTGTCTCTCTCACCCACATTCTTGTCTCATTCTCTCCCCCTTTTGTCTCTCCCCAATGTGTATCTCTCTCTCCCACCCATTTCTCTCTACCCTGTCTCTTTCTCTCCTTCCCATCCCTCCATGCTCTTCCCTTCCCCCACCCTCTCTCCCCCTCTCTCTCTCTCCCCCTCTCTCTCCCCCTCTCTTTCTCTCTCCCTCTTACCAGGTCTGTCTAACCAACAGGAGAGGAATTGACTTGTGAGGATTTGAAGAAAGTCTTAGCGAATGGGAAGGTGACCATCATCGATGTCCGGAAGCCTGCGGAGTTGGAAAAAGGGAAAATCGAAGGCTCAATCAACATTCCAGGTGGGGAATAAAGATTCAGTAAAGCATGTATAATTCCCACTACAACAGGGAACAGGCTGCCCAGTGTGTGTAAATGGGGAGAGGTGGGTGAGGTGATTAAACCCCCTCCGATAGGGGAACAGGCTGCCCAGTGTGTGTAAATGGGGAGAGGTGGGTGAGAGGGTTAATCCTCCTCCGATAGAGGAACAAGCTGCCCAGTGTGTGTAAATGGGGAGGGGTGGGCGAGGGGGTTAATCCCCCTCCGATAGGGGAACAAGCTGCCCAGTGTGTGTAAATGGGGAGGGGTGGGCGAGGGGGTTAATCCCCCTCCGATAGGGGCACAGGCTGCCCAGTGTGTGTAAATAGGGAGTAGTGGGTGAGAGGGTTAATCCACCTCCGATAGGGGAACAGACTGCCCAGTGTGTGTGTGGTAGTATGTATTGGGGGTCATGTGGGACTGGAAGCCCTAATGTCATTGGCTGACAGATCCCGGGTCCTGGTTGGCCGTTGACCTCATACTCCGCCCTGAAGGCGAAGTATAAGAAGCCGGTGCCTTCCCCCGCATGCCAGTTTACTATCGGGCTGCTGGGGAACAGACACGCTTAATAAAGCCTCATCGACTTCACTCTGTTTGTCTCACGGAGTCTTTGTGCGCCACAGTGTGTAAATGGGGAGAGGTGGGTGAGGGGGTTAATCCCCCTCCGATAGGGGAACAGGCTGCCCAGTGTGTGTAAATGGGTAGAGGTGGGTGAGGGGGTTAATCCCCCTCCGATAGGGGAACAGGCTGCCCAGTGTGTGTAAATGGGGAGAGGTGGGTGAGGGAGTTAATCCCCTCCGATAGGGGAACAGGCTGCCCAGTGTGTGTAAATGGGGAGAGGTGGGTGAGGGGGTTAATCCCCCTCCAATAGGGGAACAGGCAGCCCAGTGTGTGTAAATGGGGAGGGGTGGGTGAGAGGGTTAATCCCCCTCCGATAGGGGAACAGTCTTCCTAGTGTGTGTAAATGGGGAGAGGTGGGTGAGAGGGTTAATCCCCCTCCGATAGGGGAACAGGCTGCCCAGTGTGTGTAAATGGGGAGAGGTGGGTGAGGGGGTTAATCCCCCTCCGATAGGGGAACAGCCTGCCCAGTGTGTGTAAATGGGGAGAGGTGGGTGAGGGGGTTAATCCCCCTCCGGTAGGGGAACAGACTGCCCAGTGTGTGTAAATGGGGAGAGGTGGGTGAGGGGGTTAATCCCCTCCGATAGGGGAACAGATTGCCCAGTGTGTGTAAATGGGGAGAGGTGGGTGAGGGGGTTAATCCCCTCCGATAGGGGAACAGACTGCCCAGTGTGTGTAAATGGGGAGAGGTGGGTGAGGGGGTTAATCCCCCTCCGATAGGGGAACAGGCTGCCCAGTGTGTGTAAATGGGGAGAGGTGGGTGAGGGGGTTAATCCCCCTCCGATACGGGAACAGGCTGCCCAGTGTGTGTAAATGGGGAGAGGTGGGTGAGGGGGTTAATCCCCCTCCGATAGGGGAACAGGCTACCCAGTGTGTGTAAATGGGGAGGGGTGGGTGAGAGGTTTAATCCCCCTCCGATAGGGGAACAGGCTGCCCAGTGTGTGTAAATGGGGAGAGGTGGGTGAGGGGGTAAATCCCCATCCGGTAGGGGAACACGCTGCCCAGTGTGTGTAAATGGGGAGAGGTGGGTGAGGGGGTTAATCCCCCTCCGATAGGGGAACAGGCTGCCCAGTGTGTGTAAATGGGGAGAGGTGGGTGAGGGGGTTAATCCCACTCCGATAGGGGTACAGACTGCCCAGTGTGTGTAAATGGGGAGAGGTGGGTGAGGGGGTTAATCCCTCTCCGATAGGGGAACAGGCTGCCCAATGTGTGTAAATGGGGAGAGGTGGGTGAGGGGGTTAATCCCCCTCCGATAGGAGAACAAGCTGCCCAGTGTGTGTAAATGGGGAGAGGTGGGTGAGGGGGTTAATCCCCGTCCGATAGGGGAACAGGCTGTTCAGTGTGTGTAAATGAGGTGGGTGAGGGGGTTAATCCCCGTCCGATAGGGGAACAGACTGCCCAGTATGTGTAAATGGGGAGAGGTGGGTGAGAGGGTTAATCCCCCTCCGATAGGGGAACAGGCTGCTCAGTGTGTGTAAATGGGGAGAGGTGGGTGAGAGGGTTAATCCCCCTCTGATAGGGGAACAGACTGCCCAGTGTGTGTAAATGGGGAGAGGTGGGTGAGGGGGTTAATCCCCCTCCGATAGGGGGAACAGGCTGCCCAGTGTGTGTAAATGGGGAGAGGTGGGTGAGGGGGTTAATCCCCCTCCGATAGGGGGAACAGGCTGCCCAGTGTGTGTAAGTGGGGAGAGGTGGGTGAGGGGTTAATCCCCCTCCGATAGGGGAACAGGCTGCCCAGTGTGTGTAAATGGGGTGGGTGGGTGAGGGGGTTAATCCCCCTCCGATAGGGGAACAGGCTGCCCAGTGTGCGTAAATTGGGAGAGGTGGGTGAGGGGGTTAATCCCCCTCCGTTAGGGGAACAGGCTGCCCAGTGTGTGTAAATGGGGAGGTGGGTGAGAGGGTTAATCCCCCTCCGATAGGGGAACAGGCTGCCCAGTGTGTGTAAATGGGGAGAGGTGGGTGAAGGGGTTAATCCCCCTCCGATAGGGGAACAGGCCGCCCAGTTGTGTAAATGGGGAGAGGTGGGTGAGAGGGTTAATCCCCCTCCGATAGGGGAACAGGCTGCCCAGTTGTGTAAATGGGGAGAGGTGGGTGAGGGGGTTAATCCCCCTCCGATAGGGAAACAGGCTGCCCAGTGTGTGTAAATGGGGAGGTGGGTGAGAGGGTTAATCCCCCTCCGATAGGGGAACAGTCTGCCCAGTGTGTGTAAATGGGGAGAGGTGGGTGAAGGGGTTAATCCCCCTCCGATAGGGGAACAGGCTGCCCAGTGTGTGTAAATGGGGAGAGGTGGGTGAAGGGGTTAATCCCCCTCCGATAGGGGAACAGGCTGCCCAGTGTGTGTAAATGGGGAGAGGTGGGTGAAGGGGTTAATCCCCCTCCGATAGGGGAACAGGCTGCCCAGTGTGTGAAAATGGGGAGAGGTGGGTGAGGGGGTTAATCCCCCTCCGTTAGGGGAACAGGCTGCCCAGTGTGTGTAAATGGGGAGGTGGGTGAGAGGGTTAATCCCCCTCCGATAGGGGAACAGGCTGCCCAGTGTGTGTAAATGGGGAGAGGTGGGCGAGGGGGTTAATCCCCCTCCGATCTGGGAACAGGCCGCCCAGTGTGTGTAAATGGGGAGAGGTGGGTGAAGGGGTTAATCCCCCTCCGATAGGGGAACAGGCTGCCCAGTGTGTGTAAATGGGGAGAGGTGGGTGAGGGGGTTAATCCCCCTCCGATAGGGGAACAGGCTGCCCAGTGTGTGTAAATGGGGAGAGGTGGGTGAGGGGGTTAATCCCCCTCCGATAGGGGAACAGGCCGCCCAGTGTGTGTAAATGGGGTGGGTGGGTTGTGTTTCTCCCTCTCACATTCTCTCTCTCTCTCTCTTCCAGTGGACAACGTGAAGGAAGCTTTCTCGCTGAACCCTGGGGATTTTGAGGGCAGGTTTGGGTTTGAAAAGCCCTCCCTCACGGCAACTCTTATATTTCACTGTCAGATGGGGCGCAGAGGAGCTAATGCAACGGCAATTGCCAGACAACTGGGATATACCAGGTACGAAGAACGGTTCACTTCGGTACTGGAGTTTGATAGACATACATCACTCTACACTATCCACATCAAACACTCCCAGGACAGGTACAGCACAGGGTTAGATACAGAGTAAAGCTCCCTCTACACTGTCCCCATCAAACACTCCCAGGACAGGTAAAGCACGGGGTTAGATACAGAGTAAATCTCCCTCTACATTGTCCCCTTCAAACACTCCCAGGACAGGTACAGCACAGGGTTAGATACAGAGTAAAGCTCCCTCTACACTGTCCCCATCAAACACTCCCAGGACAGGTAAAGCACGGGGTTAGATACAGAGTAAAGCTCCCTCTACACTGTCCCCATCAAACACTCCCAGGACAGGTACAGCACGGGGTTAGATACAGAGTAAAGCTCCCTCTACACTGTCCCCATCAAACACTCCCAGGAAAGGTACAGCACGGGATTAGATACAGAGTACAGCTCCGTGTACACTGTCCCCATCAAACACTCCCAGGACAGGTACAGCACGGGGTTAGATACAGAGTTAGATACACTCCCAGGACAGGTACAGCATGGGGTTCAGCATGGGGTTAGATACAGAATAAAGCTCCCTCTACACTATCCCCATCAAACACTCCCAGGACAGGGACAGCACGGCATTAGATACAGAGTAAAGCTCCCTCTACACTGTCCCCATCAAACACTCCCAGGACAGGTACAGCACGGGGTTAGATACAGAGTAAAGCTCCCTCTACACTGTCCCCATCAAACACTCCCAGGACAGGGACAGCACGGCATTAGATACAGAGTAAAGCTCCCTCTACACTGTCCCCATCAAACACTCCCAGGACAGGTACAGCATGGGGTTAGATACAGAGTAAAGCTCCCTCTACACTGTCCCCATCAAACACTCCCAGGACAGGGACAGCACGGCATTAGATACAGAGTAAAACTCCCTCTACACTGTCCCCATCAAACACTCCCAGGACAGGTACAGCACGGGGTTAGATACAGAGTAAAGCTCCCTCTACACTGTCCCCATCAAACACTCCCAGGACAGGTACAGCATGGGGTTAGATACAGAGTAAAGCTCCCTCTACACTGTCCCCATCAAACACTCCCAGGACAGGTACAGCATGGGGTTAGATACAGAGTAAAGCTCCCTCTACACTGTCCCCATCAAACACTCCCAGGACAGGTACAGCATGGGGTTAGATACAGAGTAAAGCTCCCTCTACACTGTCCCCATCAAACACTGGATGCAGGTGCCACCTTGGCACCGCGGCACCTGGGCACCAGCCAGATTGCACTGCCAACTGTCAGCAGCACCGCCTGGGTTCTAGGCTGGCAGTCCTACCGGACCAAGCTGGCGTTTGTGCATGGCTGCGATTGGGCTGGAGTGTGCCCTGCATTGGGGGTGCGGGGGATGAAGGGTCGGTGACCTCCTTATAGTGAGCTGGGGCTTTGGGTAGCTTTTGGGGTTGCGATGGGGGATGGAGAGATTAATCTCTGGCTGCATTGAGGAGTTGCGGTGAGCGTAGCTCCTCAATGCCCAAAACGGGGCTAAATGCGGCCTGATCAGGGAGCTCCCCACTGAGGCCCCCATCTACCCGGGTGAGCGTTAGATTCGCCGCGTTCCAAGTACTGGGAAACACCTGGCTAACCTCGAGCTCCGGGACTCTGTCCCTATTTGGGTAGATTGCGCCCAGAGTAAAGCTCCCTCTAAACTGTCCCCATCAAACACTCCCGGCTCTGTTATCCCCGATTAAGTTATTTTTTCCATCTCTTCTTTTAGTGCTCAGAATTTAAAAGGCGGATTTGGGGAGTGGGTTCGAGAGGAACAGCAATGAGGTCTCCCTGTGAATGCTGAAGGCAACGTAACTGGATGAGAGCAAAGAACAAAGGAATGTACAGCACAGGAACAGGCCCTTCGGCCCTCCAAGCCTGCGCCGACCATGCTGCCCGTCTAACCTGAATCCTTCTACACTTCCGGGGTCCATATCCCTCTATTCCCATCCTATTCATGTATTTGTCAAGATGCCCCTTAAACGTCACTATCGTCCCTGCTTCCACCACCTCCTCCGGTAGCGAGTTCCAGGCACCCACCACCCTGTGTGAAAAATGTCCCTCGCACATCTCCTCTAAATTTCGCCCCTCACTCCTTAAACCTATGTCCCCTAGGAATTGACTCTTCCAGACTGGGAAAAAGTTCATGACTATCCACTCTGTCCTTGTCCCTCATAATTATGTAGACTTTTATCAGGTCGCCCCTCAACCTCCGACATTCCAGTGAGAACAAACCAAGTTTATCCAACCTTTCCTCATAGCTAATGCCCTCCATACCAGGCAACATCCTGGTAAATCTCTTCTGCACCCTCTCCAAAGCCTCCACATCCTTCTGGTAGTGTGGTGACCAGAATTGAACACTACACTCCAAGTGTGGCCTAACTAAGTTTCTCTACAGCTGCAACAATTTGTACACTCAATGCCATGACCAATGAAGGCCATGCCATTTGCCAGTTCTGTATCCACCTTCTGTACCAGTCTGCCATGAGGGACCTTGTCAAAGGCCTTACTGAAGCCCATGTAAACAACATCCACTGCCCTACCCTCATCAATCATCTTCGTCACTTCCTCGAAAAACTCGATCAAATTAGTGAGACTCGACCTCCCCTTCACAATACCATGCTGCCTCTCACTGATACTTCCTCTTGCTTCCAAATGGGAATAAATCCTATCTCGAAGAGTCCTCTTCAATAATTTCCTACCATAGCGTAAGGCTCACTGACCTGTAATTTCCTGGATTATCCTTGCTACTCTTTGTGAACAAAAGAACAACATTGGCTGTTCTCCAGTCCTCCGGGACCTCACCTTTAGATAGT
This sequence comes from Scyliorhinus torazame, assembly GCF_047496885.1. NCBI lineage: Eukaryota > Metazoa > Chordata > Chondrichthyes > Carcharhiniformes > Scyliorhinidae > Scyliorhinus > Scyliorhinus torazame. Next base: position 78,685,387 of record NC_092710.1, on the reverse strand, counting down.
GAGGATACAAAGGTTTCTGTCAAGTACCCAGCAATTGCCTCCCTTAGTATTCTACCTTATCTACCTTAATATTTTCCAAGATGCCCAATAACTCCCCTTTTGATATCAATGTGACCCAGGCTATCTACACATCCTTCCCCAGGTTATTTTCCACCAGGTTATTTTCTTTGGTAAATCCTGATGCAAATTACTCATTTAGTACCTCGCCCATTTCCTCTGCTCCACGCATAGATTCCCTCGCCTGTCCTTGAGTGGGCCAACCCTTTCCCTGGCTACCCTCTTACACTTTATATATGTATAAAAAGCCTTGGGATTTTCCTTAATCCTGTTTGCGAAATACTTTTCGTGACCCCTTTTAACCCTCCTGACTCTTTGCTTAAGTTCCTTCCTACTTTCCTAATATTCCTCACAGGTTTTGTCTGTTCCCAGCCTTCTAGCCCTTCCAAGTGCTTCCTTTTTCTTTTGGACTAGGTTCACAATCTCGTTATCCAAGGTTCCCGAAACTTGCCATACTTATCCTTCTTCCTCACAGGAACATTCCGGTCCTGAATTCCTATCAACTGACATTTGAAAGACTCCGACATGCCATATGTTGATTTGCCCTCAAACATCTGCCCCCAATCTAGGTTCTTCAGTTCCGGCCTAATATTGTTATAATTAGCCTTCCACCAATTTAGCACCTTCTTATCCTTGTCCACCAGTACCTTAAGACTTACTGAATTGTGGTCACTGTTCCCAAAATGCTCCCCTATTGAAACTTCGGCGACCTAGCTGGTCTCATACCCCAATACTAGGCCCCTTCTCTAGTTGGACTGTCTACATATTGTTTCAAGAGGTCCTCCTGGATGCTCCTTACAAACTGCCCCACCCAAGTCCCTAGCACTAAGTGAGTCCCAGTCAATAAGTTAAAATCACCCACCACAACAACCCTGTTGCTTTTATACCTTTCCAAAATCTGCCTCCATACAAGCTTCTGCATCTCTCACTGGCTGTTGGGGGGCCTGAAGTAAACCCCCAACATTGTGACTGCACCCTTCCTATTCTAGAGCTCTACCCATACTGCCTCGCTGCATGAGCCCTCTGAGGTGTCCTCCCGTAGTACAGCTGTGATATTCTCCCTGACCAGTAGCATAACTCCCCAATCCCTTTTACATCCCCCTCTATCCCGCCTGAAACATCTGTACCCTGGAACATTAAGCTGCCAATCCTGTCCTTCCCTTAACCAGTTTTCTGTAATGGCAACATCATAGTTCCAAGTACTAATCCAAGCTCTAAGTTCATCTATCTGCCTTACGTGTGATACTTGTCGCATTGAAACAAATGCACTTCAAACCACCAGTCCCGCTGTGTTCAGCAACATCTCCCGACCTACTCTTCCTCTGAGTCTTACTGGCCCTATTCTCTAGTTCCCTCTCAGTTATTTCACCTTCTGACCTATTTGATTTCCTTGAGGCTTTCCTCCCACAAGTCCCGAAAGATGTGCTGTTAGGTAATTTGGACATTCTGAATTCTCCTTCCGTGTACCCGAACAGGCGCCGGAATGTGGTGACTAGGGGCTTTTCACAGTAACTTTGTTGCAGTGTTAATGTAAGCCGACTTGTGACAATAAAGATTATTATTGTTATTATTATTGCTCTGGTTCCCACCTCCCCCGCCATACTAGTTGAAACTCTCCCGGGTGACTCTCGCAAACCTCGCAGCCAGGATATTGGTGTCCCGCCAGTTTAGACGCAACCCGTCCTTCTTGTACAGGTCCCACCTGCCCCGGAAGAGTTCCCACTTCCTGAGTTCCCAGAAATCTGAAACCCTCCCTTCTACACCAGCTGTTTAGCCACATGTTTAGCTGCACTATCTTCCTATTTCTAGCCTCACTGGCAGGTGGCACAGGGCGTAATCCCGAGATTATAACCCTCGAGGTCCTGTCTTTTAACTTTCTACCTAACTCCCTGAACTCCTGCTGCAGGACCTCCTCACTCTTCCTGCCTATGTTGTTAGTACCAATGTGAACTCCGACCTCTGGCTGTTCACCCTCCCCCTTCAGACTGCCTCCTGTCCATTCAGAGAAATCCTGGACCCTGACACCAGGGAGGCAACACACCATCCTGGAGTCTCTTTCACATCCACAGAAGCGCCTACTTGTGCCCCTGAAATCACGTTGCACTCCATGTACCTGGACAGGAACCTGAATCTGAAATTTGACCCGAGCCCCTCCTACTGACCCCCTCAGCCTTTCCCTAAACTAATTGTAGACCATCTAACTCCCACCAATATCCAAACCTAGAACTGTGACTGTGGCCTCGGCCTGAGGCCAAACCCATTGTTTTGACGACATCGACCTGCCCTTAAAGGCCCGCCCCATTTTCTATTTTTGGACCTGTGCCTCCGATTGTTTCCTGTGGTTTTGTATCCGTTACTCAAGGTGCTTTGAATAAAGTTCATTCAGACTCTGGACTGCAGTGAAAAATGGCGATTTCTTAATTACTTAGAGACACAGTGAGAGAGGCAGAAGAGAGTGTAAGGCAGAGAGAACGAAAGAGGGACAGACAGAGAGAGAAACAGATTGATAGCGAGACAGAGTGAGAGACACCGAGAAAGAGGAACAGACAGAGAGAGAAACAGATTGATAGCGAGACAGAGTGAGAGACACCGAGAAAGAGGAACAGAATGTGACAGAGGCAAAGTGTAATCGACAAGGACGAGGAGAGAGGAGGACAGTGCTGCACTGTCAGAGGGTCAGTGCTGAGGGAGTGCTGCACTGTCAGAGGGTCAGTACTGAGGGAGTGCTGCACTGTCAGAGGGTCAGTACTGAGGGAGTGCTGCACTGTCAGAGGGTCAGTACTGAGGGAGTGCTGCACTATCAGAGGGTCAGTACTGAGGGAGCGCTGCACTGTCAGAGGGTCATTACTGAGGGAGTGCTGCACTGTCAGAGGGTCAGTACTGAGGGAGTGCTGCACTGTCAGAGGGTCAGTACTGAGGGAGTGCTGCACTGTCAGAGGGTCAGTACTGAGGGAGTGCTGCACTGTCAGAGGGTCAGTACTGAGGGAGTGCTGCACTGTCAGAGGGCCAGTACTGAGGGAGTGCTGCACTGTCAGAGGGTCAGTACTTAGGGAGTGCTGCACTGTCAGAGGGTCAGTACTGAGGGAGTGCGGCACAGTCAGAGGGTCAGTACTGAGTGAGTGCTGCACTGTCAGAGGGTCAGTACTGAGGGAGCGCTGCACTGTCAGAGGGTCAGTACTGAGGGAGTGCTGCACTGTCAGAGGGTCAGTACTGAGGGAGCGCTGCACTGTCAGAGGGTCAGTACTGAGGGAGCGCTGCACTGTCAGAGGGTCAGTACTGAGGGAGTGCTGTACTGTCAGAGGGTCAGTACTGAGGGAGTGCTGCACTGTCAGAGGGTCAGTACTGAGGGAGTGCTGCACTGTCAGAGGGTCAGTACTGAGGGAGTGCTGCACTGTCAGAGGGTCAGTACTGAGGGAGTGCTGCACTGTCAGAGGGTCAGCACTGAGGGAGTGCTGCACTGTCAGAGGGTCAGTACTGAGGGAGTGCTGCACTGTCAGAGGGTCAGTACTGAGGGAATGCTGCACTGTCAGAGGATCAGTACTGAGGGAGTGCTGCACTGTCAGAGGGTCAGTGCTGAGGGAGTGCTGCTCTGTCAGAGGGTCAGTACTGAGGGAGTGCTGCACTGTATGGGGGTCAGTACTGAGGGAATGCTGCACTGTCAGAGGGTCAGTACTGAGGGAGTGCTGCACTGTCAGAGGGTCAGTACTGAGGGAGCGCTGCACTGTCAGAGGGTCAGTACTGAGGGAGTGCTGCACTGTCAGAGGGTCAGTACTGAGGGAGTGCTGCACTGTCAGAGGGTCAGTACTGAGGGAGTGCTGCACTGTCAGAGGGTCAGTACAGAGGGAGTGCTGCACTGTCAGAGGGTCAGCACTGAGGGAGTGCTGCACTGTCAGAGGGTCAGTACTGAGGGAGTGCTGCACTGTCAGAGGGTCAGTACTGAGGGAGTGCTGCACTGTCAGAGGATCAGTACTGAGGGAGTGCTGCACTGTCAGGGTCAGTGCTGAGGGAGTGCTGCTCTGTCAGAGGGTCAGTACTGAGGGAGTGCTGCACTGTATGGGGGTCAGTACTGAGGGAATGCTGCACTGTCAGAGGGTCAGTACTGAGGGAGTGCTGCACTGTCAGAGGGTCAGTACTGAGGGAGTGCTGTACTGTCAGAGGGTCAGTACTGAGGGAGTGCTGCACTGTCAGAGGGTCAGTACTGAGGGAGTGCTGCACTGTCAGAGGGTCAGTACTGAGGGAGCTCTGCACCGTCAGAGGGTCAGTACTGAGGGAGTGCTGCACTGTCAGAGGATCAGTACTGAGGGAGTGCTGCACTGTCAGAGGGTCAGTGCTGAGGGAGTGCTGCTCTGTCAGAGGGTCAGTACTGAGGGAGTGCTGCACTGTATGGGGGTCAGTACTGAGGGAGTGCTGCACTGTCAGAGGGTCAATACTGAGGGAGTGCTGCACTGTCAGAGGATCAGTACTGAGAGAGCGCCGCACTGTCAGAGGGTCAGTACTGAGGGAGTGCTGCACTGTCAGACGGTCAGTACTGAGGGAGCGCGGCACTGTCAGAGGGTCAGTACTGAGGGAGTGCTGCACTGTCAGAGGGTCATTACTGAGGGAGTGCTGCACTGTCAGAGGGTCAGTACTGAGGGAGTGCTGCAGTGTCAGAGGATCAGTACTGAGAGAGCGCCGCACTGTCAGAGGGTCAGTACTGAGGGAGTGCTGCACTGTCAGCGGGTCAGTATGAGGGAACGCTGCACTGTCAGAGGGTCAGTACTGAGGGAGTGCTGCACTGTCAGAGGGTCAGTACTGAGGGAGTGCTGCACTGTCAGAGGGTCAGTACTGAGGGAGTGCTGCACTGTCAGAGGGTCAGTACTGAGGGAGTGCTGCACTGTCAGAGGGTCAGTACTGAGAGCGCTGCACTGTCAGATGGTTACAAACTTAACCGGAGCAAGAGCAAAATCTTTCCCGTGAGCCAGCAGGGGGTGGCGGTGAGAACCAGAGTTGGAGAAACTGTTGTTGCAGCTAGCTCAAACCAAAGTCCGATACTGCATTTAAGTAGGGTTCTCTTTCCAAGGGGCGGGCGGACTCGATGGGCCGAATGGCCTCCTTCTGCACTGTAGATTCTATGATACCTGAGGATGCGAGTAGCCCACGACTGGACATCGATGCCCAAGTGGAACCTGGCGCGTCTAGTGGAGGGGTGAAGAGAGACCTGCTATTCCTGGCGGCTAGAGCGCAAACGATAGGGCGGCACAGTGGTTAGCACTGTTACTTTACAGCTCCAGAGTCCCAGGTTCGATTCCCGGCTTGGGTCATTGTCTGTGCGGAGTCTGCTCGTCCTCCCTGTGTCTGCGTGGGTTTCCTCCGGGTGCTCCGGTTTCCTCCCACAGTCCAAAGATGTACATGTTAGGTGGATTGGCCATGATAAATTGCCCTCAGTGTCCAAACGATGCGCAGGTAATGTGGGGTTACTGGGATAGAGCGAGGGAATGGACCTTGGTAGAGTGCTCGTTCAGTGGGTCGATGCAGATGCGATGGGCCGAATGGCCTCCTTGTGCACTGGAGGGATTTCCAAATTTACTGACCCACCCTTATATAAAAAAAAAATTGCAGACGATACTAAAGTCGGTGGTGTTGTCGATAGTGTGGAAGGATGTAGCAGGTTAAGGAGGGATATAGGTAAGCTGCAGAGCTGGGCTGAGAGGTGGCAAATGGAGTTTAATGTAGAGAAGTGTGAGGTGATTCACTTTGGAAGGAATAACAGGAATGTGGAATATTTGGCTCATGGTAAAGTTCTTGAAAGTGTGGATGAGCAGAGGGATCTAGGTGTCCATGTACATAGATCCCTGAAAGTTGCCACCCAGGTTGATAGGGTTGTGAAGAAGGCCTATGGAGTGTTGGCCTTTATTGGTAGAGGGATTGAGTTCCGGAGTCGGGAGGTCATGTTGCAGCTGTACAAAACTCTGGTACGGCCGCATTTGGAGTATTGCGTACAGTTCTGGTCACTGCATTATAGGAAGGACGTGGAGGCTTTGGAGCGGGTGCAGAGGAGATTTACCAGGATGTTGCCTGGTATGGAGGGAAAATCTTATGAGGAAAGGCTGATGGACTTGAGGTTGTTTTCGTTGGAGAGAAGAAGGTTAAGAGGAGACTTAATAGAGGCATACAAAATGATCAGGGGGTTGGATAGGGTGGACAGTGAGAGCCTTCTCCCGCGGATGGATATGGCTGGCACGAGGGGACATAGCTTTAAACTGAGGGGTAATAGATATAGGACAGAGGTCAGAGGTAGGTTCTTTACGCAAAGAGTAGTGAGGCCGTGGAATGCCCTACCTGCTACAGTAGTGAACTCACCAACATTGAGGGCATTTAAAAGTTTATTGGATAAACAAATGGATGATAATGGCATAGTGTAGGTTAGATGGCTTTTGTTTCGGTGCACATCGTGGGCCGAAGGGCCTGTACTGCGCTGTATTGTTTTATGTTCTATGTTCTATGTTCTATGATTCTCGGAGTCTATGGATTAAAATAAAGGTGCTGCCGATGTTCCTCTTCTTCTTCAGTTTTCTCCCGATCTTCAACCTCAGGGCCTTCTTCACTAATATGGGCAAATTAATGCTGGTGTTTGTGTGGGGGATGAAAGAACCCAAGGGTCAGAAAGAATGTATGACCAAGAAGGAAGGATGTGAGGGGGCCTGGCCCTCCCGAGCCTCCTATTCTACCACTAGGCAGCTACCTCAGGAAGAGTACGGGGATGGGTAAATGAGCCGGGAGCGGAATGGGTGAGAATGGAGGAGAACTCCTGCACGGGAACATTCCTCTGAGCACAGGCCACTGTCCCAGTCCCATTCCCCCAGCCAGACACTCAAGATGCCCAGTGGGAGATGCACACTGAGAATGTGGAACCAACTGTGACAGCACTGCAGCCTGACCGCGATGTCCACAATCCCCACCATCTGTAACAATCACAAATCCACCCCGCGGCGATGGACGCCGCCTATAAAAGGTGGAGACAGGGGTACTGACGGCAGGGGACCTATACAGCAGAGTAGCGACCCTGGGGCAACTCACGGACAAGCTCCAGCTCCCAAAAGGTAATCAGCTACGATGTATACAAATAAGGAATTCCTCTGAAAGTACAAAGTACAAAGAAAATTACAGCACAGGAACAGGCCCTTCGGCCCTCCCAGCCTGCGCCAATCCAGATCCTTTATCTAAACCTGTCGTCTATTTTCCAAGGATCTACTTCCCTCTGTTCGCCGCCCGTTCATATATCTGTCTAGATGCATCTTGAATGATGCTATTGTGCCCGCCTCTACCACCTCTGCTGGCAAAGCATTCCAAGCACCCACCACCCTCTGCGTAAAAAACTTTCCACGCACATCTCCCTTAAACTTTCCCCCTCTCACGTTGAAATCGTGACCCCTTGTAATTGACACCCCCACTCTTGGAAAAAGCTTGTTGCTATCCACTCTGTCCATACCTCTCATAATTTTGGAGACATCAATTAGGCATCTTTCCGCCAGCTACATTGAAAACAGCGCAAGAGCTGAGTGAGCCGGGACAGTGAAAACAGCGCGGGAGCTGTGTGAGCCGAGACAGTGAAAACAGCGCGGGAGCTGTGTGAGCCGAGACAGTGAAAACAGCGCGGGAGCTGTGTGAGCCGGGACAGTGAAAACAGCGCAAGAGCTGAGTGAGCCGGGACAGTGAAAACAGCGCGGGAGCTGTGTGAGCCGAGACAGTGAAAACAGCGCGGGAGCTGTGTGAGCCGGGACAGTGAAAACAGCGCGGGAGCTGAGTGAGCCGGGACATTGAAAACAGCGCGGGAGCTGAGTGAGCCGGGACAGTGAAAACAGCGCGGGAGCTGAGTGAGCCGGGACATTGAAAACAGCGCGGGAGCTGAGTGAGCCGGGACAGTGAAAACAGCGCGAGAGCTGAGTGAGCCAGGACATTGAAAACAGCGCGGGAGCTGTGTGAGCCGAGACAGTGAAAACAGCGCGGGAGCTGTGTGAGCCGGGACAGTGAAAACAGCGTGGGAGCTGAGTGAGCCGGGACAGTGAAAACAGCGCGGGAGCTGAGTGAGCCGGGACAGTGAAAACAGCGCGGGAGCTGAGTGAGCCGGGACAGTGAAAACAGCGTGGGAGCTGAGTGAGCCGGGACAGTGAAAACAGCGCGGGAGCTGAGTGAGTCGGGACAGTGAAAACAGCGCGGGAGCTGAGTGAGCCGGGACAGTGAAAACAGCGCGGGAGCTGAGTGAGCCGGGACAGTGAAAACAGCGCGGGAGCTGAGTGAGCCGGGACAGTGAAAACAGCGCGGGAGCTGAGTGAGCCGGGACAGTGAAAACAGTGCGAGAGCTGAGAGAGCCGGGACATTGAAAACAGCGCGGGAGCTGAGTGAGCCGGGACAGTGAAAACAGCGCGGGAGCTGAGTGAGCCGGGACAGTGAAAACAGCGCGAGAGCTGAGTGAGCCGGGACATTGAAAACAGCGCGGGAGCTGAGTGAGCCGGGACAGCGAAAACAGCGCGGGAGCTGAGTGAGCCGGGACAGTGAAAACAGCGCGAGAGCTGAGTGAGCCGGGACAGCGAAAACAGCGCGGGAGCTGAGTGAGCCAGGACATTGAAAACAGAGCGGGAGCTGAGTGAGCCGGGACAGTGAAAACAGCGCGGGAGCTGAGTGAGCCGGGACATTGAAAACAGCGCGGGAGCTGAGTGAGCCGGGACAGTGAAAACAGCGCGGGAGCTGAGTGAGCCGGGACAGTGAAAACAGCGCGAGAGCTGAGTGAGCCGGGACATTGAAAACAGCGCGGGAGCTGAGTGAGCCGGGACAGTGAAAACAGCGCGGGAGCTGAGTGAGCCGGGACATTGAAAACAGCGCCGGAGCTGAGTGAGCCGGGACAGTGAAAACAGCGCGGGAGTTGAGGGAGCGGGGACAGTGAAAACAGCGCGGGAGCTGAGTGAGCCGGGACATTGAAAACAGCGCGGGAGGTGAGTGAGCCGGGACATTGAAAACAGCGCGGGAGCTGAGTGAGCCGGGACAGTGAAAACAGCGCGAGAGGTGAGTGAGCCGGGACATTGAAAACAGCGCGGGAGCTGAGTGAACCGGGACAGTGAAAACAGCGCGGGAGCTGAGTGAGCCGGGACATTGAAAACAGCGCGGGAGCTGAGTGAGCCGGGACAGTGAAAACAGCGCGGGAGCTGAGTGAGCCGGGACATTGAAAACAGCGCGGGAGCTGAGTGAGCCGGGACAGTGAAAACAGCGCGAGAGCTGAGTGAGCCAGGACATTGAAAACAGCGCGGGAGCTGAGTGAGCCGGGACTCTGAAAACAGCGCGGGAGCTGAGTGAGCCGGGACAGTGAAAACAGCGCGAGAGCTGAGTGAGCCGGGACATTGAAAACAGCGCGGGAGCTGAGTGAGCCGGGACATTGAAAACAGCGCGGGAGCTGAGTGAGCCGGGACATTGAAAACAGCGCGGGAGCTGAGTGAGCCGGGACATTGAAAACAGCGCGGGAGCTGAGCGAGCCGGGACATTGAAAACAGCGCGGGAGCTGAGTGAGCCGGGACATTGAAAACAGCGCGGGAGCTGAGTGAGCCGGGACATTGAAAACAGCGCGGGAGCTGAGTGAGCCGGGACATTGAAAACAGCGCGGGAGCTGAGTGAGCCGGGACATTGAAAACAGCGCGGGAGCTGAGTGAGCCGGGACATTGAAAACAGCGCGGGAGCTGAGTGAGCCGGGACATTGAAAACAGCGCGGGAGCTGAGTGAGCCGGGACAGTGAAAACAGCGCGAGAGCTGAGTGAGCCGGGAAAATGAAAACAGCGCGGGAGGTGAGTGAGCCGGGACATTGAAAACAGCGCAGGAGCTGAGTGAGCCGGGACAGTGAAAACAGCGCGAGAGGTGAGTGAGCCGGGACAGTGAAAACAGCGCAGGAGCTGAGTGAGCCGGGACAGTGAAAACAGCGCGGGAGCTGAGTGAGCCGGGACATTGAAAACAGCGCAGGAGCTGAGTGAGCCGGGACAGTGAAAACAGCGCGGGAGCTGAGTGAGCCGGGACATTGAAAACAGCGCGGGAGCTGAGTGAGCCGGGACAGTGAAAACAGCGCGGGAGCTGAGTGAGCCGGGACAGTGAAAACAGCGCGGGAGCTGAGTGAGCCGGGACAGTGAAAACAGCGCGGGAGCTGAGTGAGCCGGGACAGTGAAAACAGCGCGGGAGCTGAGTGAGCCGGGACAGTGAAAACAGTGCGAGAGCTGAGAGAGCCGGGACATTGAAAACAGCGCGGGAGCTGAGTGAGCCGGGACAGTGAAAACAGCGCGGGAGCTGAGTGAGCCGGGACAGTGAAAACAGCGCGAGAGCTGAGTGAGCCGGGACATTGAAAACAGCGCGGGAGCTGAGTGAGCCGGAACTCTGAAAACAGCGCGGGAGCTGAGTGAGCCGGGACATTGAAAACAGCGCGAGAGCTGAGTGAGCCAGGACATTGAAAACAGCGCGGGAGGTGAGTGAGCCGGGACATTGAAAACAGCGCAGGAGCTGAGTGAGCCGGGACAGTGAAAACAGCGCGAGAGGTAAGTGAACCAGGACATTGAAAACAGCGCGGGAGCTGAGTGAGCCGGGACAGTGAAAACAGCGCGGGAGCTGAGTGAGCCGGGACAGTGAAAACAGCGCGGGAGCTGAGTGAGCCGGGACAGTGAAAACAGCGCGGGAGGTGAGTGAGCCGGGACAGTGAAAACAGCGCGGGAGCTGAGTGAGCCGGGACAGTGAAAACAGCGCGGGAGCTGAGTGAGCCGGGACAGTGAAAACAGCGTGAGAGCTGAGTGAGCCGGGACATTGAAAACAGGGCGGGAGTTGAGTGAGCCGGGACAGTGAAAACAGCGCGGGAGCTGAGTGAGCCGGGACATTGAAAACAGCGCGGGAGCGGAGTGAGCCGGGACATTGAAAACAGCGCGAGAGCTGAGTGACGCGGGACAGTGAAAAAAGCGCGGGAGCTGAGTGAGCCGGGACATTGAAAACAGCGCAGGAGCTGAGTGAGCCGGGACAGTGAAAACAGCGCGAGAGGTAAGTGAACCAGGACATTGAAAACAGCGCGGGAGCTGAGTGAGCCGGGACAGTGAAAACAGCGCGGGAGGTGAGTGAGCCAGGACATTGAAATCAGCGCGGGAGCTGAGTGAGCCGGGACAGTGAAAACAGCGCGGGAGCTGAGTGAGCCGGGACAGTGAAAACAGCGCGGGAGCTGAGTGAGCCGGGACAGTGTAAACAGCGCGGGAGCTGAGTGAGCCGGGACAGTGAAAACTGCGCGGGAGCTGAGTGTGCCGGGACAGTGAAATCAGCGCGGGAGCTGAGTGTGCCGGGACAGTGAAAACAGCGCGGGAGCTGAGTGAGCCGGGACAGTGAAAACAGCGCGGGAGCTGAGTGAGCCGGGACAGTGAAAACAGCGCGGGAGCTGAGTGAGCCGGGACATTGAAATCAGCGCGGGAGCTGAGTGAGCCGGGACAGTGAAAACAGCGCGGGAGCTGAGTGAGCCGGGACATTGAAATCAGCGCGGGAGCTGAGTGAGCCGGGACAGTGAAAACAGCGCGGGAGCTGAGTGAGCCGGGACAGTGAAAACAGTGCGAGAGTTGAGTGAGCCGGGACAGTGAAAACAGCGCGGGAGCTGAGTGAGCCGGGACATTGAAAACAGCGCGGGAGCTGAGTGAGCCGGGACAGTGAAAACAGTGCGAGAGTTGAGTGAGCCGGGACAGTGAAAACAGCGCGGGAGCTGAGTGAGCCGGGACATTGAAAACAGCGCGGGAGCTGAGTGAGCCGGGACATTGAAAACAGCGCGGGAGCTGAGTGAGCCGGGACAGTGAAAACAGCGCGGGAGCTGAGTGTGCCGGGACATTGAAAACAGCGCGGGAGCTGAGTGAGCCGGGACAGTGAAAACAGCGCGGGAGCTGAGTGAGCCGGGACAGTGAAAACAGCGCGGGAGCTGAGTGTGCCGGGACATTGAAAACAGCGCGGGAGCTGAGTGAGCCGGGACAGTGAAAACAGCGCGGGAGCTGAGTGAGCCGGGACAGTGAAAACAGCGCGGGAGGTGAGTGAGCCGGGACATTGAAAACAGCGCGGGAGCTGAGTGAGCCGGGACAGTGAAAACAGCGCGGGAGCTGAGTGAGCCGGGACAGTGAAAACAGCGCGGGAGCTGAGTGAGCCGGGACAGTGAAAACAGCGTGAGAGCTGAGTGAGCCGGGACATTGAAAACAGGGCGGGAGTTGAGTGAGCCGGGACAGTGAAAACAGCGCGGGAGCTGAGTGAGCCGGGACATTGAAAACAGCGCGGGAGCGGAGTGAGCCGGGACATTGAAAACAGCGCGAGAGCTGAGTGACGCGGGACAGTGAAAACAGCGCGGGAGCTGAGTGAGCCGGGACATTGAAAACAGCGCAGGAGCTGAGTGAGCCGGGACAGTGAAAACAGCGCGAGAGGTAAGTGAACCAGGACAATGAAAACAGCGCGGGAGCTGAGTGAGCCGGGACAGTGAAAACAGCGCGGGAGGTGAGTGAGCCAGGACATTGAAATCAGCGCGGGAGCTGAGTGAGCCGGGACAGTGAAAACAGCGCGGGAGCTGAGTGAGCCGGGACAGTGAAAACAGCGCGGGAGCTGAGTGAGCCGGGACAGTGAAAACAGCGCGGGAGCTGAGTGAGCCGGGACAGTGAAAACTGCGCGGGAGCTGAGTGTGCCGGGACAGTGAAATCAGCGCGGGAGCTGAGTGTGCCGGGACAGTGAAAACAGCGCGGGAGCTGAGTGAGCCGGGACAGTGAAAACAGCGCGGGAGCTGAGTGAGCCGGGACAGTGAAAACAGCGCGGGAGCTGAGTGAGCCGGGACAGTGAAAACAGCGCGGGAGCTGAGTGAGCCGGGACATTGAAAACAGCGCGGGAGCTGAGTGAGCCGGGACATTGAAATCAGCGCGGGAGCTGAGTGAGCCGGGACAGTGAAAACAGCGCGGGAGCTGAGTGAGCCGGGACATTGAAATCAGCGCGGGAGCTGAGTGAGCCGGGACAGTGAAAACAGCGCGGGAGCTGAGTGAGCCGGGACAGTGAAAACAGTGCGAGAGTTGAGTGAGCCGGGACAGTGAAAACAGCGCGGGAGCTGAGTGAGCCGGGACATTGAAAACAGCGCGGGAGCTGAGTGAGCCGGGACAGTGAAAACAGTGCGAGAGTTGAGTGAGCCGGGACAGTGAAAACAGCGCGGGAGCTGAGTGAGCCGGGACATTGAAAACAGCGCGGGAGCTGAGTGAGCCGGGACATTGAAAACAGCGCGGGAGCTGAGTGAGCCGGGACAGTGAAAACAGCGCGGGAGCTGAGTGAGCCGGGACAGTGAAAACAGCGCGGGAGGTGAGTGAGCCGGGACATTGAAAACAGCGCGGGAGCTGAGTGAGCCGGGACAGTGAAAACAGCGCGGGAGGTGAGTGAGCCGGGACAGTGAAAACAGCGCGGGAGGAGATAGAGCCGGGAGATTTAAAAAGCGCTGGAGATTTAAAAAGCGCAGGAGCTGAGAGTCAGAGCGGAGATTTTAAAAGATCGTGGCCTAGTTTCGGGAGCCGTTCGGAGGAGGAGGAGCAGTCTCTGTCAGGGAGAGAACCTGAGAACATCTAAGACACTCAGAAGGTAAGAAGGGAAGTAAGTGATTTTTACTCATTTTTACTTTTGTACTTTTTTCAAATTGTGTGTGTCGGGGGGATTCTGAAGTGACATCACAGAAAAGCTGTGACCTGAGTGGCTGGTTGGCCACCTACACTAAATTAAAAAAATTAAGCATTGGTAACTAATTAAACATAATTACTTAATTATAATTTAGAGGGGTATCTAAGCCAGAGATCGGAGAGTACTATATTTCGCTTTTGCATTTATATTAGAAATCTAGCGCTAGGAAACAGATAGTTAACAGTAACTTTGAAAAAATAAAAAAAATATATAATTTTTTTAACTTTTAATTTTAATTAATTGACGCAATGTCTGTTAGAGGGGTGCAGTGCTCTGACTGTGAGATGTGGCAGGTCTGGGAGGCTTCCAGCGTCCCGGATGGCTTCATCTGCAGAATGTGCACCCAACTGGAGCTCCTCACAGACCGCATGGTTCGGTTGGAGCAGCAATTGGATGCACTTAGGAGCATGCAGGTGGTGGAAAGCGTCATAGATCGCAGTTATATAAATGTGGTCACACCCAAGGTGCAGGCAGAGAAATGGGTGACCACCAGAAAGGGCAGGCAGTCAGTGCAGGAATCACCTGTGGTTGTCCCCCTCTCGAACAGGTATACCCCTTTGGATACTGTCGGGGGGGATAGCCTATCAGGGGAAAACAGCAGCAGCCAGAGCAGTGGCACCACGGCTGGCTCTGATGTTCAGAAGGGAGGATCAAAGCGCAGAAGAGCAATAGTAATAGGGGACTCTATAGTCAGGGGCACAGATAGGCGCTTCTGTGGACGTGAAAGTGACTCCAGGATGGTATGTTGCCTCCCTGGTGCCAGGGTCCAGGATGTCTCTGAACGGGTAGAGGGCATCCTGAAGGGGGAGGGCAAACAGGCAGAGGTCGTTGTACATATTGGTACTAACGACATAGGCAGGAAGGGGCAGGAGTTCAGGGAGCTAGGCAGAAAGTTAAAAGACAGGACCTCTAGGGCTGTAATCTCGGGATTACACCCTGTGCCACGTGCCAGTGAGGCTAGAAATAGGAAGATAGAGCAGCTAAACATGTGGCTAAACAGCTGGTGTAGGAGGGAGGGTTTCCGTTATCTGGACCACTGGGAGCTCTTTACTACAGGCCTCCCAACAGCCAGCGGGAGATAGAGGAGCAGATAGGTAGACAGATTTTGGAAAAGAATAAAAACAACAGGGTTGTGGTGATGGGAGACTTCAACTTCCCCAACATTGACTGGGACTCACTTAGTGCCAGGGGCTTAGACGGGGCGGAGTTTGTAGCATCCAGGAGGGCTTCTTAAAACAATATGTAGACAGTCCAACTAGGGAAGGGGCGGTACTGGACCTGGTATTGGGGAAAGAGCCCGCCCAGGTGGTAGATGTTTCAGTAGGGGAGCATTTCGGGAACAGTGACCACAATTCAGTAAGTTTTAAAGTGCTGGTGGACAAGGATAAGAGTGGTCCTAGGATGAATGTGCTAAATTGGGGGAAGGCTAATTATAACAATATTAGGCGGGAACTGAAGAACATAGATTGGGGGCGGATGTTTGAGGGCAAATCAACATCTGACATGTGGGAGGCTTTCAAGTGTCAGTTGAAAGGAATTCAGGACCGGCATGTTCCTGTGAGGAAGAAGGATCAATACGGCAATTTTCGGGAACCTTGGATAACGAGAGATATTGTAGGCCTCGTCAAAAAGAAAAAGGAGGCATTTGTCAGGGCTAAAAGGCTGGGAACAGACGAAGCCTGTGTGGAATATAAGGAAAGTAGGAAGGAACTTAAGCAAGGAGCCAGGAGGGCGAGAAGTGGTTCCGAAAAGTCATTGGCAAATAGGGTTAAGGAAAATCCCAAGGCTTTTTACACGTACATAAAAAGCAAGAGGGTAGCCAGGGAAAGGGTTGGCCCACTGAAGGATAGGCAAGGGAATCTATGTGTGGAGCCAGAGGAAATGGGCGAGGTACTAAATGAATACTTTGCATCAGTATTCACCAAAGAGAAGAAATTGGTAGATATTGAGTCTGGAGAAGGGTGTGTAGATAGCCTGGGTCACATTGAGATCCAAAAAGACGAGGTGTTGGGTGTCTTAAAAAATATTAAGGTAGATAAGTCCCCAGGGCCTGATGGGATCGACCCCAGAATACTGAAGGAGGCTGGAGAGGAAATTGCTGAGGCCTTGACAGAAATCTTTGGATCATCACTGTCTTCAGGTGATGTCCCGGAGGACTGGAGAAGAGCCAATGTTGTTCCTCTGTTTAAGAAGGGTAGCAAGGATAATCCAGGGAACTACAGGCCGGTGAGCCTTACTTCAGTGGTAGGGAAATTACTGGAGAGAATTCTTCGAGACAGGATCTACTCCCATTTGGAAGCAAATGGACGTATTAGCGAGAGGCAGCATGGTTTTGTGAAGGGGAGGTTGTGTTTCACTAACTTGATAGAGTTTTTCGAGGAGATCACTAAGATGATTGATGCAGGTAGGGCAATGGATGTTGTCTATATGGACTTTAGTAAGGCCTTTGACAAGGTCCCTCATGGTAGACTGGTACAAAAGGTGAAGTCACACGGGATCAGGGGTGAGCTGGCAAGGTGGATACAGAACTGGCTAGGTCATAGAAGGCAGAGAGTAGCAATGGAAGGGTGCTTTTCTAATTGGAGGGCTGTGACCAGTGGTGTTCCACAGGGATCAGTGCTGGGACCTTTGCTGTTTGTAGTATACATAAATGATTTGGAGGAAAATGTAACTGGTCTGATTAGTAAGTTTGCAGACGACACAAAGGTTGGTGGAATTGCGGATAGCGATGAGGACTGTCAGAGGATACAGCAGGATTTAGATTGTTCGGAGACTTGGGCGGAGAGATGGCAGATGGAGTTTAATCCAGACAAATGTGAGGTAATGCATTTTGGAAGGTCTAATGCAGGTAGGGAATATACAGTGAATGGTAGAACCCTCAAGTGTATTGAAAGTCAAAGAGGTCTAGGAGTACAGGTCTACAGGTCACTGAAAGGGGCAACACAGGTGGAGAAGGTAGTCAAGAAGGCATACAGCATGCTTGCCTTCATTGGCCGGGGCATTGAGTATCAGAATTGGCAAGTCATGTTGCAGCTGTATAGAACCTTAGTTAGGCCACACTTGGAGTATAGTGTTCAATTCTGGTCGCCACACTACCAGAAGGATGTGGAGGCTTTAGAGAAGGTGCAGAAGAGATTTACCAGAATGTTGCCTGGTATGGAGGGCATTAGCTATGAGGAGCGGTTGAATAAACTCGGTTTGTTCTCACTGGAACGAAGGAGGTTGAGGGGCGACCTGATAGAGGTCTACAAAATTATGAGGGGCATAGACAGAGTGGATAATCAGAGGCTTTTCCCCGGGGTAGAGGGGTCAATTACTAGGGGGCATCGGTTTAAGGTGAGAGGGGCAAAGTTTAGAGTAGATGTACGAGGCAAGTTTTTTACACAGTGGGTAGTGGGTGCCTGGAACTCGCTACCAGAGGAGGTGGTGGAAGCAGGGACGATAGTGACATTTAACGGGCATCTTGACAAATACATGAATAGGATGGGAATAGAGGGATACGGACCCAGGAAGTGTAGAAGATTGTAGTTTAGTCGGGCAGCATGGTCGGCGCGGGCTTGGAGGGCCGAAGGGCCTGTTCCTGTGCTGTACATTTCTTTGATCTTTGTACCAGGACAGTCCCTACTGCACAGACTCCTGACCACAGGAGGGCACTGTACCTGTGCGGACATGTATGGACGGCTACGAGAGGAGATACGGTCACCGTTGTACGAGGTGCCAGAAAAGTGGGAGGATGAGTTCGGCATAGAGATGGGGGAGGAGACTGGGTCGAAGCTTTGCACAGGGCAAAGGTCACCTCCTCATGCGCTGGGCTGAGCCGAACGCAGCTAAAGGTGGTGCACAGAGCGCACTTGACCAGAACATGAGCAGGTTCTTCCCGGTGGTGGAGGACAAATGTGAACGGTGCCAGGGAGCCCCGGCCAACCACACCCACATGTTCCGGTCTTGCCCCAGACTCCCAAGCTCTTCGGGTACTGGACAGCCTTCTTCGAGGCCGTGTCCAAGGTTGTGGGGGTGAAGGTGGTGCTGTGCCCGCTAGTGGCGGTCTTCAGGGTTTCGCAGCAGCCAGAGCTCTTTATGGGGGAAGGAGGGGAGACGGCCAATCCTTTGCCTCCCTTATCACCCGCCGAAGACCCCTGCTCGGCTGGCGACCAGCAGCGCCACCAAAGGCTGCAGACTGGCTGTCCGACCTGGTGGAGTTCCTCAAATTGGAGAAAATAGAACGGGCCATTCGGGGATCGAAGGAAGGCTTCCACAACGTGTGGGGGTTGTTCGCCACGCTGTTCCAAGGCCTGTACGCGACCTACAACCAGTGAGCAGGGGGGGGGGGGGGGGAGGGGAGAGGGAGGGAGAGATAAAGAGGGGGAGGGAAAGGTGGGGCCGGGGGAGGATAAGGAGGGGAGGAGAGCGAGGTGAAGACACCAAGGCAAATCTCGGGCAAGCAGGACAGGAGACCTAGAAGAGACAAAGGGAAAGGGCACACATGCGGGCGACCACAGCAGCTATAGTACCGGGGGTAACAGGGACATAAGTAAAACAGTACAGTTGCGACAACCGACCTCCGAGGGCTGAAAAGTAGGGACCCCCCCATATCTGTACACGGGTTCCTTTTCTTGAATATATAAAGGTTGTTTGTCCTTCGTTATTTCCTTTTGTATACACATTTCTAGATTCCCTTTCTCTTTTTTTTCTGATTGTTGTTATACACAGCAAATGTTACCGTAAAAAATTGTGAGACCAATAAAATATTTTTTAAAAAAACAATGGCAGAAGTCCATGACTTAGGCTCGCACCCACTCCTCATTTGGCAGGGGACTTCAACTGTGCGCAGGACCAGAAGATGGACAAATCCAACCCTAGGGGCGGCACAGTGGCACTGTGATTAGCGCTGTGGCTTCACAGCGCCAGGGTCCCAGGTTCGATTCCCGGCTGGGTCACTGTCTGTGCGGAATCTGCACGTTCTCCCCGTGTCTGCGTGGGTTTCCTCCGGGTGCTCCGGTTTCCTCCCACAGTCCAAAGGTGTGCAGGTTAGATGGATTGGCCATGATAAATTGCCCTTGGTGGGGTTACGGTGGAGGTGTGGGCTTGGGTGGGGAGCTCTTTCAGGACCAGTGCACTCAATGGGCCGAATGGCCTCCTTCTGCGCTGTAAATTCTATGAAAATAAATTCTAGGATGGGAACCATGGGCGCGATTCTCCGACCCCCCACCGGGTCGGAGAATCGCCGGGGGCTGGCGTGAACCTCGCCCCCGCCGTGTCCCGAATTCTCCGCCACCAGAGATTCGGCGGGGGCGGGAATCGTGCCGCGCCGGTTGGCGGGAATCGCGCCGGTCGGCAGGCCCACCCCCGGCGATTCTCCAGCCCGCGATGGGCCGAAGTCCCGCCGCTGTCAACCCTCGCCAGCCGGCGTGGATTAAACCTCCTTTTGAACGGCAGGATAAGGCGGCACGGGCAGGCTCTGGGGTCCTAGGGGGGGGGGGGGCGGGGCGCGGGGCGATCTGGCCCCGGGGGATGCTCCCACGGTGGCCTGGCCCGCGATCGGGGCCCACCGATCCGCGGGCGGGCCTGTGCCGTGGGGGCACTCTTTTTCTTCCGCCTTCGCCATGGTCTTCACTATGGCGGAGGCGGAAGAGACCCCCTCCCCTGCGTATGCGCGCGGATGCCGTGAGCGGCCGCTGATCCTTCCACGCATGCGTCGCCCGGCGAAGACCTTTCGCCGCTGGCTGGCGTGGCGCCAAAGGCCTATCTTGCCAGCCGGCGGAGCGGAAACCAGTCCGGCGCGGGCCGAGCCCCTCAAGGTGAGGGCTTGGCCCCTAAAGGTGCGGAGGATTCCGCATCTTTGGGGCGGCCCGACGCCGGAGTGGTTCCCGCCACTCCATTATGCCAGAACCCCCCCGCCCCGCCGGGTAGGATAGAATCCTGCCCCATATCAGGAATGACACAAGAATACAATAATGAACATGGCATCTCCAGGAGTCGGGAATGAGGAGAATGAAGATGAAAGACGGGAGGAACGGCAGAAGTGGCGGTGAGCGCGAGACGGCAGCGAGATCCGTCCGGGAGAAGCGGCAACAACACCAAACCCATTCGAGTATTGCCCACTGTAACCCGGCACCCGAATGTATATTTACCTCCCCGGTCTCCCCCCCCCTCTCTCCCCCCCCCCTCCCGCAAACAGTCGCCTACTTATGTGTTGTAAATAATTTTGCCAGTTGTACAGAGTTGCTGCTGTTGGGCTGGTGCACAAGACCCTACCAGTTATTCTATTATATTTTTTATTGTTTTTTTTTTACTATTTACTATTTTCTTTTCTTTGGTCTGTTTAGGTGTGCCCCTCTCTTCTATATATGTGTGTATATATATATATATATATATATATGTTTCTTATTCTGTGTCCATAACGGTAAATATACTTTGTTCAAAAACCCAATAAAAAACATTTATTAAAAAAAGAGCGAAACGCCTTTATGGAGCAGATGGCGGCCGGGGCGGGGGGGGGGGGGGGGGGGGGCACAGATCCATGGACATTCAACCACCCTAAGGAGAAGTTCACCTTCTTCTCCCACATCCACAATGCTTGTGAGTGAGAGTGTGTGTGTGAATGACAGGGAGATTGTGAGTGAGAGAGTGAGTGTTTTACCCCGGGTGGAACACACCATTACAAGGGGACATGAATTTAAGGTGAAAGGTGGAAGATATAGGAGGGATATCAGAGGTAGGTTCTTTACCCAGAGAGTAGTGGGGGCATGGAATGCACTGCCTGTGGAAATAGTTGAGTCGGAAACATTAGGGACCTTCAAGCAGCTATTGGATAGGTACATGGATGACGGTAAAATGATATAGTGTAGATTTATTTGTTCTCAAGGGCAGTACGGTAGCATTGTGGATAGCACAATTGCTTCACAGCTCCAGGGTCCCAGGTTCGATTCCGGCTGGGGTCACTGTCTGTGCGGAGTCTGCACGTCCTCCCCGTGTCTGCGTGGGTTTCCTCCGGGTGCTCCGGTTTCCTCCCACAGTCCAAAGATATGCGGGTTAGGTGAATTGGCCAATGATAAATTGCCCTTAATGTCCAAATTGCCCTTGGTGTTGGGTGGAGGTGTTGAGTTTGGGTAGGGTGCTCTTTCCAAGAGCCGGTGCAGACTCAAAGGGCCGAATGGCCTCCTTCTGCACTGTAAATTCTATGATAATCTCTGATTAATCTAGGACAAAGGTTCGGCACAACATCGTGGGCCGAAGGGCCTGTTCTGTGCTGTATTTTCTATGTTCGAAGTTCTATGTGTGTGTGTGTGTGTGTGTGTGTGTGTTGGGGAATATAAAATAATTATCATCCTTTCATATTTCACACTGTTTGTTAATAAGTTTTCCCTTCTATTTGAAAAGTCTGGTTTAATATAGAACATAGAACATACAGTGCAGAAGGAGGCCATTCGGCCCATCGAGTCTGCACCGACCCACTTAAGCCCTCACTTCCACCCTATCCCCGTAACCCTATAACCCCGCCTAACCTTTTTGGTCACTGAGGGCAATTTAGCATGGCCAATCTAACCTGGTTGAATGTCCATAACCTGCATGCAGCACGGTAGCATTGTGGATAGCACAATTGCTTCACAGCTCCAGGGTCCCAGGTTCGATTCTGGCTTGAGTCACTGTCTGTGCGGAGTCTGCACATCCTCCCCGTGTGTGCGTGGGTTTCCTCCGGGTGCTCCGGTTTCCTCCCACAGTCCAAAGATGTGCAGGTTAGGTGGATTGGCCATGATAAATTAGCCTCAGTGTCCAAAATTACCCTTAGTGTTTGGTGGGGTTACTGGGTTATGGGGATAGGGTGGAGGTGTGGACCTTGGGTAGGGTGCTCTTTCCAAGAGCCGGTGCAGACTCCTTCTGCACTGTAAATTCTATGTTCTATGTTCTATGTCTTTGGACTGTGGGAGGAAACCGGAGCACCTAGAGGAAACCCACGCAGACACGGGGAGAACGTGCAGACTCCACACAGTCAAGCCCGGAATTGAACCCGGGTCCCTGGTGATGTGTTGGGTGCTCTGGATCCGTGGAACACATACAGGCCACCAACAC
The DNA here is from genome assembly GCF_047496885.1 of Scyliorhinus torazame. Taxonomy (NCBI): domain Eukaryota; kingdom Metazoa; phylum Chordata; class Chondrichthyes; order Carcharhiniformes; family Scyliorhinidae; genus Scyliorhinus; species Scyliorhinus torazame. The sequence continues at coordinate 78,663,547 of NC_092710.1, read as the reverse complement.
TTAAAATAGTGCGACACTATTTTATTAAGGCAGAAACTGTCGAACATACTTTCACTGTGGGTTAACACGATATTAGACTGAACTAAAGACCTATGCCTTGTCCTAACCAGTCTATGTACTCAGCACATGGTGAAGATCTGTGCTGCAGGCTGTCAGCTCTGTCCTACTAGGAGGCTGCAGCTCGAATGAGCGGGAACTCTGAAGCCCCCTGTCTTTATAGTGCATGTGCTCTAACTGGTGATTGGCTGCGGTGTTGTGTGTGTTAATTGGTCTTGTTGTGTGACCATCAGTGTGTGTGTGTGCACCATGATATACTGGTGTATATTATGACACCTGGCACTTTGAGACAGCAGTGTCAACCCGGGTCCCTGCCTCTGTGAGACAGCAGTGTTAACCCGGGCCCCTGGCTCAGTGAGACAGCAGTGTCAACCCGGGTCCCTGGCTCTGTGAGACAGCAGTGTTAACCCGGGTCCCTGGCCCTGTGAGACAGCAGTGCTAACCCGGGTCCCTGGCTCAGTGAGACAGCAGTGTCAACCCGGGTCCCTGGCTCAGTGAGACAGCAGTGTTAATCCGGGTCCCTGGCTCAGTGAGACAGCAGTGTCAACCCGGGTCCCTGGCTCTGTGAGACAGCAGTGTTAACCCGGGTCCCTGGCTCTGTGAGACAGCAGTGTTAACCCGGGTCCCTGGCGCTGTGAGACAGCAGTGTTAACCCGGGTCCCTGGCCCTGTGAGACAGCAGTGTTATCCCGGGTCCCTGGCCCTGTGAGACAGCAGTGTTAACCCGGGTCCCTGGCTCTGTGAGACAGCAGTGTTAACCCGGGTCCCTGGCTCTGTGAGACAGCAGTGTTAACCCGGGTCCCTGGCTCTGTGAGACAGCAGTGTTAACCCGGGTCCCTGGCTCTGTGAGACAGCAGTGTTATCCCGGGTCCCTGGCCCTGTGAGACAGCAGTGTTAACCCGGGTCCCTGGCTCTGCGAGACAGCAGTGTTAACCCAGGTCCCTGGCTCTGTGAGACAGCAGTGTTAACCCGGGTCCCTGGCTCTGTGAGACAGCAGTGTTAACCCGGGTCCCTGGCCCTGTGAGACAGCAGTGTTAACCCAGGTCCCTGGCTCTGTGAGACAGCAGTGTTAACCCGGGTCCCTGGCTCTGTGAGACAGCAGTGTTAACCCGGGTCCCTGGCACTGTGAGACAGCAGTGTTAACCCGGGTCCCTGGCTCTGTGAGACAGCAGTGTTAACCCATGTCCCTGGCTCTGTGAGACAGCAGTGTTAACCCGGGTCCCTGGCTCTGTGAGGCAGCAGTGTTAACCCGGGTCCCTGGCGCTGTGAGACAGCAGTGTTAACCCAGGTCCCTGACGCTGTGAGGCAGCAGTGCTAACCCGGGTCCCTGGCGCTGTGAGACAGCAGTGTTAACCCGGGTCCCTGGCTCTGTGAGACAGCAGTGTTAACCCGGGTCCCTGGCGCTGTGAGACAGCAGTGTTAACCCGGGTCCCTGGCTCTGTGAGACAGCAGTGTTAACCCGGGTCCCTGGCTCTGTGAGACAGCAGTGTTATCCCGGGTCCCTGGCCCTGTGAGACAGCAGTGTTAACCCGGGTCCCTGGCTCTGCGAGACAGCAGTGTTAACCCAGGTCCCTGGCTCTGTGAGACAGCAGTGTTAACCCGGGTCCCTGGCTCTGTGAGACAGCAGTGTTAACCCGGGTCCCTGGCCCTGTGAGACAGCAGTGTTAACCCAGGTCCCTGGCTCTGTGAGACAGCAGTGTTAACCCGGGTCCCTGGCTCTGTGAGACAGCAGTGTTAACCCGGGTCCCTGGCTCTGTGAGACAGCAGTGTTAACCCGGGTCCCTGGCACTGTGAGACAGCAGTGTTAACCCGGGTCCCTGGCTCTGTGAGACAGCAGTGTTAACCCATGTCCCTGGCTCTGTGAGACAGCAGTGTTAACCCGGGTCCCTGGCTCTGTGGGGCAGCAGTGTTAACCCGGGTCCCTGGCGCTGTGAGACAGCAGTGTTAACCCGGGTCCCTGACGCTGTGAGGCAGCAGTGCTAACCCGGGTCCCTGGCGCTGTGAGACAGCAGTGTTAACCCGGGTCCCTGGCTCTGTGAGACAGCAGTGTTAACCCGGGTCCCTGGCGCTGTGAGACAGCAGTGTTAACCCGGGTCCCTGGCTCTGTGAGACAGCAGTGTTAACCCGGGCCCCTGGCTCTGTGAGACAGCAGTGTTAACCTGGGTCCCTGGCTCTGTGAGACAGCAGTGTTAACCCGGGTCCCTGGCTCTGTGAGACAGCAGTGTTAACCCGGGTCCCTGGCTCAGTGAGACAGCAGTGTTAACCCGGGTCCCTGGCTCTGTGAGACAGCAGTGTTAACCCGGGTCCCTGGCGCTGTGAGATAGCAGTGTTAACCCGGGTCCCTGGCGCTGTGAGGCAGCAGTGTTAACCCGGGCCCCTGGCTCTGTGAGACAGCAGTGTTAACCCGGGTCGCTGGCGCTGTGAGACAGCAGTGTTAACCCGGGTCCCTGGCGCAGTGAGACAGCAGTGTTAACCCGGGTCCCTGGCTCTGTGAGACAGCAGTGTTAACCCGGGCCCCTGGCTCTGTGAGACAGCAGTGTTAACCTGGGTCCCTGGCTCTGTGAGACAGCAGTGTTCACCCGGGTCCCTGGCTCTGTGAGACAGCAGTGTTAACACGGGTCCCTGGCTCAGTGAGACAGCAGTGTTAACCCGGGTCCCTGGCGCTGTGAGACAGCAGTGTTAACCCGGGTCCCTGGCTCTGTGAGACAGCAGTGTTAACCCGGGTCCCTGGCTCTGTGAGACAGCAGTGTTAACCCATGTCCCTGGCTCTGTGAGACAGCAGTGTTAACCCGGGTCCCTGGCTCTGTGAGACAGCAGTGTTAACCCGGGTCCCTGGCGCTGTGAGACAGCAGTGTTAACCCGGGTCCCTGGCTCTGTGAGACAGCAGTGTTAACCCGGGTCCCTGGCGCTGTGAGACAGCAGTGTTAACCCGGGTCCCTGGCTCTGTGAGACAGCAGTGTTAACCCATGTCCCTGGCTCAGTGAGACAGCAGTGTTAACCCGGGTCCCTGGCTCTGTGAGACAGCAGTGTTAACCCGGGTCCCTGGCTCTGTGAGACAGCAGTGTTAACCCGGGTTCCTGGCGCTGTGAGACAGCAGTGTTAACCCGGGCCCCTGGCTCTGTGAGACAGCAGTGTTAACCCGGGTCGCTGGCGCTGTGAGACAGCAGTGTTAACCCGGGTCCCTGGCTCTGTGAGACAGCAGTGTTAACCCGGGCCCCTGGCTCTGTGAGACAGCAGTGTTAACCTGGGTCCCTGGCGCTGTGAGACAGCAGTGTTAACCCATGTCCCTGGCTCTGTGAGACAGCAGTGTTAACCCGGGTCCCTGGCTCTGTGAGACAGCAGTGTTAACCCGGGTCCCTGGCGCTGTGAGACAGCAGTGTTAACCCGGGTCTCTGGCTCTGTGAGACAGCAGTGTTAACCCGGGCCCCTGGCTCTGTGAGACAGCAGTGTTAACCTGGGTCCCTGGCGCTGTGAGACAGCAGCGTTAACCCGGGTCCCTGGCGCTGTGAGACAGCAGTGTTAACCCGGGTCCCTGGCTCTGTGAGACAGCAGTGTTAACCCGGGCCCCTGGCGCTGTGAGACAGCAGTGTTAACCCGGGTCCCTGGCGCTGTGAGACAGCAGTGTTAACCCGGGTCCCTGGCTCTGTTAGACAGCAGTGTTAACCCGGGTCCCTGGCTCTGTGAGACAGCAGTGTTAACCCGGGTCCCTGGATCTGTGAGACAGCAGTGTTAACCCGGGTCCCTGGATCTGTGAGACAGCAGTGTTAACCCGGGTCCCTGGCTCTGTGAGACAGCAGTGTTAACCCGGGCCCCTGGCGCTGTGAGACAGCAGTGTTAACCCGGGTCCCTGGCTCTGTGAGACAGCAGTGTTAACCCGGGCCCCTGGCGCTGTGAGACAGCAGTGTTAACCCGGGTCCCTGGCTCTGTGAGACAGCAGTGTTAACCCGGGTCCCTGGCGCTGTGAGACAGCAGTGTTAACCCGGGCCCCTGGCTCTGTGAGACAGCAGTGTTAATCCGGGTCCCTGGCTCAGTGAGACAGCAGTGTTAACCCGGGTCCCTGGCTCTGTGAGACAGCAGTGTTAACCCGGGTCCCTGGCTCTGTGAGACAGCAGTGTTAACCCGGGCCCCTGGCTCTGTGAGACAGCAGTGTTAACCCGGGTCCCTGGCTCTGTGAGACAGCAGTGTTAACCCGGGTGCCTGGCTCTGTGAGACAGCAGTGTTAACCCGGGTATCTGGCTCTGTGAGACAGCAGTGTTAACCCGGGTCCCTGGCGCTGTGAGACAGCAGTTATAACCCGGGTCCCTGGCTCTGTGAGACAGCAGTGTTAATCCGGGTCCCTGGCTCTGTGAGACAGCAGTGTTAACCCGGGTCCCTGGCTCTGTGAGACAGCAGTGTTAACCCGGGTCCCTGGCTCTGTGAGACAGCAGTGTTAACCCGGGTCCCTGGCTCTGTGAGACAGCAGTGTTAATCCGGGTCCCTGGCTCTGTGAGACAGCAGTGTTAACCCGGGTCCCTGGCTCTGTGAGACAGCAGTGTTAACCCGGGTCCCTGGCTCTGTGAGACAGCAGTGTTAACCCGGGCCCCTGGCTCTGTGAGACAGCAGTGTTAACCTGGGTCCCTGGCGCTGTGAGACAGCAGTGTTAACCCGGGTCCCTGGCGCTGTGAGACAGCAGTGTTAACCCGGGTCCCTGGCTCTGTGAGACAGCAGTGTTAACCCGGGCCCCTGGCGCTGTGAGACAGCAGTGTTAACCCGGGTCCCTGGCGCTGTGAGACAGCAGTGTTAACCCGGGTCCCTGGCTCTGTGAGACAGCAGTGTTAACCCGGGTCCCTGGCTCTGTGAGACAGCAGTGTTAACCCGGGTCCCTGGATCTGTGAGTCAGCAGTGTTAACCCGGGTCCCTGGATCTGTGAGACAGCAGTGTTAACCCGGTTCGCTGGCTCTGTGAGACAGCAGTGTTAACCCGGGCCCCTGGCGCTGTGAGACAGCAGTGTTAACCCGGGTCCCTGGCTCTGTGAGACAGCAGTGTTAACCCGGGCCCCTGGCGCTGTGAGACAGCAGTGTTAACCCGGGTCCCTGGCTCTGTGAGACAGCAGTGTTAACCCGGGTCCCTGGCGCTGTGAGACAGCAGTGTTAACCCGGGCCCCTGGCTCTGTGAGACAGCAGTGTTAATCCGGGTCCCTGGCTCAGTGAGACAGCAGTGTTAACCCGGGTCCCTGGCTCTGTGAGACAGCAGTGTTAACCCGGGTCCCTGGCTCTGTGAGACAGCAGTGTTAACCCGGGTCCCTGGCTCTGTGAGACAGCAGTGTTAACCCGGGTCCCTGGCTCTGTGAGACAGCAGTGTTAACCCGGGTCCCTGGCTCTGTGAGACAGCAGTGTTAACCCGGGTCCCTGGCGCTGTGAGACAGCAGTGTTAACCCGGGTCCCTGGCTCTGTGAGACAGCAGTGTTAATCCGGGTCCCTGGCTCTGTGAGACAGCAGTGTTAACCCGGGTCCCTGGCTCTGTGAGACAGCAGTGTTAACCCGGGTCCCTGGCTCTGTGAGACAGCAGTGTTAACCCGGGTCACTGGCTCTGTGAGACAGCAGTGTTAATCCGGGTCCCTGGGTCTGTGAGACAGCAGTGTTAACCCGGGTCCCGGGCTCTGTGAGACAGCAGTGTTAACCCGGGTCCCTGGCTCTGTGAGACAGCAGTGTTAACCCGGGTCCCTGGCTCTGTGAGACAGCAGTGTTAACCCGGGTCCCTGGCTCTGTGAGACAGCAGTGTTAACCCGGGTCCCTGGCTCTGTGAGACAGCAGTGTTAACCCGGGTCCCTGGCTCTGTGAGACAGCAGTGTTAACCCGCGTCCCTGGCGCTGTGAGATAGCAGTGTTAACCCGGGTTCCTGGCTCTGTGAGACAGCAGTGTTAACCCGGGTCCCTGGCTCAGTGAGACAGCAGTGTTAACCCGGGTCCCTGGCTCTGTGAGACAGCAGTGTTAACCCGGGTCCCTGGCGCTGTGAGACAGCAGTGTTAACCCGGGTCCCTGGCTCTGTGAGACAGCAGTGTTAACCCGGGTCCCTGGCTCTGTGAGACAGCAGTGTTAACCCGGGTCCCTGGCTCTGTGAGACAGCAGTGTTAACCCGGGTCCCTGGCGCTGTGAGGCAGCAGTGTTAACCCGGGTCCCTGGCTCTGTGAGACAGCAGTGTTAACCCGTGTCCCTGGCGCTGTGAGACAGCAGTGTTAACCCGGGTCCCTGGCGCTGTGAGACAGCAGTGTTAACCCGGGTCCCTGGCTCTGTGAGACAGCAGTGTTAACCCGGGCCCCTGGCTCTGTGAGACAGCAGTGTTAACCCGGGTCCCTGGCTCTGTGAGACAGCAGTGTTAACCCGAGTCCCTGGCTCTGTGAGACAGCAGTGTTAACCCGGGTCCCTGGCTCTGTGAGACAGCAGTGTTAACCCGGGTCCCTGGCTCTGTGAGACAGCAGTGTTAACCCGGGCCCCTGGCTCTGTGAGACAGCAGTGTTAACCCGGGTCCCTGGCTCTGTGAGACAGCAGTGTTAACCCGGGTCCCTGGCTCAGTGAGACAGCAGTGTTAACCCGGGTCCCTGGCTCTGTGAGACAGCAGTGTTAACCCGGGTCCCTGGCTCTGTGAGACAGCAGTGTTAACCCGGGTCCCTGGCTCTGTGAGACAGCAGTGTTAACCTGCGTCCCTGGCTCTGTGAGACAGCAGTGTTAACCCGGGTCCCTGGCGCTGTGAGACAGCAGTGTTAACCCGGGTCCCTGGCTCTGTGAGACAGCAGTGTTAACCCGGGTCCCTGGCTCTGTGAGACAGCAGTGTTAACCCGGGTCCCTGGCGCTGTCAGACAGCAGTGTTAACCCGGGTCCCTGGCTCTGTGAGACAGCAGTGTTAACCCGGGTCCCTGGCTCTGTGAGACAGCAGTGTTAACCCGGGCCCCTGGCGCTGTGAGACAGCAGTGTTAACCCGGGCCCCTGGCGCTGTGAGACAGCAGTGTTAACCCGGGTCCCTGGCTCTGTGGGACAGCAGTGTTAACCCGGATCCCTGGCTCTGTGAGACAGCAGTGTTAACCCGGGCCCCTGGCGCTGTGAGACAGCAGTGTTAACCTGGGTCCCTGGCTCTGTGAGACAGCAGTGTTAACCCGTGTCCCTGGCGCTGTGAGACAGCAGTGTTAACCCGGGCCCCTGGCTCTGTGAGACAGCAGTGTTAACCCGGGTCCCTGGCTCTGTGAGACAGCAGTGTTAACCCGGGTCCCTGGCTCTGTGAGACAGCAGTGTTAACCCGGGTCCCTGGCTCTGTGAGACAGCAGTGTTAACCCGGGTCCATGGCGCTGTGAGACAGCAGTGTTAACCCGGGTCCCTGGCTCTGTGAGACAGCAGTGTTAACCCGGGTCCCTGGCTCTGTGAGACAGCAGTGTTAACCCGGGTACCTGGCTCTGTGAGACAGCAGTGTTAACCCGGGTCCCTGGCTCTGTGAGACAGCAGTGTTAACCCGGGTCCCTGGCTCTGTGAGACAGCAGTGTTAACCCGGGCCCCTGGCTCTGTGAGACAGCAGTGTTAACCTGGGTCCCTGGCGCTGTGAGACAGCAGTGTTAACCCGGGTCCCTGGCGCTGTGAGACAGCAGTGTTAACCCGGGTCCCTGGCTCTGTGAGACAGCAGTGTTAACCCGGGCCCCTGGCGCTGTGAGACAGCAGTGTTAACCCGGGTCCCTGGCGCTGTGAGACAGCAGTGTTAACCCGGGTCCCTGGCTCTGTGAGACAGCAGTGTTAACCCGGGTCCCTGGCTCTGTGAGACAGCAGTGTTAACCCGGGTCCCTGGATCTGTGAGTCAGCAGTGTTAACCCGGGTCCCTGGATCTGTGAGACAGCAGTGTTAACCCGGTTCGCTGGCTCTGTGAGACAGCAGTGTTAACCCGGGCCCCTGGCGCTGTGAGACAGCAGTGTTAACCCGGGTCCCTGGCTCTGTGAGACAGCAGTGTTAACCCGGGCCCCTGGCGCTGTGAGACAGCAGTGTTAACCCGGGTCCCTGGCTCTGTGAGACAGCAGTGTTAACCCGGGTCCCTGGCGCTGTGAGACAGCAGTGTTAACCCGGGCCCCTGGCTCTGTGAGACAGCAGTGTTAATCCGGGTCCCTGGCTCAGTGAGACAGCAGTGTTAACCCGGGTCCCTGGCTCTGTGAGACAGCAGTGTTAACCCGGGTCCCTGGCTCTGTGAGACAGCAGTGTTAACCCGGGTCCCTGGCTCTGTGAGACAGCAGTGTTAACCCGGGTCCCTGGCTCTGTGAGACAGCAGTGTTAACCCGGGTCCCTGGCTCTGTGAGACAGCAGTGTTAACCCGGGTCCCTGGCGCTGTGAGACAGCAGTGTTAACCCGGGTCCCTGGCTCTGTGAGACAGCAGTGTTAATCCGGGTCCCTGGCTCTGTGAGACAGCAGTGTTAACCCGGGTCCCTGGCTCTGTGAGACAGCAGTGTTAAGCCGGGTCCCTGGCTCTGTGAGACAGCAGTGTTAACCCGGGTCACTGGCTCTGTGAGACAGCAGTGTTAATCCGGGTCCCTGGCTCTGTGAGACAGCAGTGTTAACCCGGGTCCCTGGCTCTGTGAGACAGCAGTGTTAACCCGGGTCCCTGGCTCTGTGAGACAGCAGTGTTAACCCGGGTCCCTGGCTCTGTGAGACAGCAGTGTTAACCCGGGTCCCTGGCTCTGTGAGACAGCAGTGTTAACCCGGGTCCCTGGCTCTGTGAGACAGCAGTGTTAACCCGGGTCCCTGGCTCTGTGAGACAGCAGTGTTAACCCGCGTCCCTGGCGCTGTGAGATAGCAGTGTTAACCCGGGTTCCTGGCTCTGTGAGACAGCAGTGTTAACCCGGGTCCCTGGCTCAGTGAGACAGCAGTGTTAACCCGGGTCCCTGGCTCTGTGAGACAGCAGTGTTAACCCGGGTCCCTGGCGCTGTGAGACAGCAGTGTTAACCCGGGTCCCTGGCTCTGTGAGACAGCAGTGTTAACCCGGGTCCCTGGCTCTGTGAGACAGCAGTGTTAACCCGGGTCCCTGGCTCTGTGAGACAGCAGTGTTAACCCGGGTCCCTGGCGCTGTGAGGCAGCAGTGTTAACCCGGGTCCCTGGCTCTGTGAGACAGCAGTGTTAACCCGTGTCCCTGGCGCTGTGAGACAGCAGTGTTAACCCGGGCCCCTGGCTCTGTGAGACAGCAGTGTTAACCCGGGTCCCTGGCTCTGTGAGACAGCAGTGTTAACCCGGGTCCCTGGCTCTGTGAGACAGCAGTGTTAACCCGTGTCCCTGGCTCTGTGAGACAGCAGTGTTAACCCGGGTCCCTGGCGCTGTGAGACAGCAGTGTTAACCCGGGTCCCTGGCTCTGTGAGACAGCAGTGTTAACCCGGGCCCCTGGCTCTGTGAGACAGCAGTGTTAACCCGGGTCCCTGGCTCTGTGAGACAGCAGTGTTAACCCGGGTCCCTGGCTCTGTGAGACAGCAGTGTTAACCCGGGTCCCTGGCTCTGTGAGACAGCAGTGTTAACCCGGGTCCCTGGCTCTGTGAGACAGCAGTGTTAACCCGGGCCCCTGGCTCTGTGAGACAGCAGTGTTAACCCGGGTCCCTGGCTCAGTGAGACAGCAGTGTTAACCCGGGTCCCTGGCTCTGTGAGACAGCAGTGTTAACCCGGGTCCCTGGCTCTGTGAGACAGCAGTGTTAACCCGGGTCCCTGGCTCTGTGAGACAGCAGTGTTAACCTGGGTCCCTGGCTCTGTGAGACAGCAGTGTTAACCCGGGTCCCTGGCGCTGTGAGACAGCAGTGTTAACCCGGGTCCCTGGCTCTGTGAGACAGCAGTGTTAACCCGGGTCCCTGGCTCTGTGAGACAGCAGTGTTAACCCGGGTCCCTGGCGCTGTGAGACAGCAGTGTTAACCCGGGTCCCTGGCTCTGTGAGACAGCAGTGTTAACCCGGGTCCCTGGCTCTGTGAGACAGCAGTGTTAACCCGGGCCCCTGGCGCTGTGAGACAGCAGTGTTAACCCGGGCCCCTGGCGCTGTGAGACAGCAGTGTTAACCCGGGTCCCTGGCTCTGTGGGACAGCAGTGTTAACCCGGATCCCTGGCTCTGTGAGACAGCAGTGTTAACCCGGGCCCCTGGCGCTGTGAGACAGCAGTGTTAACCTGGGTCCCTGGCTCTGTGAGACAGCAGTGTTAACCCGTGTCCCTGGCGCTGTGAGACAGCAGTGTTAACCCGGGCCCCTGGCTCTGTGAGACAGCAGTGTTAACCCGGGTCCCTGGCTCTGTGAGACAGCAGTGTTAACCCGGGTCCCTGGCTCTGTGAGACAGCAGTGTTAACCCGGGTCCCTGGCTCTGTGAGACAGCAGTGTTAACCCGGGTCCATGGCGCTGTGAGACAGCAGTGTTAACCCGGGTCCCTGGCTCTGTGAGACAGCAGTGTTAACCCGGGTCCCTGGCTCTGTGAGACAGCAGTGTTAACCCGGGTACCTGGCTCTGTGAGACAGCAGTGTTAACCCGGGTCCCTGGCTCTGTGAGACAGCAGTGTTAACCCGGGTCCCTGGCTCTGTGAGACAGCAGTGTTAACCCGGGTCCCTGGCGCTGTGAGGCAGCAGTGTTAACCCGGGTACCTGGCTCTGTGAGACAGCAGTGTTAACCCGTGTCCCTGGCGCTGTGAGACAGCAGTGTTAACCCGGGCCCCTGGCTCTGTGAGACAGCAGTGTTAACCCGGGTCCCTGGCTCTGTGAGACAGCAGTGTTAACCCGGGTCCCTGGCTCTGTGAGACAGCAGTGTTAACCCGGGTCCCTGGCTCTGTGAGACAGCAGTGTGAACCCGGGTCCCTGGCGCTGTGAGACAGCAGTGTTAACCCGGGTCCCTGGCTCTGTGAGACAGCAGTGTTAACCCGGGCCCCTGGCTCTGTGAGACAGCAGTGTTAACCCGGGTCCCTGGCTCTGTGAGACAGCAGTGTTAACCCGGGTCCCTGGCTCTGTGAGACAGCAGTGTTAACCCGGGTCCCTGGCTCTGTGAGACAGCAGTGTTAACCCGGGTCCCTGGCTCTGTGAGACAGCAGTGTTAACCCGGGCCCCTGGCTCTGTGAGACAGCAGTGTTAACCCGGGTCCCTGGCTCTGTGAGACAGCAGTGTTAACCCGGGTCACTGGCTCAGTGAGACAGCAGTGTTAACCCGGGTCCCTGGCTCTGTGAGACAGCAGTGTTAACCCGGGTCCCTGGCTCTGTGAGACAGCAGTGTTAACCCGGGTCCCTGGCTCTGTGAGACAGCAGTGTTAACCTGGGTCCCTGGCTCTGTGAGACAGCAGTGTTAACCCGGGTCCCTGGCGCTGTGAGACAGCAGTGTTAACCCGGGTGCCTGGCTCTGTGAGACAGCAGTGTTAACCCGGGTCCCTGGCTCTGTGAGACAGCAGTGTTAACCCGGGTCCCTGGCGCTGTGAGACAGCAGTGTTAACCCGGGTCCCTGGCTCTGTGAGACAGCAGTGTTAACCCGGGTCCCTGGCTCTGTGAGACAGCAGTGTTAACCCGGGCCCCTGGCGCTGTGAGACAGCAGTGTTAACCCGGGCCCCTGGCGCTGTGAGACAGCAGTGTTAACCCGGGTCCCTGGCTCTGTGGGACAGCAGTGTTAACCCGGATCCCTGGCTCTGTGAGACAGCAGTGTTAACCCGGGCCCCTGGCGCTGTGAGACAGCAGTGTTAACCCGGGTCCCTGGCTCTGTGAGACAGCAGTGTTAACCCGTGTCCCTGGCGCTGTGAGACAGCAGTGTTAACCCGGGCCCCTGGCTCTGTGAGACAGCAGTGTTAGCCCGGGTCCCTGGCTCTGTGAGACAGCAGTGTTAACCCGGGTCCCTGGCTCTGTGAGACAGCAGTGTTAACCCGGGTCCCTGGCTCTGTGAGACAGCAGTGTTAACCAGGGTCCCTGGCTCTGTGAGACAGCAGTGTTAACCCGGGTCCCTGGCGCTGTGAGACAGCAGTGTTAACCCGGGTCCCTGGCTCTGTAAGACAGCAGTGTTAACCCGGGTCCCTGGCTCTGTGAGACAGCAGTGTTAACCCGGGTCCCTGGCGCTGTGAGACAGCAGTGTTAACCCGGGTCCCTGGCTCTGTGAGACAGCAGTGTTAACCCGGGTCCCTGGCTCTGTGAGACAGTAGTGTTAACCCGGGCCCCTGGCGCTGTGAGACAGCAGTGTTAACCCGGTCCCCTGGCGCTGTGAGACAGCAGTGTTAACCCGGGTCCCTGGCTCTGTGGGACAGCAGTGTTAACCCGGATCCCTGGCTCTGTGAGACAGCAGTGTTAACCCGGGCCACTGGCGCTGTGAGACAGCAGTGTTAACCCGGGTCCCTGGCTCTGTGAGACAGCAGTGTTAACCCGTGTCCCTGGCGCTGTGAGACAGCAGTGTTAACCCGGGCCCCTGGCTCTGTGAGACAGCAGTGTTAACCCGGGTCCCTGGCTCTGTGAGACAGCAGTGTTAACCCGGGTCCCAGGCTCTGTGAGACAGCAGTGTTAATCCGGGTCCCTGGCACTGTGAGGCAGCAGTGTTAACCCGGGTCCCTGGCGCTGTGAGACAGCAGTGTTAACCCGGGTCCCTGGCTCTGTGAGACAGCAGTGTTAACCCGGGTCCCTGGCTCTGTGAGACAGCAGTGTTAACCCGGGTCCCTGGCTCTGTGGGACAGCAGTGTTAACCCGGGTCCCTGGCACTGTGAGGCAGCAGTGTTAACCCGGGTCCCTGGCTCTGTGAGACAGCAGTGTTAACCCGGGTCCCTGGCTCTGTGAGACAGCAGTGTTAACCCGGGCCCCTGGCCCTGTGAGACAGCAGTGTTAACCCGGGTCCCTGGCCCTGTGAGACAGCAGTGTTAACCCGGGTCCCTGGCGCTGTGAGACAGCAGTGTTAACCCGGGTCCCTGGCTCTGTGAGACAGCAGTGTTAACCCGGGTCCCTGGCTCTGTGAGACAGCAGTGTTAACCCGGGCCCCTGGCTCTGTGAGACAGCAGTGTTAACCCGGGCCCCTGGCTCTGTGAGACAGCAGTGTTAACCCGGGTCCCTGGCTCTGTGAGACAGCAGTGTTAACCCGGGCCCACTCTCTGTGAGACAGCAGTGTTAACCCGGGCCCCTGGCTCTGTGAGACAGCAGTGTTAACCCGGGTCCCTGGCTCTGTGAGACAGCAGTGTTAACCCGGGTCCCTGGCTCTGTGAGACAGCAGTGTTAACCTGGGTCCCTGGCGCTGTGAGACAGCAGTGTTAACCCGGGTCCCTGGCTCTGTGAGACAGCAGTGTTAACCCGGGTCCCTGGCGCTGTGAGACAGCAGTGTTAACCCGGGTCCCTGGCTCTGTGAGACAGCAGTGTTAACCCGGGTCACTGGCCCTGTGAGACAGCAGTGTTAACCCGGGTCCCTGGCCCTGTGAGACAGCAGTGTTAACCCGGGTCCCTGGCGCTGTGAGACAGCAGTGTTAACCCGGGTCCCTGGCTCTGTGAGACAGCAGTGTTAACCCGGGTCCCTGGCTCTGTGAGACAGCAGTGTTAACCCGGGCCCCTGGCTCTGTGAGACAGCAGTGTTAACCCGGGCCCCTGGCTCTGTGAGACAGCAGTGTTAACCCGGGTCCCTGGCTCTGTGAGACAGCAGTGTTAACCCGGGCCCCCTCTCTGTGAGACAGCAGTGTTAACCCGGGCCCCTGGCTCTGTGAGACAGCAGTGTTAACCCGGGTCCCTGGCTCTGTGAGACAGCAGTGTTAACCCGGGTCCCTGGCTCTGTGAGACAGCAGTGTTAACCCGTGTCCCTGGCGCTGTGAGACAGCAGTGTTAACCCGGGCCCCTGGCTCTGTGAGACAGCAGTGTTAACCCGGGTCCCTGGCTCTGTGAGACAGCAGTGTTAACCCGGGTCCCTGGCTCTGTGAGACAGCAGTGTTAATCCGGGTCCCTGGCACTGTGAGGCAGCAGTGTTAACCCGGGTCCCTGGCGCTGTGAGACAGCAGTGTTAACCCGGGTCCCTGGCTCTGTGAGACAGCAGTGTTAACCCGGGTCCCTGGCTCTGTGAGACAGCAGTGTTAACCCGGGTCCCTGGCTCTGTGGGACAGCAGTGTTAACCCGGGTCCCTGGCACTGTGAGGCAGCAGTGTTAACCCGGGTCCCTGGCTCTGTGAGACAGCAGTGTTAACCCGGGTCCCTGGCTCTGTGAGACAGCAGTGTTAACCCGGGTCCCTGGCACTGTGAGACAGCAGTGTTAACCCGGGTCCCTGGCTCTGTGAGACAGCAGTGTTAACCCATGTCCCTGGCTCTGTGAGACAGCAGTGTTAACCCGGGTCCCTGGCTCTGTGAGGCAGCAGTGTTAACCCGGGTCCCTGGCTCTGTGAGACAGCAGTGTTAACCCGGGTCCCTGGCTCTGTGAGACAGCAGTGTTAACCCGGGTCCCTGGCTCTGTGAGACAGCAGTGTTAACCCGGGTCCCTGGCTCTGTGAGACAGCAGTGTTAACCCGGGTCCCTGGCTCTGTGAGACAGCAGTGTTAACCCGGGCCCCTGGCGCTGTGAGACAGCAGTGTTAACCCGGGCCCCTGGCGCTGTGAGACAGCAGTGTTAACCCGGGTCCCTGGCTCTGTGGGACAGCAGTGTTAACCCGGATCCCTGGCTCTGTGAGACAGCAGTGTTAACCCGGGCCCCTGGCGCTGTGAGACAGCAGTGTTAACCTGGGTCCCTGGCTCTGTGAGACAGCAGTGTTAACCCGTGTCCCTGGCGCTGTGAGACAGCAGTGTTAACCCGGGCCCCTGGCTCTGTGAGACAGCAGTGTTAACCCGGGTCCCTGGCTCTGTGAGACAGCAGTGTTAACCCGGGTCCCTGGCTCTGTGAGACAGCAGTGTTAACCCGGGTCCCTGGCTCTGTGAGACAGCAGTGTTAACCCGGGTCCATGGCGCTGTGAGACAGCAGTGTTAACCCGGGTCCCTGGCTCTGTGAGACAGCAGTGTTAACCCGGGTCCCTGGCTCTGTGAGACAGCAGTGTTAACCCGGGTACCTGGCTCTGTGAGACAGCAGTGTTAACCCGGGTCCCTGGCTCTGTGAGACAGCAGTGTTAACCCGGGTCCCTGGCTCTGTGAGACAGCAGTGTTAACCCGGGTCCCTGGCGCTGTGAGGCAGCAGTGTTAACCCGGGTACCTGGCTCTGTGAGACAGCAGTGTTAACCCGTGTCCCTGGCGCTGTGAGACAGCAGTGTTAACCCGGGCCCCTGGCTCTGTGAGACAGCAGTGTTAACCCGGGTCCCTGGCTCTGTGAGACAGCAGTGTTAACCCGGGTCCCTGGCTCTGTGAGACAGCAGTGTTAACCCGGGTCCCTGGCTCTGTGAGACAGCAGTGTGAACCCGGGTCCCTGGCGCTGTGAGACAGCAGTGTTAACCCGGGTCCCTGGCTCTGTGAGACAGCAGTGTTAACCCGGGCCCCTGGCTCTGTGAGACAGCAGTGTTAACCCGGGTCCCTGGCTCTGTGAGACAGCAGTGTTAACCCGGGTCCCTGGCTCTGTGAGACAGCAGTGTTAACCCGGGTCCCTGGCTCTGTGAGACAGCAGTGTTAACCCGGGTCCCTGGCTCTGTGAGACAGCAGTGTTAACCCGGGCCCCTGGCTCTGTGAGACAGCAGTGTTAACCCGGGTCCCTGGCTCTGTGAGACAGCAGTGTTAACCCGGGTCACTGGCTCAGTGAGACAGCAGTGTTAACCCGGGTCCCTGGCTCTGTGAGACAGCAGTGTTAACCCGGGTCCCTGGCTCTGTGAGACAGCAGTGTTAACCCGGGTCCCTGGCTCTGTGAGACAGCAGTGTTAACCTGGGTCCCTGGCTCTGTGAGACAGCAGTGTTAACCCGGGTCCCTGGCGCTGTGAGACAGCAGTGTTAACCCGGGTGCCTGGCTCTGTGAGACAGCAGTGTTAACCCGGGTCCCTGGCTCTGTGAGACAGCAGTGTTAACCCGGGTCCCTGGCGCTGTGAGACAGCAGTGTTAACCCGGGTCCCTGGCTCTGTGAGACAGCAGTGTTAACCCGGGTCCCTGGCTCTGTGAGACAGCAGTGTTAACCCGGGCCCCTGGCGCTGTGAGACAGCAGTGTTAACCCGGGCCCCTGGCGCTGTGAGACAGCAGTGTTAACCCGGGTCCCTGGCTCTGTGGGACAGCAGTGTTAACCCGGATCCCTGGCTCTGTGAGACAGCAGTGTTAACCCGGGCCCCTGGCGCTGTGAGACAGCAGTGTTAACCCGGGTCCCTGGCTCTGTGAGACAGCAGTGTTAACCCGTGTCCCTGGCGCTGTGAGACAGCAGTGTTAACCCGGGCCCCTGGCTCTGTGAGACAGCAGTGTTAGCCCGGGTCCCTGGCTCTGTGAGACAGCAGTGTTAACCCGGGTCCCTGGCTCTGTGAGACAGCAGTGTTAACCCGGGTCCCTGGCTCTGTGAGACAGCAGTGTTAACCAGGGTCCCTGGCTCTGTGAGACAGCAGTGTTAACCCGGGTCCCTGGCGCTGTGAGACAGCAGTGTTAACCCGGGTCCCTGGCTCTGTAAGACAGCAGTGTTAACCCGGGTCCCTGGCTCTGTGAGACAGCAGTGTTAACCCGGGTCCCTGGCGCTGTGAGACAGCAGTGTTAACCCGGGTCCCTGGCTCTGTGAGACAGCAGTGTTAACCCGGGTCCCTGGCTCTGTGAGACAGTAGTGTTAACCCGGGCCCCTGGCGCTGTGAGACAGCAGTGTTAACCCGGTCCCCTGGCGCTGTGAGACAGCAGTGTTAACCCGGGTCCCTGGCTCTGTGGGACAGCAGTGTTAACCCGGATCCCTGGCTCTGTGAGACAGCAGTGTTAACCCGGGCCACTGGCGCTGTGAGACAGCAGTGTTAACCCGGGTCCCTGGCTCTGTGAGACAGCAGTGTTAACCCGTGTCCCTGGCGCTGTGAGACAGCAGTGTTAACCCGGACCCCTGGCTCTGTGAGACAGCAGTGTTAACCCGGGTCCCTGGCTCTGTGAGACAGCAGTGTTAACCCGGGTCCCAGGCTCTGTGAGACAGCAGTGTTAATCCGGGTCCCTGGCACTGTGAGGCAGCAGTGTTAACCCGGGTCCCTGGCGCTGTGAGACAGCAGTGTTAACCCGGGTCCCTGGCTCTGTGAGACAGCAGTGTTAACCCGGGTCCCTGGCTCTGTGAGACAGCAGTGTTAACCCGGGTCCCTGGCTCTGTGGGACAGCAGTGTTAACCCGGGTCCCTGGCACTGTGAGGCAGCAGTGTTAACCCGGGTCCCTGGCTCTGTGAGACAGCAGTGTTAACCCGGGTCCCTGGCTCTGTGAGACAGCAGTGTTAACCCGGGCCCCTGGCCCTGTGAGACAGCAGTGTTAACCCGGGTCCCTGGCCCTGTGAGACAGCAGTGTTAACCCGGGTCCCTGGCGCTGTGAGACAGCAGTGTTAACCCGGGTCCCTGGCTCTGTGAGACAGCAGTGTTAACCCGGGTCCCTGGCTCTGTGAGACAGCAGTGTTAACCCGGGCCCCTGGCTCTGTGAGACAGCAGTGTTAACCCGGGCCCCTGGCTCTGTGAGACAGCAGTGTTAACCCGGGTCCCTGGCTCTGTGAGACAGCAGTGTTAACCCGGGCCCACTCTCTGTGAGACAGCAGTGTTAACCCGGGCCCCTGGCTCTGTGAGACAGCAGTGTTAACCCGGGTCCCTGGCTCTGTGAGACAGCAGTGTTAACCCGGGTCCCTGGCTCTGTGAGACAGCAGTGTTAACCTGGGTCCCTGGCGCTGTGAGACAGCAGTGTTAACCCGGGTCCCTGGCTCTGTGAGACAGCAGTGTTAACCCGGGTCCCTGGCGCTGTGAGACAGCAGTGTTAACCCGGGTCCCTGGCTCTGTGAGACAGCAGTGTTAACCCGGGTCACTGGCCCTGTGAGACAGCAGTGTTAACCCGGGTCCCTGGCCCTGTGAGACAGCAGTGTTAACCCGGGTCCCTGGCGCTGTGAGACAGCAGTGTTAACCCGGGTCCCTGGCTCTGTGAGACAGCAGTGTTAACCCGGGTCCCTGGCTCTGTGAGACAGCAGTGTTAACCCGGGCCCCTGGCTCTGTGAGACAGCAGTGTTAACCCGGGCCCCTGGCTCTGTGAGACAGCAGTGTTAACCCGGGTCCCTGGCTCTGTGAGACAGCAGTGTTAACCCGGGCCCCCTCTCTGTGAGACAGCAGTGTTAACCCGGGCCCCTGGCTCTGTGAGACAGCAGTGTTAACCCGGGTCCCTGGCTCTGTGAGACAGCAGTGTTAACCCGGGTCCCTGGCTCTGTGAGACAGCAGTGTTAACCCGTGTCCCTGGCGCTGTGAGACAGCAGTGTTAACCCGGGCCCCTGGCTCTGTGAGACAGCAGTGTTAACCCGGGTCCCTGGCTCTGTGAGACAGCAGTGTTAACCCGGGTCCCTGGCTCTGTGAGACAGCAGTGTTAATCCGGGTCCCTGGCACTGTGAGGCAGCAGTGTTAACCCGGGTCCCTGGCGCTGTGAGACAGCAGTGTTAACCCGGGTCCCTGGCTCTGTGAGACAGCAGTGTTAACCCGGGTCCCTGGCTCTGTGAGACAGCAGTGTTAACCCGGGTCCCTGGCTCTGTGGGACAGCAGTGTTAACCCGGGTCCCTGGCACTGTGAGGCAGCAGTGTTAACCCGGGTCCCTGGCTCTGTGAGACAGCAGTGTTAACCCGGGTCCCTGGCTCTGTGAGACAGCAGTGTTAACCCGGGTCCCTGGCACTGTGAGACAGCAGTGTTAACCCGGGTCCCTGGCTCTGTGAGACAGCAGTGTTAACCCATGTCCCTGGCTCTGTGAGACAGCAGTGTTAACCCGGGTCCCTGGCTCTGTGAGGCAGCAGTGTTAACCCGGGTCCCTGGCTCTGTGAGACAGCAGTGTTAACCCGGGTCCCTGGCTCTGTGAGACAGCAGTGTTAACCCGGGTCCCTGGCTCTGTGAGACAGCAGTGTTAACCCGGGTCCCTGGCTCTGTGAGACAGCAGTGTTAACCCGGGTCCCTGGCTCTGTGAGACAGCAGTGTTAACCCGGGTCCCTGGCTCTGTGAGACAGCAGTGTTAACCCGCGTCCCTGGCGCTGTGAGATAGCAGTGTTAACCCGGGTTCCTGGCTCTGTGAGACAGCAGTGTTAACCCGGGTCCCTGGCTCAGTGAGACAGCAGTGTTAACCCGGGTCCCTGGCTCTGTGAGACAGCAGTGTTAACCCGGGTCCCTGGCGCTGTGAGACAGCAGTGTTAACCCGGGTCCCTGGCTCTGTGAGACAGCAGTGTTAACCCGGGTCCCTGGCTCTGTGAGACAGCAGTGTTAACCCGGGTCCCTGGCTCTGTGAGACAGCAGTGTTAACCCGGGTCCCTGGCGCTGTGAGGCAGCAGTGTTAACCCGGGTCCCTGGCTCTGTGAGACAGCAGTGTTAACCCGTGTCCCTGGCGCTGTGAGACAGCAGTGTTAACCCGGGCCCCTGGCTCTGTGAGACAGCAGTGTTAACCCGGGTCCCTGGCTCTGTGAGACAGCAGTGTTAACCCGGGTCCCTGGCTCTGTGAGACAGCAGTGTTAACCCGTGTCCCTGGCTCTGTGAGACAGCAGTGTTAACCCGGGTCCCTGGCGCTGTGAGACAGCAGTGTTAACCCGGGTCCCTGGCTCTGTGAGACAGCAGTGTTAACCCGGGCCCCTGGCTCTGTGAGACAGCAGTGTTAACCCGGGTCCCTGGCTCTGTGAGACAGCAGTGTTAACCCGGGTCCCTGGCTCTGTGAGACAGCAGTGTTAACCCGGGTCCCTGGCTCTGTGAGACAGCAGTGTTAACCCGGGCCCCTGGCTCTGTGAGACAGCAGTGTTAACCCGGGTCCCTGGCTCTGTGAGACAGCAGTGTTAACACGGGTCCATGGCTCAGTGAGACAGCAGTGTTAACCCGGGTCCCTGGCTCTGTGAGACAGCAGTGTTAACCCGGGTCCCTGGCTCTGTGAGACAGCAGTGTTAACCCGGGTCCCTGGCTCTGTGAGACAGCAGTGTTAACCTGGGTCCCTGGCTCTGTGAGACAGCAGTGTTAACCCGGGTCCCTGGCGCTGTGAGACAGCAGTGTTAACCCGGGTCCCTGGCTCTGTGAGACAGCAGTGTTAACCCGGGTCCCTGGCTCTGTGAGACAGCAGTGTTAACCCGGGTCCCTGGCGCTGTGAGACAGCAGTGTTAACCCGGGTCCCTGGCTCTGTGAGACAGCAGTGTTAACCCGGGTCCCTGGCTCTGTGAGACAGCAGTGTTAACCCGGGCCCCTGGCGCTGTGAGACAGCAGTGTTAACCCGGGCCCCTGGCGCTGTGAGACAGCAGTGTTAACCCGGGTCCCTGGCTCTGTGGGACAGCAGTGTTAACCCGGATCCCTGGCTCTGTGAGACAGCAGTGTTAACCCGGGCCCCTGGCGCTGTGAGACAGCAGTGTTAACCTGGGTCCCTGGCTCTGTGAGACAGCAGTGTTAACCCGTGTCCCTGGCGCTGTGAGACAGCAGTGTTAACCCGCGCCCCTGGCTCTGTGAGACAGCAGTGTTAACCCGGGTCCCTGGCTCTGTGAGACAGCAGTGTTAACCCGGGTCCCTGGCTCTGTGAGACAGCAGTGTTAACCCGGGTCCCTGGCTCTGTGAGACAGCAGTGTTAACCCGGGTCCATGGCGCTGTGAGACAGCAGTGTTAACCCGGGTCCCTGGCTCTGTGAGACAGCAGTGTTAACCCGGGCCCCTGGCTCTGTGAGACAGCAGTGTTAACCCGGGCCCCTGGCTCTGTGAGACAGCAGTGTTAACCCGGGTCCCTGGCTCTGTGAGACAGCAGTGTTAACCCGGGCCCCCTCTCTGTGAGACAGCAGTGTTAACCCGGGCCCCTGGCTCTGTGAGACAGCAGTGTTAACCCGGGTCCCTGGCTCTGTGAGACAGCAGTGTTAACCCGGGTCCCTGGCTCAGTGAGACAGCAGTGTTAACCCGGGTCCCTGGCTCTGTGAGACAGCAGTGTTAACCCGGGTCCCTGGCGCTGTGAGACAGCAGTGTTAACCCGGGTCCCTGGCTCTGTGAGACAGCAGTGTTAACCCGGGTCCCTGGCTCTGTGAGACAGCAGTGTTAACCCGGGTCCCTGGCTCTGTGAGACAGCAGTGTTAACCCGGGTCCCTGGCGCTGTGAGGCAGCAGTGTTAACCCGGGTCCCTGGCTCTGTGAGACAGCAGTGTTAACCCGTGTCCCTGGCGCTGTGAGACAGCAGTGTTAACCCGGGCCCCTGGCTCTGTGAGACAGCAGTGTTAACCCGGGACCCTGGCTCTGTGAGACAGCAGTGTTAACCCGGGTCCCTGGCTCTGTGAGACAGCAGTGTTAACCCGTGTCCCTGGCTCTGTGAGACAGCAGTGTTAACCCGGGTCCCTGGCGCTGTGAGACAGCAGTGTTAACCGGGTCCCTGGCTCTGTGAGACAGCAGTGTTAACCCGGGCCCCTGGCTCTGTGAGACAGCAGTGTTAACCCGGGTCCCTGGCTCTGTGAGACAGCAGTGTTAACCCGGGTCCCTGGCTCTGTGAGACAGCAGTGTTAACCCGGGTCCCTGGCTCTGTGAGACAGCAGTGTTAACCCGGGTCCCTGGCTCTGTGAGACAGCAGTGTTAACCCGGGCCCCTGGCTCTGTGAGACAGCAGTGTTAACCCGGGTCCCTGGCTCTGTGAGACAGCAGTGTTAACCCGGGTCCCTGGCTCAGTGAGACAGCAGTGTTAACCCGGGTCCCTGGCTCTGTGAGACAGCAGTGTTAACCCGGGTCCCTGGCTCTGTGAGACAGCAGTGTTAACCCGGGTCCCTGGCTCTGTGAGACAGCAGTGTTAACCTGGGTCCCTGGCTCTGTGAGACAGCAGTGTTAACCCGGGTCCCTGGCGCTGTGAGACAGCAGTGTTAACCCGGGTCCCTGGCTCTGTGAGACAGCAGTGTTAACCCGGGTCCCTGGCTCTGTGAGACAGCAGTGTTAACCCGGGTCCCTGGCGCTGTGAGACAGCAGTGTTAACCCGGGTCCCTGGCTCTGTGAGACAGCAGTGTTAACCCGGGTCCCTGGCTCTGTGAGACAGCAGTGTTAACCCGGGCCCCTGGCGCTGTGAGACAGCAGTGTTAACCCGGGCCCCTGGCGCTGTGAGACAGCAGTGTTAACCCGGGTCCCTGGCTCTGTGGGACAGTAGTGTTAACCCGGATCCCTGGCTCTGTGAGACAGCAGTGTTAACCCGTGTCCCTGGCGCTGTGAGACAGCAGTGTTAACCCGGGCCCCTGGCTCTGTGAGACAGCAGTGTTAACCCGGGTCCCTGGCTCTGTGAGACAGCAGTGTTAACCCGGGTCCCTGGCTCTGTGAGACAGCAGTGTTAACCCGGGTCCCTGGCTCTGTGAGACAGCAGTGTTAACCCGGGTCCATGGCGCTGTGAGACAGCAGTGTTAACCCGGGTCCCTGGCTATGTGAGACAGCAGTGTTAACCCGGGTCCCTGGCTCTGTGAGACAGCAGTGTTAACCCGGGTACCTGGCTCTGTGAGACAGCAGTGTTAACCCGGGTCCCTGGCTCTGTGAGACAGCAGTGTTAACCCGGGTCCCTGGCTCTGTGAGACAGCAGTGTTAACCCGGGTCCCTGGCGCTGTGAGGCAGCAGTGTTAACCCGGGTACCTGGCTCTGTGAGACAGCAGTGTTAACCCGTGTCCCTGGCGCTGTGAGACAGCAGTGTTAACCCGGGCCCCTGGCTCTGTGAGACAGCAGTGTTAACCCGGGTCCCTGGCTCTGTGAGACAGCAGTGTTAACCCGGGTCCCTGGCTCTGTGAGACAGCAGTGTTAACCCGGGTCCCTGGCTCTGTGAGACAGCAGTGTGAACCCGGGTCCCTGGCGCTGTGAGACAGCAGTGTTAACCCGGGTCCCTGGCTCTGTGAGACAGCAGTGTTAACCCGGGCCCCTGGCTCTGTGAGACAGCAGTGTTAACCCGGGTCCCTGGCTCTGTGAGACAGCAGTGTTAACCCGGGTCCCTGGCTCTGTGAGACAGCAGTGTTAACCCGGGTCCCTGGCTCTGTGAGACAGCAGTGTTAACCCGGGTCCCTGGCTCTGTGAGACAGCAGTGTTAACCCGGGTCCCTGGCTCTGTGAGACAGCAGTGTTAACCCGGGTCCCTGGCTCTGTGAGACAGCAGTGTTAACCCGTGTCCCTGGCTCTGTGAGACAGCAGTGTTAACCCGGGTCCCTGGCGCTGTGAGATAGCAGTGTTAACCCGGGTCCCTGGCTCTGTGAGACAGCAGTGTTAACCCGGGCCCCTGGCTCTGTGAGACAGCAGTGTTAACCCGGGTCCCTGGCTCTGTGAGACAGCAGTGTTAACCCGGGTCCCTGGCTCTGTGAGACAGCAGTGTTAACCCGGGTCCCTGGCTCTGTGAGACAGCAGTGTTAACCCGGGTCCCTGGCTCTGTGAGACAGCAGTGTGAACCCGGGTCCCTGGCGCTGTGAGACAGCAGTGTTAACCCGGGTCCCTGGCTCTGTGAGACAGCAGTGTTAACCCGGGCCCCTGGCTCTGTGAGACAGCAGTGTTAACCCGGGTCCCTGGCTCTGTGAGACAGCAGTGTTAACCCGGGTCCCTGGCTCTGTGAGACAGCAGTGTTAACCCGGGTCCCTGGCTCTCTGAGACAGCAGTGTTAACCCGGGTCCCTGGCTCTGTGAGACAGCAGTGTTAACCCGGGCCCCTGGCTCTGTGAGACAGCAGTGTTAACCCGGGTCCCTGGCTCTGTGAGACAGCAGTGTTAACCCGGGTCACTGGCTCAGTGAGACAGCAGTGTTAACCCGGGTCCCTGGCTCTGTGAGACAGCAGTGTTAACCCGGGTCCCTGGCTCTGTGAGACAGCAGTGTTAACCCGGGTCCCTGGCTCTGTGAGACAGCAGTGTTAACCTGGGTCCCTGGCTCTGTGAGACAGCAGTGTTAACCCGGGTCCCTGGCGCTGTGAGACAGCAGTGTTAACCCGGGTCCCTGGCTCTGTGAGACAGCAGTGTTAACCCGGGTCCCTGGCTCTGTGAGACAGCAGTGTTAACCCGGGTCCCTGGCGCTGTGAGACAGCAGTGTTAACCCGGGTCCCTGGCTCTGTGAGACAGCAGTGTTAACCCGGGTCCCTGGCTCTGTGAGACAGCAGTGTTAACCCGGGCCCCTGGCGCTGTGAGACAGCAGTGTTAACCCGGGCCCCTGGCGCTGTGAGACAGCAGTGTTAACCCGGGTCCCTGGCTCTGTGGGACAGCAGTGTTAACCCGGATCCCTGGCTCTGTGAGACAGCAGTGTTAACCCGGGCCCCTGGCGCTGTGAGACAGCAGTGTTAACCCGGGTCCCTGGCTCTGTGAGACAGCAGTGTTAACCCGTGTCCCTGGCGCTGTGAGACAGCAGTGTTAACCCGGGCCCCTGGCTCTGTGAGACAGCAGTGTTAGCCCGGGTCCCTGGCTCTGTGAGACAGCAGTGTTAACCCGGGTCACTGGCTCTGTGAGACAGCAGTGTTAACCCGGGTCCCTGGCTCTGTGAGACAGCAGTGTTAACCAGGGTCCCTGGCTCTGTGAGACAGCAGTGTTAACCCGGGTCCCTGGCGCTGTGAGACAGCAGTGTTAACCCGGGTCCCTGGCTCTGTGAGACAGCAGTGTTAACCCGGGTCCCTGGCTCTGTGAGACAGCAGTGTTAACCCGGGTCCCTGGCTCTGTGAGACAGCAGTGTTAACCCGGGTCCCTGGCGCTGTGAGACAGCAGTGTTAACCCGGGTCCCTGGCTCTGTGAGACAGCAGTGTTAACCCGGGTCCCTGGCGCTGTGAGACAGCAGTGTTAACCCGGGTCCCTGGCTCTGTGAGACAGCAGTGTTAACCCGGGTCCCTGGCTCTGTGAGACAGTAGTGTTAACCCGGGCCCCTGGCGCTGTGAGACAGCAGTGTTAACCCGGGCCCCTGGCGCTGTGAGACAGCAGTGTTAACCCGGGTCCCTGGCTCTGTGGGACAGCAGTGTTAACCCGGATCCCTGGCTCTGTGAGACAGCAGTGTTAACCCGGGCCCCTGGCGCTGTGAGACAGCAGTGTTAACCCGGGTCCCTGGCTCTGTGAGACAGCAGTGTTAACCCGTGTCCCTGGCGCTGTGAGACAGCAGTGTTAACCCGGGCCCCTGGCTCTGTGAGACAGCAGTGTTAACCCGGGTCCCTGGCTCTGTGAGACAGCAGTGTTAACCCGGGTCCCTGGCTCTGTGAGACAGCAGTGTTAATCCGGGTCCCTGGCACTGTGAGGCAGCAGTGTTAACCCGGGTCCCTGGCGCTGTGAGACAGCAGTGTTAACCCGGGTCCCTGGCTCTGTGAGACAGCAGTGTTAACCCGGGTCCCTGGCTCTGTGAGACAGCAGTGTTAACCCGGGTCCCTGGCTCTGTGGGACAGCAGTGTTAACCCGGGTCCCTGGCACTGTGAGGCAGCAGTGTTAACCCGGGTCCTTGGCTCTGTGAGACAGCAGTTTTAACCCGGGTCCCTGGCTCTGTGAGACAGCAGTGTTAACCCGGGCCCCTGGCCCTGTGAGACAGCAGTGTTAACCCGGGTCCCTGGCCCTGTGAGACAGCAGTGTTAACCCGGGTCCCTGGCGCTGTGAGACAGCAGTGTTAACCCGGGTCCCTGGCTCTGTGAGACAGCAGTGTTAACCCGGGTCCCTGGCTCTGTGAGACAGCAGTGTTAACCCGGGCCCCTGGCTCTGTGAGACAGCAGTGTTAACCCGGGCCCCTGGCTCTGTGAGACAGCAGTGTTAACCCGGGTCCCTGGCTCTGTGAGACAGCAGTGTTAACCCGGGCCCCCTCTCTGTGAGACAGCAGTGTTAACCCGGGCCCCTGGCTCTGTGAGACAGCAGTGTTAACCCGGGTCCCTGGCTCTGTGAGACAGCAGTGTTAACCCGGGTTCCTGGCTCTGTGAGACAGCAGTGTTAACCCGGGTCCCTGGCGCTGTGAGACAGCAGTGTTAACCCGGGTCCCTGGCTCTGTGAGACAGCAGTGTTAACCCGGGTCCCTGGCGCTGTGAGACAGCAGTGTTAACCCGGGTCCCTGGCTCTGTGAGACAGCAGTGTTAACCCGGGTCACTGGCCCTGTGAGACAGCAGTGTTGACCCGGGTCCCTGGCCCTGTGAGACAGCAGTTTTAACCCGGGTCCCTGGCTCTGTGGGACAGCAGTGTTAACCCGGATCCGTGGCTCTGTGAGACAGCAGTGTTAACCCGGGCCCCTGGCGCTGTGAGACAGCAGTGTTAACCTGGGTCCCTGGCTCTGTGAGACAGCAGTGTTAACCCGTGTCCCTGGCGCTGTGAGACAGCAGTGTTAACCCGGGCCCCTGGCTCTGTGAGACAGCAGTGTTAACCCGGGTCCCTGGCTCTGTGAGACAGCAGTGTTAACCCGGGTGCCTGGCTCTGTGAGACAGCAGTGTTAACCCGGGTCCCTGGCTCTGTGAGACAGCAGTGTTAACCCGGGTCCATGGCGCTGTGAGACAGCAGTGTTAACCCGGGTCCCTGGCTCTGTGAGACAGCAGTGTTAACCCGGGTCCCTGGCTCTGTGAGACAGCAGTGTTAACCCGGGTACCTGGCTCTGTGAGACAGCAGTGTTAACCCGGGTCCCTGGCTCTGTGAGACAGCAGTGTTAACCCGGGTCCCTGGCTCTGTGAGACAGCAGTGTTAACCCGGGTCCCTGGCGCTGTGAGGCAGCAGTGTTAACCCGGGTACCTGGCTCTGTGAGACAGCAGTGTTAACCCGGGTCCCTGGCGCTGTGAGACAGCAGTGTTAACCCGGGTCCCTGGCTCTGTGAGACAGCAGTGTTAACCCGGGTCCCTGGCTCTGTGAGACAGCAGTGTTAACCCGGGTCCCTGGCTCTGTGAGACAGCAGTGTTAACCCGGGTCCCTGGCTCTGTGAGACAGCAGTGTGAACCCGGGTCCCTGGCGCTGTGAGACAGCAGTGTTAACCCGGGTCCCTGGCTCTGTGAGACAGCAGTGTTAACCCGGGCCCCTGGCTCTGTGAGACAGCAGTGTTAACCCGGGTCCCTGGCTCTGTGAGACAGCAGTGTTAACCCGGGTCCCTGGCTCTGTGAGACAGCAGTGTTAACCCGGGTCCCTGGCTCTGTGAGACAGCAGTGTTAACCCGGGTCCCTGGCTCTGTGAGACAGCAGTGTTAACCCGGGCCCCTGGCTCTGTGAGACAGCAGTGTTAACCCGGGTCCCTGGCTCTGTGAGACAGCAGTGTTAACCCGGGTCACTGGCTCAGTGAGACAGCAGTGTTAACCCGGGTCCCTGGCTCTGTGAGACAGCAGTGTTAACCCGGGTCCCTGGCTCTGTGAGACAGCAGTGTTAACCCGGGTCCCTGGCTCTGTGAGACAGCAGTGTTAACCTGGGTCCCTGGCTCTGTGAGACAGCAGTGTTAACCCGGGTCCCTGGCGCTGTGAGACAGCAGTGTTAACCCGGGTCCCTGGCTCTGTGAGACAGCAGTGTTAACCCGGGTCCCTGGCTCTGTGAGACAGCAGTGTTAACCCGGGTCCCTGGCGCTGTGAGACAGCAGTGTTAACCCGGGTCCCTGGCTCTGTGAGACAGCAGTGTTAACCCGGGTCCCTGGCTCTGTGAGACAGCAGTGTTAACCCGGGCCCCTGGCGCTGTGAGACAGCAGTGTTAACCCGGGCCCCTGGCGCTGTGAGACAGCAGTGTTAACCCGGGTCCCTGGCTCTGTGGGACAGCAGTGTTAACCCGGATCCCTGGCTCTGTGAGACAGCAGTGTTAACCCGGGCCCCTGGCGCTGTGAGACAGCAGTGTTAACCCGGGTCCCTGGCTCTGTGAGACAGCAGTGTTAACCCGTGTCCCTGGCGCTGTGAGACAGCAGTGTTAACCCGGGCCCCTGGCTCTGTGAGACAGCAGTGTTAGCCCGGGTCCCAGGCTCTGTGAGACAGCAGTGTTAACCCGGGTCCCTGGCTCTGTGAGACAGCAGTGTTAACCCGGGTCCCTGGCTCTGTGAGACAGCAGTGTTAACCCGGGTCCCTGGCTCTGTGAGACAGCAGTGTTAACCAGGGTCCCTGGCTCTGTGAGACAGCAGTGTTAACCCGGGTCCCTGGCGCTGTGAGACAGCAGTGTTAACCCGGGTCCCTGGCTCTGTGAGACAGCAGTGTTAACCCGGGTCCCTGGCTCTGTGAGACAGCAGTGTTAACCCGGGTCCCTGGCGCTGTGAGACAGCAGTGTTAACCCGGGTCCCTGGCTCTGTGAGACAGCAGTGTTAACCCGGGTCCCTGGCTCTGTGAGACAGTAGTGTTAACCCGGGCCCCTGGCGCTGTGAGACAGCAGTGTTAACCCGGGCCCCTGGCGCTGTGAGACAGCAGTGTTAACCCGGGTCCCTGGCTCTGTGGGACAGCAGTGTTAACCCGGATCCCTGGCTCTGTGAGACAGCAGTGTTAACCCGGGCCCCTGGCGCTGTGAGACAGCAGTGTTAACCCGGGTCCCTGGCTCTGTGAGACAGCAGTGTTAACCCGTGTCCCTGGCGCTGTGAGACAGCAGTGTTAACCCGGGCCCCTGGCTCTGTGAGACAGCAGTGTTAACCCGGGTCCCTGGCTCTGTGAGACAGCAGTGTTAACCCGGGTCCCTGGCTCTGTGAGACAGCAGTGTTAATCCGGGTCCCTGGCACTGTGAGACAGCAGTGTTAATCCGGGTCCCTGGCACTGTGAGGCAGCAGTGTTAACCCGGGTCCCTGGCTCTGTGAGACAGCAGTGTTAACCCGGGTCCCTGGCTCTGTGAGACAGCAGTGTTAAACCGGGTCCCTGGCTCTGTGGGACAGCAGTGTTAACCCGGGTCCCTGGCACTGTGAGGCAGCAGTGTTAACCCGGGTCCTTGGCTCTGTGAGACAGCAGTTTTAACCCGGGTCCCTGGCTCTGTGAGACAGCAGTGTTAACCCGGGCACCTGGCCCTGTGAGACAGCAGTGTTAACCCGGGTCCCTGGCCCTGTGAGACAGCAGTGTTAACCCGGGTCCCTGGCGCTGTGAGACAGCAGTGTTAACCCGGGTCCCTGGCTCTGTGAGACAGCAGTGTTAACCCGGGTCCCTGGCTCTGTGAGACAGCAGTGTTAACCCGGGCCCCTGGCTCTGTGAGACAGCAGTGTTAACCCGGGCCCCTGGCTCTGTGAGACAGCAGTGTTAAGCCGGGTCCCTGGCTCTGTGAGACAGCAGTGTTAACCCGGGCCCCCTCTCTGTGAGACAGCAGTGTTAACCCGGGCCCCTGGCTCTGTGAGGCAGCAGTGTTAACCCGGGTACCTGGTTCTGTGAGACAGCAGTGTTAACCCGGGTCCCTGGCTCTGTGAGACAGCAGTGTTAACCCGGGTCCCTGGCGCTGTGAGACAGCAGTGTTAACCCGGGTCCCTGGCTCTGTGAGACAGCAGTGTTAACCCGGGTCCCTGGCGCTGTGAGACAGCAGTGTTAACCCGGGTCCCTGGCTCTGTGAGACAGCAGTGTTAACCCGGGTCACTGGCCCTGTGAGACAGCAGTGTTAACCCGGGTCCCTGGCCCTGTGAGACAGCAGTGTTAACCCGGGTCCCTGGCGCTGTGCGACAGCAGTGTTAACCCGGGTCCCTGGCTCTGTGAGACAGCAGTATTAACCCGGGTCCCTGGCTCTGTGAGACAGCAGTGTTAACCCGGGCCCCTGGCTCTGTGAGACAGCAGTGTTAACCCGGGCCCCTGGCTCTGTGAGACAGCAGTGTTAACCCGGGTCCCTGGCTCTGTGAGACAGCAGTGTTAACCCGGGCCCCCTCTCTGTGAGACAGCAGTGTTAACCCGGGCCCCTGGCTCTGTGAGACAGCAGTGTTAACCCGGGTCCCTGGCTCTGTGAAACAGCAGTGTTAACCCGGGTCCCTGGCTCTGTGAGACAGCAGTGTTAACCCGTGTCCCTGGCGTTGTGAGACAGCAGTGTTAACCCGGGCCCCTGGCTCTGTGAGACAGCAGTGTTAACCCGGGTCCCTGGCTCTGTGAGACAGCAGTGTTAACCCGGGTCCCTGGCTCTGTGAGACAGCAGTGTTAATCCGGGTCCCTGGCACTGTGAGGCAGCAGTGTTAACCCGGGTCCCTGGCGCTGTGAGACAGCAGTGTTAACCCGGGTCCCTGGCTCTGTGAGACAGCAGTGTTAACCCGGGTCCCTGGCTCTGTGAGACAGCAGTGTTAACCCGGGTCCCTGGCTCTGTGGGACAGCAGTGTTAACCCGGGTCCCTGGCACTGTGAGGCAGCAGTGTTAACCCGGGTCCCTGGCTCTGTGAGACAGCAGTGTTAACCCGGGTCCCTGGCTCTGTGAGACAGCAGTGTTAACCCGGGTCCCTGGCACTGTGAGACAGCAGTGTTAACCCGGGTCCCTGGCTCTGTGAGACAGCAGTGTTAACCCATGTCCCTGGCTCTGTGAGACAGCAGTGTTAACCCGGGTCCCTGGCTCTGTGAGGCAGCAGTGTTAACCCGGGTCCCTGGCTCTGTGAGACAGCAGTGTTAACCCGGGTCCCTGGCTCTGTGAGACAGCAGTGTTAACCCGGGTCCCTGGCTCTGTGAGACAGCAGTGTTAACCCGGGTCCCTGGCTCTGTGAGACAGCAGTGTTAACCCGGGTCCCTGGCTCTGTGAGACAGCAGTGTTAACCCGGGTCCCTGGCTCTGTGAGACAGCAGTGTTAACCCGCGTCCCTGGCGCTGTGAGATAGCAGTGTTAACCCGGGTTCCTGGCTCTGTGAGACAGCAGTGTTAACCCGGGTCCCTGGCTCAGTGAGACAGCAGTGTTAACCCGGGTCCCTGGCTCTGTGAGACAGCAGTGTTAACCCGGGTCCCTGGCGCTGTGAGACAGCAGTGTTAACCCGGGTCCCTGGCTCTGTGAGACAGCAGTGTTAACCCGGGTCCCTGGCTCTGTGAGACAGCAGTGTTAACCCGGGTCCCTGGCTCTGTGAGACAGCAGTGTTAACCCGGGTCCCTGGCGCTGTGAGGCAGCAGTGTTAACCCGGGTCCCTGGCTCTGTGAGACAGCAGTGTTAACCCGTGTCCCTGGCGCTGTGAGACAGCAGTGTTTACCCGGGCCCCTGGCTCTGTGAGACAGCAGTGTTAACCCGGGTCCCTGGCTCTGTGAGACAGCAGTGTTAACCCGGGTCCCTGGCTCTGTGAGACAGCAGTGTTAACCCGTGTCCCTGGCTCTGTGAGACAGCAGTGTTAACCCGGGTCCCTGGCGCTGTGAGACAGCAGTGTTAACCCGGGTCCCTGGCTCTGTGAGACAGCAGTGTTAACCCGGGCCCCTGGCTCTGTGAGACAGCAGTGTTAACCCGGGTCCCTGGCTCTGTGAGACAGCAGTGTTAACCCGGGTCCCTGGCTCTGTGAGACAGCAGTGTTAACCCGGGTCCCTGGCTCTGTGAGACAGCAGTGTTAACCCGGGTCCCTGGCTCTGTGAGACAGCAGTGTTAACCCGGGCCCCTGGCTCTGTGAGACAGCAGTGTTAACCCGGGTCCCTGGCTCTGTGAGACAGCAGTGTTAACCCGGGTCCCTGGCTCAGTGAGACAGCAGTGTTAACCCGGGTCCCTGGCTCTGTGAGACAGCAGTGTTAACCCGGGTCCCTGGCTCTGTGAGACAGCAGTGTTAACCTGGGTCCCTGGCTCTGTGAGACAGCAGTGTTAACCCGGGTCCCTGGCGCTGTGAGACAGCAGTGTTAACCCGGGTCCCTGGCTCTGTGAGACAGCAGTGTTAACCCAGGTCCCTGGCTCTGTGAGACAGCAGTGTTAACCCGGGTCCCTGGCGCTGTGAGACAGCAGTGTTAACCCGGGTCCCTGGCTCTGTGAGACAGCAGTGTTAACCCGGGTCCCTGGCTCTGTGAGACAGCAGTGTTAACCCGGGCCCCTGGCGCTGTCAGACAGCAGTGTTAACCCGGGCCCCTGGCGCTGTGAGACAGCAGTGTTAACCCGGGTCCCTGGCTCTGTGGGACAGCAGTGTTAACCCGGATCCCTGGCTCTGTGAGACAGCATTGTTAACCCGGGCCCCTGGCGCTGTTAGACAGCAGTGTTAACCTGGGTCCCTGGCTCTGTGAGACAGCAGTGTTAACCCGTGTCCCTGGCGCTGTGAGACAGCAGTGTTAACCCGGGCCCCTGGCTCTGTGAGACAGCAGTGTTAACCCGGGTCCCTGGCTCTGTGAGACAGCAGTGTTAACCCGGGTCCCTGGCTCTGTGAGACAGCAGTGTTAACCCGGGTCCCTGGCTCTGTGAGACAGCAGTGTTAACCCGGGTCCATGGCGCTGTGAGACAGCAGTGTTAACCCGGGTCCCTGGCTCTGTGAGACAGCAGTGTTAACCCGGGCCCCTGGCTCTGTGAGACAGCAGTGTTAACCCGGGCCCCTGGCTCTGTGAGACAGCAGTGTTAACCCGGGTCCCTGGCTCTGTGAGACAGCAGTGTTAACCCGGGCCCCCTCTCTGTGAGACAGCAGTGTTAACCCGGGCCCCTGGCTCTGTGAGACAGCAGTGTTAACCCGGGTCCCTGGCTCTGTGAGACAGCAGTGTTAACCCGGGTCCCTGGCTCAGTGAGACAGCAGTGTTAACCCGGGTCCCTGGCTCTGTGAGACAGCAGTGTTAACCCGGGTCCCTGGCGCTGTGAGACAGCAGTGTTAACCCGGGTCCCTGGCTCTGTGAGACAGCAGTGTTAACCCGGGTCCCTGGCTCTGTGAGACAGCAGTGTTAACCCGGGTCCCTGGCTCTGTGAGACAGCAGTGTTAACCCGGGTCCCTGGCGCTGTGAGGCAGCAGTGTTAACCCGGGTCCCTGGCTCTGTGAGACAGCAGTGTTAACCCGTGTCCCTGGCGCTGTGAGACAGCAGTGTTAACCCGGGCCCCTGGCTCTGTGAGACAGCAGTGTTAACCCGGGTCCCTGGCTCTGTGAGACAGCAGTGTTAACCCGGGTCCCTGGCTCTGTGAGACAGCAGTGTTAACCCGTGTCCCTGGCTCTGTGAGACAGCAGTGTTAACCCGGGTCCCTGGCGCTGTGAGACAGCAGTGTTAACCCGGGTCCCTGGCTCTGTGAGACAGCAGTGTTAACCCGGGCCCCTGGCTCTGTGAG
Organism: Scyliorhinus torazame; assembly: GCF_047496885.1. Classification (NCBI taxonomy): domain Eukaryota; kingdom Metazoa; phylum Chordata; class Chondrichthyes; order Carcharhiniformes; family Scyliorhinidae; genus Scyliorhinus; species Scyliorhinus torazame. The sequence continues at coordinate 78,630,486 of NC_092710.1, read as the reverse complement.
ACAGCAGTGTTAACCCGGGTCCCTGGCTCTGTGAGACAGCAGTGTTAACCCGGGTCCCTGGCTCTGTGAGACAGCAGTGTTAACCCGGGTCCCTGGCTCTGTGAGACAGCAGTGTTAACCCGGGTCCCTGGCTCTGTGAGACAGCAGTGTTAACCCGGGCCCCTGGCTCTGTGAGACAGCAGTGTTAACCCGGGTCCCTGGCTCTGTGAGACAGCAGTGTTAACCCGGGTCCCTGGCTCAGTGAGACAGCAGTGTTAACCCGGGTCCCTGGCTCTGTGAGACAGCAGTGTTAACCCGGGTCCCTGGCTCTGTGAGACAGCAGTGTTAACCCGGGTCCCTGGCTCTGTGAGACAGCAGTGTTAACCTGGGTCCCTGGCTCAGTGAGACAGCAGTGTTAACCCGGGTCCCTGGCGCTGTGAGACAGCAGTGTTAACCCGGGTCCCTGGCTCTGTGAGACAGCAGTGTTAACCCGGGTCCCTGGCTCTGTGAGACAGCAGTGTTAACCCGGGTCCCTGGCGCTGTGAGACAGCAGTGTTAACCCGGGTCCCTGGTTCTGTGAGACAGCAGTGTTAACCCGGGTCCCTGGCTCTGTGAGACAGCAGTGTTAACCCGGGCCCCTGGCGCTGTGAGACAGCAGTGTTAACCCGGGCCCCTGGCGCTGTGAGACAGCAGTGTTAACCCGGGTCCCTGGCTCTGTGGGACAGCAGTGTTAACCCGGATCCCTGGCTCTGTGAGACAGCAGTGTTAACCCGGGCCCCTGGCGCTGTGAGACAGCAGTGTTAACCTGGGTCCCTGGCTCTGTGAGACAGCAGTGTTAACCCGTGTCCCTGGCGCTGTGAGACAGCAGTGTTAACCCGGGCCCCTGGCTCTGTGAGACAGCAGTGTTAACCCGGGTCCCTGGCTCTGTGAGACAGCAGTGTTAACCCGGGTCCCTGGCTCTGTGAGACAGCAGTGTTAACCCGGGTCCCTGGCTCTGTGAGACAGCAGTGTTAACCCGGGTCCATGGCGCTGTGAGACAGCAGTGTTAACCCGGGTCCCTGGCTCTGTGAGACAGCAGTGTTAACCCGGGTCCCTGGCTCTGTGAGACAGCAGTGTTAACCCGGGTACCTGGCTCTGTGAGACAGCAGTGTTAACCCGGGTCCCTGGCTCTGTGAGACAGCAGTGTTAACCCGGGTCCCTGGCTCTGTGAGACAGCAGTGTTAACCCGGGTCCCTGGCGCTGTGAGGCAGCAGTGTTAACCCGGGTACCTGGCTCTGTGAGACAGCAGTGTTAACCCGTATCCCTGGCGCTGTGAGACAGCAGTGTTAACCCGGGCCCCTGGCTCTGTGAGACAGCAGTGTTAACCCGGGTCCCTGGCTCTGTGAGACAGCAGTGTTAACCCGGGTCCCTGGCTCTGTGAGACAGCAGTGTTAACCCGGGTCCCTGGCTCTGTGAGACAGCAGTGTGAACCCGGGTCCCTGGCGCTGTGAGACAGCAGTGTTAACCCGGGTCCCTGGCTCTGTGAGACAGCAGTGTTAACCCGGGCCCCTGGCTCTGTGAGACAGCAGTGTTAACCCGGGTCCCTGGCTCTGTGAGACAGCAGTGTTAACCCGGGTCCCTGGCTCTGTGAGACAGCAGTGTTAACCCGGGTCCCTGGCTCTGTGAGACAGCAGTGTTAACCCGGGTCCCTGGCTCTGTGAGACAGCAGTGTTAACCCGGGTCCCTGGCTCTGTGAGACAGCAGTGTTAACCCGGGTCCCTGGCTCTGTGAGACAGCAGTGTTAACCCGTGTCCCTGGCTCTGTGAGACAGCAGTGTTAACCCGGGTCCCTGGCGCTGTGAGACAGCAGTGTTAACCCAGGTCCCTGGCTCTGTGAGACAGCAGTGTTAACCCGGGCCCCTGGCTCTGTGAGACAGCAGTGTTAATCCGGGTCCCTGGCTCTGTGAGACAGCAGTGTTAACCCGGGTCCCTGGCTCTGTGAGACAGCAGTGTTAACCCGGGTCCCTGGCTCTGTGAGACAGCAGTGTTAACCCGGGTCCCTGGCTCTGTGAGACAGCAGTGTTAACCCGGGCCCCTGGCTCTGTGAGACAGCAGTGTTAACCCGGGTCCCTGGCTCTGTGAGACAGCAGTGTTAACCCGGGTCCCTGGCTCAGTGAGACAGCAGTGTTAACCCGGGTCCCTGGCTCTGTGAGACAGCAGTGTTAACCCGGGTCCCTGGCTCTGTGAGACAGCAGTGTTAACCCGGGTCCCTGGCTCTGTGAGACAGCAGTGTTAACCTGGGTCCCTGGCTCTGTGAGACAGCAGTGTTAACCCGGGTCCCTGGCGCTGTGAGACAGCAGTGTTAACCCGGGTCCCTGGCTCTGTGAGACAGCAGTGTTAACCCGGGTCCCTGGCTCTGTGAGACAGCAGTGTTAACCCGGGTCCCTTGCGCTGTGAGACAGCTGTGTTAACCCGGGTCCCTGGCTCTGTGAGACAGCAGTGTTAACCCGGGTCCCTGGCTCTGTGAGACAGCAGTGTTAACCCGGGCCCCTGGCGCTGTGAGACAGCAGTGTTAACCCGGGCCCCTGGCGCTGTGAGACAGCAGTGTTAACCCGGGTCCCTGGCTCTGTGGGACAGCAGTGTTAACCCGGATCCCTGGCTCTGTGAGACAGCAGTGTTAACCCGGGCCCCTGGCGCTGTGAGACAGCAGTGTTAACCTGGGTCCCTGGCTCTGTGAGACAGCAGTGTTAACCCGTGTCCCTGGCGCTGTGAGACAGCAGTGTTAACCCGGGCCCCTGGCTCTGTGAGACAGCAGTGTTAACCCGGGTCCCTGGCTCTGTGAGACAGCAGTGTTAACCAGGGTCCCTGGCTCTGTGAGACAGCAGTGTTAACCCGGGTCCCTGGCTCTGTGAGACAGCAGTGTTAACCCGGGTCCATGGCGCTGTGAGACAGCAGTGTTAACCCGGGTCCCTGGCTCTGTGTGACAGCAGTGTTAACCCGGGTCCCTGGCTCTGTGAGACAGCAGTGTTAACCCGGGTACCTGGCTCTGTGAGACAGCAGTGTTAACCCGGGTCCCTGGCTCTGTGAGACAGCAGTGTTAACCCGGGTCCCTGGCTCTGTGAGACAGCAGTGTTAACCCGGGTCCCTGGCGCTGTGAGGCAGCAGTGTTAACCCGGGCACCTGGCTCTGTGAGACAGCAGTGTTAACCCGTGTCCCTGGCGCTGTGAGACAGCAGTGTTAACCCGGGCCCCTGGCTCTGTGAGACAGCAGTGTTAACCCGGGTCCCTGGCTCTGTGAGACAGCAGTGTTAACCCGGGTCCCTGGCTCTGTGAGACAGCAGTGTTAACCCGGGTCCCTGGCTCTGTGAGACAGCAGTGTGAACCCGGGTCCCTGGCGCTGTGAGACAGCAGTGTTAACCCGGGTCCCTGGCTCTGTGAGACAGCAGTGTTAACCCGGGCCCCTGGCTCTGTGAGACAGCAGTGTTAACCCGGGTCCCTGGCTCTGTGAGACAGCAGTGTTAACCCGGGTCCCTGGCTCTGTGAGACAGCAGTGTTAACCCGGGTCCCTGGCTCTGTGAGACAGCAGTGTTAACCCGGGTCCCTGGCTCTGTGAGACAGCAGTGTTAACCCGGGCCCCTGGCTCTGTGAGACAGCAGTGTTAACCCGGGTCCCTGGCTCTGTGAGACAGCAGTGTTAACCCGGGTCACTGGCTCAGTGAGACAGCAGTGTTAACCCGGGTCCCTGGCTCTGTGAGACAGCAGTGTTAACCCGGGTCCCTGGCTCTGTGAGACAGCAGTGTTAACCCGGGTCCCTGGCTCTGTGAGACAGCAGTGTTAACCTGGGTCCCTGGCTCTGTGAGACAGCAGTGTTAACCCGGGTCCCTGGCGCTGTGAGACAGCAGTGTTAACCCGGGTCCCTGGCTCTGTGAGACAGCAGTGTTAACCCGGGTCCCTGGCTCTGTGAGACAGCAGTGTTAACCCGGGTCCCTGGCGCTGTGAGACAGCAGTGTTAACCCGGGTCCCTGGCTCTGTGAGACAGCAGTGTTAACCCGGGTCCCTGGCTCTGTGAGACAGCAGTGTTAACCCGGGCCCCTGGCGCTGTGAGACAGCAGTGTTAACCCGGGCCCCTGGCGCTGTGAGACAGCAGTGTTAACCCGGGTCCCTGGCTCTGTGGGACAGCAGTGTTAACCCGGATCCCTGGCTCTGTGAGACAGCAGTGTTAACCCGGGCCCCTTGCGCTGTGAGACAGCAGTGTTAACCCGGGTCCCTGGCTCTGTGAGACAGCAGTGTTAACCCGTGTCCCTGGCGCTGTGAGACAGCAGTGTTAACCCGGGCCCCTGGCTCTGTGAGACAGCAGTGTTAGCCCGGGTCCCTGGCTCTGTGAGACAGCAGTGTTAACTCGGGTCCCTGGCTCTGTGAGACAGCAGTGTTAACCCGGGTCCCTGGCTCTGTGAGACAGCAGTGTTAACCAGGGTCCCTGGCTCTGTGAGACAGCAGTGTTAACCCGGGTCCCTGGCGCTGTGAGACAGCAGTGTTAACCCGGGTCCCTGGCTCTGTGAGACAGCAGTGTTAACCCGGGTCCCTGGCTCTGTGAGACAGCAGTGTTAACCCGGGTCCCTGGCGCTGTGAGACAGCAGTGTTAACCCGGGTCCCTGGCTCTGTGAGACAGCAGTGTTAACCCGGGTCCCTGGCTCTGTGAGACAGTAGTGTTAACCCGGGCCCCTGGCGCTGTGAGACAGCAGTGTTAACCCGGGCCCCTGGCGCTGTGAGACAGCAGTGTTAACCCGGGTCCCTGGCTCTGTGGGACAGCAGTGTTAACCCGGATCCCTGGCTCTGTGAGACAGCAGTGTTAACCCGGGCCCCTGGCGCTGTGAGACAGCAGTGTTAACCCGGGTCCCTGGCTCTGTGAGACAGCAGTGTTAACCCGTGTCCCTGGCGCTGTGAGACAGCAGTGTTAACCCGGGCCCCTGGCTCTGTGAGACAGCAGTGTTAACCCGGGTCCCTGGCTCTGTGAGACAGCAGTGTTAACCCGGGTCCCTGGCTCTGTGAGACAGCAGTGTTAATCCGGGTCCCTGGCACTGTGAGGCAGCAGTGTTAACCCGGGTCCCTGGCGCTGTGAGACAGCAGTGTTAACCCGGGTCCCTGGCTCTGTGAGACAGCAGTGTTAACCCGGGTCCCTGGCTCTGTGAGACAGCAGTGTTAACCCAGGTCCCTGGCTCTGTGGGACAGCAGTGTTAACCCGGGTCCCTGGCACTGTGAGGCAGCAGTGTTAACCCGGGTCCCTGGCTCTGTGAGACAGCAGTGTTAACCCGGGTCCCTGGCTCTGTGAGACAGCAGTGTTAACCCGGGCCCCTGGCCCTGTGAGACAGCAGTGTTAACCCGGGTCCCTGGCCCTGTGAGACAGCAGTGTTAACCCGGGTCCCTGGCGCTGTGAGACAGCAGTGTTAACCCGGGTCCCTGGCTCTGTGAGACAGCAGTGTTAACCCGGGTCCCTGGCTCTGTGAGACAGCAGTGTTAACCCGGGTCCCTGGCTCTGTGAGACAGCAGTGTTAACCCGGGTCCATGGCGCTGTGAGACAGCAGTGTTAACCCGGGTCCCTGGCTCTGTGAGACAGCAGTGTTAACCCAGGTCCCTGGCTCTGTGAGACAGCAGTGTTAACCCGGGTACCTGGCTCTGTGAGACAGCAGTGTTAACCCGGGTCCCTGGCTCTGTGAGACAGCAGTGTTAACCCGGGTCCCTGGCTCTGTGAGACAGCAGTGTTAACCCGGGTCCCTGGCGCTGTGAGGCAGCAGTGTTAACCCGGGTACCTGGCTCTGTGAGACAGCAGTGTTAACCCGTGTCCCTGGCGCTGTGAGACAGCAGTGTTAACCCGGGCCCCTGGCTCTGTGAGACAGCAGTGTTAACCCGGGTCCCTGGCTCTGTGAGACAGCAGTGTTAACCCGTGTCCCTGGCTCTGTGAGACAGCAGTGTTAACCCGGGTCCCTGGCTCTGTGAGACAGCAGTGTGAACCCGGGTCCCTGGCGCTGTGAGACAGCAGTGTTAACCCGGGTCCCTGGCTCTGTGAGACAGCAGTGTTAACACGGGCCCCTGGCTCTGTGAGACAGCAGTGTTAACCCGGGTCCCTGGCTCTGTGAGACAGCAGTGTTAACCCGGGTCCCTGGCTCTGTGAGACAGCAGTGTTAACCCGGGTCCCTGGCTCTGTGAGACAGCAGTGTTAACCCGGGTCCCTGGCTCTGTGAGACAGCAGTGTTAACCCGGGCCCCTGGCTCTGTGAGACAGCAGTGTTAACCCGGGTCCCTGGCTCTGTGAGACAGCAGTGTTAACCCGGGTCACTGGCTCAGTGAGACAGCAGTGTTAACCCGGGTCCCTGGCTCTGTGAGACAGCAGTGTTAACCCGGGTCCCTGGCTCTGTGAGACAGCAGTGTTAACCCGGGTCCCTGGCTCTGTGAGACAGCAGTGTTACCCTGGGTCCCTGGCTCTGTGAGACAGCAGTGTTAACCCGGGTCCCTGGCGCTGTGAGACAGCAGTGTTAACCCGGGTCCCTGGCTCTGTGAGACAGCAGTGTTAACCCGGGTCCCTGGCTCTGTGAGACAGCAGTGTTAACCCGGGTCCCTGGCGCTGTGAGACAGCAGTGTTAACCCGGGTCCCTGGCTCTGTGAGACAGCAGTGTTAACCCGGGTCCCTGGCTCTGTGAGACAACAGTGTTAACCCGGGCCCCTGGCGCTGTGAGACAGCAGTGTTAACCCGGGCCCCGGCGCTGTGAGACAGCAGTGTTAACCCGGGTCCCTGGCTCTGTGGGACAGCAGTGTTAACCCGGATCCCTGGCTCTGTGAGACAGCAGTGTTAACCCGGGCCCCTGGCGCTGTGAGACAGCAGTGTTAACCCGGGTCCCTGGCTCTGTGAGACAGCAGTGTTAACCCGTGTCCCTGGCGCTGTGAGACAGCAGTGTTAACCCGGGCCCCTGGCTCTGTGAGACAGCAGTGTTAGCCCGGGTCCCTGGCTCTGTGAGACAGCAGTGTTAACCCGGGTCCCTGGCTCTGTGAGACAGCAGTGTTAACCCGGGTCCCTGGCTCTGTGAGACAGCAGTGTTAACCAGGGTCCCTGGCTCTGTGAGACAGCAGTGTTAACCCGGGTCCCTGGCGCTGTGAGACAGCAGTGTTAACCCGGGTCCCTGGCTCTGTGAGACAGCAGTGTTAACCCGGGTCCCTGGCTCTGTGAGACAGCAGTGTTAACCCGGGTCCCTGGCGCTGTGAGACAGCAGTGTTAACCCGGGTCCCTGGCTCTGTGAGACAGCAGTGTTAACCCGGGTCCCTGGCTCTGTGAGACAGTAGTGTTAACCCGGGCCCCTGGCGCTGTGAGACAGCAGTGTTAACCCGGGCCCCTGGCGCTGTGAGACAGCAGTGTTAACCCGGGTCCCTGGCTCTGTGGGACAGCAGTGTTAACCCGGATCCCTGGCTCTGTGAGACAGCAGTGTTAACCCGGGCCCCTGGCGCTGTGAGACAGCAGTGTTAACCCGGGTCCCTGGCTCTGTGAGACAGCAGTGTTAACCCGTGTCCCTGGCGCTGTGAGACAGCAGTGTTAACCCGGGCCCCTGGCTCTGTGAGACAGCAGTGTTAACCCGGGTCCCTGGCTCTGTGAGACAGCAGTGTTAACCCGGGTCCCTGGCTCTGTGAGACAGCAGTGTTAATCCGGGTCCCTGGCACTGTGAGGCAGCAGTGTTAACCCGGGTCCCTGGCGCTGTGAGACAGCAGTGTTAACCCGGGTCCCTGGCTCTGTGAGACAGCAGTGTTAACCCGGGTCCCTGGCTCTGTGAGACAGCAGTGTTAACCCGGGTCCCTGGCTCTGTGGGACAGCAGTGTTAACCCGGGTCCCTGGCACTGTGAGGCAGCAGTGTTAACCCGGGTCCCTGGCTCTGTGAGACAGCAGTGTTAACCCGGGTCCCTGGCTCTGTGAGACAGCAGTGTTAACCCGGGCCCCTGGCCCTGTGAGACAGCAGTGTTAACCCGGGTCCCTGGCCCTGTGAGACAGCAGTGTTAACCCGGGTCCCTGGCGCTGTGAGACAGCAGTGTTAACCCGGGTCCCTGGCTCTGTGAGACAGCAGTGTTAACCCGGGTCCCTGGCTCTGTGAGACAGCAGTGTTAACCCGGGCCCCTGGCTCTGTGAGACAGCAGTGTTAACCCGGGCCCCTGGCTCTGTGAGACAGCAGTGTTAACCCGGGTCCCTGGCTCTGTGAGACAGCAGTGTTAACCCGGGCCCCCTCTCTGTGAGACAGCAGTGTTAACCCGGGCCCCTGGCTCTGTGAGACAGCAGTGTTAACCCGGGTCCCTTGCTCTGTGAGACAGCAGTGTTAACCCGGGTCCCTGGCTCTGTGAGACAGCAGTGTTAACCCGGGTCCCTGGCGCTGTGAGACAGCAGTGTTAACCCGGGTCCCTGGCTCTGTGAGACAGCAGTGTTAACCCGGGTCCCTGGCGCTGTGAGACAGCAGTGTTAACCCGGGTCCCTGGCTCTGTGAGACAGCAGTGTTAACCCGGGTCACTGGCCCTGTGAGACAGCAGTGTTAACCCGGGTCCCTGGCCCTGTGAGACAGCAGTGTTAACCCGGGTCCCTGGCGCTGTGAGACAGCAGTGTTAACCCGGGTCCCTGGCTCTGTGAGACAGCAGTGTTAACCCGGGTCCCTGGCTCTGTGAGACAGCAGTGTTAACCCGGGCCCCTGGCTCTGTGAGACAGCAGTGTTAACCCGGGCCCCTGGCTCTGTGAGACAGCAGTGTTAACCCGGGTCCCTGGCTCTGTGAGACAGCAGTGTTAACCCGGGCCCCCTCTCTGTGAGACAGCAGTGTTAACCCGGGCCCCTGGCTCTGTGAGACAGCAGTGTTAACCCGGGTCCCTGGCTCTGTGAGACAGCAGTGTTAACCCGGGTCCCTGGCTCTGTGAGACAGCAGTGTTAACCCGTGTCCCTGGCGCTGTGAGACAGCAGTGTTAACCCGGGCCCCTTGCTCTGTGAGACAGCAGTGTTAACCCGGGTCCCTGGCTCTGTGAGACAGCAGTGTTAACCCGGGTCCCTGGCTCTGTGAGACAGCAGTGTTAATCCGGGTCCCTGGCACTGTGAGGCAGCAGTGTTAACCCGGGTCCCTGGCGCTGTGAGACAGCAGTGTTAACCCGGGTCCCTGGCTCTGTGAGACAGCAGTGTTAACCCGGGTCCCTGGCTCTGTGAGACAGCAGTGTTAACCCGGGTCCCTGGCTCTGTGGGACAGCAGTGTTAACCCGGGTCCCTGGCACTGTGAGGCAGCAGTGTTAACCCGGGTCCCTGGCTCTGTGAGACAGCAGTGTTAACCCAGGTCCCTGGCTCTGTGAGACAGCAGTGTTAACCCAGGCCCCTGGCCCTGTGAGACAGCAGTGTTAACCCGGGTCCCTGGCCCTGTGAGACAGCAGTGTTCACCCGGGTCCCTGGCGCTGTGAGACAGCAGTGTTAACCCGGGTCCCTGGCTCTGTGAGACAGCAGTGTTAACCCGGGTCCCTGGCTCTGTGAGACAGCAGTGTTAACCCGGGTCCCTGGCTCTGTGAGACAGCAGTGTTAACCCGGGCCCCTGGCTCTGTGAGACAGCAGTGTTAACCCGGGTCCCTGGCTCTGTGAGACAGCAGTGTTAACCCGGGCCCCCTCTCTGTGAGACAGCAGTGTTAACCCGGGCCCCTGGCTCTGTGAGACAGCAGTGTTAACCCGGGTCCCTGGCTCTGTGAGACAGCAGTGTTAACCCGGGTCCCTGGCTCTGTGAGACAGCAGTGTTAACCCGGGTCCCTGGCGCTGTGAGACAGCAGTGTTAACCCGGGTCCCTGGCTCTGTGAGACAGCAGTGTTAACCCGGGTCCCTGGCGCTGTGAGACAGCAGTGTTAACCCGGGTCCCTGGCTCTGTGAGACAGCAGTGTTAACCCGGGTCACTGGCCCTGTGAGACAGCAGTGTTAACCCGGGTCCCTGGCCCTGTGAGACAGCAGTGTTAACCCGGGTCCCTGGCGCTGTGAGACAGCAGTGTTAACCCGGGTCCCTGGCTCTGTGAGACAGCAGTGTTAACCCGGGTCCCTGGCTCTGTGAGACAGCAGTGTTAACCCGGGCCCCTGGCTCTGTGAGACAGCAGTGTTAACCCGGGCCCCTGGCTCTGTGAGACAGCAGTGTTAACCCGGGTCCCTGGCTCTGTGAGACAGCAGTGTTAACCCGGGCCCCCTCTCTGTGAGACAGCAGTGTTAACCCGGGTCCCTGGCTCTGTGAGACAGCAGTGTTAATCCGGGTCCCTGGCACTGTGAGGCAGCAGTGTTAACCCGGGTCCCTGGCACTGTGAGACAGCAGTGTTAACCCGGGTCCCTGGCTCTGTGAGACAGCAGTGTTAACCCGGGTCCCTGGCTCTGTGAGACAGCAGTGTTAACCCGGGCCCCTGGCGCTGTGAGACAGCAGTGTTAACCCGGGTCCCTGGCTCTGTGAGACAGCAGTGTTAACCCGTGTCCCTGGCGCTGTGAGACAGCAGTGTTAACCCGGGCCCCTGGCTCTGTGAGACAGCAGTGTTAACCCGGGTCCCTGGCTCTGTGAGACAGCAGTGTTAACCCGGGTCCCTGGCTCTGTGAGACAGCAGTGTTAATCCGGGTCCCTGGCACTGTGAGGCAGCAGTGTTAACCCGGGTCCCTGGCGCTGTGAGACAGCAGTGTTAACTCGGGTCCCTGGCTCTGTGAGACAGCAGTGTTAACCCGGGTCCCTGGCTCTGTGAGACAGCAGTGTTAACCCGGGTCCCTGGCTCTGTGGGACAGCAGTGTTAACCCGGGTCCCTGGCACTGTGAGGCAGCAGTGTTAACCCGGGTCCCTGGCTCTGTGAGACAGCAGTGTTAACCCGGGTCCCTGGCTCTGTGAGACAGCAGTGTTAACCCGGGCCCCTGGCCCTGTGAGACAGCAGTGTTAACCCGGGTCCCTGGCCCTGTGAGACAGCAGTGTTAACCCGGGTCCCTGGCGCTGTGAGACAGCAGTGTTAACCCGGGTCCCTGGCTCTGTGAGACAGCAGTGTTAACCCGGGTCCCTGGCTCTGTGAGACAGCAGTGTTAACCCGGGTCCCTGGCTCTGTGAGACAGCAGTGTTAACCCGGGTCCCTGGCGCTGTGAGACAGCAGTGTTAACCCGGGTCCCTGGCTCTGTGAGACAGCAGTGTTAACCCGGGTCCCTGGCTCTGTGAGACAGCAGTGTTAACCCGGGTCCCTGGCGCTGTGAGACAGCAGTGTTAACCCGGGTCCCTGGCTCTGTGAGACAGCAGTGTTAACCCGGGTCCCTGGCTCTGTGAGACAGCAGTGTTAACCCGGGCCCCTGGCGCTGTGAGACAGCAGTGTTAACCCGGGCCCCTGGCGCTGTGAGACAGCAGTGTTAACCCGGGTCCCTGGCTCTGTGGGACAGCAGTGTTAACCCGGATCCCTGGCTCTGTGAGACAGCAGTGTTAACCCGGGCCCCTGGCGCTGTGAGACAGCAGTGTTAACCCGGGTCCCTGGCTCTGTGAGACAGCAGTGTTAACCCGTGTCCCTGGCGCTGTGAGACAGCAGTGTTAACCCGGGCCCCTGGCTCTGTGAGACAGCAGTGTTAGCCCGGGTCCCTGGCTCTGTGAGACAGCAGTGTTAACCCGGGTCCCTGGCTCTGTGAGACAGCAGTGTTAACCCGGGTCCCTGGCTCTGTGAGACAGCAGTGTTAACCAGGGTCCCTGGCTCTGTGAGACAGCAGTGTTAACCCGGGTCCCTGGCGCTGTGAGACAGCAGTGTTAACCCGGGTCCCTGGCTCTGTGAGACAGCAGTGTTAACCCGGGTCCCTGGCTCTGTGAGACAGCAGTGTTAACCCGGGTCCCTGGCGCTGTGAGACAGCAGTGTTAACCCGGGTCCCTGGCTCTGTGAGACAGCAGTGTTAACCCGGGTCCCTGGCTCTGTGAGACAGTAGTGTTAACCCGGGCCCCTGGCGCTGTGAGACAGCAGTGTTAACCCGGGCCCCTGGCGCTGTGAGACAGCAGTGTTAACCCGGGTCCCTGGCTCTGTGGGACAGCAGTGTTAACCCGGATCCCTGGCTCTGTGAGACAGCAGTGTTAACCCGGGCCCCTGGCGCTGTGAGACAGCAGTGTTAACCCGGGTCCCTGGCTCTGTGAGACAGCAGTGTTAACCCGTGTCCCTGGCGCTGTGAGACAGCAGTGTTAACCCGGGCCCCTGGCTCTGTGAGACAGCAGTGTTAACCTGGGTCCCTGGCTCTGTGAGACAGCAGTGTTAACCCGGGTCCCTGGCTCTGTGAGACAGCAGTGTTAATCCGGGTCCCTGGCACTGTGAGGCAGCAGTGTTAACCCGGGTCCCTGGCGCTGTGAGACAGCAGTGTTAACCCGGGTCCCTGGCTCTGTGAGACAGCAGTGTTAACCCGGGTCCCTGGCTCTGTGAGACAGCAGTGTTAACCCGGGTCCCTGGCTCTGTGGGACAGCAGTGTTAACCCGGGTCCCTGGCACTGTGAGGCAGCAGTGTTAACCCGGGTCCCTGGCTCTGTGAGACAGCAGTGTTAACCCGGGTCCCTGGCTCTGTGAGACAGCAGTGTTAACCCGGGCCCCTGGCCCTGTGAGACAGCAGTGTTAACCCGGGCCCCTGGCTCTGTGAGACAGCAGTGTTAACCCGGGTCCCTGGCTCTGTGAGACAGCAGTGTTAACCCGGGTCCCTGGCTCTGTGAGACAGCAGTGTTAACCCGTGTCCCTGGCGCTGTGAGACAGCAGTGTTAACCCGGGCCCCTGGCTCTGTGAGACAGCAGTGTTAACCCGGGTCCCTGGCTCTGTGAGACAGCAGTGTTAACCCGGGTCCCTGGCTCTGTGAGACAGCAGTGTTAATCCGGGTCCCTGGCACTGTGAGGCAGCAGTGTTAACCCGGGTCCCTGGCGCTGTGAGACAGCAGTGTTAACCCGGGTCCCTGGCTCTGTGAGACAGCAGTGTTAACCCGGGTCCCTGGCTCTGTGAGACAGCAGTGTTAACCCGGGTCCCTGGCTCTGTGGGACAGCAGTGTTAACCCGGGTCCCTGGCACTGTGAGGCAGCAGTGTTAACCCGGGTCCCTGGCTCTGTGAGACAGCAGTGTTAACCCGGGTCCCTGGCTCTGTGAGACAGCAGTGTTAACCCAGGCCCCTGGCCCTGTGAGACAGCAGTGTTAACCTGGGTCCCTGGCGCTGTGAGACAGCAGTGTTCACCCGGGTCCCTGGCGCTGTGAGACAGCAGTGTTAACCCGGGTCCCTGGCTCTGTGAGACAGCAGTGTTAACCCGGGTCCCTGGCTCTGTGAGACAGCAGTGTTAACCCGGGTCCCTGGCTCTGTGAGACAGCAGTGTTAACCCGGGCCCCTGGCTCTGTGAGACAGCAGTGTTAACCCGGGTCCCTGGCTCTGTGAGACAGCAGTGTTAACCCGGGCCCCCTCTCTGTGAGACAGCAGTGTTAACCCGGGCCCCTGGCTCTGTGAGACAGCAGTGTTAACCCGGGTCCCTGGCTCTGTGAGACAGCAGTGTTAACCCGGGTCCCTGGCTCTGTGAGACAGCAGTGTTAACCCGGGTCCCTGGCGCTGTGAGACAGATGTGTTAACCCGGGTCCCTGGCTCTGTGAGACAGCAGTGTTAACCCGGGTCCCTGGCGCTGTGAGACAGCAGTGTTAACCCGGGTCCCTGGCTCTGTGAGACAGCAGTGTTAACCCGGGTCACTGGCCCTGTGAGACAGCAGTGTTAACCCGGGTCCCTGGCCCTGTGAGACAGCAGTGTTAACCCGGGTCCCTGGCGCTGTGAGACAGCAGTGTTAACCCGGGTCCCTGGCTCTGTGAGACAGCAGTGTTAACCCGGGTCCCTGGCTCTGTGAGACAGCAGTGTTAACCCGGGCCCCTGGCTCTGTGAGACAGCAGTGTTAACCCGGGCCCCTGGCTCTGTGAGACAGCAGTGTTAACCCGGGTCCCTGGCTCTGTGAGACAGCAGTGTTAACCCGGGCCCCCTCTCTGTGAGACAGCAGTGTTAACCCGGGCCCCTGGCTCTGTGAGACAGCAGTGTTAACCCGGGTCGCTGGCTCTGTGAGACAGCAGTGTTAACCCGGGTCCCTGGCTCTGTGAGACAGCAGTGTTAACCCAGGTCCCTGGCTCTGTGAGACAGCAGTGTTAACCCGGGTCCCTGGCTCTGTGAGACAGCAGTGTTAACCCGGGTCCCTGGCTCTGTGAGACAGCAGTGTTAACCCGGGTCCCTGGCTCTGTGAGACAGCAGTGTTAACACGGGTCCCTGGCTCTGTGAGACAGCAGTGTTAACCCAGGTCCCTGGCTCTGTGAGACAGCAGTGTTAACCCGGGTCCCTGGCTCTGTGAGACAGCAGTGTTAACCCGGGCCCCTGGCTCTGTGAGACAGCAGTGTTAACCTGGGTCCCTGGCTCTGTGAGACAGCAGTGTTAACCCGGGTCCCTGGCTCTGTGAGACAGCAGTGTTAATCCGGGTCCCTGGCACTGTGAGGCAGCAGTGTTAACCCGGGTCCCTGGCGCTGTGAGACAGCAGTGTTAACCCGGGTCCCTGGCTCTGTGAGACAGCAGTGTTAACCCGGGTCCCTGGCTCTGTGAGACAGCAGTGTTAACCCGGGTCCCTGGCTCTGTGGGACAGCAGTGTTAACCCGGGTCCCTGGCACTGTGAGGCAGCAGTGTTAACCCGGGTCCCTGGCTCTGTGAGACAGCAGTGTTAACCCGGGTCCCTGGCTCTGTGAGACAGCAGTGTTAACCCGGGCCCCTGGCCCTGTGAGACAGCAGTGTTAACCCGGGCCCCTGGCTCTGTGAGACAGCAGTGTTAACCCGGGTCCCTGGCTCTGTGAGACAGCAGTGTTAACCCGGGTCCCTGGCTCTGTGAGACAGCAGTGTTAACCCGTGTCCCTGGCGCTGTGAGACAGCAGTGTTAACCCGGGCCCCTGGCTCTGTGAGACAGCAGTGTTAACCCGGGTCCCTGGCTCTGTGAGACAGCAGTGTTAACCCGGGTCCCTGGCTCTGTGAGACAGCAGTGTTAATCCGGGTCCCTGGCACTGTGAGGCAGCAGTGTTAACCCGGGTCCCTGGCGCTGTGAGACAGCAGTGTTAACCCGGGTCCCTGGCTCTGTGAGACAGCAGTGTTAACCCGGGTCCCTGGCTCTGTGAGACAGCAGTGTTAACCCGGGTCCCTGGCTCTGTGGGACAGCAGTGTTAACCCGGGTCCCTGGCACTGTGAGGCAGCAGTGTTAACCCGGGTCCCTGGCTCTGTGAGACAGCAGTGTTAACCCGGGTCCCTGGCTCTGTGAGACAGCAGTGTTAACCCAGGCCCCTGGCCCTGTGAGACAGCAGTGTTAACCTGGGTCCCTGGCGCTGTGAGACAGCAGTGTTCACCCGGGTCCCTGGCGCTGTGAGACAGCAGTGTTAACCCGGGTCCCTGGCTCTGTGAGACAGCAGTGTTAACCCGGGTCCCTGGCTCTGTGAGACAGCAGTGTTAACCCGGGTCCCTGGCTCTGTGAGACAGCAGTGTTAACCCGGGCCCCTGGCTCTGTGAGACAGCAGTGTTAACCCGGGTCCCTGGCTCTGTGAGACAGCAGTGTTAACCCGGGCCCCCTCTCTGTGAGACAGCAGTGTTAACCCGGGCCCCTGGCTCTGTGAGACAGCAGTGTTAACCCGGGTCCCTGGCTCTGTGAGACAGCAGTGTTAACCCGGGTCCCTGGCTCTGTGAGACAGCAGTGTTAACCCGGGTCCCTGGCGCTGTGAGACAGCAGTGTTAACCCGGGTCCCTGGCTCTGTGAGACAGCAGTGTTAACCCGGGTCCCTGGCGCTGTGAGACAGCAGTGTTAACCCGGGTCCCTGGCTCTGTGAGACAGCAGTGTTAACCCGGGTCACTGGCCCTGTGAGACAGCAGTGTTAACCCGGGTCCCTGGCCCTGTGAGACAGCAGTGTTAACCCGGGTCCCTGGCGCTGTGAGACAGCAGTGTTAACCCGGGTCCCTGGCTCTGTGAGACAGCAGTGTTAACCCGGGTCCCTGGCTCTGTGAGACAGCAGTGTTAACCCGGGCCCCTGGCTCTGTGAGACAGCAGTGTTAACCCGGGCCCCTGGCTCTGTGAGACAGCAGTGTTAACCCGGGTCCCTGGCTCTGTGAGACAGCAGTGTTAACCCGGGCCCCCTCTCTGTGAGACAGCAGTGTTAACCCGGGCCCCTGGCTCTGTGAGACAGCAGTGTTAACCCGGGTCGCTGGCTCTGTGAGACAGCAGTGTTAACCCGGGTCCCTGGCTCTGTGAGACAGCAGTGTTAACCCGGGTCCCTGGCTCTGTGAGACAGCAGTGTTAACCCGGGCCCCTGGCCCTGTGAGACAGCAGTGTTAACCCGGGTCCCTGGCCCTGTGAGACAGCAGTGTTAACCCGGGTCCCTGGCGCTGTGAGACAGCAGTGTTAACCCGGGTCCCTGGCTCTGTGAGACAGCAGTGTTAACCCGGGTCCCTGGCTCTGTGAGACAGCAGTGTTAACCCGGGTCCCTGGCTCTGTGAGACAGCAGTGTTAACCCGGGTCCCTGGCGCTGTGAGACAGCAGTGTTAACCCGGGTCCCTGGCTCTGTGAGACAGCAGTGTTAACCCGGGTCCCTGGCTCTGTGAGACAGCAGTGTTAACCCGGGTCCCTGGCGCTGTGAGACAGCAGTGTTAACCCGGGTCCCTGGCTCTGTGAGACAGCAGTGTTAACCCGGGTCCCTGGCTCTGTGAGACAGCAGTGTTAACCCGGGCCCCTGGCGCTGTGAGACAGCAGTGTTAACCCGGGCCCCTGGCGCTGTGAGACAGCAGTGTTAACCCGGGTCCCTGGCTCTGTGGGACAGCAGTGTTAACCCGGATCCCTGGCTCTGTGAGACAGCAGTGTTAACCCGGGCCCCTGGCGCTGTGAGACAGCAGTGTTAACCCGGGTCCCTGGCTCTGTGAGACAGCAGTGTTAACCCGTGTCCCTGGCGCTGTGAGACAGCAGTGTTAACCCGGGCCCCTGGCTCTGTGAGACAGCAGTGTTAGCCCGGGTCCCTGGCTCTGTGAGACAGCAGTGTTAACCCGGGTCCCTGGCTCTGTGAGACAGCAGTGTTAACCCGGGTCCCTGGCTCTGTGAGACAGCAGTGTTAACCAGGGTCCCTGGCTCTGTGAGACAGCAGTGTTAACCCGGGTCCCTGGCTCTGTGAGACAGCAGTGTTAACCCGGGTCCCTGGCTCTGTGAGACAGCAGTGTTAACCCGTGTCCCTGGCGCTGTGAGACAGCAGTGTTAACCCGGGCCCCTGGCTCTGTGAGACAGCAGTGTTAACCCGGGTCCCTGGCTCTGTGAGACAGCAGTGTTAACCCGGGTCCCTGGCTCTGTGAGACAGCAGTGTTAATCCGGGTCCCTGGCACTGTGAGGCAGCAGTGTTAACCCGGGTCCCTGGCGCTGTGAGACAGCAGTGTTAACCCGGGTCCCTGGCTCTGTGAGACAGCAGTGTTAACCCGGGTCCCTGGCTCTGTGAGACAGCAGTGTTAACCCGGGTCCCTGGCTCTGTGGGACAGCAGTGTTAACCCGGGTCCCTGGCACTGTGAGGCAGCAGTGTTAACCCGGGTCCCTGGCTCTGTGAGACAGCAGTGTTAACCCGGGTCCCTGGCTCTGTGAGACAGCAGTGTTAACCCAGGCCCCTGGCCCTGTGAGACAGCAGTGTTAACCTGGGTCCCTGGCGCTGTGAGACAGCAGTGTTCACCCGGGTCCCTGGCGCTGTGAGACAGCAGTGTTAACCCGGGTCCCTGGCTCTGTGAGACAGCAGTGTTAACCCGGGTCCCTGGCTCTGTGAGACAGCAGTGTTAACCCGGGTCCCTGGCTCTGTGAGACAGCAGTGTTAACCCGGGCCCCTGGCTCTGTGAGACAGCAGTGTTAACCCGGGTCCCTGGCTCTGTGAGACAGCAGTGTTAACCCGGGCCCCCTCTCTGTGAGACAGCAGTGTTAACCCGGGCCCCTGGCTCTGTGAGACAGCAGTGTTAACCGGGTCCCTGGCTCTGTGAGACAGCAGTGTTAACCCGGGTCCCTGGCTCTGTGAGACAGCAGTGTTAACCCGGGTCCCTGGCGCTGTGAGACAGCAGTGTTAACCCGGGTCCCTGGCTCTGTGAGACAGCAGTGTTAACCCGGGTCCCTGGCGCTGTGAGACAGCAGTGTTAACCCGGGTCCCTGGCTCTGTGAGACAGCAGTGTTAACCCGGGTCACTGGCCCTGTGAGACAGCAGTGTTAACCCGGGTCCCTGGCCCTGTGAGACAGCAGTGTTAACCCGGGTCCCTGGCGCTGTGAGACAGCAGTGTTAACCCGGGTCCCTGGCTCTGTGAGACAGCAGTGTTAACCCGGGTCCCTGGCTCTGTGAGACAGCAGTGTTAACCCGGGCCCCTGGCTCTGTGAGACAGCAGTGTTAACCCGGGCCCCTGGCTCTGTGAGACAGCAGTGTTAACCCGGGTCCCTGGCTCTGTGAGACAGCAGTGTTAACCCGGGCCCCCTCTCTGTGAGACAGCAGTGTTAACCCGGGCCCCTGGCTCTGTGAGACAGCAGTGTTAACCCGGGTCGCTGGCTCTGTGAGACAGCAGTGTTAACCCGGGTCCCTGGCTCTGTGAGACAGCAGTGTTAACCCGGGTCCCTGGCTCTGTGAGACAGCAGTGTTAACCCGGGCCCCTGGCCCTGTGAGACAGCAGTGTTAACCCGGGTCCCTGGCCCTGTGAGACAGCAGTGTTAACCCGGGTCCCTGGCGCTGTGAGACAGCAGTGTTAACCCGGGTCCCTGGCTCTGTGAGACAGCAGTGTTAACCCGGGTCCCTGGCTCTGTGAGACAGCAGTGTTAACCCGGGTCCCTGGCTCTGTGAGACAGCAGTGTTAACCCGGGTCCCTGGCGCTGTGAGACAGCAGTGTTAACCCGGGTCCCTGGCTCTGTGAGACAGCAGTGTTAACCCGGGTCCCTGGCTCTGTGAGACAGCAGTGTTAACCCGGGTCCCTGGCGCTGTGAGACAGCAGTGTTAACCCGGGTCCCTGGCTCTGTGAGACAGCAGTGTTAACCCGGGTCCCTGGCTCTGTGAGACAGCAGTGTTAACCCGGGCCCCTGGCGCTGTGAGACAGCAGTGTTAACCCGGGCCCCTGGCGCTGTGAGACAGCAGTGTTAACCCGGGTCCCTGGCTCTGTGGGACAGCAGTGTTAACCCGGATCCCTGGCTCTGTGAGACAGCAGTGTTAACCCGGGCCCCTGGCGCTGTGAGACAGCAGTGTTAACCCGGGTCCCTGGCTCTGTGAGACAGCAGTGTTAACCCGTGTCCCTGGCGCTGTGAGACAGCAGTGTTAACCCGGGCCCCTGGCTCTGTGAGACAGCAGTGTTAGCCCGGGTCCCTGGCTCTGTGAGACAGCAGTGTTAACCCGGGTCCCTGGCTCTGTGAGACAGCAGTGTTAACCCGGGTCCCTGGCTCTGTGAGACAGCAGTGTTAACCAGGGTCCCTGGCTCTGTGAGACAGCAGTGTTAACCCGGGTCCCTGGCGCTGTGAGACAGCAGTGTTAACCCGGGTCCCTGGCTCTGTGAGACAGCAGTGTTAACCCGGGTCCCTGGCTCTGTGAGACAGCAGTGTTAACCCGGGTCCCTGGCGCTGTGAGACAGCAGTGTTAACCCGGGTCCCTGGCTCTGTGAGACAGCAGTGTTAACCCGGGTCCCTGGCTCTGTGAGACAGTAGTGTTAACCCGGGCCCCTGGCGCTGTGAGACAGCAGTGTTAACCCGGGCCCCTGGCGCTGTGAGACAGCAGTGTTAACCCGGGTCCCTGGCTCTGTGGGACAGCAGTGTTAACCCGGATCCCTGGCTCTGTGAGACAGCAGTGTTAACCCGGGCCCCTGGCGCTGTGAGACAGCAGTGTTAACCCGGGTCCCTGGCTCTGTGAGACAGCAGTGTTAACCCGTGTCCCTGGCGCTGTGAGACAGCAGTGTTAACCCGGGCCCCTGGCTCTGTGAGACAGCAGTGTTAACCTGGGTCCCTGGCTCTGTGAGACAGCAGTGTTAACCCGGGTCCCTGGCTCTGTGAGACAGCAGTGTTAATCCGGGTCCCTGGCACTGTGAGGCAGCAGTGTTAACCCGGGTCCCTGGCGCTGTGAGACAGCAGTGTTAACCCGGGTCCCTGGCTCTGTGAGACAGCAGTGTTAACCCGGGTCCCTGGCTCTGTGAGACAGCAGTGTTAACCCGGGTCCCTGGCTCTGTGGGACAGCAGTGTTAACCCGGGTCCCTGGCACTGTGAGGCAGCAGTGTTAACCCGGGTCCCTGGCTCTGTGAGACAGCAGTGTTAACCCGGGTCCCTGGCTCTGTGAGACAGCAGTGTTAACCCGGGCCCCTGGCCCTGTGAGACAGCAGTGTTAACCCGGGCCCCTGGCTCTGTGAGACAGCAGTGTTAACCCGGGTCCCTGGCTCTGTGAGACAGCAGTGTTAACCCGGGTCCCTGGCTCTGTGAGACAGCAGTGTTAACCCGTGTCCCTGGCGCTGTGAGACAGCAGTGTTAACCCGGGCCCCTGGCTCTGTGAGACAGCAGTGTTAACCCGGGTCCCTGGCTCTGTGAGACAGCAGTGTTAACCCGGGTCCCTGGCTCTGTGAGACAGCAGTGTTAATCCGGGTCCCTGGCACTGTGAGGCAGCAGTGTTAACCCGGGTCCCTGGCGCTGTGAGACAGCAGTGTTAACCCGGGTCCCTGGCTCTGTGAGACAGCAGTGTTAACCCGGGTCTCTGGCTCTGTGAGACAGCAGTGTTAACCCGGGTCCCTGGCTCTGTGGGACAGCAGTGTTAACCCGGGTCCCTGGCACTGTGAGGCAGCAGTGTTAACCCGGGTCCCTGGCTCTGTGAGACAGCAGTGTTAACCCGGGTCCCTGGCTCTGTGAGACAGCAGTGTTAACCCAGGCCCCTGGCCCTGTGAGACAGCAGTGTTAACCTGGGTCCCTGGCGCTGTGAGACAGCAGTGTTCACCCGGGTCCCTGGCGCTGTGAGACAGCAGTGTTAACCCGGGTCCCTGGCTCTGTGAGACAGCAGTGTTAACCCGGGTCCCTGGCTCTGTGAGACAGCAGTGTTAACCCGGGTCCCTGGCTCTGTGAGACAGCAGTGTTAACCCGGGCCCCTGGCTCTGTGAGACAGCAGTGTTAACCCGGGTCCCTGGCTCTGTGAGACAGCAGTGTTAACCCGGGCCCCCTCTCTGTGAGACAGCAGTGTTAACCCGGGCCCCTGGCTCTGTGAGACAGCAGTGTTAACCCGGGTCCCTGGCTCTGTGAGACAGCAGTGTTAACCCGGGTCCCTGGCTCTGTGAGACAGCAGTGTTAACCCGGGTCCCTGGCGCTGTGAGACAGCAGTGTTAACCCGGGTCCCTGGCTCTGTGAGACAGCAGTGTTAACCCGGGTCCCTGGCGCTGTGAGACAGCAGTGTTAACCCGGGTCCCTGGCTCTGTGAGACAGCAGTGTTAACCCGGGTCACTGGCCCTGTGAGACAGCAGTGTTAACCCGGGTCCCTGGCCCTGTGAGACAGCAGTGTTAACCCGGGTCCCTGGCGCTGTGAGACAGCAGTGTTAACCCGGGTCCCTGGCTCTGTGAGACAGCAGTGTTAACCCGGGTCCCTGGCTCTGTGAGACAGCAGTGTTAACCCGGGCCCCTGGCTCTGTGAGACAGCAGTGTTAACCCGGGCCCCTGGCTCTGTGAGACAGCAGTGTTAACCCGGGTCCCTGGCTCTGTGAGACAGCAGTGTTAACCCGGGCCCCCTCTCTGTGAGACAGCAGTGTTAACCCGGGCCCCTGGCTCTGTGAGACAGCAGTGTTAACCCGGGTCGCTGGCTCTGTGAGACAGCAGTGTTAACCCGGGTCCCTGGCTCTGTGAGACAGCAGTGTTAACCCGGGTCCCTGGCTCTGTGAGACAGCAGTGTTAACCCGGGTCCCTGGCTCTGTGAGACAGCAGTGTTAACCCGGGTCCCTGGCTCTGTGAGACAGCAGTGTTAACCCGGGTCCCTGGCTCTGTGAGACAGCAGTGTTAACACGGGTCCCTGGCTCTGTGAGACAGCAGTGTTAACCCAGGTCCCTGGCTCTGTGAGACAGCAGTGTTACCCGGGTCCCTGGCTCTGTGAGACAGCAGTGTTAACCCAGGTCCCTGGCTCTGTGAGACAGCAGTGTTAACCCGGGTCCCTGACGCTGTGAGGCAGCAGTGCTAACCCGGGTCCCTGGCTCTGTGAGACAGCAGTGTTAACCCGGGTCCCTGACGCTGTGAGACAGCAGTGTTAACCCGGGTCCCTGGCTCTGTGGGACAGCAGTGTTAACCCGGGTCCCTGGCTCTGTGAGACAGCAGTGTTAACCCGGGTCCCTGGCGCTGTGAGACAGCAGTGTTAACCCGGGTCCCTGGCTCTGTGAGACAGCAGTGTTAACCCGGGCCCCTGGCTCTGTGAGACAGCAGTGTTAACCCGGGTCCCTGGCTCTGTGAGACAGCAGTGTTAACCCGGGCCCCCTCTCTGTGAGACAGCAGTGTTAACCCGGGCCCCTGGCTCTGTGAGACAGCAGTGTTAACCCGGGTCCCTGGCTCTGTGAGACAGCAGTGTTAACCCGGGCCCCCTCTCTGTGAGACAGCAGTGTTAACCCGGGCCCCTGGCTCTGTGAGACAGCAGTGTTAACCTGGGTCCCTGGCTCTGTGAGACAGCAGTGTTAACCCGGGTCCCTGGCTCTGTGAGACAGCAGTGTTAACCCGGGTCCCTGGCGCTGTGAGACAGCAGTGTTAACCCGGGTCCCTGGCTCTGTGAGACAGCAGTGTTAACCCGGGTCCCTGGCGCTGTGAGACAGCAGTGTTAACCCGGGTCCCTGGCTCTGTGAGACAGCAGTGTTAACCCGGGTCACTGGCCCTGTGAGACAGCAGTGTTAACCCGGGTCCCTGGCCCTGTGAGACAGCAGTGTTAACCCGGGTCCCTGGCGCTGTGAGACAGCAGTGTTAACCCGGGTCCCTGGCTCTGTGAGACAGCAGTGTTAACCCGGGTCCCTGGCTCTGTGAGACAGCAGTGTTAACCCGGGCCCCTGGCTCTGTGAGACAGCAGTGTTAACCCGGGCCCCTGGCTCTGTGAGACAGCAGTGTTAACCCGGGTCCCTGGCTCTGTGAGACAGCAGTGTTAACCCGGGCCCCCTCTCTGTGAGACAGCAGTGTTAACCCGGGCCCCTGGCTCTGTGAGACAGCAGTGTTAACCCGGGTCGCTGGCTCTGTGAGACAGCAGTGTTAACCCGGGTCCCTGGCTCTGTGAGACAGCAGTGTTAACCCGGGTCCCTGGCTCTGTGAGACAGCAGTGTTAACCCGGGTCCCTGGCTCTGTGAGACAGCAGTGTTAACCCGGGTCCCTGGCTCTGTGAGACAGCAGTGTTAACCCGGGTCCCTGGCTCTGTGAGACAGCAGTGTTAACACGGGTCCCTGGCTCTGTGAGACAGCAGTGTTAACCCAGGTCCCTGGCTCTGTGAGACAGCAGTGTTAACCCGGGTCCCTGGCTCTGTGAGACAGCAGTGTTAACCCAGGTCCCTGGCTCTGTGAGACAGCAGTGTTAACCCGGGTCCCTGACGCTGTGAGGCAGCAGTGCTAACCCGGGTCCCTGGCTCTGTGAGACAGCAGTGTTAACCCGGGTCCCTGACGCTGTGAGACAGCAGTGTTAACCCGGGTCCCTGGCTCTGTGGGACAGCAGTGTTAACCCGGGTCCCTGGCTCTGTGAGACAGCAGTGTTAACCCGGGTCCCTGGCGCTGTGAGACAGCAGTGTTAACCCGGGTCCCTGGCTCTGTGAGACAGCAGTGTTAACCCGGGCCCCTGGCTCTGTGAGACAGCAGTGTTAACCCGGGTCCCTGGCTCTGTGAGACAGCAGTGTTAACCCGGGCCCCCTCTCTGTGAGACAGCAGTGTTAACCCGGGCCCCTGGCTCTGTGAGACAGCAGTGTTAACCCGGGTCCCTGGCTCTGTGAGACAGCAGTGTTAACCCGGGTCCCTGGCTCTGTGAGACAGCAGTGTTAACCCGGGTCCCTGGCGCTGTGAGACAGCAGTGTTAACCCGGGTCCCTGGCTCTGTGAGACAGCAGTGTTAACCCGGGTCACTGGCCCTGTGAGACAGCAGTGTTAACCCGGGTCCCTGGCCCTGTGAGACAGCAGTGTTAACCCGGGTCCCTGGCGCTGTGAGACAGCAGTGTTAACCCGGGTCCCTGGCTCTGTGAGACAGCAGTGTTAACCCGGGTCCCTGGCTCTGTGAGACAGCAGTGTTAACCCGGGCCCCTGGCTCTGTGAGACAGCAGTGTTAACCCGGGCCCCTGGCTCTGTGAGACAGCAGTGTTAACCCGGGTCCCTGGCTCTGTGAGACAGCAGTGTTAACCCGGGCCCCCTCTCTGTGAGACAGCAGTGTTAACCCGGGCCCCTGGCTCTGTGAGACAGCAGTGTTAACCCGGGTCGCTGGCTCTGTGAGACAGCAGTG